>NC_133542.1:81859399-82467065 GCF_048773025.1 Camelus bactrianus | reverse complement strand
CTGGTCACTCTCCTCCAGCCCTCCCAGACTGCCCCCTTCTTCTGGAACAGGCCAAGCTCACTGCACTTCATGTCTGACCTCTAGAAATACCCGTTATATTCTGGGCACGGCTCTGCTTCAGTAAGACGGGCTGCATTGCCACTAGAGAAGACAGGATGCAGGGTCCTTAGAAAACTACAAATAGACTTACCTTATGATCCAGTCTTCCCACGCCTGGGGATATGTCAGGAGAAAACTCTAATTCAAACTCTCACATTCACCTCAGTGCTCACAGCAGCCCTCTTTATAATAGCCAGGACGTGGAACCAACCCAAAAGTCCACCTACTGGGGACTGGATAAAGAAGTAGTGGTCTATTTAAGCCGTGGAATACTACTCAGCCATGAAAAAGATGAAACGATGTCTTTCGTTGCAACATAGATGGACACAGAGAGAGTCATTCTGAGTGAAGTAAGCCAGAAGAGAGAAAAATGCCATATGATACCACTTCCATGTGGAATGTAAAAAAAAGGCAGAAATGAGCTCAATGACCATAGAGGAACAAAACCACAGACATAGAGAAACCAACTTATGGTTAGCAGGGAACGAAGGGGTTGGGAAGTGGTAAATATGGGAACTGGAAAATTGCCCCTCTTGGGGAGTGATGGAAATGGTAGCTATCTTGCTTGTTGTGATGCTTCTCTAGGTGCAGACATCTATGAAAATTCATCAAATACTACATGTGAGATATGTCTAATTTACGGAACAGAAATCGTACCACAATAAAGGTGTTGTAACAAAAAGAGATGGGCTGCATCGTGTCCTATGTTTCTATGTGTCTTCAGGGAGGCCTCAAGGGGGCGGTGCTGGCCTTCCCGCCATCACGATGACATGAAGCCCGAACAATCCATCGATGGGAAGAAGATAAGAGCCATGGTCCCATGTGGACCCCAAGCTTAGGCATGGTGCATGGGTGACATTTATCGAGAATCCAGCGAGGTCGTGGCCAGAGCTAGAGGCCGGGGCAGCAAACCGGGAGTGGCACTGAGGAGCATCGTGGGGCAGAGGCTGGTCTGGGGGCCCGCAGGCTCCTCCCAGGAGGAGCCTCAGTGTTCGGGAGGTGGCTAACGTGCCTGCTTCGTGTCACCAGCAAGTGATGCCACCTGTGGAAAATCAGCTGGAATCCTGAGCCGGGTCAGCCCTGGGTGATGCGCTAAAGGCTCCTACCGGAGGGGGCGCCAGACGGACAGTGACCCAAGCAAGAGGCTGCTGAGTTTCCGGCCTGTGTTTATCATGCTTTCCGTGTCTCACTGCATCTCAGTGTCACCCGGAGGAATTAGGGCGGCGTTTCTAGGCTGATGGCCTCTTGGTTCCTCATCAGGCTGGCAAGCCCCCCAGCCCTATCTGGCCAGACCTCTGCGAGGGCCTTCCCTTGTTCTAACAAAACCCTTCCCACCCTCGCCTGCGGCGAGCTTTTGTTTTTTAATTGATGGCAATGAGGATACCTTCCAGCCTCCTCAGGCCCTTCCTTAGGGCTTCTGCCCTCAGATCCTGGCAAGGGGGCCCCCCTATCCCCTCCCCGACTCCTCCACACCCCCGCGCTGCCCTGTGTCCTGCACTACATAGGGTCCTTCTGGCCCTGACACTCCCTCTGGCCACACCCTCAACGTGGTGGTTTCAGCAAGGCCATAGGGACACGCCCATTCGATCCACCCCGTGCTCTGGAAACACAGGACCCCGAATGCCCTGCCCCAGCAGCCTTGACCCACTTCTAGTTTCGGCACCGGCTCTCCCCGGAGTTCAGCTTCCCAGGACTCACACAGAGGCCAACGGGAAGCTGTTGGCATGGAGGGTATATACAGAGCCCCTATGGGAGGTCTGAGTGTCATCCTGTGAACATCCAAGGCCCCTTGGGGCATGGGATGGACCCAGCTTTGGGAAGAAAAGGATCAGGCTAGTGGTCAGACTGGGAATCTGCTCTCCCCAAACTATCACTTTCTTTACGGCAACTCCCATGAGTCTGGGAATTCTAAAGTGGAGCCTGGCCTTCCCCCTTAGAATGAATGTGTATTTGTAAAGGCAGGAGTTTAGAACCTACTGCACTTCAAATGTTGACATATGTAGGATGGGAACTCCCAGGTATGCTCTGACCCTCACTTTTAAAGGTCGAGGGCAGTTATGTTGGCTCTGCTGAGACTGCAAGAGGCAAAGACCATCTGCAGAGAGGAGGCATTCCTGCTTCACGCTCCGAAGTCAGGAGCTTCTGAGCGGATGAAACAATGGACCCTGAGACCCTCGACTGTAAGTTGATTTAGAATGCCGCCAAAGGTGTGTGTGACGTGTGTGTGCGTGTGCGCACTCCTGCACCTGGGGACGTGTGTGGTACGTGACAGTGACTTTGCGTGTGTGTGCGCGCCTGAGGACGTGTGTGGTTGTGTGTATGTTATGGGTGTGTGTGTGGCCCATGACTCCATGTGTGTGTGCGTGGGGATGTATGTGGAGCAGAGTCAGTGTGTCTGAGCGTGTGTTTGTTTGTACGTGCATGCTTTAGTTTTAAGAATCGTAGAAGCTGTCCTTTAGAAGTCTGAAGAAGTAAACGTTTGTATGGTGTCCCTCACTGTATAATTCAAAATGAAAGTCATCTTCAATCGGCAGAAATCTGGTCCCCACGGATTCTGATTTTTTCCCCCCAATATTGATTATGTCTTCATTTTACTGATGAGGACTGTATCTTAGAGAAATTAAGTGACAGCCAAGGGCATGGAGCTCGCGAGCCCAGTGACAGGACGCGTTCCAAGCGGCGGGGCTCCAGAGGCCTGGAGCCCTGCTCACGACCGCGCGGGGCCTCTCGGCCGGGGGAACAGATTCTGATGGGCCGGGGCCAGCGTGCAGGCTGCCCATGCCGCGGACTCTGGAAGTCGGGTGGAGAGTACCAGACAGCAGACGAGGGTAAAGGGCTGCTCAGAAATCAGTTGGCTTCCTAGATCTTCGATGAGAAAAGAGGCTCACTGCCCATCCCCGATCCCTTTGCTGGTGGCTAAAAGGGACCAAGGCCCACGAGAGCGCTTCTGGGAGCTGCTTGCCAAAACCTGGAACAGGACCGCTCACGACTGGCTCTGCAGCAGGAGCAGAGGAAGGAAACGGCGCCACCGGTGGACATCGTTGGTAGTGGCAGTAGGAGGGCTAGCAGCCTTGGTATGGGGGAGGCAGGACAAGGTCCAAGTGGATGATCGTTTTCACGTGTCTTAAAAATCATTGCTTCATATATTTTATCCATTTTGGGGTTTATTGTAGGGTGGTAGATATGGTCTCCGTTACTCCATCCTAGCTGGATTGATTCATTGTTTTCTTGTTAATTTTCCCTTGAATGATTAGGAAGCTCTATTGTCTTTGAATGAAAATTCTCTCTAAATGTTTATTAATCATTTCTAAGTTCATAAGTTTACATGTAATTGGGCCAGTATTCCTATAACAGTCTCAAGAATGAAATATTCGATTAGATTCTTGTCCTCAATAATGAGAAATTTAGCATATTTTACCTCTCTGTTGTTCCAAACTGTGTTTGTGTGTGTGTGGGAGTGTGTGTCTGCACGTGCACGTGGAGCACTTACTACTATTTCGACAGTTGCTGTAAGATTGTTACATTTACAATGAAAATAAAGGTATAAAGTTCTTGGATTTAATTGCTCACTACCACTATTTAATCCCATGTCTTCCCCATTTTTGAGTCATTTACTTCTTTCTCAATCAAAGGGACTCATGATTGGCTAATTTTTTTCAAGCGGTGGGCTTGGAACCCTTATCTGTCTATACGCAGCTTTATGTTCTCCTCATCAACAACCCTCAGCCTCAACACTCAACTCTCCGTATCTAGGGCCCCAAGCCTTGTTTGAGAATATGGCATTGTTTCCATCACCAAAAAAAAAAAAAAAATAAATAAAAAAAATAAATAAATAGATAAAAAAATTTTATATTTAAAGTGCTGCCTTTTTACGACTGGGTAGTCTTGCCTGCTGAATTGATATGAATAAAAACACCTTAAATTTCCTCCTGCTTTTTGCCGTAAGTCGGCTTCATTTGAAGCATGTTTTTATCGTTTCTCAGTCGGGCTTCGGCTTTGAACCACTAAACCATCCCCGCACTCTTTTTCTCCATGCTTATTCCTCAAAAAGTGATCTCTCGACCGGAGTAAAGATGCTTCCCGTCAGAGTTGTGTGGCTTCCTGATCCAAAGTCTAAAAGGAGAGAAAAGGAAAAATGCCTGGTTCCGATGGTTCCATTTTGTGAGCTTAGAGATCTAGTTATCCGTGTGGCTGCGGTGGAATCTGTAATATCTTGCCTCAGAGTTTCCTTATTCTGGCTTACTAGAGGAGCCGCATTGGCTGAGGTCACGGCGCTCTGGCCCATGTCAGGATCCCGGTGCTGAGGCAGCCCCTTCCCCACATATCCACCCACTCCTTGTTCTTTTGATCATGCAAACTGGGTGCCAGCTGTGTGGACCGTGCAGCTGGCGGCCAGGATTGCCCCGCCACGCGACGTGTCCCCAGTCCCTCGGTGCCCCTCACTGCTACCAGCTAGCTCCAGGAAGGGTGCGAGCTGGCTTCCACTGCCATCCTTTCCCCTTCCTGTCCAGGCGGGCCCTCCATTTGCGCTAGTCGGCCCGAAACCTTCTTTCCTGCGCTGCATATGCTGAAGGAATTCCTCAGCGTTTCCAGACGCTAGAGGGCGCTCTTCTCCTCTCTTTGGTCCCCTGCAGCGCTTCCAGTGGAAATTTAGGAGGTGGGAAGGGCTTGAGGGTTCTCCGTATCTAGGGGCTCCCGCTCCAGCAGATTCAACCAACTGTGGGTTGAAAATATTCGGGAAAAAACGGAAAGGTTCAAAAAGCAACACCTGAACTTGCCACACACCGGCAACTGCTTACGTAGCATTCACGTTGCCTTACATAGCACGCGTCCTCTAGAGATGACCTCAAGTACACAGGAGGACACGGCGCAAGAGTATGTGACAATGAATGTATGCGTATTTTCATGTATAACTGAAAGATTGTGCTCTGCGATGGGATTCTACATAAAATTGTAAAACTAAACTCAAAAAAAAATACATGTATGTATGTAAAAAATAAAGTACACGGGAGGATCCATGTAACTGCATGTCAGTCCTGTGTCATTTTATAAAAGAGGCGTCAGCATCCATGGATGTTGGCATCTGTGGGGAGTCCTGGAACCAGTGCCCCAGGCTTACCGAGGGATGACTGGAAGCCCAGGCTCCTTATCCCAGCCTGTCATGTCCCCACGTGTTCTGAATCCTGCCTGTACCACACTCCCCTGGTCACTCTCCTCCAGCCCTCCCAGACTGCCCCCTTCTTCTGGAACAGGCCAAGCTCACTGCACTTCATGTCTGACCTCTAGAAATACCCGTTATATTCTGGGCACGGCTCTGCTTCAGTAAGACGGGCTGCATTGCCACTAGAGAAGACAGGATGCAGGGTCCTTAGAAAACTACAAATAGACTTACCTTATGATCCAGTCTTCCCACGCCTGGGGATATGTCAGGAGAAAACTCTAATTCAAACTCTCACATTCACCTCAGTGCTCACAGCAGCCCTCTTTATAATAGCCAGGACGTGGAACCAACCCAAAAGTCCACCTACTGGGGACTGGATAAAGAAGTAGTGGTCTATTTAAGCCGTGGAATACTACTCAGCCATGAAAAAGATGAAACGATGTCTTTCGTTGCAACATAGATGGACACAGAGAGAGTCATTCTGAGTGAAGTAAGCCAGAAGAGAGAAAAATGCCATATGATACCACTTCCATGTGGAATGTAAAAAAAAGGCAGAAATGAGCTCAATGACCATAGAGGAACAAAACCACAGACATAGAGAAACCAACTTATGGTTAGCAGGGAACGAAGGGGTTGGGAAGTGGTAAATATGGGAACTGGAAAATTGCCCCTCTTGGGGAGTGATGGAAATGGTAGCTATCTTGCTTGTTGTGATGCTTCTCTAGGTGCAGACATCTATGAAAATTCATCAAATACTACATGTGAGATATGTCTAATTTACGGAACAGAAATCGTACCACAATAAAGGTGTTGTAACAAAAAGAGAAGGGCTGCATCGTGTCCTATGTTTCTATGTGTCTTCAGGGAGGCCTCAAGGGGGCGGTGCTGGCCTTCCCGCCATCACGATGACATGAAGCCCGAACAATCCATCGATGGGAAGAAGATAAGAGCCATGGTCCCATGTGGACCCCAAGCTTAGGCATGGTGCATGGGTGACATTTATCGAGAATCCAGCGAGGTCGTGGCCAGAGCTAGAGGCCGGGGCAGCAAACCGGGAGTGGCACTGAGGAGCATCGTGGGGCAGAGGCTGGTCTGGGGGCCCGCAGGCTCCTCCCAGGAGGAGCCTCAGTGTTCGGGAGGTGGCTAACGTGCCTGCTTCGTGTCACCAGCAAGTGATGCCACCTGTGGAAAATCAGCTGGAATCCTGAGCCGGGTCAGCCCTGGGTGATGCGCTAAAGGCTCCTACCGGAGGGGGCGCCAGACGGACAGTGACCCAAGCAAGAGGCTGCTGAGTTTCCGGCCTGTGTTTATCATGCTTTCCGTGTCTCACTGCATCTCAGTGTCACCCGGAGGAATTAGGGCGGCGTTTCTAGGCTGATGGCCTCTTGGTTCCTCATCAGGCTGGCAAGCCCCCCAGCCCTATCTGGCCAGACCTCTGCGAGGGCCTTCCCTTGTTCTAACAAAACCCTTCCCACCCTCGCCTGCGGCGAGCTTTTGTTTTTTAATTGATGGCAATGAGGATACCTTCCAGCCTCCTCAGGCCCTTCCTTAGGGCTTCTGCCCTCAGATCCTGGCAAGGGGGCCCCCCTATCCCCTCCCCGACTCCTCCACACCCCCGCGCTGCCCTGTGTCCTGCACTACATAGGGTCCTTCTGGCCCTGACACTCCCTCTGGCCACACCCTCAACGTGGTGGTTTCAGCAAGGCCATAGGGACACGCCCATTCGATCCACCCCGTGCTCTGGAAACACAGGACCCCGAATGCCCTGCCCCAGCAGCCTTGACCCACTTCTAGTTTCGGCACCGGCTCTCCCCGGAGTTCAGCTTCCCAGGACTCACACAGAGGCCAACGGGAAGCTGTTGGCATGGAGGGTATATACAGAGCCCCTATGGGAGGTCTGAGTGTCATCCTGTGAACATCCAAGGCCCCTTGGGACATGGGATGGACCCAGCTTTGGGAAGAAAAGGATCAGGCTAGTGGTCAGACTGGGAATCTGCTCTCCCCAAACTATCACTTTCTTTACGGCAACTCCCATGAGTCTGGGAATTCTAAAGTGGAGCCTGGCCTTCCCCCTTAGAATGAATGTGTATTTGTAAAGGCAGGAGTTTAGAACCTACTGCACTTCAAATGTTGACATATGTAGGATGGGAACTCCCAGGTATGCTCTGACCCTCACTTTTAAAGGTCGAGGGCAGTTATGTTGGCTCTGCTGAGACTGCAAGAGGCAAAGACCATCTGCAGAGAGGAGGCATTCCTGCTTCACGCTCCGAAGTCAGGAGCTTCTGAGCGGATGAAACAATGGACCCTGAGACCCTCGACTGTAAGTTGATTTAGAATGCCGCCAAAGGTGTGTGTGACGTGTGTGTGCGTGTGCGCACTCCTGCACCTGGGGACGTGTGTGGTACGTGACAGTGACTTTGCGTGTGTGTGCGCGCCTGAGGACGTGTGTGGTTGTGTGTATGTTATGGGTGTGTGTGTGGCCCATGACTCCATGTGTGTGTGCGTGGGGATGTATGTGGAGCAGAGTCAGTGTGTCTGAGCGTGTGTTTGTTTGTACGTGCATGCTTTAGTTTTAAGAATCGTAGAAGCTGTCCTTTAGAAGTCTGAAGAAGTAAACGTTTGTATGGTGTCCCTCACTGTATAATTCAAAATGAAAGTCATCTTCAATCGGCAGAAATCTGGTCCCCCCGGATTCTGATTTTTTCCCCCCAATATTGATTATGTCTTCATTTTACTGATGAGGACTGTATCTTAGAGAAGTTAAGTGACAGCCAAGGGCATGGAGCTCGCGAGCCCAGTGACAGGACGCGTTCCAAGCGGCGGGGCTCCAGAGGCCTGGAGCCCTGCTCACGACCGCGCGGGGCCTCTCGGCCGGGGGAACAGATTCTGATGGGCCGGGGCCAGCATGCAAGCTGCCAATGCCGCGGACTCAGGAAGTCCGGTGGAGAGTACGAGACAGCAGACGAGGGTAAAGGGCTGCTCAGAAATCATTTGGCTTCCTAGATCTTCGATGAGAAAGGGGGCTCACTGCCCATCCCCGATCCCTTTGCTGGTGGCTAAAAGGGACCAAGGCCCACGAGAGCGCTTCTGGGAGCTGCTTGCCAAAACCTGGAACAGGACCACTCACGACTGGCTTTGCAGCAGGAGCAGAGGAAGGAAACGGCGCCACCTGGTGGACATCCTTGGTAGTGGCAGTAGGAGGGCTAGCAGCCTTGGTATGGGGGAGGCAGGACAAGGTCCAAGTGGATGATCGTTTTCACGTGTCTTAAAAATCATTGCTTCATATATTTTATCCATTTTGGGGTTTATTGTAGGGTGGTAGATATGGTCTCCGTTACTCCATCCTAGCTGGATTGATTCATTGTTTTCTTGTTAATTTTCCCTTGAATGATTTGGAAGCTCTATTGTCTTTGAATGAAAATTCTCTCTAAATGTTTATTAATCATTTCTAAGTTCATAAGTTTACATGTAATTGGGCCAGTATTCCTATAACAGTCTCAAGAATGAAATAATCGATTAGATTCTTGTCCTCAATATTGAGAAATTAACATATTTTACCTCTCTGCTGTTCCAAACTGTGTTTGTGTGTGTGTGGGAGTGTGTGTCTGCACGTGCGCGTGAAGCAGTTACTACTATTTCGACAGTTGCTGTAAGATTGTTACATTTACAATGAAAATAAAGGTATAAAGTTCTTGGATTTAATTGCTCACTACCACTATTTAATCCCATGTCTTCCCCATTTTTGAGTCATTTACTTCTTTCTCAATCAAAGGGACTCATGATTGGCTAATTTTTTTCAAGCGGTGGGCTTGGAACCCTTATCTGACTATACGCAGCTTTATGTTCTCCTCATCAACAACCCTCAGCCTCAACACTCAACTCTCCGTATCTAGGGCCCCAAGCCTTTTTTGAGAATATGGCATTGTTTCCATCACCAAAAAAAAAAAAAAAATAAATAAATAAATAAATAATATAAAATTTTATATTTAAAGTGCTGCCTTTTTACGACTGGGTAGTCTTGCCTGCTGAATTGATATGAATAAAGAACACCTTAAACTTCCTCCTGCTTTTTGCCGTAAGTCGGCTTCATTTGAAGCATGTTTTTATCGTTTCTCAGACGGGCTTCGGCTTTGAACCACTAAACCATCCCCGCACTCTTTTTCTCCATGCTTATTCCTCAAAAAGTGATCTCTCGACCGGAGTAAAGATGCTTCCCGTCAGAGTTGTGTGGCTTCCTGATCCAAAGTCTAAAAGAAGAGAAAAGGAAAAATGCCTGGTTCCGATGGTTCCATTTTGTGAGCTTAGAGATCTAGTTATCCGTGTGGCTGCGGTGGAATCTGTAATATCTTGCCTCAGAGTTTCCTTATTCTGGCTTACTAGTGGAGCTGCATTGGCTGAGGTCACGGCGCTCTGGCCCATGTCAGGATCCCGGTGCTGAGGCAGCCCCTTCCCCACATATCCACCCACTCCTTGTTCTTTTGATCATGCAATTCATGCAAACTGGGTGCCAGCTGTGTGGACCGTGCAGCTGGCGGGCAGGATTGCCCCGCACGCGACGTGTCCCCAGTCCCTCGGCGCCCCTCACTGCTACCAGCTAGCTCCAGGAAGGGTGCGAGCTGGCTTCCACTGCCGTCCTTCCCCCTTCCTGTCCAGGCGGGCCCTCCATTTGCGCTAGTCGGCCCGAAACGTTCTCTCCTGCGCTGCATACGCTGAAGGAATTCCTCAGCGTTTCCAGCCGCTAGAGGGCGCTCTTCTCCTCTCTTTGGTCCCCTGCAGCGCTTCCAGTGGAAATTTAGGAGGTGGGAAGGGCTTGAGGGTTCTCCGTATATAGGGGTTCCCGCTCCAGCAGATTCAACCAACTGTGGGTTGAAAATATTCGGGAAAAAACGGAAAGGTTCAAAAAGCAACACCTGAACTTGCCACACACCGGCAACTGCTTACGTAGCATTCACGTTGCCTTACATAGCACGCGTCCTCTAGAGATGACCTCAAGTACACAGGAGGACACGGCGCAAGAGTATGTGACAATGAATGTATGCGTATTTTCATGTATAACTGAAAGATTGTGCTCTGCGATGGGATTCGACAAAAAATTGTAAAATGACTATAACTCAAAAAAAATACATGTATGTATGTAAAAAATAAAGTACACGGGAGGATCCATGTAACTGCATGTCAGTCCTGTGTCATTTTATAAAAGAGGCGTCAGCATCCATGGATGTTGGCATCTGTGGGGAGTCCTGGAACCAGTGCCCCAGGCTTACCGAGGGATGACTGGAAGCCCAGGCTCCTTATCCCAGCCTGTCATGTCCCCACGTGTTCTGAATCCTGCCTGTACCACACTCCCCTGGTCACTCTCCTCCAGCCCTCCCAGACTGCCCCCTTCTTCTGGAACAGGCCAAGCTCACTGCACTTCATGTCTGACCTCTAGAAATACCCGTTATATTCTGGGCACGGCTCTGCTTCAGTAAGACGGGCTGCATTGCCACTAGAGAAGACAGGATGCAGGGTCCTTAGAAAACTACAAATAGACTTACCTTATGATCCAGTCTTCCCACGCCTGGGGATATGTCAGGAGAAAACTCTAATTCAAACTCTCACATTCACCTCAGTGCTCACAGCAGCCCTCTTTATAATAGCCAGGACGTGGAACCAACCCAAAAGTCCACCTACTGGGGACTGGATAAAGAAGTAGTGGTCTATTTAAGCCGTGGAATACTACTCAGCCATGAAAAAGATGAAACGATGTCTTTCGTTGCAACATAGATGGACACAGAGAGAGTCATTCTGAGTGAAGTAAGCCAGAAGAGAGAAAAATGCCATATGATACCACTTCCATGTGGAATGTAAAAAAAAGGCAGAAATGAGCTCAATGACCATAGAGGAACAAAACCACAGACATAGAGAAACCAACTTATGGTTAGCAGGGAACGAAGGGGTTGGGAAGTGGTAAATATGGGAACTGGAAAATTGCCCCTCTTGGGGAGTGATGGAAATGGTAGCTATCTTGCTTGTTGTGATGCTTCTCTAGGTGCAGACATCTATGAAAATTCATCAAATACTACATGTGAGATATGTCTAATTTACGGAACAGAAATCGTACCACAATAAAGGTGTTGTAACAAAAAGAGATGGGCTGCATCGTGTCCTATGTTTCTATGTGTCTTCAGGGAGGCCTCAAGGGGGCGGTGCTGGCCTTCCCGCCATCACGATGACATGAAGCCCGAACAATCCATCGATGGGAAGAAGATAAGAGCCATGGTCCCATGTGGACCCCAAGCTTAGGCATGGTGCATGGGTGACATTTATCGAGAATCCAGCGAGGTCGTGGCCAGAGCTAGAGGCCGGGGCAGCAAACCGGGAGTGGCACTGAGGAGCATCGTGGGGCAGAGGCTGGTCTGGGGGCCCGCAGGCTCCTCCCAGGAGGAGCCTCAGTGTTCGGGAGGTGGCTAACGTGCCTGCTTCGTGTCACCAGCAAGTGATGCCACCTGTGGAAAATCAGCTGGAATCCTGAGCCGGGTCAGCCCTGGGTGATGCGCTAAAGGCTCCTACCGGAGGGGGCGCCAGACGGACAGTGACCCAAGCAAGAGGCTGCTGAGTTTCCGGCCTGTGTTTATCATGCTTTCCGTGTCTCACTGCATCTCAGTGTCACCCGGAGGAATTAGGGCGGCGTTTCTAGGCTGATGGCCTCTTGGTTCCTCATCAGGCTGGCAAGCCCCCCAGCCCTATCTGGCCAGACCTCTGCGAGGGCCTTCCCTTGTTCTAACAAAACCCTTCCCACCCTCGCCTGCGGCGAGCTTTTGTTTTTTAATTGATGGCAATGAGGATACCTTCCAGCCTCCTCAGGCCCTTCCTTAGGGCTTCTGCCCTCAGATCCTGGCAAGGGGGCCCCCCTATCCCCTCCCCGACTCCTCCACACCCCCGCGCTGCCCTGTGTCCTGCACTACATAGGGTCCTTCTGGCCCTGACACTCCCTCTGGCCACACCCTCAACGTGGTGGTTTCAGCAAGGCCATAGGGACACGCCCATTCGATCCACCCCGTGCTCTGGAAACACAGGACCCCGAATGCCCTGCCCCAGCAGCCTTGACCCACTTCTAGTTTCGGCACCGGCTCTCCCCGGAGTTCAGCTTCCCAGGACTCACACAGAGGCCAACGGGAAGCTGTTGGCATGGAGGGTATATACAGAGCCCCTATGGGAGGTCTGAGTGTCATCCTGTGAACATCCAAGGCCCCTTGGGACATGGGATGGACCCAGCTTTGGGAAGAAAAGGATCAGGCTAGTGGTCAGACTGGGAATCTGCTCTCCCCAAACTATCACTTTCTTTACGGCAACTCCCATGAGTCTGGGAATTCTAAAGTGGAGCCTGGCCTTCCCCCTTAGAATGAATGTGTATTTGTAAAGGCAGGAGTTTAGAACCTACTGCACTTCAAATGTTGACATATGTAGGATGGGAACTCCCAGGTATGCTCTGACCCTCACTTTTAAAGGTCGAGGGCAGTTATGTTGGCTCTGCTGAGACTGCAAGAGGCAAAGACCATCTGCAGAGAGGAGGCATTCCTGCTTCACGCTCCGAAGTCAGGAGCTTCTGAGCGGATGAAACAATGGACCCTGAGACCCTCGACTGTAAGTTGATTTAGAATGCCGCCAAAGGTGTGTGTGACGTGTGTGTGCGTGTGCGCACTCCTGCACCTGGGGACGTGTGTGGTACGTGACAGTGACTTTGCGTGTGTGTGCGCGCCTGAGGACGTGTGTGGTTGTGTGTATGTTATGGGTGTGTGTGTGGCCCATGACTCCATGTGTGTGTGCGTGGGGATGTATGTGGAGCAGAGTCAGTGTGTCTGAGCGTGTGTTTGTTTGTACGTGCATGCTTTAGTTTTAAGAATCGTAGAAGCTGTCCTTTAGAAGTCTGAAGAAGTAAACGTTTGTATGGTGTCCCTCACTGTATAATTCAAAATGAAAGTCATCTTCAATCGGCAGAAATCTGGTCCCCCCGGATTCTGATTTTTTCCCCCCAATATTGATTATGTCTTCATTTTACTGATGAGGACTGTATCTTAGAGAAGTTAAGTGACAGCCAAGGGCATGGAGCTCGCGAGCCCAGTGACAGGACGCGTTCCAAGCGGCGGGGCTCCAGAGGCCTGGAGCCCTGCTCACGACCGCGCGGGGCCTCTCGGCCGGGGGAACAGATTCTGATGGGCCGGGGCCAGCATGCAAGCTGCCAATGCCGCGGACTCAGGAAGTCCGGTGGAGAGTACGAGACAGCAGACGAGGGTAAAGGGCTGCTCAGAAATCATTTGGCTTCCTAGATCTTCGATGAGAAAGGGGGCTCACTGCCCATCCCCGATCCCTTTGCTGGTGGCTAAAAGGGACCAAGGCCCACGAGAGCGCTTCTGGGAGCTGCTTGCCAAAACCTGGAACAGGACCACTCACGACTGGCTTTGCAGCAGGAGCAGAGGAAGGAAACGGCGCCACCTGGTGGACATCCTTGGTAGTGGCAGTAGGAGGGCTAGCAGCCTTGGTATGGGGGAGGCAGGACAAGGTCCAAGTGGATGATCGTTTTCACGTGTCTTAAAAATCATTGCTTCATATATTTTATCCATTTTGGGGTTTATTGTAGGGTGGTAGATATGGTCTCCGTTACTCCATCCTAGCTGGATTGATTCATTGTTTTCTTGTTAATTTTCCCTTGAATGATTTGGAAGCTCTATTGTCTTTGAATGAAAATTCTCTCTAAATGTTTATTAATCATTTCTAAGTTCATAAGTTTACATGTAATTGGGCCAGTATTCCTATAACAGTCTCAAGAATGAAATAATCGATTAGATTCTTGTCCTCAATATTGAGAAATTAACATATTTTACCTCTCTGCTGTTCCAAACTGTGTTTGTGTGTGTGTGGGAGTGTGTGTCTGCACGTGCGCGTGAAGCAGTTACTACTATTTCGACAGTTGCTGTAAGATTGTTACATTTACAATGAAAATAAAGGTATAAAGTTCTTGGATTTAATTGCTCACTACCACTATTTAATCCCATGTCTTCCCCATTTTTGAGTCATTTACTTCTTTCTCAATCAAAGGGACTCATGATTGGCTAATTTTTTTCAAGCGGTGGGCTTGGAACCCTTATCTGACTATACGCAGCTTTATGTTCTCCTCATCAACAACCCTCAGCCTCAACACTCAACTCTCCGTATCTAGGGCCCCAAGCCTTTTTTGAGAATATGGCATTGTTTCCATCACCAAAAAAAAAAAAAAATAAATAAATAAATAAATAATATAAAATTTTATATTTAAAGTGCTGCCTTTTTACGACTGGGTAGTCTTGCCTGCTGAATTGATATGAATAAAGAACACCTTAAACTTCCTCCTGCTTTTTGCCGTAAGTCGGCTTCATTTGAAGCATGTTTTTATCGTTTCTCAGACGGGCTTCGGCTTTGAACCACTAAACCATCCCCGCACTCTTTTTCTCCATGCTTATTCCTCAAAAAGTGATCTCTCGACCGGAGTAAAGATGCTTCCCGTCAGAGTTGTGTGGCTTCCTGATCCAAAGTCTAAAAGAAGAGAAAAGGAAAAATGCCTGGTTCCGATGGTTCCATTTTGTGAGCTTAGAGATCTAGTTATCCGTGTGGCTGCGGTGGAATCTGTAATATCTTGCCTCAGAGTTTCCTTATTCTGGCTTACTAGTGGAGCTGCATTGGCTGAGGTCACGGCGCTCTGGCCCATGTCAGGATCCCGGTGCTGAGGCAGCCCCTTCCCCACATATCCACCCACTCCTTGTTCTTTTGATCATGCAATTCATGCAAACTGGGTGCCAGCTGTGTGGACCGTGCAGCTGGCGGGCAGGATTGCCCCGCACGCGACGTGTCCCCAGTCCCTCGGCGCCCCTCACTGCTACCAGCTAGCTCCAGGAAGGGTGCGAGCTGGCTTCCACTGCCGTCCTTCCCCCTTCCTGTCCAGGCGGGCCCTCCATTTGCGCTAGTCGGCCCGAAACGTTCTCTCCTGCGCTGCATACGCTGAAGGAATTCCTCAGCGTTTCCAGCCGCTAGAGGGCGCTCTTCTCCTCTCTTTGGTCCCCTGCAGCGCTTCCAGTGGAAATTTAGGAGGTGGGAAGGGCTTGAGGGTTCTCCGTATATAGGGGTTCCCGCTCCAGCAGATTCAACCAACTGTGGGTTGAAAATATTCGGGAAAAAACGGAAAGGTTCAAAAAGCAACACCTGAACTTGCCACACACCGGCAACTGCTTACGTAGCATTCACGTTGCCTTACATAGCACGCGTCCTCTAGAGATGACCTCAAGTACACAGGAGGACACGGCGCAAGAGTATGTGACAATGAATGTATGCGTATTTTCATGTATAACTGAAAGATTGTGCTCTGCGATGGGATTCGACAAAAAATTGTAAAATGACTATAACTCAAAAAAAATACATGTATGTATGTAAAAAATAAAGTACACGGGAGGATCCATGTAACTGCATGTCAGTCCTGTGTCATTTTATAAAAGAGGCGTCAGCATCCATGGATGTTGGCATCTGTGGGGAGTCCTGGAACCAGTGCCCCAGGCTTACCGAGGGATGACTGGAAGCCCAGGCTCCTTATCCCAGCCTGTCATGTCCCCACGTGTTCTGAATCCTGCCTGTACCACACTCCCCTGGTCACTCTCCTCCAGCCCTCCCAGACTGCCCCCTTCTTCTGGAACAGGCCAAGCTCACTGCACTTCATGTCTGACCTCTAGAAATACCCGTTATATTCTGGGCACGGCTCTGCTTCAGTAAGACGGGCTGCATTGCCACTAGAGAAGACAGGATGCAGGGTCCTTAGAAAACTACAAATAGACTTACCTTATGATCCAGTCTTCCCACGCCTGGGGATATGTCAGGAGAAAACTCTAATTCAAACTCTCACATTCACCTCAGTGCTCACAGCAGCCCTCTTTATAATAGCCAGGACGTGGAACCAACCCAAAAGTCCACCTACTGGGGACTGGATAAAGAAGTAGTGGTCTATTTAAGCCGTGGAATACTACTCAGCCATGAAAAAGATGAAACGATGTCTTTCGTTGCAACATAGATGGACACAGAGAGAGTCATTCTGAGTGAAGTAAGCCAGAAGAGAGAAAAATGCCATATGATACCACTTCCATGTGGAATGTAAAAAAAAGGCAGAAATGAGCTCAATGACCATAGAGGAACAAAACCACAGACATAGAGAAACCAACTTATGGTTAGCAGGGAACGAAGGGGTTGGGAAGTGGTAAATATGGGAACTGGAAAATTGCCCCTCTTGGGGAGTGATGGAAATGGTAGCTATCTTGCTTGTTGTGATGCTTCTCTAGGTGCAGACATCTATGAAAATTCATCAAATACTACATGTGAGATATGTCTAATTTACGGAACAGAAATCGTACCACAATAAAGGTGTTGTAACAAAAAGAGATGGGCTGCATCGTGTCCTATGTTTCTATGTGTCTTCAGGGAGGCCTCAAGGGGGCGGTGCTGGCCTTCCCGCCATCACGATGACATGAAGCCCGAACAATCCATCGATGGGAAGAAGATAAGAGCCATGGTCCCATGTGGACCCCAAGCTTAGGCATGGTGCATGGGTGACATTTATCGAGAATCCAGCGAGGTCGTGGCCAGAGCTAGAGGCCGGGGCAGCAAACCGGGAGTGGCACTGAGGAGCATCGTGGGGCAGAGGCTGGTCTGGGGGCCCGCAGGCTCCTCCCAGGAGGAGCCTCAGTGTTCGGGAGGTGGCTAACGTGCCTGCTTCGTGTCACCAGCAAGTGATGCCACCTGTGGAAAATCAGCTGGAATCCTGAGCCGGGTCAGCCCTGGGTGATGCGCTAAAGGCTCCTACCGGAGGGGGCGCCAGACGGACAGTGACCCAAGCAAGAGGCTGCTGAGTTTCCGGCCTGTGTTTATCATGCTTTCCGTGTCTCACTGCATCTCAGTGTCACCCGGAGGAATTAGGGCGGCGTTTCTAGGCTGATGGCCTCTTGGTTCCTCATCAGGCTGGCAAGCCCCCCAGCCCTATCTGGCCAGACCTCTGCGAGGGCCTTCCCTTGTTCTAACAAAACCCTTCCCACCCTCGCCTGCGGCGAGCTTTTGTTTTTTAATTGATGGCAATGAGGATACCTTCCAGCCTCCTCAGGCCCTTCCTTAGGGCTTCTGCCCTCAGATCCTGGCAAGGGGGCCCCCCTATCCCCTCCCCGACTCCTCCACACCCCCGCGCTGCCCTGCGTCCTGCACTACATAGGGTCCTTCTGGCCCTGACACTCCCTCTGGCCACACCCTCAACGTGGTGGTTTCAGCAAGGCCATAGGGACACGCCCATTCGATCCACCCCGTGCTCTGGAAACACAGGACCCCGAATGCCCTGCCCCAGCAGCCTTGACCCACTTCTAGTTTCGGCACCGGCTCTCCCCGGAGTTCAGCTTCCCAGGACTCACACAGAGGCCAACGGGAAGCTGTTGGCATGGAGGGTATATACAGAGCCCCTATGGGAGGTCTGAGTGTCATCCTGTGAACATCCAAGGCCCCTTGGGGCATGGGATGGACCCAGCTTTGGGAAGAAAAGGATCAGGCTAGTGGTCAGACTGGGAATCTGCTCTCCCCAAACTATCACTTTCTTTACGGCAACTCCCATGAGTCTGGGAATTCTAAAGTGGAGCCTGGCCTTCCCCCTTAGAATGAATGTGTATTTGTAAAGGCAGGAGTTTAGAACCTACTGCACTTCAAATGTTGACATATGTAGGATGGGAACTCCCAGGTATGCTCTGACCCTCACTTTTAAAGGTCGAGGGCAGTTATGTTGGCTCTGCTGAGACTGCAAGAGGCAAAGACCATCTGCAGAGAGGAGGCATTCCTGCTTCACGCTCCGAAGTCAGGAGCTTCTGAGCGGATGAAACAATGGACCCTGAGACCCTCGACTGTAAGTTGATTTAGAATGCCGCCAAAGGTGTGTGTGACGTGTGTGTGCGTGTGCGCACTCCTGCACCTGGGGACGTGTGTGGTACGTGACAGTGACTTTGCGTGTGTGTGCGCGCCTGAGGACGTGTGTGGTTGTGTGTATGTTATGGGTGTGTGTGTGGCCCATGACTCCATGTGTGTGTGCGTGGGGATGTATGTGGAGCAGAGTCAGTGTGTCTGAGCGTGTGTTTGTTTGTACGTGCATGCTTTAGTTTTAAGAATCGTAGAAGCTGTCCTTTAGAAGTCTGAAGAAGTAAACGTTTGTATGGTGTCCCTCACTGTATAATTCAAAATGAAAGTCATCTTCAATCGGCAGAAATCTGGTCCCCCCGGATTCTGATTTTTTCCCCCCAATATTGATTATGTCTTCATTTTACTGATGAGGACTGTATCTTAGAGAAATTAAGTGACAGCCAAGGGCATGGAGCTCGCGAGCCCAGTGACAGGACGCGTTCCAAGCGGCGGGGCTCCAGAGGCCTGGAGCCCTGCTCACGACCGCGCGGGGCCTCTCGGCCGGGGGAACAGATTCTGATGGGCCGGGGCCAGCGTGCAGGCTGCCCATGCCGCGGACTCTGGAAGTCGGGTGGAGAGTACCAGACAGCAGACGAGGGTAAAGGGCTGCTCAGAAATCAGTTGGCTTCCTAGATCTTCGATGAGAAAAGAGGCTCACTGCCCATCCCCGATCCCTTTGCTGGTGGCTAAAAGGGACCAAGGCCCACGAGAGCGCTTCTGGGAGCTGCTTGCCAAAACCTGGAACAGGACCGCTCACGACTGGCTCTGCAGCAGGAGCAGAGGAAGGAAACGGCGCCACCTGGTGGACATCCTTGGTAGTGGCAGTAGGAGGGCTAGCAGCCTTGGTATGGGGGAGGCAGGACAAGGTCCAAGTGGATGATCGTTTTCACGTGTCTTAAAAATCATTGCTTCATATATTTTATCCATTTTGGGGTTTATTGTAGGGTGGTAGATATGGTCTCCGTTACTCCATCCTAGCTGGATTGATTCATTGTTTTCTTGTTAATTTTCCCTTGAATGATTAGGAAGCTCTATTGTCTTTGAATGAAAATTCTCTCTAAATGTTTATTAATCATTTCTAAGTTCATAAGTTTACATGTAATTGGGCCAGTATTCCTATAACAGTCTCAAGAATGAAATAATCGATTAGATTCTTGTCCTCAATACTGAGAAATTTAGCATATTTTACCTCTCTGCTGTTCCAAACTGTGTTTGTGTGTGTGTGGGAGTGTGTGTCTGCACGTGCACGTGGAGCAGTTACTACTATTTCGACAGTTGCTGTAAGATTGTTACATTTACAATGAAAATAAAGGTATAAAGTTCTTGGATTTAATTGCTCACTACCACTATTTAATCCCATGTCGTCCCCATTTTTGAGTCATTTACTTCTTTCTCAATCAAAGGGACTCATGATTGGCTAATTTTTTTCAAGCGGTGGGCTTGGAACCCTTATCTGTCTATACGCAGCTTTATGTTCTCCTCATCAACAACCCTCAGCCTCAACACTCAACTCTCCGTATCTAGGGCCCCAAGCCTTGTTTGAGAATATGGCATTGTTTCCATCACCAAAAATAAATAAATAAATAAATAAATAAATAAATAAATAAATAAATAAATAAATAAATAAAATAAAATTTTATATTTAAAGTGCTGCCTTTTTACGACTGGGTAGTCTTGCCTGCTGAATTGATATGAATAAAGAACACCTTAAACTTCCTCCTGCTTTTTGCCGTAAGTCGGCTTCATTTGAAGCATGTTTTTATCGTTTCTCAGACGGGCTTCGGCTTTGAACCACTAAACCATCCCCGCACTCTTTTTCTCCATGCTTATTCCTCAAAAAGTGATCTCTCGACCGGAGTAAAGATGCTTCCCGTCAGAGTTGTGTGGCTTCCTGATCCAAAGTCTAAAAGAAGAGAAAAGGAAAAATGCCTGGTTCCGATGGTTCCATTTTGTGAGCTTAGAGATCTAGTTATCCGTGTGGCTGCGGTGGAATCTGTAATATCTTGCCTCAGAGTTTCCTTATTCTGGCTTACTAGTGGAGCCGCATTGGCTGAGGTCACGGCGCTCTGGCCCATGTCAGGATCCCGGTGCTGAGGCAGCCCCTTCCCCACATATCCACCCACTCCTTGTTCTTTTGATCATGCAATTCATGCAAACTGGGTGCCAGCTGTGTGGACCGTGCAGCTGGCGGCCAGGATTGCCCCGCCACGCGACGTGTCCCCAGTCCCTCGGCGCCCCTCACTGCTACCAGCTAGCTCCAGGAAGGGTGCGAGCTGGCTTCCACTGCCGTCCTTCCCCCTTCCTGTCCAGGCGGGCCCTCCATTTGCGCTAGTCGGCCCGAAACCTTCTCTCCTGCGCTGCATACGCTGAAGGAATTCCTCAGCGTTTCCAGCCGCTAGAGGGCGCTCTTCTCCTCTCTTTGGTCCCCTGCAGCGCTTCCAGTGGAAATTTAGGAGGTGGGAAGGGCTTGAGGGTTCTCCGTATCTAGGGGCTCCCGCTCCAGCAGATTCAACCAACTGTGGGTTGAAAATATTCGGGAAAAAACGGAAAGTTTCAAAAAGCAACACCTGAACTTGCCACACACCGGCAACTGCTTACGTAGCATTCACGTTGCCTTACATAGCACGCGTCCTCTAGAGATGACCTCAAGTACACAGGAGGACACGGCGAAAGAGTATGTGACAATGAATGTATGCGTATTTTCATGTATAACTGAAAGATTGTGCTCTGCGATGGGATTCGACACAAAATTGTAAAATGACTATAACTCAAAAAAAAAATACATGTATGTATGTAAAACATAAAGTACACGGGAGGATCCATGTAACTGCATGTCAGTCCTGTGTCATTTTATAAAAGAGGCGTCAGCATCCATGGATGTTGGCATCTGTGGGGAGTCCTGGAACCAGTGCCCCAGGCTTACCGAGGGATGACAGGAAGCCCAGGCTCCTTATCCCAGCCTGTCATGTCCCCACGTGTTCTGAATCCTGCCTGTACCACACTCCCCTGGTCACTCTCCTCCAGCCCTCCCAGACTGCCCTCTTCTTCTGGAACAGGCCAAGCTCACTGCACTTCATGTCTGACCTCTAGAAATACCCGTTATATTCTGGGCACGGCTCTGCTTCGGTAAGATGGGCTGCATTGCCACTAGAGAAGACAGGATGCAGGGTCCTTAGAAAACTACAAATAGACTTACCTTATGATCCAGTCTTCCCACGCCTGGGGATATGTCAGGAGAAAACTCTAATTCAAACTCTCACATTCACCTCAGTGCTCACAGCAGCCCTCTTTATAATAGCCAGGACGTGGAACCAAACCAAAAGTCCACCTACTGGGGACTGGATAAAGAAGTAGTGGTCTATTTAAGCCGTGGAATACTACTCAGCCATGAAAAAGATGAACCGTGTCTTTCGTTGCAACATAGATGGACACAGAGAGAGTCATTCTGAGTGAAGTAAGCCAGAAGAGAGAAAAATGCCATATGATACCACTTCCATGTGGAATGTAAAACAAAGGCAGAAATGAGCTCAATGACCATAGAGGAACAAAACCACAGACATAGAGAAACCAACTTATGATTAGCAGGGAACGAAGGGGTTGGGAAGTGGTAAATATGGGAACTGGAAAATTGCCCCTCTTGGGGAGTGATGGAAATGGTAGCTATCTTGCTTGTTGTGATGCTTCTCTAGGTGCAGACATCTATGAAAATTCATCAAATACTACATGTGAGATATGTCTAATTTACGGAACAGAAATCGTACCACAATAAAGGTGTTGTAACAAAAAGAGATGGGCTGCATCGTGTCCTATGTTTCTATGTGTCTTCAGGGAGGCCTCAAGGGGGCGGTGCTGGCCTTCCCGCCATCACGATGACATGAAGCCCGAACAATCCATCGATGGGAAGAAGATAAGAGCCATGGTCCCATGTGGACCCCAAGCTTAGGCATGGTGCATGGGTGACATTTATCGAGAATCCAGCGAGGTCGTGGCCAGAGCTAGAGGCCGGGGCAGCAAACCGGGAGTGGCACTGAGGAGCATCGTGGGGCAGAGGCTGGTCTGGGGGCCCGCAGGCTCCTCCCAGGAGGAGCCTCAGTGTTCGGGAGGTGGCTAACGTGCCTGCTTCGTGTCACCAGCAAGTGATGCCACCTGTGGAAAATCAGCTGGAATCCTGAGCCGGGTCAGCCCTGGGTGATGCGCTAAAGGCTCCTACCGGAGGGGGGGGCGCCAGACGGACAGTGACCCAAGCAAGAGGCTGCTGAGTTTCCGGCCTGTGTTTATCATGCTTTCCGTGTCTCACTGCATCTCAGTGTCACCCGGAGGAATTAGGGCGGCATTTCTAGGCTGATGGCCTCTTGGTTCCTCATCAGGCTGGCAAGCCCCCCAGCCCTATCTGGCCAGACCTCTGCGAGGGCCTTCCCTTGTTCTAACAAAACCCTTCCCACCCTCGCCTGCGGCGAGCTTTTGTTTTTTAATTGATGGCAATGAGGATACCTTCCAGCCTCCTCAGGCCCTTCCTTAGGGCTTCTGCCCTCAGATCCTGGCAAGGGGGCCCCCCTATCCCCTCCCCGACTCCTCCACACCCCCGCGCTGCCCTGCGTCCTGCACTACATAGGGTCCTTCTGGCCCTGACACTCCCTCTGGCCACACCCTCAACGTGGTGGTTTCAGCAAGGCCATAGGGACACGCCCATTCGATCCACCCCGTGCTCTGGAAACACAGGACCCCGAATGCCCTGCCCCAGCAGCCTTGACCCACTTCTAGTTTCGGCACCGGCTCTCCCCGGAGTTCAGCTTCCCAGGACTCACACAGAGGCCAACGGGAAGCTGTTGGCATGGAGGGTATATACAGAGCCCGGATGGGAAGTCTGAGTGTCATCCTGTGAACATCCAAGGCCCCTTGGGGCATGGGATGGACCCAGCTTTGGGAAGAAAAGGATCAGGCTAGTGGTCAGACTGGGAATCTGCTCTCCCCAAACTATCACTTTCTTTACGGCAACTCCCATGAGTCTGGGAATTCTAAAGTGGAGCCTGGCCTTCCCCCTTAGAATGAATGTGTATTTGTAAAGGCAGGAGTTTAGAACCTACTGCACTTCAAATGTTGACATATGTAGGATGGGAACTCCCAGGTATGCTCTGACCCTCACTTTTAAAGGTCGAGGGCAGTTATGTTGGCTCTGCTGAGACTGCAAGAGGCAAAGACCATCTGCAGAGAGGAGGCATTCCTGCTTCACGCTCCGAAGTCAGGAGCTTCTGAGCGGATGAAACAATGGACCCTGAGACCCTCGACTGTAAGTTGATTTAGAATGCCGCCAAAGGTGTGTGTGACGTGTGTGTGCGTGTGCGCACTCCTGCACCTGGGGACGTGTGTGGTACGTGACAGTGACTTTGCGTGTGTGTGCGCGCCTGAGGACGTGTGTGGTTGTGTGTATGTTATGGGTGTGTGTGTGGCCCATGACTCCATGTGTGTGTGCGTGGGGATGTATGTGGAGCAGAGTCAGTGTGTCTGAGCGTGTGTTTGTTTGTACGTGCATGCTTTAGTTTTAAGAATCGTAGAAGCTGTCCTTTAGAAGTCTGAAGAAGTAAACGTTTGTATGGTGTCCCTCACTGTATAATTCAAAATGAAAGTCATCTTCAATCGGCAGAAATCTGGTCCCCCCGGATTCTGATTTTTTCCCCCCAATATTGATTATGTCTTCATTTTACTGATGAGGACTGTATCTTAGAGAAATTAAGTGACAGCCAAGGGCATGGAGCTCGCGAGCCCAGTGACAGGACGCGTTCCAAGCGGCGGGGCTCCAGAGGCCTGGAGCCCTGCTCACGACCGCGCGGGGCCTCTCGGCCGGGGGAACAGATTCTGATGGGCCGGGGCCAGCGTGCAGGCTGCCCATGCCGCGGACTCTGGAAGTCGGGTGGAGAGTACCAGACAGCAGACGAGGGTAAAGGGCTGCTCAGAAATCAGTTGGCTTCCTAGATCTTCGATGAGAAAAGAGGCTCACTGCCCATCCCCGATCCCTTTGCTGGTGGCTAAAAGGGACCAAGGCCCACGAGAGCGCTTCTGGGAGCTGCTTGCCAAAACCTGGAACAGGACCGCTCACGACTGGCTCTGCAGCAGGAGCAGAGGAAGGAAACGGCGCCACCGGTGGACATCGTTGGTAGTGGCAGTAGGAGGGCTAGCAGCCTTGGTATGGGGGAGGCAGGACAAGGTCCAAGTGGATGATCGTTTTCACGTGTCTTAAAAATCATTGCTTCATATATTTTATCCATTTTGGGGTTTATTGTAGGGTGGTAGATATGGTCTCCGTTACTCCATCCTAGCTGGATTGATTCATTGTTTTCTTGTTAATTTTCCCTTGAATGATTAGGAAGCTCTATTGTCTTTGAATGAAAATTCTCTCTAAATGTTTATTAATCATTTCTAAGTTCATAAGTTTACATGTAATTGGGCCAGTATTCCTATAACAGTCTCAAGAATGAAATATTCGATTAGATTCTTGTCCTCAATAATGAGAAATTTAGCATATTTTACCTCTCTGTTGTTCCAAACTGTGTTTGTGTGTGTGTGGGAGTGTGTGTCTGCACGTGCACGTGGAGCACTTACTACTATTTCGACAGTTGCTGTAAGATTGTTACATTTACAATGAAAATAAAGGTATAAAGTTCTTGGATTTAATTGCTCACTACCACTATTTAATCCCATGTCTTCCCCATTTTTGAGTCATTTACTTCTTTCTCAATCAAAGGGACTCATGATTGGCTAATTTTTTTCAAGCGGTGGGCTTGGAACCCTTATCTGTCTATACGCAGCTTTATGTTCTCCTCATCAACAACCCTCAGCCTCAACACTCAACTCTCCGTATCTAGGGCCCCAAGCCTTGTTTGAGAATATGGCATTGTTTCCATCACCAAAAAAAAAAAAAATAAATAAAAAAAATAAATAAATAGATAAAAAAATTTTATATTTAAAGTGCTGCCTTTTTACGACTGGGTAGTCTTGCCTGCTGAATTGATATGAATAAAGAACACCTTAAATTTCCTCCTGCTTTTTGCCGTAAGTCGGCTTCATTTGAAGCATGTTTTTATCGTTTCTCAGTCGGGCTTCGGCTTTGAACCACTAAACCATCCCCGCACTCTTTTTCTCCATGCTTATTCCTCAAAAAGTGATCTCTCGACCGGAGTAAAGATGCTTCCCGTCAGAGTTGTGTGGCTTCCTGATCCAAAGTCTAAAAGGAGAGAAAAGGAAAAATGCCTGGTTCCGATGGTTCCATTTTGTGAGCTTAGAGATCTAGTTATCCGTGTGGCTGCGGTGGAATCTGTAATATCTTGCCTCAGAGTTTCCTTATTCTGGCTTACTAGAGGAGCCGCATTGGCTGAGGTCACGGCGCTCTGGCCCATGTCAGGATCCCGGTGCTGAGGCAGCCCCTTCCCCACATATCCACCCACTCCTTGTTCTTTTGATCATGCAAACTGGGTGCCAGCTGTGTGGACCGTGCAGCTGGCGGCCAGGATTGCCCCGCCACGCGACGTGTCCCCAGTCCCTCGGTGCCCCTCACTGCTACCAGCTAGCTCCAGGAAGGGTGCGAGCTGGCTTCCACTGCCATCCTTTCCCCTTCCTGTCCAGGCGGGCCCTCCATTTGCGCTAGTCGGCCCGAAACCTTCTTTCCTGCGCTGCATATGCTGAAGGAATTCCTCAGCGTTTCCAGACGCTAGAGGGCGCTCTTCTCCTCTCTTTGGTCCCCTGCAGCGCTTCCAGTGGAAATTTAGGAGGTGGGAAGGGCTTGAGGGTTCTCCGTATCTAGGGGCTCCCGCTCCAGCAGATTCAACCAACTGTGGGTTGAAAATATTCGGGAAAATACAGAAAGTTTCAAAAAGCAACACCTGAACTTGCCACACACCGGCAACTGCTTACGTAGCATTCACGTTGCCTTACATAGCACGCGTCCTCTAGAGATGACCTCAAGTACACAGGAGGACACGGCGCAAGAGTATGTGACAATGAATGTATGCGTATTTTCATGTATAACTGAAAGATTGTGCTCTGCGATGGGATTCGACAAAAAATTGTAAAATGACTATAACTCAAAAAAAATACATGTATGTATGTAAAAAATAAAGTACACGGGAGGATCCATGTAACTGCATGTCAGTCCTGTGTCATTTTATAAAAGAGGCGTCAGCATCCATGGATGTTGGCATCTGTGGGGAGTCCTGGAACCAGTGCCCCAGGCTTACCGAGGGATGACTGGAAGCCCAGGCTCCTTATCCCAGCCTGTCATGTCCCCACGTGTTCTGAATCCTGCCTGTACCACACTCCCCTGGTCACTCTCCTCCAGCCCTCCCAGACTGCCCCCTTCTTCTGGAACAGGCCAAGCTCACTGCACTTCATGTCTGACCTCTAGAAATACCCGTTATATTCTGGGCACGGCTCTGCTTCAGTAAGACGGGCTGCATTGCCACTAGAGAAGACAGGATGCAGGGTCCTTAGAAAACTACAAATAGACTTACCTTATGATCCAGTCTTCCCACGCCTGGGGATATGTCAGGAGAAAACTCTAATTCAAACTCTCACATTCACCTCAGTGCTCACAGCAGCCCTCTTTATAATAGCCAGGACGTGGAACCAACCCAAAAGTCCACCTACTGGGGACTGGATAAAGAAGTAGTGGTCTATTTAAGCCGTGGAATACTACTCAGCCATGAAAAAGATGAAACGATGTCTTTCGTTGCAACATAGATGGACACAGAGAGAGTCATTCTGAGTGAAGTAAGCCAGAAGAGAGAAAAATGCCATATGATACCACTTCCATGTGGAATGTAAAAAAAAGGCAGAAATGAGCTCAATGACCATAGAGGAACAAAACCACAGACATAGAGAAACCAACTTATGGTTAGCAGGGAACGAAGGGGTTGGGAAGTGGTAAATATGGGAACTGGAAAATTGCCCCTCTTGGGGAGTGATGGAAATGGTAGCTATCTTGCTTGTTGTGATGCTTCTCTAGGTGCAGACATCTATGAAAATTCATCAAATACTACATGTGAGATATGTCTAATTTACGGAACAGAAATCGTACCACAATAAAGGTGTTGTAACAAAAAGAGATGGGCTGCATCGTGTCCTATGTTTCTATGTGTCTTCAGGGAGGCCTCAAGGGGGCGGTGCTGGCCTTCCCGCCATCACGATGACATGAAGCCCGAACAATCCATCGATGGGAAGAAGATAAGAGCCATGGTCCCATGTGGACCCCAAGCTTAGGCATGGTGCATGGGTGACATTTATCGAGAATCCAGCGAGGTCGTGGCCAGAGCTAGAGGCCGGGGCAGCAAACCGGGAGTGGCACTGAGGAGCATCGTGGGGCAGAGGCTGGTCTGGGGGCCCGCAGGCTCCTCCCAGGAGGAGCCTCAGTGTTCGGGAGGTGGCTAACGTGCCTGCTTCGTGTCACCAGCAAGTGATGCCACCTGTGGAAAATCAGCTGGAATCCTGAGCCGGGTCAGCCCTGGGTGATGCGCTAAAGGCTCCTACCGGAGGGGGCGCCAGACGGACAGTGACCCAAGCAAGAGGCTGCTGAGTTTCCGGCCTGTGTTTATCATGCTTTCCGTGTCTCACTGCATCTCAGTGTCACCCGGAGGAATTAGGGCGGCGTTTCTAGGCTGATGGCCTCTTGGTTCCTCATCAGGCTGGCAAGCCCCCCAGCCCTATCTGGCCAGACCTCTGCGAGGGCCTTCCCTTGTTCTAACAAAACCCTTCCCACCCTCGCCTGCGGCGAGCTTTTGTTTTTTAATTGATGGCAATGAGGATACCTTCCAGCCTCCTCAGGCCCTTCCTTAGGGCTTCTGCCCTCAGATCCTGGCAAGGGGGCCCCCCTATCCCCTCCCCGACTCCTCCACACCCCCGCGCTGCCCTGTGTCCTGCACTACATAGGGTCCTTCTGGCCCTGACACTCCCTCTGGCCACACCCTCAACGTGGTGGTTTCAGCAAGGCCATAGGGACACGCCCATTCGATCCACCCCGTGCTCTGGAAACACAGGACCCCGAATGCCCTGCCCCAGCAGCCTTGACCCACTTCTAGTTTCGGCACCGGCTCTCCCCGGAGTTCAGCTTCCCAGGACTCACACAGAGGCCAACGGGAAGCTGTTGGCATGGAGGGTATATACAGAGCCCCTATGGGAGGTCTGAGTGTCATCCTGTGAACATCCAAGGCCCCTTGGGGCATGGGATGGACCCAGCTTTGGGAAGAAAAGGATCAGGCTAGTGGTCAGACTGGGAATCTGCTCTCCCCAAACTATCACTTTCTTTACGGCAACTCCCATGAGTCTGGGAATTCTAAAGTGGAGCCTGGCCTTCCCCCTTAGAATGAATGTGTATTTGTAAAGGCAGGAGTTTAGAACCTACTGCACTTCAAATGTTGACATATGTAGGATGGGAACTCCCAGGTATGCTCTGACCCTCACTTTTAAAGGTCGAGGGCAGTTATGTTGGCTCTGCTGAGACTGCAAGAGGCAAAGACCATCTGCAGAGAGGAGGCATTCCTGCTTCACGCTCCGAAGTCAGGAGCTTCTGAGCGGATGAAACAATGGACCCTGAGACCCTCGACTGTAAGTTGATTTAGAATGCCGCCAAAGGTGTGTGTGACGTGTGTGTGCGTGTGCGCACTCCTGCACCTGGGGACGTGTGTGGTACGTGACAGTGACTTTGCGTGTGTGTGCGCGCCTGAGGACGTGTGTGGTTGTGTGTATGTTATGGGTGTGTGTGTGGCCCATGACTCCATGTGTGTGTGCGTGGGGATGTATGTGGAGCAGAGTCAGTGTGTCTGAGCGTGTGTTTGTTTGTACGTGCATGCTTTAGTTTTAAGAATCGTAGAAGCTGTCCTTTAGAAGTCTGAAGAAGTAAACGTTTGTATGGTGTCCCTCACTGTATAATTCAAAATGAAAGTCATCTTCAATCGGCAGAAATCTGGTCCCCCCGGATTCTGATTTTTTCCCCCCAATATTGATTATGTCTTCATTTTACTGATGAGGACTGTATCTTAGAGAAATTAAGTGACAGCCAAGGGCATGGAGCTCGCGAGCCCAGTGACAGGACGCGTTCCAAGCGGCGGGGCTCCAGAGGCCTGGAGCCCTGCTCACGACCGCGCGGGGCCTCTCGGCCGGGGGAACAGATTCTGATGGGCCGGGGCCAGCGTGCAGGCTGCCCATGCCGCGGACTCTGGAAGTCGGGTGGAGAGTACCAGACAGCAGACGAGGGTAAAGGGCTGCTCAGAAATCAGTTGGCTTCCTAGATCTTCGATGAGAAAAGAGGCTCACTGCCCATCCCCGATCCCTTTGCTGGTGGCTAAAAGGGACCAAGGCCCACGAGAGCGCTTCTGGGAGCTGCTTGCCAAAACCTGGAACAGGACCGCTCACGACTGGCTCTGCAGCAGGAGCAGAGGAAGGAAACGGCGCCACCTGGTGGACATCCTTGGTAGTGGCAGTAGGAGGGCTAGCAGCCTTGGTATGGGGGAGGCAGGACAAGGTCCAAGTGGATGATCGTTTTCACGTGTCTTAAAAATCATTGCTTCATATATTTTATCCATTTTGGGGTTTATTGTAGGGTGGTAGATATGGTCTCCGTTACTCCATCCTAGCTGGATTGATTCATTGTTTTCTTGTTAATTTTCCCTTGAATGATTTGGAAGCTCTATTGTCTTTGAATGAAAATTCTCTCTCTAAATGTTTATTAATCATTTCTAAGTTCATAAGTTTACATGTAATTGGGCCAGTATTCCTATAACAGTCTCAAGAATGAAATATTCGATTAGATTCTTGTCCTCAATAATGAGAAATTTAGCATATTTTACCTCTCTGTTGTTCCAAACTGTGTTTGTGTGTGTGTGGGAGTGTGTGTCTGCACGTGCACGTGGAGCACTTACTACTATTTCGACAGTTGCTGTAAGATTGTTACATTTACAATGAAAATAAAGGTATAAAGTTCTTGGATTTAATTGCTCACTACCACTATTTAATCCCATGTCTTCCCCATTTTTGAGTCATTTACTTCTTTCTCAATCAAAGGGACTCATGATTGGCTAATTTTTTTCAAGCGGTGGGCTTGGAACCCTTATCTGTCTATACGCAGCTTTATGTTCTCCTCATCAACAACCCTCAGCCTCAACACTCAACTCTCCGTATCTAGGGCCCCAAGCCTTGTTTGAGAATATGGCATTGTTTCCATCACCAAAAAAAAAAAAAAAAAAAAAAAAAAAATAAATAAATAGATAAAAAATTTTATATTTAAAGTGCTGCCTTTTTACGACTGGGTAGTCTTGCCTGCTGAATTGATATGAATAAAAACACCTTAAATTTCCTCCTGCTTTTTGCCGTAAGTCGGCTTCATTTGAAGCATGTTTTTATCGTTTCTCAGTCGGGCTTCGGCTTTGAACCACTAAACCATCCCCGCACTCTTTTTCTCCATGCTTATTCCTCAAAAAGTGATCTCTCGACCGGAGTAAAGATGCTTCCCGTCAGAGTTGTGTGGCTTCCTGATCCAAAGTCTAAAAGGAGAGAAAAGGAAAAATGCCTGGTTCCGATGGTTCCATTTTGTGAGCTTAGAGATCTAGTTATCCGTGTGGCTGCGGTGGAATCTGTAATATCTTGCCTCAGAGTTTCCTTATTCTGGCTTACTAGAGGAGCCGCATTGGCTGAGGTCACGGCGCTCTGGCCCATGTCAGGATCCCGGTGCTGAGGCAGCCCCTTCCCCACATATCCACCCACTCCTTGTTCTTTTGATCATGCAAACTGGGTGCCAGCTGTGTGGACCGTGCAGCTGGCGGCCAGGATTGCCCCGCCACGCGACGTGTCCCCAGTCCCTCGGTGCCCCTCACTGCTACCAGCTAGCTCCAGGAAGGGTGCGAGCTGGCTTCCACTGCCATCCTTTCCCCTTCCTGTCCAGGCGGGCCCTCCATTTGCGCTAGTCGGCCCGAAACCTTCTTTCCTGCGCTGCATATGCTGAAGGAATTCCTCAGCGTTTCCAGACGCTAGAGGGCGCTCTTCTCCTCTCTTTGGTCCCCTGCAGCGCTTCCAGTGGAAATTTAGGAGGTGGGAAGGGCTTGAGGGTTCTCCGTATCTAGGGGCTCCCGCTCCAGCAGATTCAACCAACTGTGGGTTGAAAATATTCGGGAAAAAACGGAAAGTTTCAAAAAGCAACACCTGAACTTGCCACACACCGGCAACTGCTTACGTAGCATTCACGTTGCCTTACATAGCACGCGTCCTCTAGAGATGACCTCAAGTACACAGGAGGACACGGCGCAAGAGTATGTGACAATGAATGTATGCGTATTTTCATGTATAACTGAAAGATTGTGCTCTGCGATGGGATTCTACATAAAATTGTAAAACTAAACTCAAAAAAAAATACATGTATGTATGTAAAAAATAAAGTACACGGGAGGATCCATGTAACTGCATGTCAGTCCTGTGTCATTTTATAAAAGAGGCGTCAGCATCCATGGATGTTGGCATCTGTGGGGAGTCCTGGAACCAGTGCCCCAGGCTTACCGAGGGATGACTGGAAGCCCAGGCTCCTTATCCCAGCCTGTCATGTCCCCACGTGTTCTGAATCCTGCCTGTACCACACTCCCCTGGTCACTCTCCTCCAGCCCTCCCAGACTGCCCCCTTCTTCTGGAACAGGCCAAGCTCACTGCACTTCATGTCTGACCTCTAGAAATACCCGTTATATTCTGGGCACGGCTCTGCTTCAGTAAGACGGGCTGCATTGCCACTAGAGAAGACAGGATGCAGGGTCCTTAGAAAACTACAAATAGACTTACCTTATGATCCAGTCTTCCCACGCCTGGGGATATGTCAGGAGAAAACTCTAATTCAAACTCTCACATTCACCTCAGTGCTCACAGCAGCCCTCTTTATAATAGCCAGGACGTGGAACCAACCCAAAAGTCCACCTACTGGGGACTGGATAAAGAAGTAGTGGTCTATTTAAGCCGTGGAATACTACTCAGCCATGAAAAAGATGAAACGATGTCTTTCGTTGCAACATAGATGGACACAGAGAGAGTCATTCTGAGTGAAGTAAGCCAGAAGAGAGAAAAATGCCATATGATACCACTTCCATGTGGAATGTAAAAAAAAGGCAGAAATGAGCTCAATGACCATAGAGGAACAAAACCACAGACATAGAGAAACCAACTTATGGTTAGCAGGGAACGAAGGGGTTGGGAAGTGGTAAATATGGGAACTGGAAAATTGCCCCTCTTGGGGAGTGATGGAAATGGTAGCTATCTTGCTTGTTGTGATGCTTCTCTAGGTGCAGACATCTATGAAAATTCATCAAATACTACATGTGAGATATGTCTAATTTACGGAACAGAAATCGTACCACAATAAAGGTGTTGTAACAAAAAGAGATGGGCTGCATCGTGTCCTATGTTTCTATGTGTCTTCAGGGAGGCCTCAAGGGGGCGGTGCTGGCCTTCCCGCCATCACGATGACATGAAGCCCGAACAATCCATCGATGGGAAGAAGATAAGAGCCATGGTCCCATGTGGACCCCAAGCTTAGGCATGGTGCATGGGTGACATTTATCGAGAATCCAGCGAGGTCGTGGCCAGAGCTAGAGGCCGGGGCAGCAAACCGGGAGTGGCACTGAGGAGCATCGTGGGGCAGAGGCTGGTCTGGGGGCCCGCAGGCTCCTCCCAGGAGGAGCCTCAGTGTTCGGGAGGTGGCTAACGTGCCTGCTTCGTGTCACCAGCAAGTGATGCCACCTGTGGAAAATCAGCTGGAATCCTGAGCCGGGTCAGCCCTGGGTGATGCGCTAAAGGCTCCTACCGGAGGGGGCGCCAGACGGACAGTGACCCAAGCAAGAGGCTGCTGAGTTTCCGGCCTGTGTTTATCATGCTTTCCGTGTCTCACTGCATCTCAGTGTCACCCGGAGGAATTAGGGCGGCGTTTCTAGGCTGATGGCCTCTTGGTTCCTCATCAGGCTGGCAAGCCCCCCAGCCCTATCTGGCCAGACCTCTGCGAGGGCCTTCCCTTGTTCTAACAAAACCCTTCCCACCCTCGCCTGCGGCGAGCTTTTGTTTTTTAATTGATGGCAATGAGGATACCTTCCAGCCTCCTCAGGCCCTTCCTTAGGGCTTCTGCCCTCAGATCCTGGCAAGGGGGCCCCCCTATCCCCTCCCCGACTCCTCCACACCCCCGCGCTGCCCTGTGTCCTGCACTACATAGGGTCCTTCTGGCCCTGACACTCCCTCTGGCCACACCCTCAACGTGGTGGTTTCAGCAAGGCCATAGGGACACGCCCATTCGATCCACCCCGTGCTCTGGAAACACAGGACCCCGAATGCCCTGCCCCAGCAGCCTTGACCCACTTCTAGTTTCGGCACCGGCTCTCCCCGGAGTTCAGCTTCCCAGGACTCACACAGAGGCCAACGGGAAGCTGTTGGCATGGAGGGTATATACAGAGCCCCTATGGGAGGTCTGAGTGTCATCCTGTGAACATCCAAGGCCCCTTGGGGCATGGGATGGACCCAGCTTTGGGAAGAAAAGGATCAGGCTAGTGGTCAGACTGGGAATCTGCTCTCCCCAAACTATCACTTTCTTTACGGCAACTCCCATGAGTCTGGGAATTCTAAAGTGGAGCCTGGCCTTCCCCCTTAGAATGAATGTGTATTTGTAAAGGCAGGAGTTTAGAACCTACTGCACTTCAAATGTTGACATATGTAGGATGGGAACTCCCAGGTATGCTCTGACCCTCACTTTTAAAGGTCGAGGGCAGTTATGTTGGCTCTGCTGAGACTGCAAGAGGCAAAGACCATCTGCAGAGAGGAGGCATTCCTGCTTCACGCTCCGAAGTCAGGAGCTTCTGAGCGGATGAAACAATGGACCCTGAGACCCTCGACTGTAAGTTGATTTAGAATGCCGCCAAAGGTGTGTGTGACGTGTGTGTGCGTGTGCGCACTCCTGCACCTGGGGACGTGTGTGGTACGTGACAGTGACTTTGCGTGTGTGTGCGCGCCTGAGGACGTGTGTGGTTGTGTGTATGTTATGGGTGTGTGTGTGGCCCATGACTCCATGTGTGTGTGCGTGGGGATGTATGTGGAGCAGAGTCAGTGTGTCTGAGCGTGTGTTTGTTTGTACGTGCATGCTTTAGTTTTAAGAATCGTAGAAGCTGTCCTTTAGAAGTCTGAAGAAGTAAACGTTTGTATGGTGTCCCTCACTGTATAATTCAAAATGAAAGTCATCTTCAATCGGCAGAAATCTGGTCCCCCCGGATTCTGATTTTTTCCCCCCAATATTGATTATGTCTTCATTTTACTGATGAGGACTGTATCTTAGAGAAATTAAGTGACAGCCAAGGGCATGGAGCTCGCGAGCCCAGTGACAGGACGCGTTCCAAGCGGCGGGGCTCCAGAGGCCTGGAGCCCTGCTCACGACCGCGCGGGGCCTCTCGGCCGGGGGAACAGATTCTGATGGGCCGGGGCCAGCGTGCAGGCTGCCCATGCCGCGGACTCTGGAAGTCGGGTGGAGAGTACCAGACAGCAGACGAGGGTAAAGGGCTGCTCAGAAATCAGTTGGCTTCCTAGATCTTCGATGAGAAAAGAGGCTCACTGCCCATCCCCGATCCCTTTGCTGGTGGCTAAAAGGGACCAAGGCCCACGAGAGCGCTTCTGGGAGCTGCTTGCCAAAACCTGGAACAGGACCGCTCACGACTGGCTCTGCAGCAGGAGCAGAGGAAGGAAACGGCGCCACCGGTGGACATCGTTGGTAGTGGCAGTAGGAGGGCTAGCAGCCTTGGTATGGGGGAGGCAGGACAAGGTCCAAGTGGATGATCGTTTTCACGTGTCTTAAAAATCATTGCTTCATATATTTTATCCATTTTGGGGTTTATTGTAGGGTGGTAGATATGGTCTCCGTTACTCCATCCTAGCTGGATTGATTCATTGTTTTCTTGTTAATTTTCCCTTGAATGATTAGGAAGCTCTATTGTCTTTGAATGAAAATTCTCTCTAAATGTTTATTAATCATTTCTAAGTTCATAAGTTTACATGTAATTGGGCCAGTATTCCTATAACAGTCTCAAGAATGAAATATTCGATTAGATTCTTGTCCTCAATAATGAGAAATTTAGCATATTTTACCTCTCTGTTGTTCCAAACTGTGTTTGTGTGTGTGTGGGAGTGTGTGTCTGCACGTGCACGTGGAGCACTTACTACTATTTCGACAGTTGCTGTAAGATTGTTACATTTACAATGAAAATAAAGGTATAAAGTTCTTGGATTTAATTGCTCACTACCACTATTTAATCCCATGTCTTCCCCATTTTTGAGTCATTTACTTCTTTCTCAATCAAAGGGACTCATGATTGGCTAATTTTTTTCAAGCGGTGGGCTTGGAACCCTTATCTGTCTATACGCAGCTTTATGTTCTCCTCATCAACAACCCTCAGCCTCAACACTCAACTCTCCGTATCTAGGGCCCCAAGCCTTGTTTGAGAATATGGCATTGTTTCCATCACCAAAAAAAAAAAAAAAAATAAAAAAAATAAATAAATAGATAAAAAAATTTTATATTTAAAGTGCTGCCTTTTTACGACTGGGTAGTCTTGCCTGCTGAATTGATATGAATAAAAACACCTTAAATTTCCTCCTGCTTTTTGCCGTAAGTCGGCTTCATTTGAAGCATGTTTTTATCGTTTCTCAGTCGGGCTTCGGCTTTGAACCACTAAACCATCCCCGCACTCTTTTTCTCCATGCTTATTCCTCAAAAAGTGATCTCTCGACCGGAGTAAAGATGCTTCCCGTCAGAGTTGTGTGGCTTCCTGATCCAAAGTCTAAAAGGAGAGAAAAGGAAAAATGCCTGGTTCCGATGGTTCCATTTTGTGAGCTTAGAGATCTAGTTATCCGTGTGGCTGCGGTGGAATCTGTAATATCTTGCCTCAGAGTTTCCTTATTCTGGCTTACTAGAGGAGCCGCATTGGCTGAGGTCACGGCGCTCTGGCCCATGTCAGGATCCCGGTGCTGAGGCAGCCCCTTCCCCACATATCCACCCACTCCTTGTTCTTTTGATCATGCAATTCATGCAAACTGGGTGCCAGCTGTGTGGACCGTGCAGCTGGCGGCCAGGATTGCCCCGCCACGCGACGTGTCCCCAGTCCCTCGGCGCCCCTCACTGCTACCAGCTAGCTCCAGGAAGGGTGCGAGCTGGCTTCCACTGCCGTCCTTCCCCCTTCCTGTCCAGGCGGGCCCTCCATTTGCGCTAGTCGGCCCGAAACCTTCTCTCCTGCGCTGCATACGCTGAAGGAATTCCTCAGCGTTTCCAGCCGCTAGAGGGCGCTCTTCTCCTCTCTTTGGTCCCCTGCAGCGCTTCCAGTGGAAATTTAGGAGGTGGGAAGGGCTTGAGGGTTCTCCGTATCTAGGGGCTCCCGCTCCAGCAGATTCAACCAACTGTGGGTTGAAAATATTCGGGAAAAAACGGAAAGTTTCAAAAAGCAACACCTGAACTTGCCACACACCGGCAACTGCTTACGTAGCATTCACGTTGCCTTACATAGCACGCGTCCTCTAGAGATGACCTCAAGTACACAGGAGGACACGGCGCAAGAGTATGTGACAATGAATGTATGCGTATTTTCATGTATAACTGAAAGATTGTGCTCTGCGATGGGATTCGACACAAAATTGTAAAATGACTATAACTCAAAAAAAAAATACATGTATGTATGTAAAACATAAAGTACACGGGAGGATCCATGTAACTGCATGTCAGTCCTGTGTCATTTTATAAAAGAGGCGTCAGCATCCATGGATGTTGGCATCTGTGGGGAGTCCTGGAACCAGTGCCCCAGGCTTACCGAGGGATGACTGGAAGCCCAGGCTCCTTATCCCAGCCTGTCATGTCCCCACGTGGTCTGAATCCTGCCTGTACCACACTCCCCTGGTCACTCTCCTCCAGCCCTCCCAGACTGCCCTCTTCTTCTGGAACAGGCCAAGCTCACTGCACTTCATGTCTGACCTCTAGAAATACCCGTTATATTCTGGGCACGGCTCTGCTTCGGTAAGACGGGCTGCATTGCCACTAGAGAAGACAGGATGCAGGGTCCTTAGAAAACTACAAATAGACTTACCTTATGATCCAGTCTTCCCACGCCTGGGGATATGTCAGGAGAAAACTCTAATTCAAACTCTCACATTCACCTCAGTGCTCACAGCAGCCCTCTTTATAATAGCCAGGACGTGGAACCAAACCAAAAGTCCACCTACTGGGGACTGGATAAAGAAGTAGTGGTCTATTTAAGCCGTGGAATACTACTCAGCCATGAAAAAGATGAAACGTGTCTTTCGTTGCAACATAGATGGACACAGAGAGAGTCATTCTGAGTGAAGTAAGCCAGAAGAGAGAAAAATGCCATATGATACCACTTCCATGTGGAATGTAAAACAAAGGCAGAAATGAGCTCAATGACCATAGAGGAACAAAACCACAGACATAGAGAAACCAACTTATGATTAGCAGGGAACGAAGGGGTTGGGAAGTGGTAAATATGGGAACTGGAAAATTGCCCCTCTTGGGGAGTGATGGAAATGGTAGCTATCTTGCTTGTTGTGATGCTTCTCTAGGTGCAGACTTCTATGAAAATTCATCAAATACTACATGTGAGATATGTCTAATTTACGGAACAGAAATCGTACCACAATAAAGGTGTTGTAACAAAAAGAGAAGGGCTGCATCGTGTCCTATGTTTCTATGTGTCTTCAGGGAGGCCTCAAGGGGGCGGTGCTGGCCTTCCCGCCATCACGATGACATGAAGCCCGAACAGTCCATCGATGGGAAGAAGATAAGAGCCATGGTCCCATGTGGACCCCAAGCTTAGGCATGGTGCATGGGTGACATTTATCGAGAATCCAGCGAGGTCGTGGCCAGAGCTAGAGGCCGGGGCAGCAAACCGGGAGTGGCACTGAGGAGCATCGTGGGGCAGAGGCTGGTCTGGGGGCCCGCAGGCTCCTCCCAGGAGGAGCCTCAGTGTTCGGGAGGTGGCTAACGTGCCTGCTTCGTGTCACCAGCAAGTGATGCCACCTGTGGAAAATCAGCTGGAATCCTGAGCCGGGTCAGCCCTGGGTGATGCGCTAAAGGCTCCTACCGGAGGGGGGGGCGCCAGACGGACAGTGACCCAAGCAAGAGGCTGCTGAGTTTCCGGCCTGTGTTTATCATGCTTTCCGTGTCTCACTGCATCTCAGTGTCACCCGGAGGAATTAGGGCGGCGTTTCTAGGCTGATGGCCTCTTGGTTCCTCATCAGGCTGGCAAGCCCCCCAGCCCTATCTGGCCAGACCTCTGCGAGTGCCTTCCCTTGTTCTAACAAAACCCTTCCCACCCTCGCCTGCGGCGAGCTTTTGTTTTTTAATTGATGGCAATGAGGATACCTTCCAGCCTCCTCAGGCCCTTCCTTAGGGCTTCTGCCCTCAGATCCTGGCAAGGGGGCCCCCCTATCCCCTCCCCGACTCCTCCACACCCCCGCGCTGCCCTGCGTCCTGCACTACATAGGGTCCTTCTGGCCCTGACACTCCCTCTGGCCACACCCTCAACGTGGTGGTTTCAGCAAGGCCATAGGGACACGCCCATTCGATCCACCCCGTGCTCTGGAAACACAGGACCCCGAATGCCCTGCCCCAGCAGCCTTGACCCACTTCTAGTTTCTGCACCGGCTCTCCCCGGAGTTCAGCTTCCCAGGACTCACACAGAGGCCAACGGGAAGCTGTTGGCATGGAGGGTATATACAGAGCCCTGATGGGAGGTCTGAGTGTCATCCTGTGAACATCCAAGGCCCCTTGGGGCATGGGATGGACCCAGCTTTGGGAAGAAAAGGATCAGGCTAGTGGTCAGACTGGGAATCTGCTCTCCCCAAACTATCACTTTCTTTACGGCAACTCCCACGAGTCTGGGAATTCTAAAGTGGAGCCTGGCCTTCCCCCTTAGAATGAATGTGTATGTGTAAAGGCAGGAGTTTAGAACCTACTGCACTTCAAATGTTGACATATGTAGGATGGGAACTCCCAGGTATGCTCTGACCCTCACTTTTAAAGGTCGAGGGCAGTTATGTTGGCTCTGCTGAGACTGCAAGAGGCAAAGACCATCTGCAGAGAGGAGGCATTCCTGCTTCACGCTCCGAAGTCAGGAGCTTCTGAGCGGATGAAACAATGGACCCTGAGACCCTCGACTGTAAGTTGATTTAGAATGCCGCCAAAGGTGTGTGTGACGTGTGTGTGCGTGTGCGCACTCCTGCACCTGGGGACGTGTGTGGTACGTGACAGTGACTTTGCGTGTGTGTGCGCGCCTGAGGACGTGTGTGGTTGTGTGTATGTTATGGGTGTGTGTGTGGCCCATGACTCCATGTGTGTGTGCGTGGGGATGTATGTGGAGCAGAGTCAGTGTGTCTGAGCGTGTGTTTGTTTGTACGTGCATGCTTTAGTTTTAAGAATCGTAGAAGCTGTCCTTTAGAAGTCTGAAGTAGTAAACGTTTGTATGGTGTCCCTCACTGTATAATTCAAAATGAAAGTCATCTTCAATCGGCAGAAATCTGGTCCCCCCGGATTCTGATTTTTTCCCCCCAATATTGATTATGTCTTCATTTTACTGAGGAGGACTGTAGCTTAGAGAAGTTAAGTGACAGCCAAGGGCATGGAGCTCGCGAGCCCAGTGACAGGACGCGTTCCAAGCGGCGGGGCTCCAGAGGCCTGGAGCCCTGCTCACGACCGCGCGGGGCCTCTCGGCCGGGGGAACAGATTCTGATGGGCCGGGGCCAGTGTGCAGGCTGCCCATGCCGCGGACTCTGGAAGTCGGGTGGAGAGTACCAGACAGCAGACGAGGGTAAAGGGCTGCTCAGAAATCAGTTGGCTTCCTAGATCTTCGATGAGAAAAGAGGCTCACTGCCCATCCCCGATCCCTTTGCTGGTGGCTAAAAGGGACCAAGGCCCACGAGAGCGCTTCTGGGAGCTGCTTGCCAAAACCTGGAACAGGACCGCTCACGACTGGCTCTGCAGCAGGAGCAGAGGAAGGAAACGGCGCCACCTGGTGGACATCCTTGGTAGTGGCAGTAGGAGGGCTAGCAGCCTTGGTATGGGGGAGGCAGGACAAGGTCCAAGTGGATGATCGTTTTCACGTGTCTTAAAAATCATTGCTTCATATATTTTATCCATTTTGGGGTTTATTGTAGGGTGGTAGATATGGTCTCCGTTACTCCATCCTAGCTGGATTGATTCATTGTTTTCTTGTTAATTTTCCCTTGAATGATTTGGAAGCTCTATTGTCTTTGAATGAAAATTCTCTCTAAATGTTTATTAATCATTTCTAAGTTCATAAGTTTACATGTAATTGGGCCAGTATTCCTATAACAGTCTCAAGAATGAAATAATCGATTAGATTCTTGTCCTCAATAATGAGAAATTTAGCATATTTTACCTCTCTGCTGTTCCAAACTGTGTTTGTGTGTGTGTGGGAGTGTGTGTCTGCACGTGCACGTGGAGCAGTTACTACTATTTCGACAGTTGCTGTAAGATTGTTACATTTACAATGAAAATAAAGGTATAAAGTTCTTGGATTTAATTGCTCACTACCACTATTTAATCCCATGTCGTCCCCATTTTTGAGTCATTTACTTCTTTCTCAATCAAAGGGACTCATGATTGGCTAATTTTTTTCAAGCGGTGGGCTTGGAACCCTTATCTGTCTATACGCAGCTTTATGTTCTCCTCATCAACAACCCTCAGCCTCAACACTCAACTCTCCGTATCTAGGGCCCCAAGCCTTGTTTGAGAATATGGCATTGTTTCCATCACCAAAAATAAATAAATAAATAAATAAATAAATAAATAAATAAATAAATAAATAAATAAATAAAATAAAATTTTATATTTAAAGTGCTGCCTTTTTACGACTGGGTAGTCTTGCCTGCTGAATTGATATGAATAAAGAACACCTTAAACTTCCTCCTGCTTTTTGCCGTAAGTCGGCTTCATTTGAAGCATGTTTTTATCGTTTCTCAGACGGGCTTCGGCTTTGAACCACTAAACCATCCCCGCACTCTTTTTCTCCATGCTTATTCCTCAAAAAGTGATCTCTCGACCGGAGTAAAGATGCTTCCCGTCAGAGTTGTGTGGCTTCCTGATCCAAAGTCTAAAAGAAGAGAAAAGGAAAAATGCCTGGTTCCGATGGTTCCATTTTGTGAGCTTAGAGATCTAGTTATCCGTGTGGCTGCGGTGGAATCTGTAATATCTTGCCTCAGAGTTTCCTTATTCTGGCTTACTAGTGGAGCCGCATTGGCTGAGGTCACGGCGCTCTGGCCCATGTCAGGATCCCGGTGCTGAGGCAGCCCCTTCCCCACATATCCACCCACTCCTTGTTCTTTTGATCATGCAATTCATGCAAACTGGGTGCCAGCTGTGTGGACCGTGCAGCTGGCGGCCAGGATTGCCCCGCCACGCGACGTGTCCCCAGTCCCTCGGCGCCCCTCACTGCTACCAGCTAGCTCCAGGAAGGGTGCGAGCTGGCTTCCACTGCCGTCCTTCCCCCTTCCTGTCCAGGCGGGCCCTCCATTTGCGCTAGTCGGCCGGAAACCTTCTCTCCTGCGCTGCATACGCTGAAGGAATTCCTCAGCGTTTCCAGCCGCTAGAGGGCGCTCTTCTCCTCTCTTTGGTCCCCTGCAGCGCTTCCAGTGGAAATTTAGGAGGTGGGAAGGGCTTCAGGGTTCTCCGTATCTAGGGGCTCCCGCTCCAGCAGATTCAACCAACTGTGGGTTGAAAATATTCGGGAAAAAACGGAAAGTTTCAAAAAGCAACACCTGAACTTGCCACACACCGGCAACTGCTTACGTAGAATTCACGTTGCCTTACATAGCACGCGTCCTCTAGAGATGACCTCAAGTACACAGGAGGACACGGCGAAAGAGTATGTGACAATGAATGTATGCGTATTTTCATGTATAACTGAAAGATTGTGCTCTGCGATGGGATTCGACACAAAATTGTAAAATGACTATAACTCAAAAAAAAAATACATGTATGTATGTAAAACATAAAGTACACGGGAGGATCCATGTAACTGCATGTCAGTCCTGTGTCATTTTATAAAAGAGGCGTCAGCATCCATGGATGTTGGCATCTGTGGGGAGTCCTGGAACCAGTGCCCCAGGCTTACCGAGGGATGACTGGAAGCCCAGGCTCCTTATCCCAGCCTGTCATGTCCCCACGTGGTCTGAATCCTGCCTGTACCACACTCCCCTGGTCACTCTCCTCCAGCCCTCCCAGACTGCCCCCTTCTTCTGGAACAGGCCAAGCTCACTGCACTTCATGTCTGACCTCTAGAAATACCCGTTATATTCTGGGCACGGCTCTGCTTCGGTAAGACGGGCTGCATTGCCACTAGAGAAGACAGGATGCAGGGTCCTTAGAAAACTACAAATAGACTTACCTTATGATCCAGTCTTCCCACGCCTGGGGATATGTCAGGAGAAAACTCTAATTCAAACTCTCACATTCACCTCAGTGCTCACAGCAGCCCTCTTTATAATAGCCAGGACGTGGAACCAAACCAAAAGTCCACCTACTGGGGACTGGATAAAGAAGTAGTGGTCTATTTAAGCCGTGGAATACTACTCAGCCATGAAAAAGATGAAACGTGTCTTTCGTTGCAACATAGATGGACACAGAGAGAGTCATTCTGAGTGAAGTAAGCCAGAAGAGAGAAAAATGCCATATGATACCACTTCCATGTGGAATGTAAAACAAAGGCAGAAATGAGCTCAATGACCATAGAGGAACAAAACCACAGACATAGAGAAACCAACTTATGATTAGCAGGGAACGAAGGGGTTGGGAAGTGGTAAATATGGGAACTGGAAAATTGCCCCTCTTGGGGAGTGATGGAAATGGTAGCTATCTTGCTTGTTGTGATGCTTCTCTAGGTGCAGACATCTATGAAAATTCATCAAATACTACATGTGAGATATGTCTAATTTACGGAACAGAAATCGTACCACAATAAAGGTGTTGTAACAAAAAGAGAAGGGCTGCATCGTGTCCTATGTTTCTATGTGTCTTCAGGGAGGCCTCAAGGGGGCGGTGCTGGCCTTCCTGCCATCACGATGACATGAAGCCCGAACAGTCCATCGATGGGAAGAAGATAAGAGCCATGGTCCCATGTGGACCCCAAGCTTAGGCATGGTGCATGGGTGACATTTATCGAGAATCCAGCGAGGTCGTGGCCAGAGCTAGAGGCCGGGGCAGCAAACCGGGAGTGGCACTGAGGAGCATCGTGGGGCAGAGGCTGGTCTGGGGGCCCGCAGGCTCCTCCCAGGAGGAGCCTCAGTGTTCGGGAGGTGGCTAACGTGCCTGCTTCGTGTCACCAGCAAGTGATGCCACCTGTGGAAAATCAGCTGGAATCCTGAGCCGGGTCAGCCCTGGGTGATGCGCTAAAGGCTCCTACCGGAGGGGGGGGCGCCAGACGGACAGTGACCCAAGCAAGAGGCTGCTGAGTTTCCGGCCTGTGTTTATCATGCTTTCCGTGTCTCACTGCATCTCAGTGTCACCCGGAGGAATTAGGGCGGCGTTTCTAGGCTGATGGCCTCTTGGTTCCTCATCAGGCTGGCAAGCCCCCCAGCCCTATCTGGCCAGACCTCTGCGAGTGCCTTCCCTTGTTCTAACAAAACCCTTCCCACCCTCGCCTGCGGCGAGCTTTTGTTTTTTAATTGATGGCAATGAGGATACCTTCCAGCCTCCTCAGGCCCTTCCTTAGGGCTTCTGCCCTCAGATCCTGGCAAGGGGGCCCCCCTATCCCCTCCCCGACTCCTCCACACCCCCGCGCTGCCCTGCGTCCTGCACTACATAGGGTCCTTCTGGCCCTGACACTCCCTCTGGCCACACCCTAAACGTGGTGGTTTCAGCAAGGCCATAGGGACACGCCCATTCGATCCACCCCGTGCTCTGGAAACACAGGACCCCGAATGCCCTGCCCCAGCAGCCTTGACCCACTTCTAGTTTCTGCACCGGCTCTCCCCGGAGTTCAGCTTCCCAGGACTCACACAGAGGCCAACGGGAAGCTGTTGGCATGGAGGGTATATACAGAGCCCGGATGGGAGGTCTGAGTGTCATCCTGTGAACATCCAAGGCCCCTTGGGGCATGGGATGGACCCAGCTTTGGGAAGAAAAGGATCAGGCTAGTGGTCAGACTGGGAATCTGCTCTCCCCAAACTATCACTTTCTTTACGGCAACTCCCATGAGTCTGGGAATTCTAAAGTGGAGCCTGGCCTTCCCCCTTAGAATGAATGTGTATTTGTAAAGGCAGGAGTTTAGAACCTACTGCACTTCAAATGTTGACATATGTAGGATGGGAACTCCCAGGTATGCTCTGACCCTCACTTTTAAAGGTCGAGGGCAGTTATGTTGGCTCTGCTGAGACTGCAAGAGGCAAAGACCATCTGCAGAGAGGAGGCATTCCTGCTTCACGCTCCGAAGTCAGGAGCTTCTGAGCGGATGAAACAATGGACCCTGAGACCCTCGACTGTAAGTTGATTTAGAATGCCGCCAAAGGTGTGTGTGACGTGTGTGTGCGTGTGCGCACTCCTGCACCTGGGGACGTGTGTGGTACGTGACAGTGACTTTGCGTGTGTGTGCGCGCCTGAGGACGTGTGTGGTTGTGTGTATGTTATGGGTGTGTGTGTGGCCCATGACTCCATGTGTGTGTGCGTGGGGATGTATGTGGAGCAGAGTCAGTGTGTCTGAGCGTGTGTTTGTTTGTACGTGCATGCTTTAGTTTTAAGAATCGTAGAAGCTGTCCTTTAGAAGTCTGAAGAAGTAAACGTTTGTATGGTGTCCCTCACTGTATAATTCAAAATGAAAGTCATCTTCAATCGGCAGAAATCTGGTCCCCCCGGATTCTGATTTTTTCCCCCCAATATTGATTATGTCTTCATTTTACTGATGAGGACTGTATCTTAGAGAAATTAAGTGACAGCCAAGGGCATGGAGCTCGCGAGCCCAGTGACAGGACGCGTTCCAAGCGGCGGGGCTCCAGAGGCCTGGAGCCCTGCTCACGACCGCGCGGGGCCTCTCGGCCGGGGGAACAGATTCTGATGGGCCGGGGCCAGCGTGCAGGCTGCCCATGCCGCGGACTCTGGAAGTCGGGTGGAGAGTACCAGACAGCAGACGAGGGTAAAGGGCTGCTCAGAAATCAGTTGGCTTCCTAGATCTTCGATGAGAAAAGAGGCTCACTGCCCATCCCCGATCCCTTTGCTGGTGGCTAAAAGGGACCAAGGCCCACGAGAGCGCTTCTGGGAGCTGCTTGCCAAAACCTGGAACAGGACCGCTCACGACTGGCTCTGCAGCAGGAGCAGAGGAAGGAAACGGCGCCACCGGTGGACATCGTTGGTAGTGGCAGTAGGAGGGCTAGCAGCCTTGGTATGGGGGAGGCAGGACAAGGTCCAAGTGGATGATCGTTTTCACGTGTCTTAAAAATCATTGCTTCATATATTTTATCCATTTTGGGGTTTATTGTAGGGTGGTAGATATGGTCTCCGTTACTCCATCCTAGCTGGATTGATTCATTGTTTTCTTGTTAATTTTCCCTTGAATGATTAGGAAGCTCTATTGTCTTTGAATGAAAATTCTCTCTAAATGTTTAGTTCATAAGTTTACATGTAATTGGGCCAGTATTCCTATAACAGTCTCAAGAATGAAATATTCGATTAGATTCTTGTCCTCAATAATGAGAAATTTAGCATATTTTACCTCTCTGTTGTTCCAAACTGTGTTTGTGTGTGTGTGGGAGTGTGTGTCTGCACGTGCACGTGGAGCACTTACTACTATTTCGACAGTTGCTGTAAGATTGTTACATTTACAATGAAAATAAAGGTATAAAGTTCTTGGATTTAATTGCTCACTACCACTATTTAATCCCATGTCGTCCCCATTTTTGAGTCATTTACTTCTTTCTCAATCAAAGGGACTCATGATTGGCTAATTTTTTTCAAGCGGTGGGCTTGGAACCCTTATCTGTCTATACGCAGCTTTATGTTCTCCTCATCAACAACCCTCAGCCTCAACACTCAACTCTCCGTATCTAGGGCCCCAAGCCTTGTTTGAGAATATGGCATTGTTTCCATCACCAAAAAAAAAAAAAAATAAATAAAAAAAATAAATAAATAGATAAAAAATTTTATATTTAAAGTGCTGCCTTTTTACGACTGGGTAGTCTTGCCTGCTGAATTGATATGAATAAAAACACCTTAAATTTCCTCCTGCTTTTTGCCGTAAGTCGGCTTCATTTGAAGCATGTTTTTATCGTTTCTCAGTCGGGCTTCGGCTTTGAACCACTAAACCATCCCCGCACTCTTTTTCTCCATGCTTATTCCTCAAAAAGTGATCTCTCGACCGGAGTAAAGATGCTTCCCGTCAGAGTTGTGTGGCTTCCTGATCCAAAGTCTAAAAGGAGAGAAAAGGAAAAATGCCTGGTTCCGATGGTTCCATTTTGTGAGCTTAGAGATCTAGTTATCCGTGTGGCTGCGGTGGAAGCTGTAATATCTTGCCTCAGAGTTTCCTTATTCTGGCTTACTAGAGGAGCCGCATTGGCTGAGGTCACGGCGCTCTGGCCCATGTCAGGATCCCGGTGCTGAGGCAGCCCCTTCCCCACATATCCACCCACTCCTTGTTCTTTTGATCATGCAAACTGGGTGCCAGCTGTGTGGACCGTGCAGCTGGCGGCCAGGATTGCCCCGCCACGCGACGTGTCCCCAGTCCCTCGGTGCCCCTCACTGCTACCAGCTAGCTCCAGGAAGGGTGCGAGCTGGCTTCCACTGCCATCCTTTCCCCTTCCTGTCCAGGCGGGCCCTCCATTTGCGCTAGTCGGCCCGAAACCTTCTTTCCTGCGCTGCATATGCTGAAGGAATTCCTCAGCGTTTCCAGCCGCTAGAGGGCGCTCTTCTCCTCTCTTTGGTCCCCTGCAGCGCTTCCAGTGGAAATTTAGGAGGTGGGAAGGGCTTGAGGGTTCTCCGTATCTAGGGGCTCCCGCTCCAGCAGATTCAACCAACTGTGGGTTGAAAATATTCGGGAAAATACAGAAAGTTTCAAAAAGCAACACCTGAACTTGCCACACACCGGCAACTGCTTACGTAGCATTCACGTTGCCTTACATAGCACGCGTCCTCTAGAGATGACCTCAAGTACACAGGAGGACACGGCGCAAGAGTATGTGACAATGAATGTATGCGTATTTTCATGTATAACTGAAAGATTGTGCTCTGCGATGGGATTCGACAAAAAATTGTAAAATGACTATAACTCAAAAAAAATACATGTATGTATGTAAAAAATAAAGTACACGGGAGGATCCATGTAACTGCATGTCAGTCCTGTGTCATTTTATAAAAGAGGCGTCAGCATCCATGGATGTTGGCATCTGTGGGGAGTCCTGGAACCAGTGCCCCAGGCTTACCGAGGGATGACTGGAAGCCCAGGCTCCTTATCCCAGCCTGTCATGTCCCCACGTGGTCTGAATCCTGCCTGTACCACACTCCCCTGGTCACTCTCCTCCAGCCCTCCCAGACTGCCCCCTTCTTCTGGAACAGGCCAAGCTCACTGCACTTCATGTCTGACCTCTAGAAATACCCGTTATATTCTGGGCACGGCTCTGCTTCAGTAAGACGGGCTGCATTGCCACTAGAGAAGACAGGATGCAGGGTCCTTAGAAAACTACAAATAGACTTACCTTATGATCCAGTCTTCCCACGCCTGGGGATATGTCAGGAGAAAACTCTAATTCAAACTCTCACATTCACCTCAGTGCTCACAGCAGCCCTCTTTATAATAGCCAGGACGTGGAACCAACCCAAAAGTCCACCTACTGGGGACTGGATAAAGAAGTAGTGGTCTATTTAAGCCGTGGAATACTACTCAGCCATGAAAAAGATGAAACGATGTCTTTCGTTGCAACATAGATGGACACAGAGAGAGTCATTCTGAGTGAAGTAAGCCAGAAGAGAGAAAAATGCCATATGATACCACTTCCATGTGGAATGTAAAAAAAAGGCAGAAATGAGCTCAATGACCATAGAGGAACAAAACCACAGACATAGAGAAAGCAACTTATGGTTAGCAGGGAACGAAGGGGTTGGGAAGTGGTAAATATGGGAACTGGAAAATTGCCCCTCTTGGGGAGTGATGGAAATGGTAGCTATCTTGCTTGTTGTGATGCTTCTCTAGGTGCAGACATCTATGAAAATTCATCAAATACTACATGTGAGATATGTCTAATTTACGGAACAGAAATCGTACCACAATAAAGGTGTTGTAACAAAAAGAGATGGGCTGCATCGTGTCCTATGTTTCTATGTGTCTTCAGGGAGGCCTCAAGGGGGCGGTGCTGGCCTTCCCGCCATCACGATGACATGAAGCCCGAACAATCCATCGATGGGAAGAAGATAAGAGCCATGGTCCCATGTGGACCCCAAGCTTAGGCATGGTGCATGGGTGACATTTATCGAGAATCCAGCGAGGTCGTGGCCAGAGCTAGAGGCCGGGGCAGCAAACCGGGAGTGGCACTGAGGAGCATCGTGGGGCAGAGGCTGGTCTGGGGGCCCGCAGGCTCCTCCCAGGAGGAGCCTCAGTGTTCGGGAGGTGGCTAACGTGCCTGCTTCGTGTCACCAGCAAGTGATGCCACCTGTGGAAAATCAGCTGGAATCCTGAGCCGGGTCAGCCCTGGGTGATGCGCTAAAGGCTCCTACCGGAGGGGGCGCCAGACGGACAGTGACCCAAGCAAGAGGCTGCTGAGTTTCCGGCCTGTGTTTATCATGCTTTCCGTGTCTCACTGCATCTCAGTGTCACCCGGAGGAATTAGGGCGGCGTTTCTAGGCTGATGGCCTCTTGGTTCCTCATCAGGCTGGCAAGCCCCCCAGCCCTATCTGGCCAGACCTCTGCGAGTGCCTTCCCTTGTTCTAACAAAACCCTTCCCACCCTCGCCTGCGGCGAGCTTTTGTTTTTTAATTGATGGCAATGAGGATACCTTCCAGCCTCCTCAGGCCCTTCCTTAGGGCTTCTGCCCTCAGATCCTGGCAAGGGGGCCCCCCTATCCCCTCCCCGACTCCTCCACACCCCCGCGCTGCCCTGCGTCCTGCACTACATAGGGTCCTTCTGGCCCTGACACTCCCTCTGGCCACACCCTCAACGTGGTGGTTTCAGCAAGGCCATAGGGACACGCCCATTCGATCCACCCCGTGCTCTGGAAACACAGGACCCCGAATGCCCTGCCCCAGCAGCCTTGACCCACTTCTAGTTTCTGCACCGGCTCTCCCCGGAGTTCAGCTTCCCAGGACTCACACAGAGGCCAACGGGAAGCTGTTGGCATGGAGGGTATATACAGAGCCCTGATGGGAGGTCTGAGTGTCATCCTGTGAACATCCAAGGCCCCTTGGGGCATGGGATGGACCCAGCTTTGGGAAGAAAAGGATCAGGCTAGTGGTCAGACTGGGAATCTGCTCTCCCCAAACTATCACTTTCTTTACGGCAACTCCCACGAGTCTGGGAATTCTAAAGTGGAGCCTGGCCTTCCCCCTTAGAATGAATGTGTATGTGTAAAGGCAGGAGTTTAGAACCTACTGCACTTCAAATGTTGTCATATGTAGGATGGGAACTCCCAGGTATGCTCTGACCCTCACTTTTAAAGGTCGAGGGCAGTTATGTTGGCTCTGCTGAGACTGCAAGAGGCAAAGACCATCTGCAGAGAGGAGGCATTCCTGCTTCACGCTCCGAAGTCAGGAGCTTCTGAGCGGATGAAACAATGGACCCTGAGACCCTCGACTGTAAGTTGATTTAGAATGCCGCCAAAGGTGTGTGTGATGTGTGTGTGCGTGTGCGCACTCCTGCACCTGGGGACGTGTGTGGTACGTGACAGTGACTTTGCGTGTGTGTGCGCGCCTGAGGACGTGTGTGGTTGTGTGTATGTTATGGGTGTGTGTGTGGCCCATGACTCCATGTGTGTGTGCGTGGGGATGTATGTGGAGCAGAGTCAGTGTGTCTGAGCGTGTGTTTGTTTGTACGTGCATGCTTTAGTTTTAAGAATCGTAGAAGCTGTCCTTTAGAAGTCTGAAGTAGTAAACGTTTGTATGGTGTCCCTCACTGTATAATTCAAAATGAAAGTCATCTTCAATCGGCAGAAATCTGGTCCCCCCGGATTCTGATTTTTTCCCCCCAATATTGATTATGTCTTCATTTTACTGAGGAGGACTGTAGCTTAGAGAAGTTAAGTGACAGCCAAGGGCATGGAGCTCGCGAGCCCAGTGACAGGACGCGTTCCAAGCGGCGGGGCTCCAGAGGCCTGGAGCCCTGCTCACGACCGCGCGGGGCCTCTCGGCCGGGGGAACAGATTCTGATGGGCCGGGGCCAGTGTGCAGGCTGCCCATGCCGCGGACTCTGGAAGTCGGGTGGAGAGTACCAGACAGCAGACGAGGGTAAAGGGCTGCTCAGAAATCAGTTGGCTTCCTAGATCTTCAATGAGAAAAGAGGCTCACTGCCCATCCCCGATCCCTTTGCTGGTGGCTAAAAGGGACCAAGGCCCACGAGAGCGCTTCTGGGAGCTGCTTGCCAAAACCTGGAACAGGACCGCTCACGACTGGCTCTGCAGCAGGAGCAGAGGAAGGAAACGGCGCCACCTGGTGGACATCCTTGGTAGTGGCAGTAGGAGGGCTAGCAGCCTTGGTATGGGGGAGGCAGGACAAGGTCCAAGTGGATGATCGTTTTCACGTGTCTTAAAAATCATTGCTTCATATATTTTATCCATTTTGGGGTTTATTGTAGGGTGGTAGATATGGTCTCCGTTACTCCATCCTAGCTGGATTGATTCATTGTTTTCTTGTTAATTTTCCCTTGAATGATTTGGAAGCTCTATTGTCTTTGAATGAAAATTCTCTCTAAATGTTTATTAATCATTTCTAAGTTCATAAGTTTACATGTAATTGGGCCAGTATTCCTATAACAGTCTCAAGAATGAAATAATCGATTAGATTCTTGTCCTCAATAATGAGAAATTAACATATTTTACCTCTCTGCTGTTCCAAACTGTGTTTGTGTGTGTGTGGGAGTGTGTGTCTGCACGTGCGCGTGAAGCAGTTACTACTATTTCGACAGTTGCTGTAAGATTGTTACATTTACAATGAAAATAAAGGTATAAAGTTCTTGGATTTAATTGCTCACTACCACTATTTAATCCCATGTCTTCCCCATTTTTGAGTCATTTACTTCTTTCTCAATCAAAGGGACTCATGATTGGCTAATTTTTTTCAAGCGGTGGGCTTGGAACCCTTATCTGACTATACGCAGCTTTATGTTCTCCTCATCAACAACCCTCAGCCTCAACACTCAACTCTCCGTATCTAGGGCCCCAAGCCTTTTTTGAGAATATGGCATTGTTTCCATCACCAAAAAAAAAAAAAAAAAATAAATAAATAAATAAATAATATAAAATTTTATATTTAAAGTGCTGCCTTTTTACGACTGGGTAGTCTTGCCTGCTGAATTGATATGAATAAAGAACACCTTAACCTTCCTCCTGCTTTTTGCCGTAAGTCGGCTTCATTTGAAGCATGTTTTTATCGTTTCTCAGACGGGCTTCGGCTTTGAACCACTAAACCATCCCCGCACTCTTTTTTCCATGCTTATTCCTCAAAAAGTGATCTCTCGACCGGAGTAAAGATGCTTCCCGTCAGAGTTGTGTGGCTTCCTGATCCAAAGTCTAAAAGAAGAGAAAAGGAAAAATGCCTGGTTCCGATGGTTCCATTTTGTGAGCTTAGAGATCTAGTTATTCGTGTGGCTGCGGTGGAATCTGTAATATCTTGCCTCAGAGTTTCCTTATTCTGGCTTACTAGTGGAGCCGCATTGGCTGAGGTCACGGCGCTCTGGCCCATGTCAGGATCCCGGTGCTGAGGCAGCCCCTTCCCCACATATCCACCCACTCCTTGTTCTTTTGATCATGCAAACTGGGTGCCAGCTGTGTGGACCGTGCAGCTGGCGGCCAGGATTGCCCTGCCACGCGACGTGTCCCCAGTCCCTCGGCGCCCCTCACTGCTACCAGCTAGCTCCAGGAAGGGTGCGAGCTGGCTTCCACTGCCGTCCTTCCCCCTTCCTGTCCAGGCGGGCCCTCCATTTGCGCTAGTCGGCCCGAAACGTTCTCTCCTGCGCTGCATACGCTGAAGGAATTCCTCAGCGTTTCCAGGCGCTAGAGGGCGCTCTTCTCCTCTCTTTGGTCCCCTGCAGCGCTTCCAGTGGAAATTTAGGAGGTGGGAAGGGCTTGAGGGTTCTCCGTATCTAGGGGCTCCCGCTCCAGCAGATTCAACCAACTGTGGGTTGAAAATATTCGGGAAAATACGGAAAGTTTCAAAAAGCAACACGTGAACTTGCCACACACCGGCAACTGCTTACGTAGCATTCACGTTGCCTTACATAGCACGTGTCCTCTAGAGATGACCTCAAGTACACAGGAGGACACGGCGAAAGAGTATGTGACAATGAATGTATGCATATTTTCATGTATAACTGAAAGATTGTGCTCTGCGATGGGATTCGACACAAAATTGTAAAATGACTATAACTCAAAAAAAAATACATGTATGTATGTAAAAAATAAAGTACACGGGAGGATCCATGTAACTGCATGTCAGTCCTGTGTCATTTTATAAAAGAGGCGTCAGCATCCATGGATGTTGGCATCTGTGGGGAGTCCTGGAACCAGTACCCCAGGCTTACCAAGGGATGACTGGAAGCCCAGGCTCCTTATCCCAGCCTGTCATGTCCCCACGTGGTCTGAATCCTGCCTGTACCACACTCCCCTGGTCACTCTCCTCCAGCCCTCCCAGACTGCCCTCTTCTTCTGGAACAGGCCAAGCTCACTGCACTTCATGTCTGACCTCTAGAAATACCCGTTATATTCTGGGCACGGCTCTGCTTCAGTAAGACGGGCTGCATTGCCACTAGAGAAGACAGGATGCAGGGTCCTTAGAAAACTACAAATAGACTTACCTTATGATCCAGTCTTCCCACGCCTGGGGATATGTCAGGAGAAAACTCTAATTCAAACTCTCACATTCACCTCAGTGCTCACAGCAGCCCTCTTTATAATAGCCAGGACGTGGAACCAACCCAAAAGTCCACCTACTGGGGACTGGATAAAGAAGTAGTGGTCTATTTAAGCCGTGGAATACTACTCAGCCATGAAAAAGATGAAACGATGTCTTTCGTTGCAACATAGATGGACACAGAGAGAGTCATTCTGAGTGAAGTAAGCCAGAAGAGAGAAAAATGCCATATGATACCACTTCCATGTGGAATGTAAAAAAAAGGCAGAAATGAGCTCAATGACCATAGAGGAACAAAACCACAGACATAGAGAAACCAACTTATGATTAGCAGGGAACGAAGGGGTTGGGAAGTGGTAAATATGGGAACTGGAAAATTGCCCCTCTTGGGGAGTGATGGAAATGGTAGCTATCTTGCTTGTTGTGATGCTTCTCTAGGTGCAGACATCTATGAAAATTCATCAAATACTACATGTGAGATATGTCTAATTTACGGAACAGAAATCGTACCACAATAAAGGTGTTGTAACAAAAAGAGATGGGCTGCATCGTGTCCTATGTTTCTATGTGTCTTCAGGGAGGCCTCAAGGGGGCGGTGCTGGCCTTCCCGCCATCACGATGACATGAAGCCCGAACAATCCATCGATGGGAAGAAGATAAGAGCCATGGTCCCATGTGGACCCCAAGCTTAGGCATGGTGCATGGGTGACATTTATCGAGAATCCAGCGAGGTCGTGGCCAGAGCTAGAGGCCGGGGCAGCAAACCGGGAGTGGCACTGAGGAGCATCGTGGGGCAGAGGCTGGTCTGGGGGCCCGCAGGCTCCTCCCAGGAGGAGCCTCAGTGTTCGGGAGGTGGCTAACGTGCCTGCTTCGTGTCACCAGCAAGTGATGCCACCTGTGGAAAATCAGCTGGAATCCTGAGCCGGGTCAGCCCTGGGTGATGCGCTAAAGGCTCCTACCGGAGGGGGCGCCAGACGGACAGTGACCCAAGCAAGAGGCTGCTGAGTTTCCGGCCTGTGTTTATCATGCTTTCCGTGTCTCACTGCATCTCAGTGTCACCCGGAGGAATTAGGGCGGCGTTTCTAGGCTGATGGCCTCTTGGTTCCTCATCAGGCTGGCAAGCCCCCCAGCCCTATCTGGCCAGACCTCTGCGAGGGCCTTCCCTTGTTCTAACAAAACCCTTCCCACCCTCGCCTGCGGCGAGCTTTTGTTTTTTAATTGATGGCAATGAGGATACCTTCCAGCCTCCTCAGGCCCTTCCTTAGGGCTTCTGCCCTCAGATCCTGGCAAGGGGTCCCCCTATCCCCTCCCCGACCCCTCCACACCCCCACGCTGCCCTGTGTCCTGCACTACATAGGGTCCTTCTGGCCCTGACACTCCCTCTGGCCACACCCTCAACGTGGTGGTTTCAGCAAGGCCATAGGGACACGCCCATTCGATCCACCCCGTGCTCTGGAAACACAGGACCCCGAATGCCCTGCCCCAGCAGCCTTGACCCACTTCTAGTTTCTGCACCGGCTCTCCCCGGAGTTCAGCTTCCCGGGACTCACACAGAGGCCAACGGGAAGCTGTTGGCATGGAGGGTATATACAGAGCCCGGATGGGAGGTCTGAGTGTCATCCTGTGAACATCCAAGGCCCCTTGGGGCATGGGATGGACCCAGCTTTGGGAAGAAAAGGATCAGGCTAGTGGTCAGACTGGGAATCTGCTCTCCCCAAACTATCACTTTCTTTACGGCAACTCCCATGAGTCTGGGAATTCTAAAGTGGAGCCTGGCCTTCCCCCTTAGAATGAATGTGTATTTGTAAAGGCAGGAGTTTAGAACCTACTGCACTTCAAATGTTGACATATGTAGGATGGGAACTCCCAGGTATGCTCTGACCCTCACTTTTAAAGGTCGAGGGCAGTTATGTTGGCTCTGCTGAGACTGCAAGAGGCAAAGACCATCTGCAGAGAGGAGGCATTCCTGCTTCACGCTCCGAAGTCAGGAGCTTCTGAGCGGATGAAACAATGGACCCTGAGACCCTCGACTGTAAGTTGATTTAGAATGCCGCCAAAGGTGTGTGTGACGTGTGTGTGCGTGTGCGCACTCCTGCACCTGGGGACGTGTGTGGTACGTGACAGTGACTTTGCGTGTGTGTGCGCGCCTGAGGACGTGTGTGGTTGTGTGTATGTTATGGGTGTGTGTGTGGCCCATGACTCCATGTGTGTGTGCGTGGGGATGTATGTGGAGCAGAGTCAGTGTGTCTGAGCGTGTGTTTGTTTGTACGTGCATGCTTTAGTTTTAAGAATCGTAGAAGCTGTCCTTTAGAAGTCTGAAGTAGTAAACGTTTGTATGGTGTCCCTCACTGTATAATTCAAAATGAAAGTCATCTTCAATCGGCAGAAATCTGGTCCCCCCTGATTCTGATTTTTTCCCCCCAATATTGATTATGTCTTCATTTTACTGATGAGGACTGTAGCTTAGAGAAGTTAAGTGACAGCCAAGGGCATGGAGCTCGCGAGCCCAGTGACAGGACGCGTTCCAAGCGGCGGGGCTCCAGAGGCCTGGAGCCCTGCTCACGACCGCGCGGGGCCTCTCGGCCGGGGGAACAGATTCTGATGGGCCGGGGCCAGCATGCAAGCTGCCCATGCCGCGGACTCAGGAAGTCCGGTGGAGAGTACCAGACAGCAGACGAGGGTAAAGGGCTGCTCAGAAATCAGTTGGCTTCCTAGATCTTCGATGAGAAAAGAGGCTCACTGCCCATCCCCGATCCCTTTGCTGGTGGCTAAAAGGGACCAAGGCCCACGAGAGCGCTTCTGGGAGCTGCTTGCCAAAACCTGGAACAGGACCGCTCACGACTGGCTCTGCAGCAGGAGCAGAGGAAGGAAACGGCGCCACCTGGTGGACATCCTTGGTAGTGGCAGTAGGAGGGCTAGCAGCCTTGGTATGGGGGAGGCAGGACAAGGTCCAAGTGGATGATCGTTTTCACGTGTCTTAAAAATCATTGCTTCATATATTTTATCCATTTTGGGGTTTATTGTAGGGTGGTAGATATGGTCTCCGTTACTCCATCCTAGCTGGATTGATTCATTGTTTTCTTGTTAATTTTCCCTTGAATGATTTGGAAGCTCTATTGTCTTTGAATGAAAATTCTCTCTAAGTGTTTATTAATCATTTCTAAGTTCATAAGTTTACATGTAATTGGGCCAGTATTCCTATAACAGTCTCAAGAATGAAATAATCGATTAGATTCTTGTCCTCAATATTGAGAAATTAACATATTTTACCTCTCTGCTGTTCCAAACTGTGTTTGTGTGTGTGTGGGAGTGTGTGTCTGCACGTGCGCGTGAAGCAGTTACTACTATTTCGACAGTTGCTGTAAGATTGTTACATTTACAATGAAAATAAAGGTATAAAGTTCTTGGATTTAATTGCTCACTACCACTATTTAATCCCATGTCTTCCCCATTTTTGAGTCATTTACTTCTTTCTCAATCAAAGGGACTCATGATTGGCTAATTTTTTTCAAGCGGTGGGCTTGGAACCCTTATCTGACTATACGCAGCTTTATGTTCTCCTCATCAACAACCCTCAGCCTCAACACTCAACTCTCCGTATCTAGGGCCCCAAGCCTTTTTTGAGAATATGGCATTGTTTCCATCACCAAAAAAAAAAAAAAAATAAATAAATAAATAAATAATATAAAATTTTATATTTAAAGTGCTGCCTTTTTACGACTGGGTAGTCTTGCCTGCTGAATTGATATGAATAAAGAACACCTTAAACTTCCTCCTGCTTTTTGCCGTAAGTCGGCTTCATTTGAAGCATGTTTTTATCGTTTCTCAGACGGGCTTCGGCTTTGAACCACTAAACCATCCCCGCACTCTTTTTCTCCATGCTTATTCCTCAAAAAGTGATCTCTCGACCGGAGTAAAGATGCTTCCCGTCAGAGTTGTGTGGCTTCCTGATCCAAAGTCTAAAAGAAGAGAAAAGGAAAAATGCCTGGTTCCGATGGTTCCATTTTGTGAGCTTAGAGATCTAGTTATCCGTGTGGCTGCGGTGGAATCTGTAATATCTTGCCTCAGAGTTTCCTTATTCTGGCTTACTAGTGGAGCTGCATTGGCTGAGGTCACGGCGCTCTGGCCCATGTCAGGATCCCGGTGCTGAGGCAGCCCCTTCCCCACATATCCACCCACTCCTTGTTCTTTTGATCATGCAATTCATGCAAACTGGGTGCCAGCTGTGTGGACCGTGCAGCTGGCGGGCAGGATTGCCCCGCACGCGACGTGTCCCCAGTCCCTCGGCGCCCCTCACTGCTACCAGCTAGCTCCAGGAAGGGTGCGAGCTGGCTTCCACTGCCGTCCTTCCCCCTTCCTGTCCAGGCGGGCCCTCCATTTGCGCTAGTCGGCCCGAAACGTTCTCTCCTGCGCTGCATACGCTGAAGGAATTCCTCAGCGTTTCCAGCCGCTAGAGGGCGCTCTTCTCCTCTCTTTGGTCCCCTGCAGCGCTTCCAGTGGAAATTTAGGAGGTGGGAAGGGCTTGAGGGTTCTCCGTATATAGGGGTTCCCGCTCCAGCAGATTCAACCAACTGTGGGTTGAAAATATTCGGGAAAAAACGGAAAGGTTCAAAAAGCAACACCTGAACTTGCCACACACCGGCAACTGCTTACGTAGCATTCACGTTGCCTTACATAGCACGCGTCCTCTAGAGATGACCTCAAGTACACAGGAGGACACGGCGCAAGAGTATGTGACAATGAATGTATGCGTATTTTCATGTATAACTGAAAGATTGTGCTCTGCGATGGGATTCGACAAAAAATTGTAAAATGACTATAACTCAAAAAAAATACATGTATGTATGTAAAAAATAAAGTACACGGGAGGATCCATGTAACTGCATGTCAGTCCTGTGTCATTTTATAAAAGAGGCGTCAGCATCCATGGATGTTGGCATCTGTGGGGAGTCCTGGAACCAGTGCCCCAGGCTTACCGAGGGATGACTGGAAGCCCAGGCTCCTTATCCCAGCCTGTCATGTCCCCACGTGTTCTGAATCCTGCCTGTACCACACTCCCCTGGTCACTCTCCTCCAGCCCTCCCAGACTGCCCCCTTCTTCTGGAACAGGCCAAGCTCACTGCACTTCATGTCTGACCTCTAGAAATACCCGTTATATTCTGGGCACGGCTCTGCTTCAGTAAGACGGGCTGCATTGCCACTAGAGAAGACAGGATGCAGGGTCCTTAGAAAACTACAAATAGACTTACCTTATGATCCAGTCTTCCCACGCCTGGGGATATGTCAGGAGAAAACTCTAATTCAAACTCTCACATTCACCTCAGTGCTCACAGCAGCCCTCTTTATAATAGCCAGGACGTGGAACCAACCCAAAAGTCCACCTACTGGGGACTGGATAAAGAAGTAGTGGTCTATTTAAGCCGTGGAATACTACTCAGCCATGAAAAAGATGAAACGATGTCTTTCGTTGCAACATAGATGGACACAGAGAGAGTCATTCTGAGTGAAGTAAGCCAGAAGAGAGAAAAATGCCATATGATACCACTTCCATGTGGAATGTAAAAAAAAGGCAGAAATGAGCTCAATGTCCATAGAGGAACAAAACCACAGACATAGAGAAACCAACTTATGGTTAGCAGGGAACGAAGGGGTTGGGAAGTGGTAAATATGGGAACTGGAAAATTGCCCCTCTTGGGGAGTGATGGAAATGGTAGCTATCTTGCTTGTTGTGATGCTTCTCTAGGTGCAGACATCTATGAAAATTCATCAAATACTACATGTGAGATATGTCTAATTTACGGAACAGAAATCGTACCACAATAAAGGTGTTGTAACAAAAAGAGATGGGCTGCATCGTGTCCTATGTTTCTATGTGTCTTCAGGGAGGCCTCAAGGGGGCGGTGCTGGCCTTCCCGCCATCACGATGACATGAAGCCCGAACAATCCATCGATGGGAAGAAGATAAGAGCCATGGTCCCATGTGGACCCCAAGCTTAGGCATGGTGCATGGGTGACATTTATCGAGAATCCAGCGAGGTCGTGGCCAGAGCTAGAGGCCGGGGCAGCAAACCGGGAGTGGCACTGAGGAGCATCGTGGGGCAGAGGCTGGTCTGGGGGCCCGCAGGCTCCTCCCAGGAGGAGCCTCAGTGTTCGGGAGGTGGCTAACGTGCCTGCTTCGTGTCACCAGCAAGTGATGCCACCTGTGGAAAATCAGCTGGAATCCTGAGCCGGGTCAGCCCTGGGTGATGCGCTAAAGGCTCCTACCGGAGGGGGCGCCAGACGGACAGTGACCCAAGCAAGAGGCTGCTGAGTTTCCGGCCTGTGTTTATCATGCTTTCCGTGTCTCACTGCATCTCAGTGTCACCCGGAGGAATTAGGGCGGCGTTTCTAGGCTGATGGCCTCTTGGTTCCTCATCAGGCTGGCAAGCCCCCCAGCCCTATCTGGCCAGACCTCTGCGAGGGCCTTCCCTTGTTCTAACAAAACCCTTCCCACCCTCGCCTGCGGCGAGCTTTTGTTTTTTAATTGATGGCAATGAGGATACCTTCCAGCCTCCTCAGGCCCTTCCTTAGGGCTTCTGCCCTCAGATCCTGGCAAGGGGGCCCCCCTATCCCCTCCCCGACTCCTCCACACCCCCGCGCTGCCCTGTGTCCTGCACTACATAGGGTCCTTCTGGCCCTGACACTCCCTCTGGCCACACCCTCAACGTGGTGGTTTCAGCAAGGCCATAGGGACACGCCCATTCGATCCACCCCGTGCTCTGGAAACACAGGACCCCGAATGCCCTGCCCCAGCAGCCTTGACCCACTTCTAGTTTCGGCACCGGCTCTCCCCGGAGTTCAGCTTCCCAGGACTCACACAGAGGCCAACGGGAAGCTGTTGGCATGGAGGGTATATACAGAGCCCCTATGGGAGGTCTGAGTGTCATCCTGTGAACATCCAAGGCCCCTTGGGGCATGGGATGGACCCAGCTTTGGGAAGAAAAGGATCAGGCTAGTGGTCAGACTGGGAATCTGCTCTCCCCAAACTATCACTTTCTTTACGGCAACTCCCATGAGTCTGGGAATTCTAAAGTGGAGCCTGGCCTTCCCCCTTAGAATGAATGTGTATTTGTAAAGGCAGGAGTTTAGAACCTACTGCACTTCAAATGTTGACATATGTAGGATGGGAACTCCCAGGTATGCTCTGACCCTCACTTTTAAAGGTCGAGGGCAGTTATGTTGGCTCTGCTGAGACTGCAAGAGGCAAAGACCATCTGCAGAGAGGAGGCATTCCTGCTTCACGCTCCGAAGTCAGGAGCTTCTGAGCGGATGAAACAATGGACCCTGAGACCCTCGACTGTAAGTTGATTTAGAATGCCGCCAAAGGTGTGTGTGACGTGTGTGTGCGTGTGCGCACTCCTGCACCTGGGGACGTGTGTGGTACGTGACAGTGACTTTGCGTGTGTGTGCGCGCCTGAGGACGTGTGTGGTTGTGTGTATGTTATGGGTGTGTGTGTGGCCCATGACTCCATGTGTGTGTGCGTGGGGATGTATGTGGAGCAGAGTCAGTGTGTCTGAGCGTGTGTTTGTTTGTACGTGCATGCTTTAGTTTTAAGAATCGTAGAAGCTGTCCTTTAGAAGTCTGAAGTAGTAAACGTTTGTATGGTGTCCCTCACTGTATAATTCAAAATGAAAGTCATCTTCAATCGGCAGAAATCTGGTCCCCCCTGATTCTGATTTTTTCCCCCCAATATTGATTATGTCTTCATTTTACTGATGAGGACTGTAGCTTAGAGAAGTTAAGTGACAGCCAAGGGCATGGAGCTCGCGAGCCCAGTGACAGGACGCGTTCCAAGCGGCGGGGCTCCAGAGGCCTGGAGCCCTGCTCACGACCGCGCGGGGCCTCTCGGCCGGGGGAACAGATTCTGATGGGCCGGGGCCAGCATGCAAGCTGCCAATGCCGCGGACTCAGGAAGTCCGGTGGAGAGTACCAGACAGCAGACGAGGGTAAAGGGCTGCTCAGAAATCAGTTGGCTTCCTAGATCTTCGATGAGAAAAGAGGCTCACTGCCCATCCCCGATCCCTTTGCTGGTGGCTAAAAGGGACCAAGGCCCACGAGAGCGCTTCTGGGAGCTGCTTGCCAAAACCTGGAACAGGACCGCTCACGACTGGCTCTGCAGCAGGAGCAGAGGAAGGAAACGGCGCCACCTGGTGGACATCCTTGGTAGTGGCAGTAGGAGGGCTAGCAGCCTTGGTATGGGGGAGGCAGGACAAGGTCCAAGTGGATGATCGTTTTCACGTGTCTTAAAAATCATTGCTTCATATATTTTATCCATTTTGGGGTTTATTGTAGGGTGGTAGATATGGTCTCCGTTACTCCATCCTAGCTGGATTGATTCATTGTTTTCTTGTTAATTTTCCCTTGAATGATTTGGAAGCTCTATTGTCTTTGAATGAAAATTCTCTCTAAGTGTTTATTAATCATTTCTAAGTTCATAAGTTTACATGTAATTGGGCCAGTATTCCTATAACAGTCTCAAGAATGAAATAATCGATTAGATTCTTGTCCTCAATATTGAGAAATTAACATATTTTACCTCTCTGCTGTTCCAAACTGTGTTTGTGTGTGTGTGGGAGTGTGTGTCTGCACGTGCGCGTGAAGCAGTTACTACTATTTCGACAGTTGCTGTAAGATTGTTACATTTACAATGAAAATAAAGGTATAAAGTTCTTGGATTTAATTGCTCACTACCACTATTTAATCCCATGTCTTCCCCATTTTTGAGTCATTTACTTCTTTCTCAATCAAAGGGACTCATGATTGGCTAATTTTTTTCAAGCGGTGGGCTTGGAACCCTTATCTGACTATACGCAGCTTTATGTTCTCCTCATCAACAACCCTCAGCCTCAACACTCAACTCTCCGTATCTAGGGCCCCAAGCCTTTTTTGAGAATATGGCATTGTTTCCATCACCAAAAAAAAAAAAAAAAAAAAAATAAATAAATAAATAATATAAAATTTTATATTTAAAGTGCTGCCTTTTTACGACTGGGTAGTCTTGCCTGCTGAATTGATATGAATAAAGAACACCTTAAACTTCCTCCTGCTTTTTGCCGTAAGTCGGCTTCATTTGAAGCATGTTTTTATCGTTTCTCAGACGGGCTTCGGCTTTGAACCACTAAACCATCCCCGCACTCTTTTTCTCCATGCTTATTCCTCAAAAAGTGATCTCTCGACCGGAGTAAAGATGCTTCCCGTCAGAGTTGTGTGGCTTCCTGATCCAAAGTCTAAAAGAAGAGAAAAGGAAAAATGCCTGGTTCCGATGGTTCCATTTTGTGAGCTTAGAGATCTAGTTATCCGTGTGGCTGCGGTGGAATCTGTAATATCTTGCCTCAGAGTTTCCTTATTCTGGCTTACTAGTGGAGCTGCATTGGCTGAGGTCACGGCGCTCTGGCCCATGTCAGGATCCCGGTGCTGAGGCAGCCCCTTCCCCACATATCCACCCACTCCTTGTTCTTTTGATCATGCAATTCATGCAAACTGGGTGCCAGCTGTGTGGACCGTGCAGCTGGCGGGCAGGATTGCCCCGCACGCGACGTGTCCCCAGTCCCTCGGCGCCCCTCACTGCTACCAGCTAGCTCCAGGAAGGGTGCGAGCTGGCTTCCACTGCCGTCCTTCCCCCTTCCTGTCCAGGCGGGCCCTCCATTTGCGCTAGTCGGCCCGAAACGTTCTCTCCTGCGCTGCATACGCTGAAGGAATTCCTCAGCGTTTCCAGCCGCTAGAGGGCGCTCTTCTCCTCTCTTTGGTCCCCTGCAGCGCTTCCAGTGGAAATTTAGGAGGTGGGAAGGGCTTGAGGGTTCTCCGTATATAGGGGTTCCCGCTCCAGCAGATTCAACCAACTGTGGGTTGAAAATATTCGGGAAAAAACGGAAAGGTTCAAAAAGCAACACCTGAACTTGCCACACACCGGCAACTGCTTACGTAGCATTCACGTTGCCTTACATAGCACGCGTCCTCTAGAGATGACCTCAAGTACACAGGAGGACACGGCGCAAGAGTATGTGACAATGAATGTATGCGTATTTTCATGTATAACTGAAAGATTGTGCTCTGCGATGGGATTCGACAAAAAATTGTAAAATGACTATAACTCAAAAAAAATACATGTATGTATGTAAAAAATAAAGTACACGGGAGGATCCATGTAACTGCATGTCAGTCCTGTGTCATTTTATAAAAGAGGCGTCAGCATCCATGGATGTTGGCATCTGTGGGGAGTCCTGGAACCAGTGCCCCAGGCTTACCGAGGGATGACTGGAAGCCCAGGCTCCTTATCCCAGCCTGTCATGTCCCCACGTGTTCTGAATCCTGCCTGTACCACACTCCCCTGGTCACTCTCCTCCAGCCCTCCCAGACTGCCCCCTTCTTCTGGAACAGGCCAAGCTCACTGCACTTCATGTCTGACCTCTAGAAATACCCGTTATATTCTGGGCACGGCTCTGCTTCAGTAAGACGGGCTGCATTGCCACTAGAGAAGACAGGATGCAGGGTCCTTAGAAAACTACAAATAGACTTACCTTATGATCCAGTCTTCCCACGCCTGGGGATATGTCAGGAGAAAACTCTAATTCAAACTCTCACATTCACCTCAGTGCTCACAGCAGCCCTCTTTATAATAGCCAGGACGTGGAACCAACCCAAAAGTCCACCTACTGGGGACTGGATAAAGAAGTAGTGGTCTATTTAAGCCGTGGAATACTACTCAGCCATGAAAAAGATGAAACGATGTCTTTCGTTGCAACATAGATGGACACAGAGAGAGTCATTCTGAGTGAAGTAAGCCAGAAGAGAGAAAAATGCCATATGATACCACTTCCATGTGGAATGTAAAAAAAAGGCAGAAATGAGCTCAATGTCCATAGAGGAACAAAACCACAGACATAGAGAAACCAACTTATGGTTAGCAGGGAACGAAGGGGTTGGGAAGTGGTAAATATGGGAACTGGAAAATTGCCCCTCTTGGGGAGTGATGGAAATGGTAGCTATCTTGCTTGTTGTGATGCTTCTCTAGGTGCAGACATCTATGAAAATTCATCAAATACTACATGTGAGATATGTCTAATTTACGGAACAGAAATCGTACCACAATAAAGGTGTTGTAACAAAAAGAGATGGGCTGCATCGTGTCCTATGTTTCTATGTGTCTTCAGGGAGGCCTCAAGGGGGCGGTGCTGGCCTTCCCGCCATCACGATGACATGAAGCCCGAACAATCCATCGATGGGAAGAAGATAAGAGCCATGGTCCCATGTGGACCCCAAGCTTAGGCATGGTGCATGGGTGACATTTATCGAGAATCCAGCGAGGTCGTGGCCAGAGCTAGAGGCCGGGGCAGCAAACCGGGAGTGGCACTGAGGAGCATCGTGGGGCAGAGGCTGGTCTGGGGGCCCGCAGGCTCCTCCCAGGAGGAGCCTCAGTGTTCGGGAGGTGGCTAACGTGCCTGCTTCGTGTCACCAGCAAGTGATGCCACCTGTGGAAAATCAGCTGGAATCCTGAGCCGGGTCAGCCCTGGGTGATGCGCTAAAGGCTCCTACCGGAGGGGGCGCCAGACGGACAGTGACCCAAGCAAGAGGCTGCTGAGTTTCCGGCCTGTGTTTATCATGCTTTCCGTGTCTCACTGCATCTCAGTGTCACCCGGAGGAATTAGGGCGGCGTTTCTAGGCTGATGGCCTCTTGGTTCCTCATCAGGCTGGCAAGCCCCCCAGCCCTATCTGGCCAGACCTCTGCGAGGGCCTTCCCTTGTTCTAACAAAACCCTTCCCACCCTCGCCTGCGGCGAGCTTTTGTTTTTTAATTGATGGCAATGAGGATACCTTCCAGCCTCCTCAGGCCCTTCCTTAGGGCTTCTGCCCTCAGATCCTGGCAAGGGGGCCCCCCTATCCCCTCCCCGACTCCTCCACACCCCCGCGCTGCCCTGTGTCCTGCACTACATAGGGTCCTTCTGGCCCTGACACTCCCTCTGGCCACACCCTCAACGTGGTGGTTTCAGCAAGGCCATAGGGACACGCCCATTCGATCCACCCCGTGCTCTGGAAACACAGGACCCCGAATGCCCTGCCCCAGCAGCCTTGACCCACTTCTAGTTTCGGCACCGGCTCTCCCCGGAGTTCAGCTTCCCAGGACTCACACAGAGGCCAACGGGAAGCTGTTGGCATGGAGGGTATATACAGAGCCCCTATGGGAGGTCTGAGTGTCATCCTGTGAACATCCAAGGCCCCTTGGGGCATGGGATGGACCCAGCTTTGGGAAGAAAAGGATCAGGCTAGTGGTCAGACTGGGAATCTGCTCTCCCCAAACTATCACTTTCTTTACGGCAACTCCCATGAGTCTGGGAATTCTAAAGTGGAGCCTGGCCTTCCCCCTTAGAATGAATGTGTATTTGTAAAGGCAGGAGTTTAGAACCTACTGCACTTCAAATGTTGACATATGTAGGATGGGAACTCCCAGGTATGCTCTGACCCTCACTTTTAAAGGTCGAGGGCAGTTATGTTGGCTCTGCTGAGACTGCAAGAGGCAAAGACCATCTGCAGAGAGGAGGCATTCCTGCTTCACGCTCCGAAGTCAGGAGCTTCTGAGCGGATGAAACAATGGACCCTGAGACCCTCGACTGTAAGTTGATTTAGAATGCCGCCAAAGGTGTGTGTGACGTGTGTGTGCGTGTGCGCACTCCTGCACCTGGGGACGTGTGTGGTACGTGACAGTGACTTTGCGTGTGTGTGCGCGCCTGAGGACGTGTGTGGTTGTGTGTATGTTATGGGTGTGTGTGTGGCCCATGACTCCATGTGTGTGTGCGTGGGGATGTATGTGGAGCAGAGTCAGTGTGTCTGAGCGTGTGTTTGTTTGTACGTGCATGCTTTAGTTTTAAGAATCGTAGAAGCTGTCCTTTAGAAGTCTGAAGAAGTAAACGTTTGTATGGTGTCCCTCACTGTATAATTCAAAATGAAAGTCATCTTCAATCGGCAGAAATCTGGTCCCCCCGGATTCTGATTTTTTCCCCCCAATATTGATTATGTCTTCATTTTACTGATGAGGACTGTATCTTAGAGAAATTAAGTGACAGCCAAGGGCATGGAGCTCGCGAGCCCAGTGACAGGACGCGTTCCAAGCGGCGGGGCTCCAGAGGCCTGGAGCCCTGCTCACGACTGCGCGGGGCCTCTCGGCCGGGGGAACAGATTCTGATGGGCCGGGGCCAGCGTGCAGGCTGCCCATGCCGCGGACTCTGGAAGTCTGGTGGAGAGTACCAGACAGCAGACGAGGGTAAAGGGCTGCTCAGAAATCAGTTGGCTTCCTAGATCTTCGATGAGAAAAGAGGCTCACTGCCCATCCCCGATCCCTTTGCTGGTGGCTAAAAGGGACCAAGGCCCACGAGAGCGCTTCTGGGAGCTGCTTGCCAAAACCTGGAACAGGACCGCTCACGACTGGCTCTGCAGCAGGAGCAGAGGAAGGAAACGGCGCCACCTGGTGGACATCCTTGGTAGTGGCAGTAGGAGGGCTAGCAGCCTTGGTATGGGGGAGGCAGGACAAGGTCCAAGTGGATGATCGTTTTCACGTGTCTTAAAATTCATTGCTTCATATATTTTATCCATTTTGGGGTTTATTGTAGGGTGGTAGATATGGTCTCCGTTACTCCATCCTAGCTGGATTGATTCATTGTTTTCTTGTTAATTTTCCCTTGAATGATTTGGAAGCTCTATTGTCTTTGAATGAAAATTCTCTCTAAATGTTTATTAATCATTTCTAAGTTCATAAGTTTACATGTAATTGGGCCAGTATTCCTATAACAGTCTCAAGAATGAAATAATCGATTAGATTCTTGTCCTCAATACTGAGAAATCTAGCATATTTTACCTCTCTGCTGTTCCAAACTGTGTTTGTGTGTGTGTGGGAGTGTGTGTCTGCACGTGCACGTGGAGCAGTTACTACTATTTCGACAGTTGCTGTAAGATTGTTACATTTACAATGAAAATAAAGGTATAAAGTTCTTGGATTTAATTGCTCACTACCACTATTTAATCCCATGTCGTCCCCATTTTTGAGTCATTTACTTCTTTCTCAATCAAAGGGACTCATGATTGGCTAATTTTTTTCAAGCGGTGGGCTTGGAACCCTTATCTGTCTATACGCAGCTTTATGTTCTCCTCATCAACAACCCTCAGCCTCAACACTCAACTCTCCGTATCTAGGGCCCCAAGCCTTGTTTGAGAATATGGCATTGTTTCCATCACCAAAAATAAATAAATAAATAAATAAATAAATAAATAAATAAATAAATAAATAAATAAATAAATAAAATAAAATTTTATATTTAAAGTGCTGCCTTTTTACGACTGGGTAGTCTTGCCTGCTGAATTGATATGAATAAAGAACACCTTAAACTTCCTCCTGCTTTTTGCCGTAAGTCGGCTTCATTTGAAGCATGTTTTTATCGTTTCTCAGACGGGCTTCGGCTTTGAACCACTAAACCATCCCCGCACTCTTTTTCTCCATGCTTATTCCTCAAAAAGTGATCTCTCGACCGGAGTAAAGATGCTTCCCGTCAGAGTTGTGTGGCTTCCTGATCCAAAGTCTAAAAGAAGAGAAAAGGAAAAATGCCTGGTTCCGATGGTTCCATTTTGTGAGCTTAGAGATCTAGTTATCCGTGTGGCTGCGGTGGAATCTGTAATATCTTGCCTCAGAGTTTCCTTATTCTGGCTTACTAGTGGAGCCGCATTGGCTGAGGTCACGGCGCTCTGGCCCATGTCAGGATCCCGGTGCTGAGGCAGCCCCTTCCCCACATATCCACCCACTCCTTGTTCTTTTGATCATGCAATTCATGCAAACTGGGTGCCAGCTGTGTGGACCGTGCAGCTGGCGGCCAGGATTGCCCCGCCACGCGACGTGTCCCCAGTCCCTCTGCGCCCCTCACTGCTACCAGCTAGCTCCAGGAAGGGTGCGAGCTGGCTTCCACTGCCGTCCTTCCCCCTTCCTGTCCAGGCGGGCCCTCCATTTGCGCTAGTCGGCCGGAAACCTTCTCTCCTGCGCTGCATACGCTGAAGGAATTCCTCAGCGTTTCCAGCCGCTAGAGGGCGCTCTTCTCCTCTCTTTGGTCCCCTGCAGCGCTTCCAGTGGAAATTTAGGAGGTGGGAAGGGCTTGAGGGTTCTCCGTATCTAGGGGCTCCCGCTCCAGCAGATTCAACCAACTGTGGGTTGAAAATATTCGGGAAAATACAGAAAGTTTCAAAAAGCAACACCTGAACTTGCCACACACCGGCAACTGCTTACGTAGCATTCACGTTGCCTTACATAGCACGCGTCCTCTAGAGATGACCTCAAGTACACAGGAGGACACGGCGAAAGAGTATGTGACAATGAATGTATGCGTATTTTCATGTATAACTGAAAGATTGTGCTCTGCGATGGGATTCGACACAAAATTGTAAAATGACTATAACTCAAAAAAAAAAATACATGTATGTATGTAAAACATAAAGTACACGGGAGGATCCATGTAACTGCATGTCAGTCCTGTGTCATTTTATAAAAGAGGCGTCAGCATCCATGGATGTTGGCATCTGTGGGGAGTCCTGGAACCAGTGCCCCAGGCTTACCGAGGGATGACTGGAAGCCCAGGCTCCTTATCCCAGCCTGTCATGTCCCCACGTGGTCTGAATCCTGCCTGTACCACACTCCCCTGGTCACTCTCCTCCAGCCCTCCCAGACTGCCCTCTTCTTCTGGAACAGGCCAAGCTCACTGCACTTCATGTCTGACCTCTAGAAATACCCGTTATATTCTGGGCACGGCTCTGCTTCGGTAAGACGGGCTGCATTGCCACTAGAGAAGACAGGATGCAGGGTCCTTAGAAAACTACAAATAGACTTACCTTATGATCCAGTCTTCCCACGCCTGGGGATATGTCAGGAGAAAACTCTAATTCAAACTCTCACATTCACCTCAGTGCTCACAGCAGCCCTCTTTATAATAGCCAGGACGTGGAACCAAACCAAAAGTCCACCTACTGGGGACTGGATAAAGAAGTAGTGGTCTATTTAAGCCGTGGAATACTACTCAGCCATGAAAAAGATGAACCGTGTCTTTCGTTGCAACATAGATGGACACAGAGAGAGTCATTCTGAGTGAAGTAAGCCAGAAGAGAGAAAAATGCCATATGATACCACTTCCATGTGGAATGTAAAACAAAGGCAGAAATGAGCTCAATGACCATAGAGGAACAAAACCACAGACATAGAGAAACCAACTTATGATTAGCAGGGAACGAAGGGGTTGGGAAGTGGTAAATATGGGAACTGGAAAATTGCCCCTCTTGGGGAGTGATGGAAATGGTAGCTATCTTGCTTGTTGTGATGCTTCTCTAGGTGCAGACATCTATGAAAATTCATCAAATACTACATGTGAGATATGTCTAATTTACGGAACAGAAATCGTACCACAATAAAGGTGTTGTAACAAAAAGAGATGGGCTGCATCGTGTCCTATGTTTCTATGTGTCTTCAGGGAGGCCTCAAGGGGGCGGTGCTGGCCTTCCCGCCATCACGATGACATGAAGCCCGAACAATCCATCGATGGGAAGAAGATAAGAGCCATGGTCCCATGTGGACCCCAAGCTTAGGCATGGTGCATGGGTGACATTTATCGAGAATCCAGCGAGGTCGTGGCCAGAGCTAGAGGCCGGGGCAGCAAACCGGGAGTGGCACTGAGGAGCATCGTGGGGCAGAGGCTGGTCTGGGGGCCCGCAGGCTCCTCCCAGGAGGAGCCTCAGTGTTCGGGAGGTGGCTAACGTGCCTGCTTCGTGTCACCAGCAAGTGATGCCACCTGTGGAAAATCAGCTGGAATCCTGAGCCGGGTCAGCCCTGGGTGATGCGCTAAAGGCTCCTACCGGAGGGGGGGGCGCCAGACGGACAGTGACCCAAGCAAGAGGCTGCTGAGTTTCCGGCCTGTGTTTATCATGCTTTCCGTGTCTCACTGCATCTCAGTGTCACCCGGAGGAATTAGGGCGGCGTTTCTAGGCTGATGGCCTCTTGGTTCCTCATCAGGCTGGCAAGCCCCCCAGCCCTATCTGGCCAGACCTCTGCGAGGGCCTTCCCTTGTTCTAACAAAACCCTTCCCACCCTCGCCTGCGGCGAGCTTTTGTTTTTTAATTGATGGCAATGAGGATACCTTCCAGCCTCCTCAGGCCCTTCCTTAGGGCTTCTGCCCTCAGATCCTGGCAAGGGGGCCCCCCTATCCCCTCCCCGACTCCTCCACACCCCCGCGCTGCCCTGCGTCCTGCACTACATAGGGTCCTTCTGGCCCTGACACTCCCTCTGGCCACACCCTCAACGTGGTGGTTTCAGCAAGGCCATAGGGACACGCCCATTCGATCCACCCCGTGCTCTGGAAACACAGGACCCCGAATGCCCTACCCCAGCAGCCTTGACCCACTTCTAGTTTCTGCACCGGCTCTCCCCGGAGTTCAGCTTCCCAGGACTCACACAGAGGCCAACGGGAAGCTGTTGGCATGGAGGGTATATACAGAGCCCGGATGGGAAGTCTGAGTGTCATCCTGTGAACATCCAAGGCCCCTTGGGGCATGGGATGGACCCAGCTTTGGGAAGAAAAGGATCAGGCTAGTGGTCAGACTGGGAATCTGCTCTCCCCAAACTATCACTTTCTTTACGGCAACTCCCATGAGTCTGGGAATTCTAAAGTGGAGCCTGGCCTTCCCCCTTAGAATGAATGTGTATTTGTAAAGGCAGGAGTTTAGAACCTACTGCACTTCAAATGTTGACATATGTAGGATGGGAACTCCCAGGTATGCTCTGACCCTCACTTTTAAAGGTCGAGGGCAGTTATGTTGGCTCTGCTGAGACTGCAAGAGGCAAAGACCATCTGCAGAGAGGAGGCATTCCTGCTTCACGCTCCGAAGTCAGGAGCTTCTGAGCGGATGAAACAATGGACCCTGAGACCCTCGACTGTAAGTTGATTTAGAATGCCGCCAAAGGTGTGTGTGACGTGTGTGTGCGTGTGCGCACTCCTGCACCTGGGGACGTGTGTGGTACGTGACAGTGACTTTGCGTGTGTGTGCGCGCCTGAGGACGTGTGTGGTTGTGTGTATGTTATGGGTGTGTGTGTGGCCCATGACTCCATGTGTGTGTGCGTGGGGATGTATGTGGAGCAGAGTCAGTGTGTCTGAGCGTGTGTTTGTTTGTACGTGCATGCTTTAGTTTTAAGAATCGTAGAAGCTGTCCTTTAGAAGTCTGAAGAAGTAAACGTTTGTATGGTGTCCCTCACTGTATAATTCAAAATGAAAGTCATCTTCAATCGGCAGAAATCTGGTCCCCCCGGATTCTGATTTTTTCCCCCCAATATTGATTATGTCTTCATTTTACTGATGAGGACTGTATCTTAGAGAAATTAAGTGACAGCCAAGGGCATGGAGCTCGCGAGCCCAGTGACAGGACGCGTTCCAAGCGGCGGGGCTCCAGAGGCCTGGAGCCCTGCTCACGACCGCGCGGGGCCTCTCGGCCGGGGGAACAGATTCTGATGGGCCGGGGCCAGCGTGCAGGCTGCCCATGCCGCGGACTCTGGAAGTCGGGTGGAGAGTACCAGACAGCAGACGAGGGTAAAGGGCTGCTCAGAAATCAGTTGGCTTCCTAGATCTTCGATGAGAAAAGAGGCTCACTGCCCATCCCCGATCCCTTTGCTGGTGGCTAAAAGGGACCAAGGCCCACGAGAGCGCTTCTGGGAGCTGCTTGCCAAAACCTGGAACAGGACCGCTCACGACTGGCTCTGCAGCAGGAGCAGAGGAAGGAAACGGCGCCACCGGTGGACATCGTTGGTAGTGGCAGTAGGAGGGCTAGCAGCCTTGGTATGGGGGAGGCAGGACAAGGTCCAAGTGGATGATCGTTTTCACGTGTCTTAAAAATCATTGCTTCATATATTTTATCCATTTTGGGGTTTATTGTAGGGTGGTAGATATGGTCTCCGTTACTCCATCCTAGCTGGATTGATTCATTGTTTTCTTGTTAATTTTCCCTTGAATGATTAGGAAGCTCTATTGTCTTTGAATGAAAATTCTCTCTAAATGTTTATTAATCATTTCTAAGTTCATAAGTTTACATGTAATTGGGCCAGTATTCCTATAACAGTCTCAAGAATGAAATATTCGATTAGATTCTTGTCCTCAATAATGAGAAATTTAGCATATTTTACCTCTCTGCTGTTCCAAACTGTGTTTGTGTGTGTGTGGGAGTGTGTGTCTGCACGTGCACGTGGAGCACTTACTACTATTTCGACAGTTGCTGTAAGATTGTTACATTTACAATGAAAATAAAGGTATAAAGTTCTTGGATTTAATTGCTCACTACCACTATTTAATCCCATGTCTTCCCCATTTTTGAGTCATTTACTTCTTTCTCAATCAAAGGGACTCATGATTGGCTAATTTTTTTCAAGCGGTGGGCTTGGAACCCTTATCTGTCTATACGCAGCTTTATGTTCTCCTCATCAACAACCCTCAGCCTCAACACTCAACTCTCCGTATCTAGGGCCCCAAGCCTTGTTTGAGAATATGGCATTGTTTCCATCACCAAAAAAAAAATAAATAAATAAAAAAAATAAATAAATAGATAAAAAAATTTTATATTTAAAGTGCTGCCTTTTTACGACTGGGTAGTCTTGCCTGCTGAATTGATATGAATAAAGAACACCTTAAATTTCCTCCTGCTTTTTGCCGTAAGTCGGCTTCATTTGAAGCATGTTTTTATCGTTTCTCAGTCGGGCTTCGGCTTTGAACCACTAAACCATCCCCGCACTCTTTTTCTCCATGCTTATTCCTCAAAAAGTGATCTCTCGACCGGAGTAAAGATGCTTCCCGTCAGAGTTGTGTGGCTTCCTGATCCAAAGTCTAAAAGGAGAGAAAAGGAAAAATGCCTGGTTCCGATGGTTCCATTTTGTGAGCTTAGAGATCTAGTTATCCGTGTGGCTGCGGTGGAATCTGTAATATCTTGCCTCAGAGTTTCCTTATTCTGGCTTACTAGAGGAGCCGCATTGGCTGAGGTCACGGCGCTCTGGCCCATGTCAGGATCCCGGTGCTGAGGCAGCCCCTTCCCCACATATCCACCCACTCCTTGTTCTTTTGATCATGCAAACTGGGTGCCAGCTGTGTGGACCGTGCAGCTGGCGGCCAGGATTGCCCCGCCACGCGACGTGTCCCCAGTCCCTCGGTGCCCCTCACTGCTACCAGCTAGCTCCAGGAAGGGTGCGAGCTGGCTTCCACTGCCATCCTTTCCCCTTCCTGTCCAGGCGGGCCCTCCATTTGCGCTAGTCGGCCCGAAACCTTCTTTCCTGCGCTGCATATGCTGAAGGAATTCCTCAGCGTTTCCAGACGCTAGAGGGCGCTCTTCTCCTCTCTTTGGTCCCCTGCAGCGCTTCCAGTGGAAATTTAGGAGGTGGGAAGGGCTTGAGGGTTCTCCGTATCTAGGGGCTCCCGCTCCAGCAGATTCAACCAACTGTGGGTTGAAAATATTCGGGAAAATACAGAAAGTTTCAAAAAGCAACACCTGAACTTGCCACACACCGGCAACTGCTTACGTAGCATTCACGTTGCCTTACATAGCACGCGTCCTCTAGAGATGACCTCAAGTACACAGGAGGACACGGCGCAAGAGTATGTGACAATGAATGTATGCGTATTTTCATGTATAACTGAAAGATTGTGCTCTGCGATGGGATTCGACAAAAAATTGTAAAATGACTATAACTCAAAAAAAATACATGTATGTATGTAAAAAATAAAGTACACGGGAGGATCCATGTAACTGCATGTCAGTCCTGTGTCATTTTATAAAAGAGGCGTCAGCATCCATGGATGTTGGCATCTGTGGGGAGTCCTGGAACCAGTGCCCCAGGCTTACCGAGGGATGACTGGAAGCCCAGGCTCCTTATCCCAGCCTGTCATGTCCCCACGTGTTCTGAATCCTGCCTGTACCACACTCCCCTGGTCACTCTCCTCCAGCCCTCCCAGACTGCCCCCTTCTTCTGGAACAGGCCAAGCTCACTGCACTTCATGTCTGACCTCTAGAAATACCCGTTATATTCTGGGCACGGCTCTGCTTCAGTAAGACGGGCTGCATTGCCACTAGAGAAGACAGGATGCAGGGTCCTTAGAAAACTACAAATAGACTTACCTTATGATCCAGTCTTCCCACGCCTGGGGATATGTCAGGAGAAAACTCTAATTCAAACTCTCACATTCACCTCAGTGCTCACAGCAGCCCTCTTTATAATAGCCAGGACGTGGAACCAACCCAAAAGTCCACCTACTGGGGACTGGATAAAGAAGTAGTGGTCTATTTAAGCCGTGGAATACTACTCAGCCATGAAAAAGATGAAACGATGTCTTTCGTTGCAACATAGATGGACACAGAGAGAGTCATTCTGAGTGAAGTAAGCCAGAAGAGAGAAAAATGCCATATGATACCACTTCCATGTGGAATGTAAAAAAAAGGCAGAAATGAGCTCAATGACCATAGAGGAACAAAACCACAGACATAGAGAAACCAACTTATGGTTAGCAGGGAACGAAGGGGTTGGGAAGTGGTAAATATGGGAACTGGAAAATTGCCCCTCTTGGGGAGTGATGGAAATGGTAGCTATCTTGCTTGTTGTGATGCTTCTCTAGGTGCAGACATCTATGAAAATTCATCAAATACTACATGTGAGATATGTCTAATTTACGGAACAGAAATCGTACCACAATAAAGGTGTTGTAACAAAAAGAGATGGGCTGCATCGTGTCCTATGTTTCTATGTGTCTTCAGGGAGGCCTCAAGGGGGCGGTGCTGGCCTTCCCGCCATCACGATGACATGAAGCCCGAACAATCCATCGATGGGAAGAAGATAAGAGCCATGGTCCCATGTGGACCCCAAGCTTAGGCATGGTGCATGGGTGACATTTATCGAGAATCCAGCGAGGTCGTGGCCAGAGCTAGAGGCCGGGGCAGCAAACCGGGAGTGGCACTGAGGAGCATCGTGGGGCAGAGGCTGGTCTGGGGGCCCGCAGGCTCCTCCCAGGAGGAGCCTCAGTGTTCGGGAGGTGGCTAACGTGCCTGCTTCGTGTCACCAGCAAGTGATGCCACCTGTGGAAAATCAGCTGGAATCCTGAGCCGGGTCAGCCCTGGGTGATGCGCTAAAGGCTCCTACCGGAGGGGGCGCCAGACGGACAGTGACCCAAGCAAGAGGCTGCTGAGTTTCCGGCCTGTGTTTATCATGCTTTCCGTGTCTCACTGCATCTCAGTGTCACCCGGAGGAATTAGGGCGGCGTTTCTAGGCTGATGGCCTCTTGGTTCCTCATCAGGCTGGCAAGCCCCCCAGCCCTATCTGGCCAGACCTCTGCGAGGGCCTTCCCTTGTTCTAACAAAACCCTTCCCACCCTCGCCTGCGGCGAGCTTTTGTTTTTTAATTGATGGCAATGAGGATACCTTCCAGCCTCCTCAGGCCCTTCCTTAGGGCTTCTGCCCTCAGATCCTGGCAAGGGGGCCCCCCTATCCCCTCCCCGACTCCTCCACACCCCCGCGCTGCCCTGTGTCCTGCACTACATAGGGTCCTTCTGGCCCTGACACTCCCTCTGGCCACACCCTCAACGTGGTGGTTTCAGCAAGGCCATAGGGACACGCCCATTCGATCCACCCCGTGCTCTGGAAACACAGGACCCCGAATGCCCTGCCCCAGCAGCCTTGACCCACTTCTAGTTTCGGCACCGGCTCTCCCCGGAGTTCAGCTTCCCAGGACTCACACAGAGGCCAACGGGAAGCTGTTGGCATGGAGGGTATATACAGAGCCCCTATGGGAGGTCTGAGTGTCATCCTGTGAACATCCAAGGCCCCTTGGGGCATGGGATGGACCCAGCTTTGGGAAGAAAAGGATCAGGCTAGTGGTCAGACTGGGAATCTGCTCTCCCCAAACTATCACTTTCTTTACGGCAACTCCCATGAGTCTGGGAATTCTAAAGTGGAGCCTGGCCTTCCCCCTTAGAATGAATGTGTATTTGTAAAGGCAGGAGTTTAGAACCTACTGCACTTCAAATGTTGACATATGTAGGATGGGAACTCCCAGGTATGCTCTGACCCTCACTTTTAAAGGTCGAGGGCAGTTATGTTGGCTCTGCTGAGACTGCAAGAGGCAAAGACCATCTGCAGAGAGGAGGCATTCCTGCTTCACGCTCCGAAGTCAGGAGCTTCTGAGCGGATGAAACAATGGACCCTGAGACCCTCGACTGTAAGTTGATTTAGAATGCCGCCAAAGGTGTGTGTGACGTGTGTGTGCGTGTGCGCACTCCTGCACCTGGGGACGTGTGTGGTACGTGACAGTGACTTTGCGTGTGTGTGCGCGCCTGAGGACGTGTGTGGTTGTGTGTATGTTATGGGTGTGTGTGTGGCCCATGACTCCATGTGTGTGTGCGTGGGGATGTATGTGGAGCAGAGTCAGTGTGTCTGAGCGTGTGTTTGTTTGTACGTGCATGCTTTAGTTTTAAGAATCGTAGAAGCTGTCCTTTAGAAGTCTGAAGAAGTAAACGTTTGTATGGTGTCCCTCACTGTATAATTCAAAATGAAAGTCATCTTCAATCGGCAGAAATCTGGTCCCCCCGGATTCTGATTTTTTCCCCCCAATATTGATTATGTCTTCATTTTACTGATGAGGACTGTATCTTAGAGAAATTAAGTGACAGCCAAGGGCATGGAGCTCGCGAGCCCAGTGACAGGACGCGTTCCAAGCGGCGGGGCTCCAGAGGCCTGGAGCCCTGCTCACGACCGCGCGGGGCCTCTCGGCCGGGGGAACAGATTCTGATGGGCCGGGGCCAGCGTGCAGGCTGCCCATGCCGCGGACTCTGGAAGTCGGGTGGAGAGTACCAGACAGCAGACGAGGGTAAAGGGCTGCTCAGAAATCAGTTGGCTTCCTAGATCTTCGATGAGAAAAGAGGCTCACTGCCCATCCCCGATCCCTTTGCTGGTGGCTAAAAGGGACCAAGGCCCACGAGAGCGCTTCTGGGAGCTGCTTGCCAAAACCTGGAACAGGACCGCTCACGACTGGCTCTGCAGCAGGAGCAGAGGAAGGAAACGGCGCCACCGGTGGACATCGTTGGTAGTGGCAGTAGGAGGGCTAGCAGCCTTGGTATGGGGGAGGCAGGACAAGGTCCAAGTGGATGATCGTTTTCACGTGTCTTAAAAATCATTGCTTCATATATTTTATCCATTTTGGGGTTTATTGTAGGGTGGTAGATATGGTCTCCGTTACTCCATCCTAGCTGGATTGATTCATTGTTTTCTTGTTAATTTTCCCTTGAATGATTAGGAAGCTCTATTGTCTTTGAATGAAAATTCTCTCTAAATGTTTATTAATCATTTCTAAGTTCATAAGTTTACATGTAATTGGGCCAGTATTCCTATAACAGTCTCAAGAATGAAATATTCGATTAGATTCTTGTCCTCAATAATGAGAAATTTAGCATATTTTACCTCTCTGTTGTTCCAAACTGTGTTTGTGTGTGTGTGGGAGTGTGTGTCTGCACGTGCACGTGGAGCACTTACTACTATTTCGACAGTTGCTGTAAGATTGTTACATTTACAATGAAAATAAAGGTATAAAGTTCTTGGATTTAATTGCTCACTACCACTATTTAATCCCATGTCTTCCCCATTTTTGAGTCATTTACTTCTTTCTCAATCAAAGGGACTCATGATTGGCTAATTTTTTTCAAGCGGTGGGCTTGGAACCCTTATCTGTCTATACGCAGCTTTATGTTCTCCTCATCAACAACCCTCAGCCTCAACACTCAACTCTCCGTATCTAGGGCCCCAAGCCTTGTTTGAGAATATGGCATTGTTTCCATCACCAAAAAAAAAAAAAAATAAATAAAAAAAATAAATAAATAGATAAAAAAATTTTATATTTAAAGTGCTGCCTTTTTACGACTGGGTAGTCTTGCCTGCTGAATTGATATGAATAAAAACACCTTAAATTTCCTCCTGCTTTTTGCCGTAAGTCGGCTTCATTTGAAGCATGTTTTTATCGTTTCTCAGTCGGGCTTCGGCTTTGAACCACTAAACCATCCCCGCACTCTTTTTCTCCATGCTTATTCCTCAAAAAGTGATCTCTCGACCGGAGTAAAGATGCTTCCCGTCAGAGTTGTGTGGCTTCCTGATCCAAAGTCTAAAAGGAGAGAAAAGGAAAAATGCCTGGTTCCGATGGTTCCATTTTGTGAGCTTAGAGATCTAGTTATCCGTGTGGCTGCGGTGGAATCTGTAATATCTTGCCTCAGAGTTTCCTTATTCTGGCTTACTAGAGGAGCCGCATTGGCTGAGGTCACGGCGCTCTGGCCCATGTCAGGATCCCGGTGCTGAGGCAGCCCCTTCCCCACATATCCACCCACTCCTTGTTCTTTTGATCATGCAAACTGGGTGCCAGCTGTGTGGACCGTGCAGCTGGCGGCCAGGATTGCCCCGCCACGCGACGTGTCCCCAGTCCCTCGGTGCCCCTCACTGCTACCAGCTAGCTCCAGGAAGGGTGCGAGCTGGCTTCCACTGCCATCCTTTCCCCTTCCTGTCCAGGCGGGCCCTCCATTTGCGCTAGTCGGCCCGAAACCTTCTTTCCTGCGCTGCATATGCTGAAGGAATTCCTCAGCGTTTCCAGACGCTAGAGGGCGCTCTTCTCCTCTCTTTGGTCCCCTGCAGCGCTTCCAGTGGAAATTTAGGAGGTGGGAAGGGCTTGAGGGTTCTCCGTATCTAGGGGCTCCCGCTCCAGCAGATTCAACCAACTGTGGGTTGAAAATATTCGGGAAAAAACGGAAAGTTTCAAAAAGCAACACCTGAACTTGCCACACACCGGCAACTGCTTACGTAGCATTCACGTTGCCTTACATAGCACGCGTCCTCTAGAGATGACCTCAAGTACACAGGAGGACACGGCGAAAGAGTATGTGACAATGAATGTATGCGTATTTTCATGTATAACTGAAAGATTGTGCTCTGCGATGGGATTCTACATAAAATTGTAAAACTAAACTCAAAAAAAAATACATGTATGTATGTAAAAAATAAAGTACACGGGAGGATCCATGTAACTGCATGTCAGTCCTGTGTCATTTTATAAAAGAGGCGTCAGCATCCATGGATGTTGGCATCTGTGGGGAGTCCTGGAACCAGTGCCCCAGGCTTACCGAGGGATGACTGGAAGCCCAGGCTCCTTATCCCAGCCTGTCATGTCCCCACGTGTTCTGAATCCTGCCTGTACCACACTCCCCTGGTCACTCTCCTCCAGCCCTCCCAGACTGCCCCCTTCTTCTGGAACAGGCCAAGCTCACTGCACTTCATGTCTGACCTCTAGAAATACCCGTTATATTCTGGGCACGGCTCTGCTTCAGTAAGACGGGCTGCATTGCCACTAGAGAAGACAGGATGCAGGGTCCTTAGAAAACTACAAATAGACTTACCTTATGATCCAGTCTTCCCACGCCTGGGGATATGTCAGGAGAAAACTCTAATTCAAACTCTCACATTCACCTCAGTGCTCACAGCAGCCCTCTTTATAATAGCCAGGACGTGGAACCAACCCAAAAGTCCACCTACTGGGGACTGGATAAAGAAGTAGTGGTCTATTTAAGCCGTGGAATACTACTCAGCCATGAAAAAGATGAAACGATGTCTTTCGTTGCAACATAGATGGACACAGAGAGAGTCATTCTGAGTGAAGTAAGCCAGAAGAGAGAAAAATGCCATATGATACCACTTCCATGTGGAATGTAAAAAAAAGGCAGAAATGAGCTCAATGACCATAGAGGAACAAAACCACAGACATAGAGAAACCAACTTATGGTTAGCAGGGAACGAAGGGGTTGGGAAGTGGTAAATATGGGAACTGGAAAATTGCCCCTCTTGGGGAGTGATGGAAATGGTAGCTATCTTGCTTGTTGTGATGCTTCTCTAGGTGCAGACATCTATGAAAATTCATCAAATACTACATGTGAGATATGTCTAATTTACGGAACAGAAATCGTACCACAATAAAGGTGTTGTAACAAAAAGAGATGGGCTGCATCGTGTCCTATGTTTCTATGTGTCTTCAGGGAGGCCTCAAGGGGGCGGTGCTGGCCTTCCCGCCATCACGATGACATGAAGCCCGAACAATCCATCGATGGGAAGAAGATAAGAGCCATGGTCCCATGTGGACCCCAAGCTTAGGCATGGTGCATGGGTGACATTTATCGAGAATCCAGCGAGGTCGTGGCCAGAGCTAGAGGCCGGGGCAGCAAACCGGGAGTGGCACTGAGGAGCATCGTGGGGCAGAGGCTGGTCTGGGGGCCCGCAGGCTCCTCCCAGGAGGAGCCTCAGTGTTCGGGAGGTGGCTAACGTGCCTGCTTCGTGTCACCAGCAAGTGATGCCACCTGTGGAAAATCAGCTGGAATCCTGAGCCGGGTCAGCCCTGGGTGATGCGCTAAAGGCTCCTACCGGAGGGGGCGCCAGACGGACAGTGACCCAAGCAAGAGGCTGCTGAGTTTCCGGCCTGTGTTTATCATGCTTTCCGTGTCTCACTGCATCTCAGTGTCACCCGGAGGAATTAGGGCGGCGTTTCTAGGCTGATGGCCTCTTGGTTCCTCATCAGGCTGGCAAGCCCCCCAGCCCTATCTGGCCAGACCTCTGCGAGGGCCTTCCCTTGTTCTAACAAAACCCTTCCCACCCTCGCCTGCGGCGAGCTTTTGTTTTTTAATTGATGGCAATGAGGATACCTTCCAGCCTCCTCAGGCCCTTCCTTAGGGCTTCTGCCCTCAGATCCTGGCAAGGGGGCCCCCCTATCCCCTCCCCGACTCCTCCACACCCCCGCGCTGCCCTGTGTCCTGCACTACATAGGGTCCTTCTGGCCCTGACACTCCCTCTGGCCACACCCTCAACGTGGTGGTTTCAGCAAGGCCATAGGGACACGCCCATTCGATCCACCCCGTGCTCTGGAAACACAGGACCCCGAATGCCCTGCCCCAGCAGCCTTGACCCACTTCTAGTTTCGGCACCGGCTCTCCCCGGAGTTCAGCTTCCCAGGACTCACACAGAGGCCAACGGGAAGCTGTTGGCATGGAGGGTATATACAGAGCCCCTATGGGAGGTCTGAGTGTCATCCTGTGAACATCCAAGGCCCCTTGGGGCATGGGATGGACCCAGCTTTGGGAAGAAAAGGATCAGGCTAGTGGTCAGACTGGGAATCTGCTCTCCCCAAACTATCACTTTCTTTACGGCAACTCCCATGAGTCTGGGAATTCTAAAGTGGAGCCTGGCCTTCCCCCTTAGAATGAATGTGTATTTGTAAAGGCAGGAGTTTAGAACCTACTGCACTTCAAATGTTGACATATGTAGGATGGGAACTCCCAGGTATGCTCTGACCCTCACTTTTAAAGGTCGAGGGCAGTTATGTTGGCTCTGCTGAGACTGCAAGAGGCAAAGACCATCTGCAGAGAGGAGGCATTCCTGCTTCACGCTCCGAAGTCAGGAGCTTCTGAGCGGATGAAACAATGGACCCTGAGACCCTCGACTGTAAGTTGATTTAGAATGCCGCCAAAGGTGTGTGTGACGTGTGTGTGCGTGTGCGCACTCCTGCACCTGGGGACGTGTGTGGTACGTGACAGTGACTTTGCGTGTGTGTGCGCGCCTGAGGACGTGTGTGGTTGTGTGTATGTTATGGGTGTGTGTGTGGCCCATGACTCCATGTGTGTGTGCGTGGGGATGTATGTGGAGCAGAGTCAGTGTGTCTGAGCGTGTGTTTGTTTGTACGTGCATGCTTTAGTTTTAAGAATCGTAGAAGCTGTCCTTTAGAAGTCTGAAGAAGTAAACGTTTGTATGGTGTCCCTCACTGTATAATTCAAAATGAAAGTCATCTTCAATCGGCAGAAATCTGGTCCCCCCGGATTCTGATTTTTTCCCCCCAATATTGATTATGTCTTCATTTTACTGATGAGGACTGTATCTTAGAGAAATTAAGTGACAGCCAAGGGCATGGAGCTCGCGAGCCCAGTGACAGGACGCGTTCCAAGCGGCGGGGCTCCAGAGGCCTGGAGCCCTGCTCACGACCGCGCGGGGCCTCTCGGCCGGGGGAACAGATTCTGATGGGCCGGGGCCAGCGTGCAGGCTGCCCATGCCGCGGACTCTGGAAGTCGGGTGGAGAGTACCAGACAGCAGACGAGGGTAAAGGGCTGCTCAGAAATCAGTTGGCTTCCTAGATCTTCGATGAGAAAAGAGGCTCACTGCCCATCCCCGATCCCTTTGCTGGTGGCTAAAAGGGACCAAGGCCCACGAGAGCGCTTCTGGGAGCTGCTTGCCAAAACCTGGAACAGGACCGCTCACGACTGGCTCTGCAGCAGGAGCAGAGGAAGGAAACGGCGCCACCGGTGGACATCGTTGGTAGTGGCAGTAGGAGGGCTAGCAGCCTTGGTATGGGGGAGGCAGGACAAGGTCCAAGTGGATGATCGTTTTCACGTGTCTTAAAAATCATTGCTTCATATATTTTATCCATTTTGGGGTTTATTGTAGGGTGGTAGATATGGTCTCCGTTACTCCATCCTAGCTGGATTGATTCATTGTTTTCTTGTTAATTTTCCCTTGAATGATTAGGAAGCTCTATTGTCTTTGAATGAAAATTCTCTCTAAATGTTTATTAATCATTTCTAAGTTCATAAGTTTACATGTAATTGGGCCAGTATTCCTATAACAGTCTCAAGAATGAAATATTCGATTAGATTCTTGTCCTCAATAATGAGAAATTTAGCATATTTTACCTCTCTGTTGTTCCAAACTGTGTTTGTGTGTGTGTGGGAGTGTGTGTCTGCACGTGCACGTGGAGCACTTACTACTATTTCGACAGTTGCTGTAAGATTGTTACATTTACAATGAAAATAAAGGTATAAAGTTCTTGGATTTAATTGCTCACTACCACTATTTAATCCCATGTCTTCCCCATTTTTGAGTCATTTACTTCTTTCTCAATCAAAGGGACTCATGATTGGCTAATTTTTTTCAAGCGGTGGGCTTGGAACCCTTATCTGTCTATACGCAGCTTTATGTTCTCCTCATCAACAACCCTCAGCCTCAACACTCAACTCTCCGTATCTAGGGCCCCAAGCCTTGTTTGAGAATATGGCATTGTTTCCATCACCAAAAAAAAAAATAAATAAATAAAAAAAATAAATAAATAGATAAAAAAATTTTATATTTAAAGTGCTGCCTTTTTACGACTGGGTAGTCTTGCCTGCTGAATTGATATGAATAAAAACACCTTAAATTTCCTCCTGCTTTTTGCCGTAAGTCGGCTTCATTTGAAGCATGTTTTTATCGTTTCTCAGTCGGGCTTCGGCTTTGAACCACTAAACCATCCCCGCACTCTTTTTCTCCATGCTTATTCCTCAAAAAGTGATCTCTCGACCGGAGTAAAGATGCTTCCCGTCAGAGTTGTGTGGCTTCCTGATCCAAAGTCTAAAAGGAGAGAAAAGGAAAAATGCCTGGTTCCGATGGTTCCATTTTGTGAGCTTAGAGATCTAGTTATCCGTGTGGCTGCGGTGGAATCTGTAATATCTTGCCTCAGAGTTTCCTTATTCTGGCTTACTAGAGGAGCCGCATTGGCTGAGGTCACGGCGCTCTGGCCCATGTCAGGATCCCGGTGCTGAGGCAGCCCCTTCCCCACATATCCACCCACTCCTTGTTCTTTTGATCATGCAAACTGGGTGCCAGCTGTGTGGACCGTGCAGCTGGCGGCCAGGATTGCCCCGCCACGCGACGTGTCCCCAGTCCCTCGGTGCCCCTCACTGCTACCAGCTAGCTCCAGGTAGGGTGCGAGCTGGCTTCCACTGCCATCCTTTCCCCTTCCTGTCCAGGCGGGCCCTCCATTTGCGCTAGTCGGCCCGAAACCTTCTTTCCTGCGCTGCATATGCTGAAGGAATTCCTCAGCGTTTCCAGACGCTAGAGGGCGCTCTTCTCCTCTCTTTGGTCCCCTGCAGCGCTTCCAGTGGAAATTTAGGAGGTGGGAAGGGCTTGAGGGTTCTCCGTATCTAGGGGCTCCCGCTCCAGCAGATTCAACCAACTGTGGGTTGAAAATATTCGGGAAAAAACGGAAAGTTTCAAAAAGCAACACCTGAACTTGCCACACACCGGCAACTGCTTACGTAGCATTCACGTTGCCTTACATAGCACGCGTCCTCTAGAGATGACCTCAAGTACACAGGAGGACACGGCGAAAGAGTATGTGACAATGAATGTATGCGTATTTTCATGTATAACTGAAAGATTGTGCTCTGCGATGGGATTCTACATAAAATTGTAAAACTAAACTCAAAAAAAAATACATGTATTTATGTAAAAAATAAAGTACACGGGAGGATCCATGTAACTGCATGTCAGTCCTGTGTCATTTTATAAAAGAGGCGTCAGCATCCATGGATGTTGGCATCTGTGGGGAGTCCTGGAACCAGTGCCCCAGGCTTACCGAGGGATGACTGGAAGCCCAGGCTCCTTATCCCAGCCTGTCATGTCCCCACGTGTTCTGAATCCTGCCTGTACCACACTCCCCTGGTCACTCTCCTCCAGCCCTCCCAGACTGCCCCCTTCTTCTGGAACAGGCCAAGCTCACTGCACTTCATGTCTGACCTCTAGAAATACCCGTTATATTCTGGGCACGGCTCTGCTTCAGTAAGACGGGCTGCATTGCCACTAGAGAAGACAGGATGCAGGGTCCTTAGAAAACTACAAATAGACTTACCTTATGATCCAGTCTTCCCACGCCTGGGGATATGTCAGGAGAAAACTCTAATTCAAACTCTCACATTCACCTCAGTGCTCACAGCAGCCCTCTTTATAATAGCCAGGACGTGGAACCAACCCAAAAGTCCACCTACTGGGGACTGGATAAAGAAGTAGTGGTCTATTTAAGCCGTGGAATACTACTCAGCCATGAAAAAGATGAAACGATGTCTTTCGTTGCAACATAGATGGACACAGAGAGAGTCATTCTGAGTGAAGTAAGCCAGAAGAGAGAAAAATGCCATATGATACCACTTCCATGTGGAATGTAAAAAAAAGGCAGAAATGAGCTCAATGACCATAGAGGAACAAAACCACAGACATAGAGAAACCAACTTATGGTTAGCAGGGAACGAAGGGGTTGGGAAGTGGTAAATATGGGAACTGGAAAATTGCCCCTCTTGGGGAGTGATGGAAATGGTAGCTATCTTGCTTGTTGTGATGCTTCTCTAGGTGCAGACATCTATGAAAATTCATCAAATACTACATGTGAGATATGTCTAATTTACGGAACAGAAATCGTACCACAATAAAGGTGTTGTAACAAAAAGAGATGGGCTGCATCGTGTCCTATGTTTCTATGTGTCTTCAGGGAGGCCTCAAGGGGGCGGTGCTGGCCTTCCCGCCATCACGATGACATGAAGCCCGAACAATCCATCGATGGGAAGAAGATAAGAGCCATGGTCCCATGTGGACCCCAAGCTTAGGCATGGTGCATGGGTGACATTTATCGAGAATCCAGCGAGGTCGTGGCCAGAGCTAGAGGCCGGGGCAGCAAACCGGGAGTGGCACTGAGGAGCATCGTGGGGCAGAGGCTGGTCTGGGGGCCCGCAGGCTCCTCCCAGGAGGAGCCTCAGTGTTCGGGAGGTGGCTAACGTGCCTGCTTCGTGTCACCAGCAAGTGATGCCACCTGTGGAAAATCAGCTGGAATCCTGAGCCGGGTCAGCCCTGGGTGATGCGCTAAAGGCTCCTACCGGAGGGGGCGCCAGACGGACAGTGACCCAAGCAAGAGGCTGCTGAGTTTCCGGCCTGTGTTTATCATGCTTTCCGTGTCTCACTGCATCTCAGTGTCACCCGGAGGAATTAGGGCGGCGTTTCTAGGCTGATGGCCTCTTGGTTCCTCATCAGGCTGGCAAGCCCCCCAGCCCTATCTGGCCAGACCTCTGCGAGGGCCTTCCCTTGTTCTAACAAAACCCTTCCCACCCTCGCCTGCGGCGAGCTTTTGTTTTTTAATTGATGGCAATGAGGATACCTTCCAGCCTCCTCAGGCCCTTCCTTAGGGCTTCTGCCCTCAGATCCTGGCAAGGGGGCCCCCCTATCCCCTCCCCGACTCCTCCACACCCCCGCGCTGCCCTGTGTCCTGCACTACATAGGGTCCTTCTGGCCCTGACACTCCCTCTGGCCACACCCTCAACGTGGTGGTTTCAGCAAGGCCATAGGGACACGCCCATTCGATCCACCCCGTGCTCTGGAAACACAGGACCCCGAATGCCCTGCCCCAGCAGCCTTGACCCACTTCTAGTTTCGGCACCGGCTCTCCCCGGAGTTCAGCTTCCCAGGACTCACACAGAGGCCAACGGGAAGCTGTTGGCATGGAGGGTATATACAGAGCCCCTATGGGAGGTCTGAGTGTCATCCTGTGAACATCCAAGGCCCCTTGGGGCATGGGATGGACCCAGCTTTGGGAAGAAAAGGATCAGGCTAGTGGTCAGACTGGGAATCTGCTCTCCCCAAACTATCACTTTCTTTACGGCAACTCCCATGAGTCTGGGAATTCTAAAGTGGAGCCTGGCCTTCCCCCTTAGAATGAATGTGTATTTGTAAAGGCAGGAGTTTAGAACCTACTGCACTTCAAATGTTGACATATGTAGGATGGGAACTCCCAGGTATGCTCTGACCCTCACTTTTAAAGGTCGAGGGCAGTTATGTTGGCTCTGCTGAGACTGCAAGAGGCAAAGACCATCTGCAGAGAGGAGGCATTCCTGCTTCACGCTCCGAAGTCAGGAGCTTCTGAGCGGATGAAACAATGGACCCTGAGACCCTCGACTGTAAGTTGATTTAGAATGCCGCCAAAGGTGTGTGTGACGTGTGTGTGCGTGTGCGCACTCCTGCACCTGGGGACGTGTGTGGTACGTGACAGTGACTTTGCGTGTGTGTGCGCGCCTGAGGACGTGTGTGGTTGTGTGTATGTTATGGGTGTGTGTGTGGCCCATGACTCCATGTGTGTGTGCGTGGGGATGTATGTGGAGCAGAGTCAGTGTGTCTGAGCGTGTGTTTGTTTGTACGTGCATGCTTTAGTTTTAAGAATCGTAGAAGCTGTCCTTTAGAAGTCTGAAGAAGTAAACGTTTGTATGGTGTCCCTCACTGTATAATTCAAAATGAAAGTCATCTTCAATCGGCAGAAATCTGGTCCCCCCGGATTCTGATTTTTTCCCCCCAATATTGATTATGTCTTCATTTTACTGATGAGGACTGTATCTTAGAGAAATTAAGTGACAGCCAAGGGCATGGAGCTCGCGAGCCCAGTGACAGGACGCGTTCCAAGCGGCGGGGCTCCAGAGGCCTGGAGCCCTGCTCACGACCGCGCGGGGCCTCTCGGCCGGGGGAACAGATTCTGATGGGCCGGGGCCAGCGTGCAGGCTGCCCATGCCGCGGACTCTGGAAGTCGGGTGGAGAGTACCAGACAGCAGACGAGGGTAAAGGGCTGCTCAGAAATCAGTTGGCTTCCTAGATCTTCGATGAGAAAAGAGGCTCACTGCCCATCCCCGATCCCTTTGCTGGTGGCTAAAAGGGACCAAGGCCCACGAGAGCGCTTCTGGGAGCTGCTTGCCAAAACCTGGAACAGGACCGCTCACGACTGGCTCTGCAGCAGGAGCAGAGGAAGGAAACGGCGCCACCGGTGGACATCGTTGGTAGTGGCAGTAGGAGGGCTAGCAGCCTTGGTATGGGGGAGGCAGGACAAGGTCCAAGTGGATGATCGTTTTCACGTGTCTTAAAAATCATTGCTTCATATATTTTATCCATTTTGGGGTTTATTGTAGGGTGGTAGATATGGTCTCCGTTACTCCATCCTAGCTGGATTGATTCATTGTTTTCTTGTTAATTTTCCCTTGAATGATTAGGAAGCTCTATTGTCTTTGAATGAAAATTCTCTCTAAATGTTTATTAATCATTTCTAAGTTCATAAGTTTACATGTAATTGGGCCAGTATTCCTATAACAGTCTCAAGAATGAAATATTCGATTAGATTCTTGTCCTCAATAATGAGAAATTTAGCATATTTTACCTCTCTGTTGTTCCAAACTGTGTTTGTGTGTGTGTGGGAGTGTGTGTCTGCACGTGCACGTGGAGCACTTACTACTATTTCGACAGTTGCTGTAAGATTGTTACATTTACAATGAAAATAAAGGTATAAAGTTCTTGGATTTAATTGCTCACTACCACTATTTAATCCCATGTCTTCCCCATTTTTGAGTCATTTACTTCTTTCTCAATCAAAGGGACTCATGATTGGCTAATTTTTTTCAAGCGGTGGGCTTGGAACCCTTATCTGTCTATACGCAGCTTTATGTTCTCCTCATCAACAACCCTCAGCCTCAACACTCAACTCTCCGTATCTAGGGCCCCAAGCCTTGTTTGAGAATATGGCATTGTTTCCATCACCAAAAAAAAAAATAAATAAATAAAAAAAATAAATAAATAGATAAAAAAATTTTATATTTAAAGTGCTGCCTTTTTACGACTGGGTAGTCTTGCCTGCTGAATTGATATGAATAAAAACACCTTAAATTTCCTCCTGCTTTTTGCCGTAAGTCGGCTTCATTTGAAGCATGTTTTTATCGTTTCTCAGTCGGGCTTCGGCTTTGAACCACTAAACCATCCCCGCACTCTTTTTCTCCATGCTTATTCCTCAAAAAGTGATCTCTCGACCGGAGTAAAGATGCTTCCCGTCAGAGTTGTGTGGCTTCCTGATCCAAAGTCTAAAAGGAGAGAAAAGGAAAAATGCCTGGTTCCGATGGTTCCATTTTGTGAGCTTAGAGATCTAGTTATCCGTGTGGCTGCGGTGGAATCTGTAATATCTTGCCTCAGAGTTTCCTTATTCTGGCTTACTAGAGGAGCCGCATTGGCTGAGGTCACGGCGCTCTGGCCCATGTCAGGATCCCGGTGCTGAGGCAGCCCCTTCCCCACATATCCACCCACTCCTTGTTCTTTTGATCATGCAAACTGGGTGCCAGCTGTGTGGACCGTGCAGCTGGCGGCCAGGATTGCCCCGCCACGCGACGTGTCCCCAGTCCCTCGGTGCCCCTCACTGCTACCAGCTAGCTCCAGGTAGGGTGCGAGCTGGCTTCCACTGCCATCCTTTCCCCTTCCTGTCCAGGCGGGCCCTCCATTTGCGCTAGTCGGCCCGAAACCTTCTTTCCTGCGCTGCATATGCTGAAGGAATTCCTCAGCGTTTCCAGACGCTAGAGGGCGCTCTTCTCCTCTCTTTGGTCCCCTGCAGCGCTTCCAGTGGAAATTTAGGAGGTGGGAAGGGCTTGAGGGTTCTCCGTATCTAGGGGCTCCCGCTCCAGCAGATTCAACCAACTGTGGGTTGAAAATATTCGGGAAAAAACGGAAAGTTTCAAAAAGCAACACCTGAACTTGCCACACACCGGCAACTGCTTACGTAGCATTCACGTTGCCTTACATAGCACGCGTCCTCTAGAGATGACCTCAAGTACACAGGAGGACACGGCGAAAGAGTATGTGACAATGAATGTATGCGTATTTTCATGTATAACTGAAAGATTGTGCTCTGCGATGGGATTCTACATAAAATTGTAAAACTAAACTCAAAAAAAAATACATGTATTTATGTAAAAAATAAAGTACACGGGAGGATCCATGTAACTGCATGTCAGTCCTGTGTCATTTTATAAAAGAGGCGTCAGCATCCATGGATGTTGGCATCTGTGGGGAGTCCTGGAACCAGTGCCCCAGGCTTACCGAGGGATGACTGGAAGCCCAGGCTCCTTATCCCAGCCTGTCATGTCCCCACGTGTTCTGAATCCTGCCTGTACCACACTCCCCTGGTCACTCTCCTCCAGCCCTCCCAGACTGCCCCCTTCTTCTGGAACAGGCCAAGCTCACTGCACTTCATGTCTGACCTCTAGAAATACCCGTTATATTCTGGGCACGGCTCTGCTTCAGTAAGACGGGCTGCATTGCCACTAGAGAAGACAGGATGCAGGGTCCTTAGAAAACTACAAATAGACTTACCTTATGATCCAGTCTTCCCACGCCTGGGGATATGTCAGGAGAAAACTCTAATTCAAACTCTCACATTCACCTCAGTGCTCACAGCAGCCCTCTTTATAATAGCCAGGACGTGGAACCAACCCAAAAGTCCACCTACTGGGGACTGGATAAAGAAGTAGTGGTCTATTTAAGCCGTGGAATACTACTCAGCCATGAAAAAGATGAAACGATGTCTTTCGTTGCAACATAGATGGACACAGAGAGAGTCATTCTGAGTGAAGTAAGCCAGAAGAGAGAAAAATGCCATATGATACCACTTCCATGTGGAATGTAAAAAAAAGGCAGAAATGAGCTCAATGACCATAGAGGAACAAAACCACAGACATAGAGAAACCAACTTATGGTTAGCAGGGAACGAAGGGGTTGGGAAGTGGTAAATATGGGAACTGGAAAATTGCCCCTCTTGGGGAGTGATGGAAATGGTAGCTATCTTGCTTGTTGTGATGCTTCTCTAGGTGCAGACATCTATGAAAATTCATCAAATACTACATGTGAGATATGTCTAATTTACGGAACAGAAATCGTACCACAATAAAGGTGTTGTAACAAAAAGAGATGGGCTGCATCGTGTCCTATGTTTCTATGTGTCTTCAGGGAGGCCTCAAGGGGGCGGTGCTGGCCTTCCCGCCATCACGATGACATGAAGCCCGAACAATCCATCGATGGGAAGAAGATAAGAGCCATGGTCCCATGTGGACCCCAAGCTTAGGCATGGTGCATGGGTGACATTTATCGAGAATCCAGCGAGGTCGTGGCCAGAGCTAGAGGCCGGGGCAGCAAACCGGGAGTGGCACTGAGGAGCATCGTGGGGCAGAGGCTGGTCTGGGGGCCCGCAGGCTCCTCCCAGGAGGAGCCTCAGTGTTCGGGAGGTGGCTAACGTGCCTGCTTCGTGTCACCAGCAAGTGATGCCACCTGTGGAAAATCAGCTGGAATCCTGAGCCGGGTCAGCCCTGGGTGATGCGCTAAAGGCTCCTACCGGAGGGGGCGCCAGACGGACAGTGACCCAAGCAAGAGGCTGCTGAGTTTCCGGCCTGTGTTTATCATGCTTTCCGTGTCTCACTGCATCTCAGTGTCACCCGGAGGAATTAGGGCGGCGTTTCTAGGCTGATGGCCTCTTGGTTCCTCATCAGGCTGGCAAGCCCCCCAGCCCTATCTGGCCAGACCTCTGCGAGGGCCTTCCCTTGTTCTAACAAAACCCTTCCCACCCTCGCCTGCGGCGAGCTTTTGTTTTTTAATTGATGGCAATGAGGATACCTTCCAGCCTCCTCAGGCCCTTCCTTAGGGCTTCTGCCCTCAGATCCTGGCAAGGGGGCCCCCCTATCCCCTCCCCGACTCCTCCACACCCCCGCGCTGCCCTGTGTCCTGCACTACATAGGGTCCTTCTGGCCCTGACACTCCCTCTGGCCACACCCTCAACGTGGTGGTTTCAGCAAGGCCATAGGGACACGCCCATTCGATCCACCCCGTGCTCTGGAAACACAGGACCCCGAATGCCCTGCCCCAGCAGCCTTGACCCACTTCTAGTTTCGGCACCGGCTCTCCCCGGAGTTCAGCTTCCCAGGACTCACACAGAGGCCAACGGGAAGCTGTTGGCATGGAGGGTATATACAGAGCCCCTATGGGAGGTCTGAGTGTCATCCTGTGAACATCCAAGGCCCCTTGGGGCATGGGATGGACCCAGCTTTGGGAAGAAAAGGATCAGGCTAGTGGTCAGACTGGGAATCTGCTCTCCCCAAACTATCACTTTCTTTACGGCAACTCCCATGAGTCTGGGAATTCTAAAGTGGAGCCTGGCCTTCCCCCTTAGAATGAATGTGTATTTGTAAAGGCAGGAGTTTAGAACCTACTGCACTTCAAATGTTGACATATGTAGGATGGGAACTCCCAGGTATGCTCTGACCCTCACTTTTAAAGGTCGAGGGCAGTTATGTTGGCTCTGCTGAGACTGCAAGAGGCAAAGACCATCTGCAGAGAGGAGGCATTCCTGCTTCACGCTCCGAAGTCAGGAGCTTCTGAGCGGATGAAACAATGGACCCTGAGACCCTCGACTGTAAGTTGATTTAGAATGCCGCCAAAGGTGTGTGTGACGTGTGTGTGCGTGTGCGCACTCCTGCACCTGGGGACGTGTGTGGTACGTGACAGTGACTTTGCGTGTGTGTGCGCGCCTGAGGACGTGTGTGGTTGTGTGTATGTTATGGGTGTGTGTGTGGCCCATGACTCCATGTGTGTGTGCGTGGGGATGTATGTGGAGCAGAGTCAGTGTGTCTGAGCGTGTGTTTGTTTGTACGTGCATGCTTTAGTTTTAAGAATCGTAGAAGCTGTCCTTTAGAAGTCTGAAGAAGTAAACGTTTGTATGGTGTCCCTCACTGTATAATTCAAAATGAAAGTCATCTTCAATCGGCAGAAATCTGGTCCCCCCGGATTCTGATTTTTTCCCCCCAATATTGATTATGTCTTCATTTTACTGATGAGGACTGTATCTTAGAGAAATTAAGTGACAGCCAAGGGCATGGAGCTCGCGAGCCCAGTGACAGGACGCGTTCCAAGCGGCGGGGCTCCAGAGGCCTGGAGCCCTGCTCACGACCGCGCGGGGCCTCTCGGCCGGGGGAACAGATTCTGATGGGCCGGGGCCAGCGTGCAGGCTGCCCATGCCGCGGACTCTGGAAGTCGGGTGGAGAGTACCAGACAGCAGACGAGGGTAAAGGGCTGCTCAGAAATCAGTTGGCTTCCTAGATCTTCGATGAGAAAAGAGGCTCACTGCCCATCCCCGATCCCTTTGCTGGTGGCTAAAAGGGACCAAGGCCCACGAGAGCGCTTCTGGGAGCTGCTTGCCAAAACCTGGAACAGGACCGCTCACGACTGGCTCTGCAGCAGGAGCAGAGGAAGGAAACGGCGCCACCGGTGGACATCGTTGGTAGTGGCAGTAGGAGGGCTAGCAGCCTTGGTATGGGGGAGGCAGGACAAGGTCCAAGTGGATGATCGTTTTCACGTGTCTTAAAAATCATTGCTTCATATATTTTATCCATTTTGGGGTTTATTGTAGGGTGGTAGATATGGTCTCCGTTACTCCATCCTAGCTGGATTGATTCATTGTTTTCTTGTTAATTTTCCCTTGAATGATTAGGAAGCTCTATTGTCTTTGAATGAAAATTCTCTCTAAATGTTTATTAATCATTTCTAAGTTCATAAGTTTACATGTAATTGGGCCAGTATTCCTATAACAGTCTCAAGAATGAAATATTCGATTAGATTCTTGTCCTCAATAATGAGAAATTTAGCATATTTTACCTCTCTGTTGTTCCAAACTGTGTTTGTGTGTGTGTGGGAGTGTGTGTCTGCACGTGCACGTGGAGCACTTACTACTATTTCGACAGTTGCTGTAAGATTGTTACATTTACAATGAAAATAAAGGTATAAAGTTCTTGGATTTAATTGCTCACTACCACTATTTAATCCCATGTCTTCCCCATTTTTGAGTCATTTACTTCTTTCTCAATCAAAGGGACTCATGATTGGCTAATTTTTTTCAAGCGGTGGGCTTGGAACCCTTATCTGTCTATACGCAGCTTTATGTTCTCCTCATCAACAACCCTCAGCCTCAACACTCAACTCTCCGTATCTAGGGCCCCAAGCCTTGTTTGAGAATATGGCATTGTTTCCATCACCAAAAAAAAAAAAAAAAAATAAAAAAAATAAATAAATAGATAAAAAAATTTTATATTTAAAGTGCTGCCTTTTTACGACTGGGTAGTCTTGCCTGCTGAATTGATATGAATAAAAACACCTTAAATTTCCTCCTGCTTTTTGCCGTAAGTCGGCTTCATTTGAAGCATGTTTTTATCGTTTCTCAGTCGGGCTTCGGCTTTGAACCACTAAACCATCCCCGCACTCTTTTTCTCCATGCTTATTCCTCAAAAAGTGATCTCTCGACCGGAGTAAAGATGCTTCCCGTCAGAGTTGTGTGGCTTCCTGATCCAAAGTCTAAAAGGAGAGAAAAGGAAAAATGCCTGGTTCCGATGGTTCCATTTTGTGAGCTTAGAGATCTAGTTATCCGTGTGGCTGCGGTGGAATCTGTAATATCTTGCCTCAGAGTTTCCTTATTCTGGCTTACTAGAGGAGCCGCATTGGCTGAGGTCACGGCGCTCTGGCCCATGTCAGGATCCCGGTGCTGAGGCAGCCCCTTCCCCACATATCCACCCACTCCTTGTTCTTTTGATCATGCAAACTGGGTGCCAGCTGTGTGGACCGTGCAGCTGGCGGCCAGGATTGCCCCGCCACGCGACGTGTCCCCAGTCCCTCGGTGCCCCTCACTGCTACCAGCTAGCTCCAGGAAGGGTGCGAGCTGGCTTCCACTGCCATCCTTTCCCCTTCCTGTCCAGGCGGGCCCTCCATTTGCGCTAGTCGGCCCGAAACCTTCTTTCCTGCGCTGCATATGCTGAAGGAATTCCTCAGCGTTTCCAGACGCTAGAGGGCGCTCTTCTCCTCTCTTTGGTCCCCTGCAGCGCTTCCAGTGGAAATTTAGGAGGTGGGAAGGGCTTGAGGGTTCTCCGTATCTAGGGGCTCCCGCTCCAGCAGATTCAACCAACTGTGGGTTGAAAATATTCGGGAAAAAACGGAAAGTTTCAAAAAGCAACACCTGAACTTGCCACACACCGGCAACTGCTTACGTAGCATTCACGTTGCCTTACATAGCACGCGTCCTCTAGAGATGACCTCAAGTACACAGGAGGACACGGCGAAAGAGTATGTGACAATGAATGTATGCGTATTTTCATGTATAACTGAAAGATTGTGCTCTGCGATGGGATTCTACATAAAATTGTAAAACTAAACTCAAAAAAAAATACATGTATTTATGTAAAAAATAAAGTACACGGGAGGATCCATGTAACTGCATGTCAGTCCTGTGTCATTTTATAAAAGAGGCGTCAGCATCCATGGATGTTGGCATCTGTGGGGAGTCCTGGAACCAGTGCCCCAGGCTTACCGAGGGATGACTGGAAGCCCAGGCTCCTTATCCCAGCCTGTCATGTCCCCACGTGTTCTGAATCCTGCCTGTACCACACTCCCCTGGTCACTCTCCTCCAGCCCTCCCAGACTGCCCCCTTCTTCTGGAACAGGCCAAGCTCACTGCACTTCATGTCTGACCTCTAGAAATACCCGTTATATTCTGGGCACGGCTCTGCTTCAGTAAGACGGGCTGCATTGCCACTAGAGAAGACAGGATGCAGGGTCCTTAGAAAACTACAAATAGACTTACCTTATGATCCAGTCTTCCCACGCCTGGGGATATGTCAGGAGAAAACTCTAATTCAAACTCTCACATTCACCTCAGTGCTCACAGCAGCCCTCTTTATAATAGCCAGGACGTGGAACCAACCCAAAAGTCCACCTACTGGGGACTGGATAAAGAAGTAGTGGTCTATTTAAGCCGTGGAATACTACTCAGCCATGAAAAAGATGAAACGATGTCTTTCGTTGCAACATAGATGGACACAGAGAGAGTCATTCTGAGTGAAGTAAGCCAGAAGAGAGAAAAATGCCATATGATACCACTTCCATGTGGAATGTAAAACAAAGGCAGAAATGAGCTCAATGACCATAGAGGAACAAAACCACAGACATAGAGAAACCAACTTATGGTTAGCAGGGAACGAAGGGGTTGGGAAGTGGTAAATATGGGAACTGGAAAATTGCCCCTCTTGGGGAGTGATGGAAATGGTAGCTATCTTGCTTGTTGTGATGCTTCTCTAGGTGCAGACATCTATGAAAATTCATCAAATACTACATGTGAGATATGTCTAATTTACGGAACAGAAATCGTACCACAATAAAGGTGTTGTAACAAAAAGAGATGGGCTGCATCGTGTCCTATGTTTCTATGTGTCTTCAGGGAGGCCTCAAGGGGGCGGTGCTGGCCTTCCCGCCATCACGATGACATGAAGCCCGAACAATCCATCGATGGGAAGAAGATAAGAGCCATGGTCCCATGTGGACCCCAAGCTTAGGCATGGTGCATGGGTGACATTTATCGAGAATCCAGCGAGGTCGTGGCCAGAGCTAGAGGCCGGGGCAGCAAACCGGGAGTGGCACTGAGGAGCATCGTGGGGCAGAGGCTGGTCTGGGGGCCCGCAGGCTCCTCCCAGGAGGAGCCTCAGTGTTCGGGAGGTGGCTAACGTGCCTGCTTCGTGTCACCAGCAAGTGATGCCACCTGTGGAAAATCAGCTGGAATCCTGAGCCGGGTCAGCCCTGGGTGATGCGCTAAAGGCTCCTACCGGAGGGGGCGCCAGACGGACAGTGACCCAAGCAAGAGGCTGCTGAGTTTCCGGCCTGTGTTTATCATGCTTTCCGTGTCTCACTGCATCTCAGTGTCACCCGGAGGAATTAGGGCGGCGTTTCTAGGCTGATGGCCTCTTGGTTCCTCATCAGGCTGGCAAGCCCCCCAGCCCTATCTGGCCAGACCTCTGCGAGGGCCTTCCCTTGTTCTAACAAAACCCTTCCCACCCTCGCCTGCGGCGAGCTTTTGTTTTTTAATTGATGGCAATGAGGATACCTTCCAGCCTCCTCAGGCCCTTCCTTAGGGCTTCTGCCCTCAGATCCTGGCAAGGGGGCCCCCCTATCCCCTCCCCGACTCCTCCACACCCCCGCGCTGCCCTGTGTCCTGCACTACATAGGGTCCTTCTGGCCCTGACACTCCCTCTGGCCACACCCTCAACGTGGTGGTTTCAGCAAGGCCATAGGGACACGCCCATTCGATCCACCCCGTGCTCTGGAAACACAGGACCCCGAATGCCCTGCCCCAGCAGCCTTGACCCACTTCTAGTTTCGGCACCGGCTCTCCCCGGAGTTCAGCTTCCCAGGACTCACACAGAGGCCAACGGGAAGCTGTTGGCATGGAGGGTATATACAGAGCCCCTATGGGAGGTCTGAGTGTCATCCTGTGAACATCCAAGGCCCCTTGGGGCATGGGATGGACCCAGCTTTGGGAAGAAAAGGATCAGGCTAGTGGTCAGACTGGGAATCTGCTCTCCCCAAACTATCACTTTCTTTACGGCAACTCCCATGAGTCTGGGAATTCTAAAGTGGAGCCTGGCCTTCCCCCTTAGAATGAATGTGTATTTGTAAAGGCAGGAGTTTAGAACCTACTGCACTTCAAATGTTGACATATGTAGGATGGGAACTCCCAGGTATGCTCTGACCCTCACTTTTAAAGGTCGAGGGCAGTTATGTTGGCTCTGCTGAGACTGCAAGAGGCAAAGACCATCTGCAGAGAGGAGGCATTCCTGCTTCACGCTCCGAAGTCAGGAGCTTCTGAGCGGATGAAACAATGGACCCTGAGACCCTCGACTGTAAGTTGATTTAGAATGCCGCCAAAGGTGTGTGTGACGTGTGTGTGCGTGTGCGCACTCCTGCACCTGGGGACATGTGTGGTACGTGACAGTGACTTTGCGTGTGTGTGCGCGCCTGAGGACGTGTGTGGTTGTGTGTATGTTATGGGTGTGTGTGTGGCCCATGACTCCATGTGTGTGTGCGTGGGGATGTATGTGGAGCAGAGTCAGTGTGTCTGAGCGTGTGTTTGTTTGTACGTGCATGCTTTAGTTTTAAGAATCGTAGAAGCTGTCCTTTAGAAGTCTGAAGAAGTAAACGTTTGTATGGTGTCCCTCACTGTATAATTCAAAATGAAAGTCATCTTCAATCGGCAGAAATCTGGTCCCCCCGGATTCTGATTTTTTCCCCCCAATATTGATTATGTCTTCATTTTACTGATGAGGACTGTATCTTAGAGAAGTTAAGTGACAGCCAAGGGCATGGAGCTCGCGAGCCCAGTGACAGGACGCGTTCCAAGCGGCGGGGCTCCAGAGGCCTGGAGCCCTGCTCACGACCGCGCGGGGCCTCTCGGCCGGGGGAACAGATTCTGATGGGCCGGGGCCAGCGTGCAGGCTGCCCATGCCGCGGACTCTGGAAGTCGGGTGGAGAGTACCAGACAGCAGACGAGGGTAAAGGGCTGCTCAGAAATCAGTTGGCTTCCTAGATCTTCGATGAGAAAAGAGGCTCACTGCCCATCCCCGATCCCTTTGCTGGTGGCTAAAAGGGACCAAGGCCCACGAGAGCGCTTCTGGGAGCTGCTTGCCAAAACCTGGAACAGGACCGCTCACGACTGGCTCTGCAGCAGGAGCAGAGGAAGGAAACGGCGCCACCGGTGGACATCGTTGGTAGTGGCAGTAGGAGGGCTAGCAGCCTTGGTATGGGGGAGGCAGGACAAGGTCCAAGTGGATGATCGTTTTCACGTGTCTTAAAAATCATTGCTTCATATATTTTATCCATTTTGGGGTTTATTGTAGGGTGGTAGATATGGTCTCCGTTACTCCATCCTAGCTGGATTGATTCATTGTTTTCTTGTTAATTTTCCCTTGAATGATTAGGAAGCTCTATTGTCTTTGAATGAAAATTCTCTCTAAATGTTTATTAATCATTTCTAAGTTCATAAGTTTACATGTAATTGGGCCAGTATTCCTATAACAGTCTCAAGAATGAAATATTCGATTAGATTCTTGTCCTCAATAATGAGAAATTTAGCATATTTTACCTCTCTGTTGTTCCAAACTGTGTTTGTGTGTGTGTGTGAGTGTGTGTCTGCACGTGCACGTGGAGCACTTACTACTATTTCGACAGTTGCTGTAAGATTGTTACATTTACAATGAAAATAAAGGTATAAAGTTCTTGGATTTAATTGCTCACTACCACTATTTAATCCCATGTCTTCCCCATTTTTGAGTCATTTACTTCTTTCTCAATCAAAGGGACTCATGATTGGCTAATTTTTTTCAAGCGGTGGGCTTGGAACCCTTATCTGTCTATACGCAGCTTTATGTTCTCCTCATCAACAACCCTCAGCCTCAACACTCAACTCTCCGTATCTAGGGCCCCAAGCCTTGTTTGAGAATATGGCATTGTTTCCATCACCAAAAAAAAAATAAATAAATAAAAAAAATAAATAAATAGATAAAAAAATTTTATATTTAAAGTGCTGCCTTTTTACGACTGGGTAGTCTTGCCTGCTGAATTGATATGAATAAAAACACCTTAAATTTCCTCCTGCTTTTTGCCGTAAGTCGGCTTCATTTGAAGCATGTTTTTATCGTTTCTCAGTCGGGCTTCGGCTTTGAACCACTAAACCATCCCCGCACTCTTTTTCTCCATGCTTATTCCTCAAAAAGTGATCTCTCGACCGGAGTAAAGATGCTTCCCGTCAGAGTTGTGTGGCTTCCTGATCCAAAGTCTAAAAGGAGAGAAAAGGAAAAATGCCTGGTTCCGATGGTTCCATTTTGTGAGCTTAGAGATCTAGTTATCCGTGTGGCTGCGGTGGAATCTGTAATATCTTGCCTCAGAGTTTCCTTATTCTGGCTTACTAGAGGAGCCGCATTGGCTGAGGTCACGGCGCTCTGGCCCATGTCAGGATCCCGGTGCTGAGGCAGCCCCTTCCCCACATATCCACCCACTCCTTGTTCTTTTGATCATGCAAACTGGGTGCCAGCTGTGTGGACCGTGCAGCTGGCGGCCAGGATTGCCCCGCCACGCGACGTGTCCCCAGTCCCTCGGTGCCCCTCACTGCTACCAGCTAGCTCCAGGTAGGGTGCGAGCTGGCTTCCACTGCCATCCTTTCCCCTTCCTGTCCAGGCGGGCCCTCCATTTGCGCTAGTCGGCCCGAAACCTTCTTTCCTGCGCTGCATATGCTGAAGGAATTCCTCAGCGTTTCCAGACGCTAGAGGGCGCTCTTCTCCTCTCTTTGGTCCCCTGCAGCGCTTCCAGTGGAAATTTAGGAGGTGGGAAGGGCTTGAGGGTTCTCCGTATCTAGGGGCTCCCGCTCCAGCAGATTCAACCAACTGTGGGTTGAAAATATTCGGGAAAAAACGGAAAGTTTCAAAAAGCAACACCTGAACTTGCCACACACCGGCAACTGCTTACGTAGCATTCACGTTGCCTTACATAGCACGCGTCCTCTAGAGATGACCTCAAGTACACAGGAGGACACGGCGAAAGAGTATGTGACAATGAATGTATGCGTATTTTCATGTATAACTGAAAGATTGTGCTCTGCGATGGGATTCTACATAAAATTGTAAAACTAAACTCAAAAAAAAATACATGTATTTATGTAAAAAATAAAGTACACGGGAGGATCCATGTAACTGCATGTCAGTCCTGTGTCATTTTATAAAAGAGGCGTCAGCATCCATGGATGTTGGCATCTGTGGGGAGTCCTGGAACCAGTGCCCCAGGCTTACCGAGGGATGACTGGAAGCCCAGGCTCCTTATCCCAGCCTGTCATGTCCCCACGTGTTCTGAATCCTGCCTGTACCACACTCCCCTGGTCACTCTCCTCCAGCCCTCCCAGACTGCCCCCTTCTTCTGGAACAGGCCAAGCTCACTGCACTTCATGTCTGACCTCTAGAAATACCCGTTATATTCTGGGCACGGCTCTGCTTCAGTAAGACGGGCTGCATTGCCACTAGAGAAGACAGGATGCAGGGTCCTTAGAAAACTACAAATAGACTTACCTTATGATCCAGTCTTCCCACGCCTGGGGATATGTCAGGAGAAAACTCTAATTCAAACTCTCACATTCACCTCAGTGCTCACAGCAGCCCTCTTTATAATAGCCAGGACGTGGAACCAACCCAAAAGTCCACCTACTGGGGACTGGATAAAGAAGTAGTGGTCTATTTAAGCCGTGGAATACTACTCAGCCATGAAAAAGATGAAACGATGTCTTTCGTTGCAACATAGATGGACACAGAGAGAGTCATTCTGAGTGAAGTAAGCCAGAAGAGAGAAAAATGCCATATGATACCACTTCCATGTGGAATGTAAAAAAAAGGCAGAAATGAGCTCAATGACCATAGAGGAACAAAACCACAGACATAGAGAAACCAACTTATGGTTAGCAGGGAACGAAGGGGTTGGGAAGTGGTAAATATGGGAACTGGAAAATTGCCCCTCTTGGGGAGTGATGGAAATGGTAGCTATCTTGCTTGTTGTGATGCTTCTCTAGGTGCAGACATCTATGAAAATTCATCAAATACTACATGTGAGATATGTCTAATTTACGGAACAGAAATCGTACCACAATAAAGGTGTTGTAACAAAAAGAGATGGGCTGCATCGTGTCCTATGTTTCTATGTGTCTTCAGGGAGGCCTCAAGGGGGCGGTGCTGGCCTTCCCGCCATCACGATGACATGAAGCCCGAACAATCCATCGATGGGAAGAAGATAAGAGCCATGGTCCCATGTGGACCCCAAGCTTAGGCATGGTGCATGGGTGACATTTATCGAGAATCCAGCGAGGTCGTGGCCAGAGCTAGAGGCCGGGGCAGCAAACCGGGAGTGGCACTGAGGAGCATCGTGGGGCAGAGGCTGGTCTGGGGGCCCGCAGGCTCCTCCCAGGAGGAGCCTCAGTGTTCGGGAGGTGGCTAACGTGCCTGCTTCGTGTCACCAGCAAGTGATGCCACCTGTGGAAAATCAGCTGGAATCCTGAGCCGGGTCAGCCCTGGGTGATGCGCTAAAGGCTCCTACCGGAGGGGGCGCCAGACGGACAGTGACCCAAGCAAGAGGCTGCTGAGTTTCCGGCCTGTGTTTATCATGCTTTCCGTGTCTCACTGCATCTCAGTGTCACCCGGAGGAATTAGGGCGGCGTTTCTAGGCTGATGGCCTCTTGGTTCCTCATCAGGCTGGCAAGCCCCCCAGCCCTATCTGGCCAGACCTCTGCGAGGGCCTTCCCTTGTTCTAACAAAACCCTTCCCACCCTCGCCTGCGGCGAGCTTTTGTTTTTTAATTGATGGCAATGAGGATACCTTCCAGCCTCCTCAGGCCCTTCCTTAGGGCTTCTGCCCTCAGATCCTGGCAAGGGGGCCCCCCTATCCCCTCCCCGACTCCTCCACACCCCCGCGCTGCCCTGTGTCCTGCACTACATAGGGTCCTTCTGGCCCTGACACTCCCTCTGGCCACACCCTCAACGTGGTGGTTTCAGCAAGGCCATAGGGACACGCCCATTCGATCCACCCCGTGCTCTGGAAACACAGGACCCCGAATGCCCTGCCCCAGCAGCCTTGACCCACTTCTAGTTTCGGCACCGGCTCTCCCCGGAGTTCAGCTTCCCAGGACTCACACAGAGGCCAACGGGAAGCTGTTGGCATGGAGGGTATATACAGAGCCCCTATGGGAGGTCTGAGTGTCATCCTGTGAACATCCAAGGCCCCTTGGGGCATGGGATGGACCCAGCTTTGGGAAGAAAAGGATCAGGCTAGTGGTCAGACTGGGAATCTGCTCTCCCCAAACTATCACTTTCTTTACGGCAACTCCCATGAGTCTGGGAATTCTAAAGTGGAGCCTGGCCTTCCCCCTTAGAATGAATGTGTATTTGTAAAGGCAGGAGTTTAGAACCTACTGCACTTCAAATGTTGACATATGTAGGATGGGAACTCCCAGGTATGCTCTGACCCTCACTTTTAAAGGTCGAGGGCAGTTATGTTGGCTCTGCTGAGACTGCAAGAGGCAAAGACCATCTGCAGAGAGGAGGCATTCCTGCTTCACGCTCCGAAGTCAGGAGCTTCTGAGCGGATGAAACAATGGACCCTGAGACCCTCGACTGTAAGTTGATTTAGAATGCCGCCAAAGGTGTGTGTGACGTGTGTGTGCGTGTGCGCACTCCTGCACCTGGGGACGTGTGTGGTACGTGACAGTGACTTTGCGTGTGTGTGCGCGCCTGAGGACGTGTGTGGTTGTGTGTATGTTATGGGTGTGTGTGTGGCCCATGACTCCATGTGTGTGTGCGTGGGGATGTATGTGGAGCAGAGTCAGTGTGTCTGAGCGTGTGTTTGTTTGTACGTGCATGCTTTAGTTTTAAGAATCGTAGAAGCTGTCCTTTAGAAGTCTGAAGAAGTAAACGTTTGTATGGTGTCCCTCACTGTATAATTCAAAATGAAAGTCATCTTCAATCGGCAGAAATCTGGTCCCCCCGGATTCTGATTTTTTCCCCCCAATATTGATTATGTCTTCATTTTACTGATGAGGACTGTATCTTAGAGAAATTAAGTGACAGCCAAGGGCATGGAGCTCGCGAGCCCAGTGACAGGACGCGTTCCAAGCGGCGGGGCTCCAGAGGCCTGGAGCCCTGCTCACGACCGCGCGGGGCCTCTCGGCCGGGGGAACAGATTCTGATGGGCCGGGGCCAGCGTGCAGGCTGCCCATGCCGCGGACTCTGGAAGTCGGGTGGAGAGTACCAGACAGCAGACGAGGGTAAAGGGCTGCTCAGAAATCAGTTGGCTTCCTAGATCTTCGATGAGAAAAGAGGCTCACTGCCCATCCCCGATCCCTTTGCTGGTGGCTAAAAGGGACCAAGGCCCACGAGAGCGCTTCTGGGAGCTGCTTGCCAAAACCTGGAACAGGACCGCTCACGACTGGCTCTGCAGCAGGAGCAGAGGAAGGAAACGGCGCCACCGGTGGACATCGTTGGTAGTGGCAGTAGGAGGGCTAGCAGCCTTGGTATGGGGGAGGCAGGACAAGGTCCAAGTGGATGATCGTTTTCACGTGTCTTAAAAATCATTGCTTCATATATTTTATCCATTTTGGGGTTTATTGTAGGGTGGTAGATATGGTCTCCGTTACTCCATCCTAGCTGGATTGATTCATTGTTTTCTTGTTAATTTTCCCTTGAATGATTAGGAAGCTCTATTGTCTTTGAATGAAAATTCTCTCTAAATGTTTATTAATCATTTCTAAGTTCATAAGTTTACATGTAATTGGGCCAGTATTCCTATAACAGTCTCAAGAATGAAATATTCGATTAGATTCTTGTCCTCAATAATGAGAAATTTAGCATATTTTACCTCTCTGTTGTTCCAAACTGTGTTTGTGTGTGTGTGGGAGTGTGTGTCTGCACGTGCACGTGGAGCACTTACTACTATTTCGACAGTTGCTGTAAGATTGTTACATTTACAATGAAAATAAAGGTATAAAGTTCTTGGATTTAATTGCTCACTACCACTATTTAATCCCATGTCTTCCCCATTTTTGAGTCATTTACTTCTTTCTCAATCAAAGGGACTCATGATTGGCTAATTTTTTTCAAGCGGTGGGCTTGGAACCCTTATCTGTCTATACGCAGCTTTATGTTCTCCTCATCAACAACCCTCAGCCTCAACACTCAACTCTCCGTATCTAGGGCCCCAAGCCTTGTTTGAGAATATGGCATTGTTTCCATCACCAAAAAAAAAAAAAAATAAATAAAAAAAATAAATAAATAGATAAAAAAATTTTATATTTAAAGTGCTGCCTTTTTACGACTGGGTAGTCTTGCCTGCTGAATTGATATGAATAAAAACACCTTAAATTTCCTCCTGCTTTTTGCCGTAAGTCGGCTTCATTTGAAGCATGTTTTTATCGTTTCTCAGTCGGGCTTCGGCTTTGAACCACTAAACCATCCCCGCACTCTTTTTCTCCATGCTTATTCCTCAAAAAGTGATCTCTCGACCGGAGTAAAGATGCCTCCCGTCAGAGTTGTGTGGCTTCCTGATCCAAAGTCTAAAAGGAGAGAAAAGGAAAAATGCCTGGTTCCGATGGTTCCATTTTGTGAGCTTAGAGATCTAGTTATCCGTGTGGCTGCGGTGGAATCTGTAATATCTTGCCTCAGAGTTTCCTTATTCTGGCTTACTAGAGGAGCCGCATTGGCTGAGGTCACGGCGCTCTGGCCCATGTCAGGATCCCGGTGCTGAGGCAGCCCCTTCCCCACATATCCACCCACTCCTTGTTCTTTTGATCATGCAATTCATGCAAACTGGGTGCCAGCTGTGTGGACCGTGCAGCTGGCGGCCAGGATTGCCCCGCCACGCGACGTGTCCCCAGTCCCTCGGCGCCCCTCACTGCTACCAGCTAGCTCCAGGAAGGGTGCGAGCTGGCTTCCACTGCCGTCCTTCCCCCTTCCTGTCCAGGCGGGCCCTCCATTTGCGCTAGTCGGCCCGAAACCTTCTCTCCTGCGCTGCATACGCTGAAGGAATTCCTCAGCGTTTCCAGCCGCTAGAGGGCGCTCTTCTCCTCTCTTTGGTCCCCTGCAGCGCTTCCAGTGGAAATTTAGGAGGTGGGAAGGGCTTGAGGGTTCTCCGTATCTAGGGGCTCCCGCTCCAGCAGATTCAACCAACTGTGGGTTGAAAATATTCGGGAAAAAACGGAAAGTTTCAAAAAGCAACACCTGAACTTGCCACACACCGGCAACTGCTTACGTAGCATTCACGTTGCCTTACATAGCACGCGTCCTCTAGAGATGACCTCAAGTACACAGGAGGACACGGCGAAAGAGTATGTGACAATGAATGTATGCGTATTTTCATGTATAACTGAAAGATTGTGCTCTGCGATGGGATTCGACACAAAATTGTAAAATGACTATAACTCAAAAAAAAAATACATGTATGTATGTAAAACATAAAGTACACGGGAGGATCCATGTAACTGCATGTCAGTCCTGTGTCATTTTATAAAAGAGGCGTCAGCATCCATGGATGTTGGCATCTGTGGGGAGTCCTGGAACCAGTGCCCCAGGCTTACCGAGGGATGACTGGAAGCCCAGGCTCCTTATCCCAGCCTGTCATGTCCCCACGTGGTCTGAATCCTGCCTGTACCACACTCCCCTGGTCACTCTCCTCCAGCCCTCCCAGACTGCCCTCTTCTTCTGGAACAGGCCAAGCTCACTGCACTTCATGTCTGACCTCTAGAAATACCCGTTATATTCTGGGCACGGCTCTGCTTCGGTAAGACGGGCTGCATTGCCACTAGAGAAGACAGGATGCAGGGTCCTTAGAAAACTACAAATAGACTTACCTTATGATCCAGTCTTCCCACGCCTGGGGATATGTCAGGAGAAAACTCTAATTCAAACTCTCACATTCACCTCAGTGCTCACAGCAGCCCTCTTTATAATAGCCAGGACGTGGAACCAAACCAAAAGTCCACCTACTGGGGACTGGATAAAGAAGTAGTGGTCTATTTAAGCCGTGGAATACTACTCAGCCATGAAAAAGATGAAACGTGTCTTTCGTTGCAACATAGATGGACACAGAGAGAGTCATTCTGAGTGAAGTAAGCCAGAAGAGAGAAAAATGCCATATGATACCACTTCCATGTGGAATGTAAAACAAAGGCAGAAATGAGCTCAATGACCATAGAGGAACAAAACCACAGACATAGAGAAACCAACTTATGATTAGCAGGGAACGAAGGGGTTGGGAAGTGGTAAATATGGGAACTGGAAAATTGCCCCTCTTGGGGAGTGATGGAAATGGTAGCTATCTTGCTTGTTGTGATGCTTCTCTAGGTGCAGACATCTATGAAAATTCATCAAATACTACATGTGAGATATGTCTAATTTACGGAACAGAAATCGTACCACAATAAAGGTGTTGTAACAAAAAGAGAAGGGCTGCATCGTGTCCTATGTTTCTATGTGTCTTCAGGGAGGCCTCAAGGGGGCGGTGCTGGCCTTCCCGCCATCACGATGACATGAAGCCCGAACAATCCATCGATGGGAAGAAGATAAGAGCCATGGTCCCATGTGGACCCCAAGCTTAGGCATGGTGCATGGGTGACATTTATCGAGAATCCAGCGAGGTCGTGGCCAGAGCTAGAGGCCGGGGCAGCAAACCGGGAGTGGCACTGAGGAGCATCGTGGGGCAGAGGCTGGTCTGGGGGCCCGCAGGCTCCTCCCAGGAGGAGCCTCAGTGTTCGGGAGGTGGCTAACGTGCCTGCTTCGTGTCACCAGCAAGTGATGCCACCTGTGGAAAATCAGCTGGAATCCTGAGCCGGGTCAGCCCTGGGTGATGCGCTAAAGGCTCCTACCGGAGGGGGGGGCGCCAGACGGACAGTGACCCAAGCAAGAGGCTGCTGAGTTTCCGGCCTGTGTTTATCATGCTTTCCGTGTCTCACTGCATCTCAGTGTCACCCGGAGGAATTAGGGCGGCGTTTCTAGGCTGATGGCCTCTTGGTTCCTCATCAGGCTGGCAAGCCCCCCAGCCCTATCTGGCCAGACCTCTGCGAGTGCCTTCCCTTGTTCTAACAAAACCCTTCCCACCCTCGCCTGCGGCGAGCTTTTGTTTTTTAATTGATGGCAATGAGGATACCTTCCAGCCTCCTCAGGCCCTTCCTTAGGGCTTCTGCCCTCAGATCCTGGCAAGGGGGCCCCCCTATCCCCTCCCCGACTCCTCCACACCCCCGCGCTGCCCTGCGTCCTGCACTACATAGGGTCCTTCTGGCCCTGACACTCCCTCTGGCCACACCCTCAACGTGGTGGTTTCAGCAAGGCCATAGGGACACGCCCATTCGATCCACCCCGTGCTCTGGAAACACAGGACCCCGAATGCCCTGCCCCAGCAGCCTTGACCCACTTCTAGTTTCGGCACCGGCTCTCCCCGGAGTTCAGCTTCCCAGGACTCACACAGAGGCCAACGGGAAGCTGTTGGCATGGAGGGTATATACAGAGCCCGGATGGGAGGTCTGAGTGTCATCCTGTGAACATCCAAGGCCCCTTGGGGCATGGGATGGACCCAGCTTTGGGAAGAAAAGGATCAGGCTAGTGGTCAGACTGGGAATCTGCTCTCCCCAAACTATCACTTTCTTTACGGCAACTCCCATGAGTCTGGGAATTCTAAAGTGGAGCCTGGCCTTCCCCCTTAGAATGAATGTGTATTTGTAAAGGCAGGAGTTTAGAACCTACTGCACTTCAAATGTTGACATATGTAGGATGGGAACTCCCAGGTATGCTCTGACCCTCACTTTTAAAGGTCGAGGGCAGTTATGTTGGCTCTGCTGAGACTGCAAGAGGCAAAGACCATCTGCAGAGAGGAGGCATTCCTGCTTCACGCTCCGAAGTCAGGAGCTTCTGAGCGGATGAAACAATGGACCCTGAGACCCTCGACTGTAAGTTGATTTAGAATGCCGCCAAAGGTGTGTGTGACGTGTGTGTGCGTGTGCGCACTCCTGCACCTGGGGACGTGTGTGGTACGTGACAGTGACTTTGCGTGTGTGTGCGCGCCTGAGGACGTGTGTGGTTGTGTGTATGTTATGGGTGTGTGTGTGGCCCATGACTCCATGTGTGTGTGCGTGGGGATGTATGTGGAGCAGAGTCAGTGTGTCTGAGCGTGTGTTTGTTTGTACGTGCATGCTTTAGTTTTAAGAATCGTAAAAGCTGTCCTTTAGAAGTCTGAAGAAGTAAACGTTTGTATGGTGTCCCTCACTGTATAATTCAAAATGAAAGTCATCTTCAATCGGCAGAAATCTGGTCCCCCCGGATTCTGATTTTTTCCCCCCAATATTGATTATGTCTTCATTTTACTGATGAGGACTGTATCTTAGAGAAATTAAGTGACAGCCAAGGGCATGGAGCTCGCGAGCCCAGTGACAGGACGCGTTCCAAGCGGCGGGGCTCCAGAGGCCTGGAGCCCTGCTCACGACCGCGCGGGGCCTCTCGGCCGGGGGAACAGATTCTGATGGGCCGGGGCCAGCGTGCAGGCTGCCCATGCCGCGGACTCTGGAAGTCGGGTGGAGAGTACCAGACAGCAGACGAGGGTAAAGGGCTGCTCAGAAATCAGTTGGCTTCCTAGATCTTCGATGAGAAAAGAGGCTCACTGCCCATCCCCGATCCCTTTGCTGGTGGCTAAAAGGGACCAAGGCCCACGAGAGCGCTTCTGGGAGCTGCTTGCCAAAACCTGGAACAGGACCGCTCACGACTGGCTCTGCAGCAGGAGCAGAGGAAGGAAACGGCGCCACCGGTGGACATCGTTGGTAGTGGCAGTAGGAGGGCTAGCAGCCTTGGTATGGGGGAGGCAGGACAAGGTCCAAGTGGATGATCGTTTTCACGTGTCTTAAAAATCATTGCTTCATATATTTTATCCATTTTGGGGTTTATTGTAGGGTGGTAGATATGGTCTCCGTTACTCCATCCTAGCTGGATTGATTCATTGTTTTCTTGTTAATTTTCCCTTGAATGATTAGGAAGCTCTATTGTCTTTGAATGAAAATTCTCTCTAAATGTTTAGTTCATAAGTTTACATGTAATTGGGCCAGTATTCCTATAACAGTCTCAAGAATGAAATATTCGATTAGATTCTTGTCCTCAATAATGAGAAATTTAGCATATTTTACCTCTCTGTTGTTCCAAACTGTGTTTGTGTGTGTGTGGGAGTGTGTGTCTGCACGTGCACGTGGAGCACTTACTACTATTTCGACAGTTGCTGTAAGATTGTTACATTTACAATGAAAATAAAGGTATAAAGTTCTTGGATTTAATTGCTCACTACCACTATTTAATCCCATGTCTTCCCCATTTTTGAGTCATTTACTTCTTTCTCAATCAAAGGGACTCATGATTGGCTAATTTTTTTCAAGCGGTGGGCTTGGAACCCTTATCTGTCTATACGCAGCTTTATGTTCTCCTCATCAACAACCCTCAGCCTCAACACTCAACTCTCCGTATCTAGGGCCCCAAGCCTTGTTTGAGAATATGGCATTGTTTCCATCACCAAAAAAAAAAAAATAAATAAAAAAAATAAATAAATAGATAAAAAAATTTTATATTTAAAGTGCTGCCTTTTTACGACTGGGTAGTCTTGCCTGCTGAATTGATATGAATAAAAACACCTTAAATTTCCTCCTGCTTTTTGCCGTAAGTCGGCTTCATTTGAAGCATGTTTTTATCGTTTCTCAGTCGGGCTTCGGCTTTGAACCACTAAACCATCCCCGCACTCTTTTTCTCCATGCTTATTCCTCAAAAAGTGATCTCTCGACCGGAGTAAAGATGCTTCCCGTCAGAGTTGTGTGGCTTCCTGATCCAAAGTCTAAAAGGAGAGAAAAGGAAAAATGCCTGGTTCCGATGGTTCCATTTTGTGAGCTTAGAGATCTAGTTATCCGTGTGGCTGCGGTGGAATCTGTAATATCTTGCCTCAGAGTTTCCTTATTCTGGCTTACTAGAGGAGCCGCATTGGCTGAGGTCACGGCGCTCTGGCCCATGTCAGGATCCCGGTGCTGAGGCAGCCCCTTCCCCACATATCCACCCACTCCTTGTTCTTTTGATCATGCAAACTGGGTGCCAGCTGTGTGGACCGTGCAGCTGGCGGCCAGGATTGCCCCGCCACGCGACGTGTCCCCAGTCCCTCGGTGCCCCTCACTGCTACCAGCTAGCTCCAGGAAGGGTGCGAGCTGGCTTCCACTGCCATCCTTTCCCCTTCCTGTCCAGGCGGGCCCTCCATTTGCGCTAGTCGGCCCGAAACCTTCTTTCCTGCGCTGCATATGCTGAAGGAATTCCTCAGCGTTTCCAGACGCTAGAGGGCGCTCTTCTCCTCTCTTTGGTCCCCTGCAGCGCTTCCAGTGGAAATTTAGGAGGTGGGAAGGGCTTGAGGGTTCTCCGTATCTAGGGGCTCCCGCTCCAGCAGATTCAACCAACTGTGGGTTGAAAATATTCGGGAAAAAACGGAAAGTTTCAAAAAGCAACACCTGAACTTGCCACACACCGGCAACTGCTTACGTAGCATTCACGTTGCCTTACATAGCACGCGTCCTCTAGAGATGACCTCAAGTACACAGGAGGACACGGCGAAAGAGTATGTGACAATGAATGTATGCGTATTTTCATGTATAACTGAAAGATTGTGCTCTGCGATGGGATTCTACATAAAATTGTAAAATGACTATAACTCAAAAAAAATACATGTATGTATGTAAAAAATAAAGTACACGGGAGGATCCATGTAACTGCATGTCAGTCCTGTGTCATTTTATAAAAGAGGCGTCAGCATCCATGGATGTTGGCATCTGTGGGGAGTCCTGGAACCAGTGCCCCAGGCTTACCGAGGGATGACTGGAAGCCCAGGCTCCTTATCCCAGCCTGTCATGTCCCCACGTGTTCTGAATCCTGCCTGTACCACACTCCCCTGGTCACTCTCCTCCAGCCCTCCCAGACTGCCCCCTTCTTCTGGAACAGGCCAAGCTCACTGCACTTCATGTCTGACCTCTAGAAATACCCGTTATATTCTGGGCACGGCTCTGCTTCAGTAAGACGGGCTGCATTGCCACTAGAGAAGACAGGATGCAGGGTCCTTAGAAAACTACAAATAGACTTACCTTATGATCCAGTCTTCCCACGCCTGGGGATATGTCAGGAGAAAACTCTAATTCAAACTCTCACATTCACCTCAGTGCTCACAGCAGCCCTCTTTATAATAGCCAGGACGTGGAACCAACCCAAAAGTCCACCTACTGGGGACTGGATAAAGAAGTAGTGGTCTATTTAAGCCGTGGAATACTACTCAGCCATGAAAAAGATGAAACGATGTCTTTCGTTGCAACATAGATGGACACAGAGAGAGTCATTCTGAGTGAAGTAAGCCAGAAGAGAGAAAAATGCCATATGATACCACTTCCATGTGGAATGTAAAAAAAAGGCAGAAATGAGCTCAATGACCATAGAGGAACAAAACCACAGACATAGAGAAACCAACTTATGGTTAGCAGGGAACGAAGGGGTTGGGAAGTGGTAAATATGGGAACTGGAAAATTGCCCCTCTTGGGGAGTGATGGAAATGGTAGCTATCTTGCTTGTTGTGATGCTTCTCTAGGTGCAGACATCTATGAAAATTCATCAAATACTACATGTGAGATATGTCTAATTTACGGAACAGAAATCGTACCACAATAAAGGTGTTGTAACAAAAAGAGATGGGCTGCATCGTGTCCTATGTTTCTATGTGTCTTCAGGGAGGCCTCAAGGGGGCGGTGCTGGCCTTCCCGCCATCACGATGACATGAAGCCCGAACAATCCATCGATGGGAAGAAGATAAGAGCCATGGTCCCATGTGGACCCCAAGCTTAGGCATGGTGCATGGGTGACATTTATCGAGAATCCAGCGAGGTCGTGGCCAGAGCTAGAGGCCGGGGCAGCAAACCGGGAGTGGCACTGAGGAGCATCGTGGGGCAGAGGCTGGTCTGGGGGCCCGCAGGCTCCTCCCAGGAGGAGCCTCAGTGTTCGGGAGGTGGCTAACGTGCCTGCTTCGTGTCACCAGCAAGTGATGCCACCTGTGGAAAATCAGCTGGAATCCTGAGCCGGGTCAGCCCTGGGTGATGCGCTAAAGGCTCCTACCGGAGGGGGCGCCAGACGGACAGTGACCCAAGCAAGAGGCTGCTGAGTTTCCGGCCTGTGTTTATCATGCTTTCCGTGTCTCACTGCATCTCAGTGTCACCCGGAGGAATTAGGGCGGCGTTTCTAGGCTGATGGCCTCTTGGTTCCTCATCAGGCTGGCAAGCCCCCCAGCCCTATCTGGCCAGACCTCTGCGAGGGCCTTCCCTTGTTCTAACAAAACCCTTCCCACCCTCGCCTGCGGCGAGCTTTTGTTTTTTAATTGATGGCAATGAGGATACCTTCCAGCCTCCTCAGGCCCTTCCTTAGGGCTTCTGCCCTCAGATCCTGGCAAGGGGGCCCCCCTATCCCCTCCCCGACTCCTCCACACCCCCGCGCTGCCCTGTGTCCTGCACTACATAGGGTCCTTCTGGCCCTGACACTCCCTCTGGCCACACCCTCAACGTGGTGGTTTCAGCAAGGCCATAGGGACACGCCCATTCGATCCACCCCGTGCTCTGGAAACACAGGACCCCGAATGCCCTGCCCCAGCAGCCTTGACCCACTTCTAGTTTCGGCACCGGCTCTCCCCGGAGTTCAGCTTCCCAGGACTCACACAGAGGCCAACGGGAAGCTGTTGGCATGGAGGGTATATACAGAGCCCCTATGGGAGGTCTGAGTGTCATCCTGTGAACATCCAAGGCCCCTTGGGGCATGGGATGGACCCAGCTTTGGGAAGAAAAGGATCAGGCTAGTGGTCAGACTGGGAATCTGCTCTCCCCAAACTATCACTTTCTTTACGGCAACTCCCATGAGTCTGGGAATTCTAAAGTGGAGCCTGGCCTTCCCCCTTAGAATGAATGTGTATTTGTAAAGGCAGGAGTTTAGAACCTACTGCACTTCAAATGTTGACATATGTAGGATGGGAACTCCCAGGTATGCTCTGACCCTCACTTTTAAAGGTCGAGGGCAGTTATGTTGGCTCTGCTGAGACTGCAAGAGGCAAAGACCATCTGCAGAGAGGAGGCATTCCTGCTTCACGCTCCGAAGTCAGGAGCTTCTGAGCGGATGAAACAATGGACCCTGAGACCCTCGACTGTAAGTTGATTTAGAATGCCGCCAAAGGTGTGTGTGACGTGTGTGTGCGTGTGCGCACTCCTGCACCTGGGGACGTGTGTGGTACGTGACAGTGACTTTGCGTGTGTGTGCGCGCCTGAGGACGTGTGTGGTTGTGTGTATGTTATGGGTGTGTGTGTGGCCCATGACTCCATGTGTGTGTGCGTGGGGATGTATGTGGAGCAGAGTCAGTGTGTCTGAGCGTGTGTTTGTTTGTACGTGCATGCTTTAGTTTTAAGAATCGTAGAAGCTGTCCTTTAGAAGTCTGAAGAAGTAAACGTTTGTATGGTGTCCCTCACTGTATAATTCAAAATGAAAGTCATCTTCAATCGGCAGAAATCTGGTCCCCCCGGATTCTGATTTTTTCCCCCCAATATTGATTATGTCTTCATTTTACTGATGAGGACTGTATCTTAGAGAAATTAAGTGACAGCCAAGGGCATGGAGCTCGCGAGCCCAGTGACAGGACGCGTTCCAAGCGGCGGGGCTCCAGAGGCCTGGAGCCCTGCTCACGACCGCGCGGGGCCTCTCGGCCGGGGGAACAGATTCTGATGGGCCGGGGCCAGCGTGCAGGCTGCCCATGCCGCGGACTCTGGAAGTCGGGTGGAGAGTACCAGACAGCAGACGAGGGTAAAGGGCTGCTCAGAAATCAGTTGGCTTCCTAGATCTTCGATGAGAAAAGAGGCTCACTGCCCATCCCCGATCCCTTTGCTGGTGGCTAAAAGGGACCAAGGCCCACGAGAGCGCTTCTGGGAGCTGCTTGCCAAAACCTGGAACAGGACCGCTCACGACTGGCTCTGCAGCAGGAGCAGAGGAAGGAAACGGCGCCACCGGTGGACATCGTTGGTAGTGGCAGTAGGAGGGCTAGCAGCCTTGGTATGGGGGAGGCAGGACAAGGTCCAAGTGGATGATCGTTTTCACGTGTCTTAAAAATCATTGCTTCATATATTTTATCCATTTTGGGGTTTATTGTAGGGTGGTAGATATGGTCTCCGTTACTCCATCCTAGCTGGATTGATTCATTGTTTTCTTGTTAATTTTCCCTTGAATGATTAGGAAGCTCTATTGTCTTTGAATGAAAATTCTCTCTAAATGTTTATTAATCATTTCTAAGTTCATAAGTTTACATGTAATTGGGCCAGTATTCCTATAACAGTCTCAAGAATGAAATATTCGATTAGATTCTTGTCCTCAATAATGAGAAATTTAGCATATTTTACCTCTCTGTTGTTCCAAACTGTGTTTGTGTGTGTGTGTGAGTGTGTGTCTGCACGTGCACGTGGAGCACTTACTACTATTTCGACAGTTGCTGTAAGATTGTTACATTTACAATGAAAATAAAGGTATAAAGTTCTTGGATTTAATTGCTCACTACCACTATTTAATCCCATGTCTTCCCCATTTTTGAGTCATTTACTTCTTTCTCAATCAAAGGGACTCATGATTGGCTAATTTTTTTCAAGCGGTGGGCTTGGAACCCTTATCTGTCTATACGCAGCTTTATGTTCTCCTCATCAACAACCCTCAGCCTCAACACTCAACTCTCCGTATCTAGGGCCCCAAGCCTTGTTTGAGAATATGGCATTGTTTCCATCACCAAAAAAAAAAAAAATAAATAAAAAAAATAAATAAATAGATAAAAAAATTTTATATTTAAAGTGCTGCCTTTTTACGACTGGGTAGTCTTGCCTGCTGAATTGATATGAATAAAAACACCTTAAATTTCCTCCTGCTTTTTGCCGTAAGTCGGCTTCATTTGAAGCATGTTTTTATCGTTTCTCAGTCGGGCTTCGGCTTTGAACCACTAAACCATCCCCGCACTCTTTTTCTCCATGCTTATTCCTCAAAAAGTGATCTCTCGACCGGAGTAAAGATGCTTCCCGTCAGAGTTGTGTGGCTTCCTGATCCAAAGTCTAAAAGGAGAGAAAAGGAAAAATGCCTGGTTCCGATGGTTCCATTTTGTGAGCTTAGAGATCTAGTTATCCGTGTGGCTGCGGTGGAATCTGTAATATCTTGCCTCAGAGTTTCCTTATTCTGGCTTACTAGAGGAGCCGCATTGGCTGAGGTCACGGCGCTCTGGCCCATGTCAGGATCCCGGTGCTGAGGCAGCCCCTTCCCCACATATCCACCCACTCCTTGTTCTTTTGATCATGCAAACTGGGTGCCAGCTGTGTGGACCGTGCAGCTGGCGGCCAGGATTGCCCCGCCACGCGACGTGTCCCCAGTCCCTCGGTGCCCCTCACTGCTACCAGCTAGCTCCAGGTAGGGTGCGAGCTGGCTTCCACTGCCATCCTTTCCCCTTCCTGTCCAGGCGGGCCCTCCATTTGCGCTAGTCGGCCCGAAACCTTCTTTCCTGCGCTGCATATGCTGAAGGAATTCCTCAGCGTTTCCAGACGCTAGAGGGCGCTCTTCTCCTCTCTTTGGTCCCCTGCAGCGCTTCCAGTGGAAATTTAGGAGGTGGGAAGGGCTTGAGGGTTCTCCGTATCTAGGGGCTCCCGCTCCAGCAGATTCAACCAACTGTGGGTTGAAAATATTCGGGAAAAAACGGAAAGTTTCAAAAAGCAACACCTGAACTTGCCACACACCGGCAACTGCTTACGTAGCATTCACGTTGCCTTACATAGCACGCGTCCTCTAGAGATGACCTCAAGTACACAGGAGGACACGGCGAAAGAGTATGTGACAATGAATGTATGCGTATTTTCATGTATAACTGAAAGATTGTGCTCTGCGATGGGATTCTACATAAAATTGTAAAACTAAACTCAAAAAAAAATACATGTATTTATGTAAAAAATAAAGTACACGGGAGGATCCATGTAACTGCATGTCAGTCCTGTGTCATTTTATAAAAGAGGCGTCAGCATCCATGGATGTTGGCATCTGTGGGGAGTCCTGGAACCAGTGCCCCAGGCTTACCGAGGGATGACTGGAAGCCCAGGCTCCTTATCCCAGCCTGTCATGTCCCCACGTGTTCTGAATCCTGCCTGTACCACACTCCCCTGGTCACTCTCCTCCAGCCCTCCCAGACTGCCCCCTTCTTCTGGAACAGGCCAAGCTCACTGCACTTCATGTCTGACCTCTAGAAATACCCGTTATATTCTGGGCACGGCTCTGCTTCAGTAAGACGGGCTGCATTGCCACTAGAGAAGACAGGATGCAGGGTCCTTAGAAAACTACAAATAGACTTACCTTATGATCCAGTCTTCCCACGCCTGGGGATATGTCAGGAGAAAACTCTAATTCAAACTCTCACATTCACCTCAGTGCTCACAGCAGCCCTCTTTATAATAGCCAGGACGTGGAACCAACCCAAAAGTCCACCTACTGGGGACTGGATAAAGAAGTAGTGGTCTATTTAAGCCGTGGAATACTACTCAGCCATGAAAAAGATGAAACGATGTCTTTCGTTGCAACATAGATGGACACAGAGAGAGTCATTCTGAGTGAAGTAAGCCAGAAGAGAGAAAAATGCCATATGATACCACTTCCATGTGGAATGTAAAAAAAAGGCAGAAATGAGCTCAATGACCATAGAGGAACAAAACCACAGACATAGAGAAACCAACTTATGGTTAGCAGGGAACGAAGGGGTTGGGAAGTGGTAAATATGGGAACTGGAAAATTGCCCCTCTTGGGGAGTGATGGAAATGGTAGCTATCTTGCTTGTTGTGATGCTTCTCTAGGTGCAGACATCTATGAAAATTCATCAAATACTACATGTGAGATATGTCTAATTTACGGAACAGAAATCGTACCACAATAAAGGTGTTGTAACAAAAAGAGATGGGCTGCATCGTGTCCTATGTTTCTATGTGTCTTCAGGGAGGCCTCAAGGGGGCGGTGCTGGCCTTCCCGCCATCACGATGACATGAAGCCCGAACAATCCATCGATGGGAAGAAGATAAGAGCCATGGTCCCATGTGGACCCCAAGCTTAGGCATGGTGCACGGGTGACATTTATCGAGAATCCAGCGAGGTCGTGGCCAGAGCTAGAGGCCGGGGCAGCAAACCGGGAGTGGCACTGAGGAGCATCGTGGGGCAGAGGCTGGTCTGGGGGCCCGCAGGCTCCTCCCAGGAGGAGCCTCAGTGTTCGGGAGGTGGCTAACGTGCCTGCTTCGTGTCACCAGCAAGTGATGCCACCTGTGGAAAATCAGCTGGAATCCTGAGCCGGGTCAGCCCTGGGTGATGCGCTAAAGGCTCCTACCGGAGGGGGCGCCAGACGGACAGTGACCCAAGCAAGAGGCTGCTGAGTTTCCGGCCTGTGTTTATCATGCTTTCCGTGTCTCACTGCATCTCAGTGTCACCCGGAGGAATTAGGGCGGCGTTTCTAGGCTGATGGCCTCTTGGTTCCTCATCAGGCTGGCAAGCCCCCCAGCCCTATCTGGCCAGACCTCTGCGAGGGCCTTCCCTTGTTCTAACAAAACCCTTCCCACCCTCGCCTGCGGCGAGCTTTTGTTTTTTAATTGATGGCAATGAGGATACCTTCCAGCCTCCTCAGGCCCTTCCTTAGGGCTTCTGCCCTCAGATCCTGGCAAGGGGGCCCCCCTATCCCCTCCCCGACTCCTCCACACCCCCGCGCTGCCCTGTGTCCTGCACTACATAGGGTCCTTCTGGCCCTGACACTCCCTCTGGCCACACCCTCAACGTGGTGGTTTCAGCAAGGCCATAGGGACACGCCCATTCGATCCACCCCGTGCTCTGGAAACACAGGACCCCGAATGCCCTGCCCCAGCAGCCTTGACCCACTTCTAGTTTCGGCACCGGCTCTCCCCGGAGTTCAGCTTCCCAGGACTCACACAGAGGCCAACGGGAAGCTGTTGGCATGGAGGGTATATACAGAGCCCCTATGGGAGGTCTGAGTGTCATCCTGTGAACATCCAAGGCCCCTTGGGGCATGGGATGGACCCAGCTTTGGGAAGAAAAGGATCAGGCTAGTGGTCAGACTGGGAATCTGCTCTCCCCAAACTATCACTTTCTTTACGGCAACTCCCATGAGTCTGGGAATTCTAAAGTGGAGCCTGGCCTTCCCCCTTAGAATGAATGTGTATTTGTAAAGGCAGGAGTTTAGAACCTACTGCACTTCAAATGTTGACATATGTAGGATGGGAACTCCCAGGTATGCTCTGACCCTCACTTTTAAAGGTCGAGGGCAGTTATGTTGGCTCTGCTGAGACTGCAAGAGGCAAAGACCATCTGCAGAGAGGAGGCATTCCTGCTTCACGCTCCGAAGTCAGGAGCTTCTGAGCGGATGAAACAATGGACCCTGAGACCCTCGACTGTAAGTTGATTTAGAATGCCGCCAAAGGTGTGTGTGACGTGTGTGTGCGTGTGCGCACTCCTGCACCTGGGGACGTGTGTGGTACGTGACAGTGACTTTGCGTGTGTGTGCGCGCCTGAGGACGTGTGTGGTTGTGTGTATGTTATGGGTGTGTGTGTGGCCCATGACTCCATGTGTGTGTGCGTGGGGATGTATGTGGAGCAGAGTCAGTGTGTCTGAGCGTGTGTTTGTTTGTACGTGCATGCTTTAGTTTTAAGAATCGTAGAAGCTGTCCTTTAGAAGTCTGAAGTAGTAAACGTTTGTATGGTGTCCCTCACTGTATAATTCAAAATGAAAGTCATCTTCAATCGGCAGAAATCTGGTCCCCCCGGATTCTGATTTTTTCCCCCCAATATTGATTATGTCTTCATTTTACTGATGAGGACTGTATCTTAGAGAAATTAAGTGACAGCCAAGGGCATGGAGCTCGCGAGCCCAGTGACAGGACGCGTTCCAAGCGGCGGGGCTCCAGAGGCCTGGAGCCCTGCTCACGACCGCGCGGGGCCTCTCGGCCGGGGGAACAGATTCTGATGGGCCGGGGCCAGCGTGCAGGCTGCCCATGCCGCGGACTCTGGAAGTCGGGTGGAGAGTACCAGACAGCAGACGAGGGTAAAGGGCTGCTCAGAAATCAGTTGGCTTCCTAGATCTTCGATGAGAAAAGAGGCTCACTGCCCATCCCCGATCCCTTTGCTGGTGGCTAAAAGGGACCAAGGCCCACGAGAGCGCTTCTGGGAGCTGCTTGCCAAAACCTGGAACAGGACCGCTCACGACTGGCTCTGCAGCAGGAGCAGAGGAAGGAAACGGCGCCACCGGTGGACATCGTTGGTAGTGGCAGTAGGAGGGCTAGCAGCCTTGGTATGGGGGAGGCAGGACAAGGTCCAAGTGGATGATCGTTTTCACGTGTCTTAAAAATCATTGCTTCATATATTTTATCCATTTTGGGGTTTATTGTAGGGTGGTAGATATGGTCTCCGTTACTCCATCCTAGCTGGATTGATTCATTGTTTTCTTGTTAATTTTCCCTTGAATGATTAGGAAGCTCTATTGTCTTTGAATGAAAATTCTCTCTAAATGTTTATTAATCATTTCTAAGTTCATAAGTTTACATGTAATTGGGCCAGTATTCCTATAACAGTCTCAAGAATGAAATATTCGATTAGATTCTTGTCCTCAATAATGAGAAATTTAGCATATTTTACCTCTCTGTTGTTCCAAACTGTGTTTGTGTGTGTGTGGGAGTGTGTGTCTGCACGTGCACGTGGAGCACTTACTACTATTTCGACAGTTGCTGTAAGATTGTTACATTTACAATGAAAATAAAGGTATAAAGTTCTTGGATTTAATTGCTCACTACCACTATTTAATCCCATGTCTTCCCCATTTTTGAGTCATTTACTTCTTTCTCAATCAAAGGGACTCATGATTGGCTAATTTTTTTCAAGCGGTGGGCTTGGAACCCTTATCTGTCTATACGCAGCTTTATGTTCTCCTCATCAACAACCCTCAGCCTCAACACTCAACTCTCCGTATCTAGGGCCCCAAGCCTTGTTTGAGAATATGGCATTGTTTCCATCACCAAAAAAAAAAAAAAAAATAAAAAAAATAAATAAATAGATAAAAAAATTTTATATTTAAAGTGCTGCCTTTTTACGACTGGGTAGTCTTGCCTGCTGAATTGATATGAATAAAAACACCTTAAATTTCCTCCTGCTTTTTGCCGTAAGTCGGCTTCATTTGAAGCATGTTTTTATCGTTTCTCAGTCGGGCTTCGGCTTTGAACCACTAAACCATCCCCGCACTCTTTTTCTCCATGCTTATTCCTCAAAAAGTGATCTCTCGACCGGAGTAAAGATGCCTCCCGTCAGAGTTGTGTGGCTTCCTGATCCAAAGTCTAAAAGGAGAGAAAAGGAAAAATGCCTGGTTCCGATGGTTCCATTTTGTGAGCTTAGAGATCTAGTTATCCGTGTGGCTGCGGTGGAATCTGTAATATCTTGCCTCAGAGTTTCCTTATTCTGGCTTACTAGAGGAGCCGCATTGGCTGAGGTCACGGCGCTCTGGCCCATGTCAGGATCCCGGTGCTGAGGCAGCCCCTTCCCCACATATCCACCCACTCCTTGTTCTTTTGATCATGCAATTCATGCAAACTGGGTGCCAGCTGTGTGGACCGTGCAGCTGGCGGCCAGGATTGCCCCGCCACGCGACGTGTCCCCAGTCCCTCGGCGCCCCTCACTGCTACCAGCTAGCTCCAGGAAGGGTGCGAGCTGGCTTCCACTGCCGTCCTTCCCCCTTCCTGTCCAGGCGGGCCCTCCATTTGCGCTAGTCGGCCCGAAACCTTCTCTCCTGCGCTGCATACGCTGAAGGAATTCCTCAGCGTTTCCAGCCGCTAGAGGGCGCTCTTCTCCTCTCTTTGGTCCCCTGCAGCGCTTCCAGTGGAAATTTAGGAGGTGGGAAGGGCTTGAGGGTTCTCCGTATCTAGGGGCTCCCGCTCCAGCAGATTCAACCAACTGTGGGTTGAAAATATTCGGGAAAAAACGGAAAGTTTCAAAAAGCAACACCTGAACTTGCCACACACCGGCAACTGCTTACGTAGCATTCACGTTGCCTTACATAGCACGCGTCCTCTAGAGATGACCTCAAGTACACAGGAGGACACGGCGAAAGAGTATGTGACAATGAATGTATGCGTATTTTCATGTATAACTGAAAGATTGTGCTCTGCGATGGGATTCGACACAAAATTGTAAAATGACTATAACTCAAAAAAAAAAATACATGTATGTATGTAAAACATAAAGTACACGGGAGGATCCATGTAACTGCATGTCAGTCCTGTGTCATTTTATAAAAGAGGCGTCAGCATCCATGGATGTTGGCATCTGTGGGGAGTCCTGGAACCAGTGCCCCAGGCTTACCGAGGGATGACTGGAAGCCCAGGCTCCTTATCCCAGCCTGTCATGTCCCCACGTGGTCTGAATCCTGCCTGTACCACACTCCCCTGGTCACTCTCCTCCAGCCCTCCCAGACTGCCCTCTTCTTCTGGAACAGGCCAAGCTCACTGCACTTCATGTCTGACCTCTAGAAATACCCGTTATATTCTGGGCACGGCTCTGCTTCGGTAAGACGGGCTGCATTGCCACTAGAGAAGACAGGATGCAGGGTCCTTAGAAAACTACAAATAGACTTACCTTATGATCCAGTCTTCCCACGCCTGGGGATATGTCAGGAGAAAACTCTAATTCAAACTCTCACATTCACCTCAGTGCTCACAGCAGCCCTCTTTATAATAGCCAGGACGTGGAACCAAACCAAAAGTCCACCTACTGGGGACTGGATAAAGAAGTAGTGGTCTATTTAAGCCGTGGAATACTACTCAGCCATGAAAAAGATGAAACGTGTCTTTCGTTGCAACATAGATGGACACAGAGAGAGTCATTCTGAGTGAAGTAAGCCAGAAGAGAGAAAAATGCCATATGATACCACTTCCATGTGGAATGTAAAACAAAGGCAGAAATGAGCTCAATGACCATAGAGGAACAAAACCACAGACATAGAGAAACCAACTTATGATTAGCAGGGAACGAAGGGGTTGGGAAGTGGTAAATATGGGAACTGGAAAATTGCCCCTCTTGGGGAGTGATGGAAATGGTAGCTATCTTGCTTGTTGTGATGCTTCTCTAGGTGCAGACATCTATGAAAATTCATCAAATACTACATGTGAGATATGTCTAATTTACGGAACAGAAATCGTACCACAATAAAGGTGTTGTAACAAAAAGAGAAGGGCTGCATCGTGTCCTATGTTTCTATGTGTCTTCAGGGAGGCCTCAAGGGGGCGGTGCTGGCCTTCCCGCCATCACGATGACATGAAGCCCGAACAGTCCATCGATGGGAAGAAGATAAGAGCCATGGTCCCATGTGGACCCCAAGCTTAGGCATGGTGCATGGGTGACATTTATCGAGAATCCAGCGAGGTCGTGGCCAGAGCTAGAGGCCGGGGCAGCAAACCGGGAGTGGCACTGAGGAGCATCGTGGGGCAGAGGCTGGTCTGGGGGCCCGCAGGCTCCTCCCAGGAGGAGCCTCAGTGTTCGGGAGGTGGCTAACGTGCCTGCTTCGTGTCACCAGCAAGTGATGCCACCTGTGGAAAATCAGCTGGAATCCTGAGCCGGGTCAGCCCTGGGTGATGCGCTAAAGGCTCCTACCGGAGGGGGGGGCGCCAGACGGACAGTGACCCAAGCAAGAGGCTGCTGAGTTTCCGGCCTGTGTTTATCATGCTTTCCGTGTCTCACTGCATCTCAGTGTCACCCGGAGGAATTAGGGCGGCGTTTCTAGGCTGATGGCCTCTTGGTTCCTCATCAGGCTGGCAAGCCCCCCAGCCCTATCTGGCCAGACCTCTGCGAGTGCCTTCCCTTGTTCTAACAAAACCCTTCCCACCCTCGCCTGCGGCGAGCTTTTGTTTTTTAATTGATGGCAATGAGGATACCTTCCAGCCTCCTCAGGCCCTTCCTTAGGGCTTCTGCCCTCAGATCCTGGCAAGGGGGCCCCCCTATCCCCTCCCCGACTCCTCCACACCCCCGCGCTGCCCTGCGTCCTGCACTACATAGGGTCCTTCTGGCCCTGACACTCCCTCTGGCCACACCCTCAACGTGGTGGTTTCAGCAAGGCCATAGGGACACGCCCATTCGATCCACCCCGTGCTCTGGAAACACAGGACCCCGAATGCCCTGCCCCAGCAGCCTTGACCCACTTCTAGTTTCGGCACCGGCTCTCCCCGGAGTTCAGCTTCCCAGGACTCACACAGAGGCCAACGGGAAGCTGTTGGCATGGAGGGTATATACAGAGCCCGGATGGGAGGTCTGAGTGTCATCCTGTGAACATCCAAGGCCCCTTGGGGCATGGGATGGACCCAGCTTTGGGAAGAAAAGGATCAGGCTAGTGGTCAGACTGGGAATCTGCTCTCTCCAAACTATCACTTTCTTTACGGCAACTCCCATGAGTCTGGGAATTCTAAAGTGGAGCCTGGCCTTCCCCCTTAGAATGAATGTGTATTTGTAAAGGCAGGAGTTTAGAACCTACTGCACTTCAAATGTTGACATATGTAGGATGGGAACTCCCAGGTATGCTCTGACCCTCACTTTTAAAGGTCGAGGGCAGTTATGTTGGCTCTGCTGAGACTGCAAGAGGCAAAGACCATCTGCAGAGAGGAGGCATTCCTGCTTCACGCTCCGAAGTCAGGAGCTTCTGAGCGGATGAAACAATGGACCCTGAGACCCTCGACTGTAAGTTGATTTAGAATGCCGCCAAAGGTGTGTGTGACGTGTGTGTGCGTGTGCGCACTCCTGCACCTGGGGACGTGTGTGGTACGTGACAGTGACTTTGCGTGTGTGTGCGCGCCTGAGGACGTGTGTGGTTGTGTGTATGTTATGGGTGTGTGTGTGGCCCATGACTCCATGTGTGTGTGCGTGGGGATGTATGTGGAGCAGAGTCAGTGTGTCTGAGCGTGTGTTTGTTTGTACGTGCATGCTTTAGTTTTAAGAATCGTAAAAGCTGTCCTTTAGAAGTCTGAAGAAGTAAACGTTTGTATGGTGTCCCTCACTGTATAATTCAAAATGAAAGTCATCTTCAATCGGCAGAAATCTGGTCCCCCCGGATTCTGATTTTTTCCCCCCAATATTGATTATGTCTTCATTTTACTGATGAGGACTGTATCTTAGAGAAATTAAGTGACAGCCAAGGGCATGGAGCTCGCGAGCCCAGTGACAGGACGCGTTCCAAGCGGCGGGGCTCCAGAGGCCTGGAGCCCTGCTCACGACCGCGCGGGGCCTCTCGGCCGGGGGAACAGATTCTGATGGGCCGGGGCCAGCGTGCAGGCTGCCCATGCCGCGGACTCTGGAAGTCGGGTGGAGAGTACCAGACAGCAGACGAGGGTAAAGGGCTGCTCAGAAATCAGTTGGCTTCCTAGATCTTCGATGAGAAAAGAGGCTCACTGCCCATCCCCGATCCCTTTGCTGGTGGCTAAAAGGGACCAAGGCCCACGAGAGCGCTTCTGGGAGCTGCTTGCCAAAACCTGGAACAGGACCGCTCACGACTGGCTCTGCAGCAGGAGCAGAGGAAGGAAACGGCGCCACCGGTGGACATCGTTGGTAGTGGCAGTAGGAGGGCTAGCAGCCTTGGTATGGGGGAGGCAGGACAAGGTCCAAGTGGATGATCGTTTTCACGTGTCTTAAAAATCATTGCTTCATATATTTTATCCATTTTGGGGTTTATTGTAGGGTGGTAGATATGGTCTCCGTTACTCCATCCTAGCTGGATTGATTCATTGTTTTCTTGTTAATTTTCCCTTGAATGATTAGGAAGCTCTATTGTCTTTGAATGAAAATTCTCTCTAAATGTTTATTAATCATTTCTAAGTTCATAAGTTTACATGTAATTGGGCCAGTATTCCTATAACAGTCTCAAGAATGAAATATTCGATTAGATTCTTGTCCTCAATAATGAGAAATTTAGCATATTTTACCTCTCTGTTGTTCCAAACTGTGTTTGTGTGTGTGTGGGAGTGTGTGTCTGCACGTGCACGTGGAGCACTTACTACTATTTCGACAGTTGCTGTAAGATTGTTACATTTACAATGAAAATAAAGGTATAAAGTTCTTGGATTTAATTGCTCACTACCACTATTTAATCCCATGTCTTCCCCATTTTTGAGTCATTTACTTCTTTCTCAATCAAAGGGACTCATGATTGGCTAATTTTTTTCAAGCGGTGGGCTTGGAACCCTTATCTGTCTATACGCAGCTTTATGTTCTCCTCATCAACAACCCTCAGCCTCAACACTCAACTCTCCGTATCTAGGGCCCCAAGCCTTGTTTGAGAATATGGCATTGTTTCCATCACCAAAAAAAAAAAAATAAATAAAAAAAATAAATAAATAGATAAAAAAATTTTATATTTAAAGTGCTGCCTTTTTACGACTGGGTAGTCTTGCCTGCTGAATTGATATGAATAAAAACACCTTAAATTTCCTCCTGCTTTTTGCCGTAAGTCGGCTTCATTTGAAGCATGTTTTTATCGTTTCTCAGTCGGGCTTCGGCTTTGAACCACTAAACCATCCCCGCACTCTTTTTCTCCATGCTTATTCCTCAAAAAGTGATCTCTCGACCGGAGTAAAGATGCTTCCCGTCAGAGTTGTGTGGCTTCCTGATCCAAAGTCTAAAAGGAGAGAAAAGGAAAAATGCCTGGTTCCGATGGTTCCATTTTGTGAGCTTAGAGATCTAGTTATCCGTGTGGCTGCGGTGGAATCTGTAATATCTTGCCTCAGAGTTTCCTTATTCTGGCTTACTAGAGGAGCCGCATTGGCTGAGGTCACGGCGCTCTGGCCCATGTCAGGATCCCGGTGCTGAGGCAGCCCCTTCCCCACATATCCACCCACTCCTTGTTCTTTTGATCATGCAAACTGGGTGCCAGCTGTGTGGACCGTGCAGCTGGCGGCCAGGATTGCCCCGCCACGCGACGTGTCCCCAGTCCCTCGGTGCCCCTCACTGCTACCAGCTAGCTCCAGGAAGGGTGCGAGCTGGCTTCCACTGCCATCCTTTCCCCTTCCTGTCCAGGCGGGCCCTCCATTTGCGCTAGTCGGCCCGAAACCTTCTTTCCTGCGCTGCATATGCTGAAGGAATTCCTCAGCGTTTCCAGACGCTAGAGGGCGCTCTTCTCCTCTCTTTGGTCCCCTGCAGCGCTTCCAGTGGAAATTTAGGAGGTGGGAAGGGCTTGAGGGTTCTCCGTATCTAGGGGCTCCCGCTCCAGCAGATTCAACCAACTGTGGGTTGAAAATATTCGGGAAAATACAGAAAGTTTCAAAAAGCAACACCTGAACTTGCCACACACCGGCAACTGCTTACGTAGCATTCACGTTGCCTTACATAGCACGCGTCCTCTAGAGATGACCTCAAGTACACAGGAGGACACGGCGCAAGAGTATGTGACAATGAATGTATGCGTATTTTCATGTATAACTGAAAGATTGTGCTCTGCGATGGGATTCGACAAAAAATTGTAAAATGACTATAACTCAAAAAAAATACATGTATGTATGTAAAAAATAAAGTACACGGGAGGATCCATGTAACTGCATGTCAGTCCTGTGTCATTTTATAAAAGAGGCGTCAGCATCCATGGATGTTGGCATCTGTGGGGAGTCCTGGAACCAGTGCCCCAGGCTTACCGAGGGATGACTGGAAGCCCAGGCTCCTTATCCCAGCCTGTCATGTCCCCACGTGTTCTGAATCCTGCCTGTACCACACTCCCCTGGTCACTCTCCTCCAGCCCTCCCAGACTGCCCCCTTCTTCTGGAACAGGCCAAGCTCACTGCACTTCATGTCTGACCTCTAGAAATACCCGTTATATTCTGGGCACGGCTCTGCTTCAGTAAGACGGGCTGCATTGCCACTAGAGAAGACAGGATGCAGGGTCCTTAGAAAAATACAAATAGACTTACCTTATGATCCAGTCTTCCCACGCCTGGGGATATGTCAGGAGAAAACTCTAATTCAAACTCTCACATTCACCTCAGTGCTCACAGCAGCCCTCTTTATAATAGCCAGGACGTGGAACCAACCCAAAAGTCCACCTACTGGGGACTGGATAAAGAAGTAGTGGTCTATTTAAGCCGTGGAATACTACTCAGCCATGAAAAAGATGAAACGATGTCTTTCGTTGCAACATAGATGGACACAGAGAGAGTCATTCTGAGTGAAGTAAGCCAGAAGAGAGAAAAATGCCATATGATACCACTTCCATGTGGAATGTAAAAAAAAGGCAGAAATGAGCTCAATGACCATAGAGGAACAAAACCACAGACATAGAGAAACCAACTTATGGTTAGCAGGGAACGAAGGGGTTGGGAAGTGGTAAATATGGGAACTGGAAAATTGCCCCTCTTGGGGAGTGATGGAAATGGTAGCTATCTTGCTTGTTGTGATGCTTCTCTAGGTGCAGACATCTATGAAAATTCATCAAATACTACATGTGAGATATGTCTAATTTACGGAACAGAAATCGTACCACAATAAAGGTGTTGTAACAAAAAGAGATGGGCTGCATCGTGTCCTATGTTTCTATGTGTCTTCAGGGAGGCCTCAAGGGGGCGGTGCTGGCCTTCCCGCCATCAAGATGACATGAAGCCCGAACAATCCATCGATGGGAAGAAGATAAGAGCCATGGTCCCATGTGGACCCCAAGCTTAGGCATGGTGCATGGGTGACATTTATCGAGAATCCAGCGAGGTCGTGGCCAGAGCTAGAGGCCGGGGCAGCAAACCGGGAGTGGCACTGAGGAGCATCGTGGGGCAGAGGCTGGTCTGGGGGCCCGCAGGCTCCTCCCAGGAGGAGCCTCAGTGTTCGGGAGGTGGCTAACGTGCCTGCTTCGTGTCACCAGCAAGTGATGCCACCTGTGGAAAATCAGCTGGAATCCTGAGCCGGGTCAGCCCTGGGTGATGCGCTAAAGGCTCCTACCGGAGGGGGCGCCAGACGGACAGTGACCCAAGCAAGAGGCTGCTGAGTTTCCGGCCTGTGTTTATCATGCTTTCCGTGTCTCACTGCATCTCAGTGTCACCCGGAGGAATTAGGGCGGCGTTTCTAGGCTGATGGCCTCTTGGTTCCTCATCAGGCTGGCAAGCCCCCCAGCCCTATCTGGCCAGACCTCTGCGAGGGCCTTCCCTTGTTCTAACAAAACCCTTCCCACCCTCGCCTGCGGCGAGCTTTTGTTTTTTAATTGATGGCAATGAGGATACCTTCCAGCCTCCTCAGGCCCTTCCTTAGGGCTTCTGCCCTCAGATCCTGGCAAGGGGGCCCCCCTATCCCCTCCCCGACTCCTCCACACCCCCGCGCTGCCCTGTGTCCTGCACTACATAGGGTCCTTCTGGCCCTGATACTCCCTCTGGCCACACCCTCAACGTGGTGGTTTCAGCAAGGCCATAGGGACACGCCCATTCGATCCACCCCGTGCTCTGGAAACACAGGACCCCGAATGCCCTGCCCCAGCAGCCTTGACCCACTTCTAGTTTCGGCACCGGCTCTCCCCGGAGTTCAGCTTCCCAGGACTCACACAGAGGCCAACGGGAAGCTGTTGGCATGGAGGGTATATACAGAGCCCCTATGGGAGGTCTGAGTGTCATCCTGTGAACATCCAAGGCCCCTTGGGGCATGGGATGGACCCAGCTTTGGGAAGAAAAGGATCAGGCTAGTGGTCAGACTGGGAATCTGCTCTCCCCAAACTATCACTTTCTTTACGGCAACTCCCATGAGTCTGGGAATTCTAAAGTGGAGCCTGGCCTTCCCCCTTAGAATGAATGTGTATTTGTAAAGGCAGGAGTTTAGAACCTACTGCACTTCAAATGTTGACATATGTAGGATGGGAACTCCCAGGTATGCTCTGACCCTCACTTTTAAAGGTCGAGGGCAGTTATGTTGGCTCTGCTGAGACTGCAAGAGGCAAAGACCATCTGCAGAGAGGAGGCATTCCTGCTTCACGCTCCGAAGTCAGGAGCTTCTGAGCGGATGAAACAATGGACCCTGAGACCCTCGACTGTAAGTTGATTTAGAATGCCGCCAAAGGTGTGTGTGACGTGTGTGTGGGTGTGCGCACTCCTGCACCTGGGGACGTGTGTGGTACGTGACAGTGACTTTGCGTGTGTGTGCGCGCCTGAGGACGTGTGTGGTTGTGTGTATGTTATGGGTGTGTGTGTGGCCCATGACTCCATGTGTGTGTGCGTGGGGATGTATGTGGAGCAGAGTCAGTGTGTCTGAGCGTGTGTTTGTTTGTACGTGCATGCTTTAGTTTTAAGAATCGTAGAAGCTGTCCTTTAGAAGTCTGAAGTAGTAAACGTTTGTATGGTGTCCCTCACTGTATAATTCAAAATGAAAGTCATCTTCAATCGGCAGAAATCTGGTCCCCCCGGATTCTGATTTTTTCCCCCCAATATTGATTATGTCTTCCTTTTACTGATGAGGACTGTATCTTAGAGAAATTAAGTGACAGCCAAGGGCATGGAGCTCGCGAGCCCAGTGACAGGACGCGTTCCAAGCGGCGGGGCTCCAGAGGCCTGGAGCCCTGCTCACGACCGCGCGGGGCCTCTCGGCCGGGGGAACAGATTCTGATGGGCCGGGGCCAGCGTGCAGGCTGCCCATGCCGTGGACTCTGGAAGTCGGGTGGAGAGTACCAGACAGCAGACGAGGGTAAAGGGCTGCTCAGAAATCAGTTGGCTTCCTAGATCTTCGATGAGAAAAGAGGCTCACTGCCCATCCCCGATCCCTTTGCTGGTGGCTAAAAGGGACCAAGGCCCACGAGAGCGCTTCTGGGAGCTGCTTGCCAAAACCTGGAACAGGACCGCTCACGACTGGCTCTGCAGCAGGAGCAGAGGAAGGAAACGGCGCCACCGGTGGACATCGTTGGTAGTGGCAGTAGGAGGGCTAGCAGCCTTGGTATGGGGGAGGCAGGACAAGGTCCAAGTGGATGATCGTTTTCACGTGTCTTAAAAATCATTGCTTCATATATTTTATCCATTTTGGGGTTTATTGTAGGGTGGTAGATATGGTCTCCGTTACTCCATCCTAGCTGGATTGATTCATTGTTTTCTTGTTAATTTTCCCTTGAATGATTAGGAAGCTCTATTGTCTTTGAATGAAAATTCTCTCTAAATGTTTATTAATCATTTCTAAGTTCATAAGTTTACATGTAATTGGGCCAGTATTCCTATAACAGTCTCAAGAATGAAATATTCGATTAGATTCTTGTCCTCAATAATGAGAAATTTAGCATATTTTACCTCTCTGTTGTTCCAAACTGTGTTTGTGTGTGTGTGGGAGTGTGTGTCTGCACGTGCACGTGGAGCACTTACTACTATTTCGACAGTTGCTGTAAGATTGTTACATTTACAATGAAAATAAAGGTATAAAGTTCTTGGATTTAATTGCTCACTACCACTATTTAATCCCATGTCTTCCCCATTTTTGAGTCATTTACTTCTTTCTCAATCAAAGGGACTCATGATTGGCTAATTTTTTTCAAGCGGTGGGCTTGGAACCCTTATCTGTCTATACGCAGCTTTATGTTCTCCTCATCAACAACCCTCAGCCTCAACACTCAACTCTCCGTATCTAGGGCCCCAAGCCTTGTTTGAGAATATGGCATTGTTTCCATCACCAAAAAAAAAAAAAATAAATAAAAAAAATAAATAAATAGATAAAAAAATTTTATATTTAAAGTGCTGCCTTTTTACGACTGGGTAGTCTTGCCTGCTGAATTGATATGAATAAAAACACCTTAAATTTCCTCCTGCTTTTTGCCGTAAGTCGGCTTCATTTGAAGCATGTTTTTATCGTTTCTCAGTCGGGCTTCGGCTTTGAACCACTAAACCATCCCCGCACTCTTTTTCTCCATGCTTATTCCTCAAAAAGTGATCTCTCGACCGGAGTAAAGATGCTTCCCGTCAGAGTTGTGTGGCTTCCTGATCCAAAGTCTAAAAGGAGAGAAAAGGAAAAATGCCTGGTTCCGATGGTTCCATTTTGTGAGCTTAGAGATCTAGTTATCCGTGTGGCTGCGGTGGAATCTGTAATATCTTGCCTCAGAGTTTCCTTATTCTGGCTTACTAGAGGAGCCGCATTGGCTGAGGTCACGGCGCTCTGGCCCATGTCAGGATCCCGGTGCTGAGGCAGCCCCTTCCCCACATATCCACCCACTCCTTGTTCTTTTGATCATGCAAACTGGGTGCCAGCTGTGTGGACCGTGCAGCTGGCGGCCAGGATTGCCCCGCCACGCGACGTGTCCCCAGTCCCTCGGTGCCCCTCACTGCTACCAGCTAGCTCCAGGAAGGGTGCGAGCTGGCTTCCACTGCCATCCTTTCCCCTTCCTGTCCAGGCGGGCCCTCCATTTGCGCTAGTCGGCCCGAAACCTTCTTTCCTGCGCTGCATATGCTGAAGGAATTCCTCAGCGTTTCCAGACGCTAGAGGGCGCTCTTCTCCTCTCTTTGGTCCCCTGCAGCGCTTCCAGTGGAAATTTAGGAGGTGGGAAGGGCTTGAGGGTTCTCCGTATCTAGGGGCTCCCGCTCCAGCAGATTCAACCAACTGTGGGTTGAAAATATTCGGGAAAATACAGAAAGTTTCAAAAAGCAACACCTGAACTTGCCACACACCGGCAACTGCTTACGTAGCATTCACGTTGCCTTACATAGCACGCGTCCTCTAGAGATGACCTCAAGTACACAGGAGGACACGGCGCAAGAGTATGTGACAATGAATGTATGCGTATTTTCATGTATAACTGAAAGATTGTGCTCTGCGATGGGATTCGACAAAAAATTGTAAAATGACTATAACTCAAAAAAAATACATGTATGTATGTAAAAAATAAAGTACACGGGAGGATCCATGTAACTGCATGTCAGTCCTGTGTCATTTTATAAAAGAGGCGTCAGCATCCATGGATGTTGGCATCTGTGGGGAGTCCTGGAACCAGTGCCCCAGGCTTACCGAGGGATGACTGGAAGCCCAGGCTCCTTATCCCAGCCTGTCATGTCCCCACGTGTTCTGAATCCTGCCTGTACCACACTCCCCTGGTCACTCTCCTCCAGCCCTCCCAGACTGCCCCCTTCTTCTGGAACAGGCCAAGCTCACTGCACTTCATGTCTGACCTCTAGAAATACCCGTTATATTCTGGGCACGGCTCTGCTTCAGTAAGACGGGCTGCATTGCCACTAGAGAAGACAGGATGCAGGGTCCTTAGAAAAATACAAATAGACTTACCTTATGATCCAGTCTTCCCACGCCTGGGGATATGTCAGGAGAAAACTCTAATTCAAACTCTCACATTCACCTCAGTGCTCACAGCAGCCCTCTTTATAATAGCCAGGACGTGGAACCAACCCAAAAGTCCACCTACTGGGGACTGGATAAAGAAGTAGTGGTCTATTTAAGCCGTGGAATACTACTCAGCCATGAAAAAGATGAAACGATGTCTTTCGTTGCAACATAGATGGACACAGAGAGAGTCATTCTGAGTGAAGTAAGCCAGAAGAGAGAAAAATGCCATATGATACCACTTCCATGTGGAATGTAAAAAAAAGGCAGAAATGAGCTCAATGACCATAGAGGAACAAAACCACAGACATAGAGAAACCAACTTATGGTTAGCAGGGAACGAAGGGGTTGGGAAGTGGTAAATATGGGAACTGGAAAATTGCCCCTCTTGGGGAGTGATGGAAATGGTAGCTATCTTGCTTGTTGTGATGCTTCTCTAGGTGCAGACATCTATGAAAATTCATCAAATACTACATGTGAGATATGTCTAATTTACGGAACAGAAATCGTACCACAATAAAGGTGTTGTAACAAAAAGAGATGGGCTGCATCGTGTCCTATGTTTCTATGTGTCTTCAGGGAGGCCTCAAGGGGGCGGTGCTGGCCTTCCCGCCATCACGATGACATGAAGCCCGAACAATCCATCGATGGGAAGAAGATAAGAGCCATGGTCCCATGTGGACCCCAAGCTTAGGCATGGTGCATGGGTGACATTTATCGAGAATCCAGCGAGGTCGTGGCCAGAGCTAGAGGCCGGGGCAGCAAACCGGGAGTGGCACTGAGGAGCATCGTGGGGCAGAGGCTGGTCTGGGGGCCCGCAGGCTCCTCCCAGGAGGAGCCTCAGTGTTCGGGAGGTGGCTAACGTGCCTGCTTCGTGTCACCAGCAAGTGATGCCACCTGTGGAAAATCAGCTGGAATCCTGAGCCGGGTCAGCCCTGGGTGATGCGCTAAAGGCTCCTACCGGAGGGGGCGCCAGACGGACAGTGACCCAAGCAAGAGGCTGCTGAGTTTCCGGCCTGTGTTTATCATGCTTTCCGTGTCTCACTGCATCTCAGTGTCACCCGGAGGAATTAGGGCGGCGTTTCTAGGCTGATGGCCTCTTGGTTCCTCATCAGGCTGGCAAGCCCCCCAGCCCTATCTGGCCAGACCTCTGCGAGGGCCTTCCCTTGTTCTAACAAAACCCTTCCCACCCTCGCCTGCGGCGAGCTTTTGTTTTTTAATTGATGGCAATGAGGATACCTTCCAGCCTCCTCAGGCCCTTCCTTAGGGCTTCTGCCCTCAGATCCTGGCAAGGGGGCCCCCCTATCCCCTCCCCGACTCCTCCACACCCCCGCGCTGCCCTGTGTCCTGCACTACATAGGGTCCTTCTGGCCCTGACACTCCCTCTGGCCACACCCTCAACGTGGTGGTTTCAGCAAGGCCATAGGGACACGCCCATTCGATCCACCCCGTGCTCTGGAAACACAGGACCCCGAATGCCCTGCCCCAGCAGCCTTGACCCACTTCTAGTTTCGGCACCGGCTCTCCCCGGAGTTCAGCTTCCCAGGACTCACACAGAGGCCAACGGGAAGCTGTTGGCATGGAGGGTATATACAGAGCCCCTATGGGAGGTCTGAGTGTCATCCTGTGAACATCCAAGGCCCCTTGGGGCATGGGATGGACCCAGCTTTGGGAAGAAAAGGATCAGGCTAGTGGTCAGACTGGGAATCTGCTCTCCCCAAACTATCACTTTCTTTACGGCAACTCCCATGAGTCTGGGAATTCTAAAGTGGAGCCTGGCCTTCCCCCTTAGAATGAATGTGTATTTGTAAAGGCAGGAGTTTAGAACCTACTGCACTTCAAATGTTGACATATGTAGGATGGGAACTCCCAGGTATGCTCTGACCCTCACTTTTAAAGGTCGAGGGCAGTTATGTTGGCTCTGCTGAGACTGCAAGAGGCAAAGACCATCTGCAGAGAGGAGGCATTCCTGCTTCACGCTCCGAAGTCAGGAGCTTCTGAGCGGATGAAACAATGGACCCTGAGACCCTCGACTGTAAGTTGATTTAGAATGCCGCCAAAGGTGTGTGTGACGTGTGTGTGCGTGTGCGCACTCCTGCACCTGGGGACGTGTGTGGTACGTGACAGTGACTTTGCGTGTGTGTGCGCGCCTGAGGACGTGTGTGGTTGTGTGTATGTTATGGGTGTGTGTGTGGCCCATGACTCCATGTGTGTGTGCGTGGGGATGTATGTGGAGCAGAGTCAGTGTGTCTGAGCGTGTGTTTGTTTGTACGTGCATGCTTTAGTTTTAAGAATCGTAGAAGCTGTCCTTTAGAAGTCTGAAGAAGTAAACGTTTGTATGGTGTCCCTCACTGTATAATTCAAAATGAAAGTCATCTTCAATCGGCAGAAATCTGGTCCCCCCGGATTCTGATTTTTTCCCCCCAATATTGATTATGTCTTCATTTTACTGATGAGGACTGTATCTTAGAGAAATTAAGTGACAGCCAAGGGCATGGAGCTCGCGAGCCCAGTGACAGGACGCGTTCCAAGCGGCGGGGCTCCAGAGGCCTGGAGCCCTGCTCACGACCGCGCGGGGCCTCTCGGCCGGGGGAACAGATTCTGATGGGCCGGGGCCAGCGTGCAGGCTGCCCATGCCGCGGACTCTGGAAGTCGGGTGGAGAGTACCAGACAGCAGACGAGGGTAAAGGGCTGCTCAGAAATCAGTTGGCTTCCTAGATCTTCGATGAGAAAAGAGGCTCACTGCCCATCCCCGATCCCTTTGCTGGTGGCTAAAAGGGACCAAGGCCCACGAGAGCGCTTCTGGGAGCTGCTTGCCAAAACCTGGAACAGGACCGCTCACGACTGGCTCTGCAGCAGGAGCAGAGGAAGGAAACGGCGCCACCTGGTGGACATCCTTGGTAGTGGCAGTAGGAGGGCTAGCAGCCTTGGTATGGGGGAGGCAGGACAAGGTCCAAGTGGATGATCGTTTTCACGTGTCTTAAAAATCATTGCTTCATATATTTTATCCATTTTGGGGTTTATTGTAGGGTGGTAGATATGGTCTCCGTTACTCCATCCTAGCTGGATTGATTCATTGTTTTCTTGTTAATTTTCCCTTGAATGATTTGGAAGCTCTATTGTCTTTGAATGAAAATTCTCTCTAAATGTTTATTAATCATTTCTAAGTTCATAAGTTTACATGTAATTGGGCCAGTATTCCTATAACAGTCTCAAGAATGAAATAATCGATTAGATTCTTGTCCTCAATAATGAGAAATTTAGCATATTTTACCTCTCTGCTGTTCCAAACTGTGTTTGTGTGTGTGTGGGAGTGTGTGTCTGCACGTGCACGTGGAGCAGTTACTACTATTTCGACAGTTGCTGTAAGATTGTTACATTTACAATGAAAATAATGGTATAAAGTTCTTGGATTTAATTGCTCACTACCACTATTTAATCCCATGTCGTCCCCATTTTTGAGTCATTTACTTCTTTCTCAATCAAAGGGACTCATGATTGGCTAATTTTTTTCAAGCGGTGGGCTTGGAACCCTTATCTGTCTATACGCAGCTTTATGTTCTCCTCATCAACAACCCTCAGCCTCAACACTCAACTCTCCGTATCTAGGGCCCCAAGCCTTGTTTGAGAATATGGCATTGTTTCCATCACCAAAAATAAATAAATAAATAAATAAATAAATAAATAAATAAATAAATAAATAAAATAAAATTTTATATTTAAAGTGCTGCCTTTTTACGACTGGGTAGTCTTGCCTGCTGAATTGATATGAATAAAGAACACCTTAAACTTCCTCCTGCTTTTTGCTGTAAGTCGGCTTCATTTGAAGCATGTTTTTATCGTTTCTCAGACGGGCTTCGGCTTTGAACCACTAAACCATCCCCGCACTCTTTTTCTCCATGCTTATTCCTCAAAAAGTGATCTCTCGACCGGAGTAAAGATGCTTCCCGTCAGAGTTGTGTGGCTTCCTGATCCAAAGTCTAAAAGAAGAGAAAAGGAAAAATGCCTGGTTCCGATGGTTCCATTTTGTGAGCTTAGAGATCTAGTTATCCGTGTGGCTGCGGTGGAATCTGTAATATCTTGCCTCAGAGTTTCCTTATTCTGGCTTACTAGTGGAGCCGCATTGGCTGAGGTCACGGCGCTCTGGCCCATGTCAGGATCCCGGTGCTGAGGCAGCCCCTTCCCCACATATCCACCCACTCCTTGTTCTTTTGATCATGCAATTCATGCAAACTGGGTGCCAGCTGTGTGGACCGTGCAGCTGGCGGCCAGGATTGCCCCGCCACGCGACGTGTCCCCAGTCCCTCGGCGCCCCTCACTGCTACCAGCTAGCTCCAGGAAGGGTGCGAGCTGGCTTCCACTGCCGTCCTTCCCCCTTCCTGTCCAGGCGGGCCCTCCATTTGCGCTAGTCGGCCCGAAACCTTCTCTCCTGCGCTGCATACGCTGAAGGAATTCCTCAGCGTTTCCAGCTGCTAGAGGGCGCTCTTCTCTTCTCTTTGGTCCCCTGCAGCGCTTCCAGTGGAAATTTAGGAGGTGGGAAGGGCTTGAGGGTTCTCCGTATCTAGGGGCTCCCGCTCCAGCAGATTCAACCAACTGTGGGTTGAAAATATTCGGGAAAAAACGGAAAGTTTCAAAAAGCAACACCTGAACTTGCCACACACCGGCAACTGCTTACGTAGCATTCACGTTGCCTTACATAGCACGCGTCCTCTAGAGATGACCTCAAGTACACAGGAGGACACGGCGAAAGAGTATGTGACAATGAATGTATGCGTATTTTCATGTATAACTGAAAGATTGTGCTCTGCGATGGGATTCGACACAAAATTGTAAAATGACTATAACTCAAAAAAAAAAATACATGTATGTATGTAAAACATAAAGTACACGGGAGGATCCATGTAACTGCATGTCAGTCCTGTGTCATTTTATAAAAGAGGCGTCAGCATCCATGGATGTTGGCATCTGTGGGGAGTCCTGGAACCAGTGCCCCAGGCTTACCGAGGGATGACTGGAAGCCCAGGCTCCTTATCCCAGCCTGTCATGTCCCCACGTGGTCTGAATCCTGCCTGTACCACACTCCCCTGGTCACTCTCCTCCAGCCCTCCCAGACTGCCCTCTTCTTCTGGAACAGGCCAAGCTCACTGCACTTCATGTCTGACCTCTAGAAATACCCGTTATATTCTGGGCACGGCTCTGCTTCGGTAAGACGGGCTGCATTGCCACTAGAGAAGACAGGATGCAGGGTCCTTAGAAAACTACAAATAGACTTACCTTATGATCCAGTCTTCCCACGCCTGGGGATATGTCAGGAGAAAACTCTAATTCAAACTCTCACATTCACCTCAGTGCTCACAGCAGCCCTCTTTATAATAGCCAGGACGTGGAACCAACCCAAAAGTCCACCTACTGGGGACTGGATAAAGAAGTAGTGGTCTATTTAAGCCGTGGAATACTACTCAGCCATGAAAAAGATGAAACGTGTCTTTCGTTGCAACATAGATGGACACAGAGAGAGTCATTCTGAGTGAAGTAAGCCAGAAGAGAGAAAAATGCCATATGATACCACTTCCATGTGGAATGTAAAACAAAGGCAGAAATGAGCTCAATGACCATAGAGGAACAAAACCACAGACATAGAGAAACCAACTTATGATTAGCAGGGAACGAAGGGGTTGGGAAGTGGTAAATATGGGAACTGGAAAATTGCCCCTCTTGGGGAGTGATGGAAATGGTAGCTATCTTGCTTGTTGTGATGCTTCTCTAGGTGCAGACATCTATGAAAATTCATCAAATACTACATGTGAGATATGTCTAATTTACGGAACAGAAATCGTACCACAATAAAGGTGTTGTAACAAAAAGAGAAGGGCTGCATCGTGTCCTATGTTTCTATGTGTCTTCAGGGAGGCCTCAAGGGGGCGGTGCTGGCCTTCCCGCCATCACGATGACATGAAGCCCGAACAATCCATCGATGGGAAGAAGATAAGAGCCATGGTCCCATGTGGACCCCAAGCTTAGGCATGGTGCATGGGTGACATTTATCGAGAATCCAGCGAGGTCGTGGCCAGAGCTAGAGGCCGGGGCAGCAAACCGGGAGTGGCACTGAGGAGCATCGTGGGGCAGAGGCTGGTCTGGGGGCCCGCAGGCTCCTCCCAGGAGGAGCCTCAGTGTTCGGGAGGTGGCTAACGTGCCTGCTTCGTGTCACCAGCAAGTGATGCCACCTGTGGAAAATCAGCTGGAATCCTGAGCCGGGTCAGCCCTGGGTGATGCGCTAAAGGCTCCTACCGGAGGGGGGGGCGCCAGACGGACAGTGACCCAAGCAAGAGGCTGCTGAGTTTCCGGCCTGTGTTTATCATGCTTTCCGTGTCTCACTGCATCTCAGTGTCACCCGGAGGAATTAGGGCGGCGTTTCTAGGCTGATGGCCTCTTGGTTCCTCATCAGGCTGGCAAGCCCCCCAGCCCTATCTGGCCAGACCTCTGCGAGTGCCTTCCCTTGTTCTAACAAAACCCTTCCCACCCTCGCCTGCGGCGAGCTTTTGTTTTTTAATTGATGGCAATGAGGATACCTTCCAGCCTCCTCAGGCCCTTCCTTAGGGCTTCTGCCCTCAGATCCTGGCAAGGGGGCCCCCCTATCCCCTCCCCGACTCCTCCACACCCCCGCGCTGCCCTGCGTCCTGCACTACATAGGGTCCTTCTGGCCCTGACACTCCCTCTGGCCACACCCTCAACGTGGTGGTTTCAGCAAGGCCATAGGGACACGCCCATTCGATCCACCCCGTGCTCTGGAAACACAGGACCCCGAATGCCCTGCCCCAGCAGCCTTGACCCACTTCTAGTTTCTGCACCGGCTCTCCCCGGAGTTCAGCTTCCCAGGACTCACACAGAGGCCAACGGGAAGCTGTTGGCATGGAGGGTATATACAGAGCCCGGATGGGAGGTCTGAGTGTCATCCTGTGAACATCCAAGGCCCCTTGGGGCATGGGATGGACCCAGCTTTGGGAAGAAAAGGATCAGGCTAGTGGTCAGACTGGGAATCTGCTCTCCCCAAACTATCACTTTCTTTACGGCAACTCCCATGAGTCTGGGAATTCTAAAGTGGAGCCTGGCCTTCCCCCTTAGAATGAATGTGTATTTGTAAAGGCAGGAGTTTAGAACCTACTGCACTTCAAATGTTGACATATGTAGGATGGGAACTCCCAGGTATGCTCTGACCCTCACTTTTAAAGGTCGAGGGCAGTTATGTTGGCTCTGCTGAGACTGCAAGAGGCAAAGACCATCTGCAGAGAGGAGGCATTCCTGCTTCACGCTCCGAAGTCAGGAGCTTCTGAGCGGATGAAACAATGGACCCTGAGACCCTCGACTGTAAGTTGATTTAGAATGCCGCCAAAGGTGTGTGTGACGTGTGTGTGCGTGTGCGCACTCCTGCACCTGGGGACGTGTGTGGTACGTGACAGTGACTTTGCGTGTGTGTGCGCGCCTGAGGACGTGTGTGGTTGTGTGTATGTTATGGGTGTGTGTGTGGCCCATGACTCCATGTGTGTGTGCGTGGGGATGTATGTGGAGCAGAGTCAGTGTGTCTGAGCGTGTGTTTGTTTGTACGTGCATGCTTTAGTTTTAAGAATCGTAGAAGCTGTCCTTTAGAAGTCTGAAGAAGTAAACGTTTGTATGGTGTCCCTCACTGTATAATTCAAAATGAAAGTCATCTTCAATCGGCAGAAATCTGGTCCCCCCGGATTCTGATTTTTTCCCCCCAATATTGATTATGTCTTCATTTTACTGATGAGGACTGTATCTTAGAGAAATTAAGTGACAGCCAAGGGCATGGAGCTCGCGAGCCCAGTGACAGGACGCGTTCCAAGCGGCGGGGCTCCAGAGGCCTGGAGCCCTGCTCACGACCGCGCGGGGCCTCTCGGCCGGGGGAACAGATTCTGATGGGCCGGGGCCAGCGTGCAGGCTGCCCATGCCGCGGACTCTGGAAGTCGGGTGGAGAGTACCAGACAGCAGACGAGGGTAAAGGGCTGCTCAGAAATCAGTTGGCTTCCTAGATCTTCGATGAGAAAAGAGGCTCACTGCCCATCCCCGATCCCTTTGCTGGTGGCTAAAAGGGACCAAGGCCCACGAGAGCGCTTCTGGGAGCTGCTTGCCAAAACCTGGAACAGGACCGCTCACGACTGGCTCTGCAGCAGGAGCAGAGGAAGGAAACGGCGCCACCGGTGGACATCGTTGGTAGTGGCAGTAGGAGGGCTAGCAGCCTTGGTATGGGGGAGGCAGGACAAGGTCCAAGTGGATGATCGTTTTCACGTGTCTTAAAAATCATTGCTTCATATATTTTATCCATTTTGGGGTTTATTGTAGGGTGGTAGATATGGTCTCCGTTACTCCATCCTAGCTGGATTGATTCATTGTTTTCTTGTTAATTTTCCCTTGAATGATTAGGAAGCTCTATTGTCTTTGAATGAAAATTCTCTCTAAATGTTTATTAATCATTTCTAAGTTCATAAGTTTACATGTAATTGGGCCAGTATTCCTATAACAGTCTCAAGAATGAAATATTCGATTAGATTCTTGTCCTCAATAATGAGAAATTTAGCATATTTTACCTCTCTGTTGTTCCAAACTGTGTTTGTGTGTGTGTGGGAGTGTGTGTCTGCACGTGCACGTGGAGCACTTACTACTATTTCGACAGTTGCTGTAAGATTGTTACATTTACAATGAAAATAAAGGTATAAAGTTCTTGGATTTAATTGCTCACTACCACTATTTAATCCCATGTCTTCCCCATTTTTGAGTCATTTACTTCTTTCTCAATCAAAGGGACTCATGATTGGCTAATTTTTTTCAAGCGGTGGGCTTGGAACCCTTATCTGTCTATACGCAGCTTTATGTTCTCCTCATCAACAACCCTCAGCCTCAACACTCAACTCTCCGTATCTAGGGCCCCAAGCCTTGTTTGAGAATATGGCATTGTTTCCATCACCAAAAAAAAAAAAAATAAATAAAAAAAATAAATAAATAGATAAAAAAATTTTATATTTAAAGTGCTGCCTTTTTACGACTGGGTAGTCTTGCCTGCTGAATTGATATGAATAAAAACACCTTAAATTTCCTCCTGCTTTTTGCCGTAAGTCGGCTTCATTTGAAGCATGTTTTTATCGTTTCTCAGTCGGGCTTCGGCTTTGAACCACTAAACCATCCCCGCACTCTTTTTCTCCATGCTTATTCCTCAAAAAGTGATCTCTCGACCGGAGTAAAGATGCTTCCCGTCAGAGTTGTGTGGCTTCCTGATCCAAAGTCTAAAAGGAGAGAAAAGGAAAAATGCCTGGTTCCGATGGTTCCATTTTGTGAGCTTAGAGATCTAGTTATCCGTGTGGCTGCGGTGGAATCTGTAATATCTTGCCTCAGAGTTTCCTTATTCTGGCTTACTAGAGGAGCCGCATTGGCTGAGGTCACGGCGCTCTGGCCCATGTCAGGATCCCGGTGCTGAGGCAGCCCCTTCCCCACATATCCACCCACTCCTTGTTCTTTTGATCATGCAAACTGGGTGCCAGCTGTGTGGACCGTGCAGCTGGCGGCCAGGATTGCCCCGCCACGCGACGTGTCCCCAGTCCCTCGGTGCCCCTCACTGCTACCAGCTAGCTCCAGGAAGGGTGCGAGCTGGCTTCCACTGCCATCCTTTCCCCTTCCTGTCCAGGCGGGCCCTCCATTTGCGCTAGTCGGCCCGAAACCTTCTTTCCTGCGCTGCATATGCTGAAGGAATTCCTCAGCGTTTCCAGACGCTAGAGGGCGCTCTTCTCCTCTCTTTGGTCCCCTGCAGCGCTTCCAGTGGAAATTTAGGAGGTGGGAAGGGCTTGAGGGTTCTCCGTATCTAGGGGCTCCCGCTCCAGCAGATTCAACCAACTGTGGGTTGAAAATATTCGGGAAAATACAGAAAGTTTCAAAAAGCAACACCTGAACTTGCCACACACCGGCAACTGCTTACGTAGCATTCACGTTGCCTTACATAGCACGCGTCCTCTAGAGATGACCTCAAGTACACAGGAGGACACGGCGCAAGAGTATGTGACAATGAATGTATGCGTATTTTCATGTATAACTGAAAGATTGTGCTCTGCGATAGGATTCGACAAAAAATTGTAAAATGACTATAACTCAAAAAAAAATACATGTATGTATGTAAAAAATAAAGTACACGGGAGGATCCATGTAACTGCATGTCAGTCCTGTGTCATTTTATAAAAGAGGCGTCAGCATCCATGGATGTTGGCATCTGTGGGGAGTCCTGGAACCAGTGCCCCAGGCTTACCGAGGGATGACTGGAAGCCCAGGCTCCTTATCCCAGCCTGTCATGTCCCCACGTGGTCTGAATCCTGCCTGTACCACACTCCCCTGGTCACTCTCCTCCAGCCCTCCCAGACTGCCCCCTTCTTCTGGAACAGGCCAAGCTCACTGCACTTCATGTCTGACCTCTAGAAATACCCGTTATATTCTGGGCACGGCTCTGCTTCAGTAAGACGGGCTGCATTGCCACTAGAGAAGACAGGATGCAGGGTCCTTAGAAAACTACAAATAGACTTACCTTATGATCCAGTCTTCCCACGCCTGGGGATATGTCAGGAGAAAACTCTAATTCAAACTCTCACATTCACCTCAGTGCTCACAGCAGCCCTCTTTATAATAGCCAGGACGTGGAACCAACCCAAAAGTCCACCTACTGGGGACTGGATAAAGAATTAGTGGTCTATTTAAGCCGTGGAATACTACTCAGCCATGAAAAAGATGAAACGATGTCTTTCGTTGCAACATAGATGGACACAGAGAGAGTCATTCTGAGTGAAGTAAGCCAGAAGAGAGAAAAATGCCATATGATACCACTTCCATGTGGAATGTAAAAAAAAGGCAGAAATGAGCTCAATGACCATAGAGGAACAAAACCACAGACATAGAGAAACCAACTTATGGTTAGCAGGGAACGAAGGGGTTGGGAAGTGGTAAATATGGGAACTGGAAAATTGCCCCTCTTGGGGAGTGATGGAAATGGTAGCTATCTTGCTTGTTGTGATGCTTCTCTAGGTGCAGACATCTATGAAAATTCATCAAATACTACATGTGAGATATGTCTAATTTACGGAACAGAAATCGTACCACAATAAAGGTGTTGTAACAAAAAGAGATGGGCTGCATCGTGTCCTATGTTTCTATGTGTCTTCAGGGAGGCCTCAAGGGGGCGGTGCTGGCCTTCCCGCCATCACGATGACATGAAGCCCGAACAATCCATCGATGGGAAGAAGATAAGAGCCATGGTCCCATGTGGACCCCAAGCTTAGGCATGGTGCATGGGTGACATTTATCGAGAATCCAGCGAGGTCGTGGCCAGAGCTAGAGGCCGGGGCAGCAAACCGGGAGTGGCACTGAGGAGCATCGTGGGGCAGAGGCTGGTCTGGGGGCCCGCAGGCTCCTCCCAGGAGGAGCCTCAGTGTTCGGGAGGTGGCTAACGTGCCTGCTTCGTGTCACCAGCAAGTGATGCCACCTGTGGAAAATCAGCTGGAATCCTGAGCCGGGTCAGCCCTGGGTGATGCGCTAAAGGCTCCTACCGGAGGGGGCGCCAGACGGACAGTGACCCAAGCAAGAGGCTGCTGAGTTTCCGGCCTGTGTTTATCATGCTTTCCGTGTCTCACTGCATCTCAGTGTCACCCGGAGGAATTAGGGCGGCGTTTCTAGGCTGATGGCCTCTTGGTTCCTCATCAGGCTGGCAAGCCCCCCAGCCCTATCTGGCCAGACCTCTGCGAGGGCCTTCCCTTGTTCTAACAAAACCCTTCCCACCCTCGCCTGCGGCGAGCTTTTGTTTTTTAATTGATGGCAATGAGGATACCTTCCAGCCTCCTCAGGCCCTTCCTTAGGGCTTCTGCCCTCAGATCCTGGCAAGGGGGCCCCCCTATCCCCTCCCCGACTCCTCCACACCCCCGCGCTGCCCTGTGTCCTGCACTACATAGGGTCCTTCTGGCCCTGACACTCCCTCTGGCCACACCCTCAACGTGGTGGTTTCAGCAAGGCCATAGGGACACGCCCATTCGATCCACCCCGTGCTCTGGAAACACAGGACCCCGAATGCCCTGCCCCAGCAGCCTTGACCCACTTCTAGTTTCTGCACCGGCTCTCCCCGGAGTTCAGCTTCCCAGGACTCACACAGAGGCCAACGGGAAGCTGTTGGCATGGAGGGTATATACAGAGCCCGGATGGGAGGTCTGAGTGTCATCCTGTGAACATCCAAGGCCCCTTGGGGCATGGGATGGACCCAGCTTTGGGAAGAAAAGGATCAGGCTAGTGGTCAGACTGGGAATCTGCTCTCCCCAAACTATCACTTTCTTTACGGCAACTCCCATGAGTCTGGGAATTCTAAAGTGGAGCCTGGCCTTCCCCCTTAGAATGAATGTGTATTTGTAAAGGCAGGAGTTTAGAACCTACTGCACTTCAAATGTTGACATATGTAGGATGGGAACTCCCAGGTATGCTCTGACCCTCACTTTTAAAGGTCGAGGGCAGTTATGTTGGCTCTGCTGAGACTGCAAGAGGCAAAGACCATCTGCAGAGAGGAGGCATTCCTGCTTCACGCTCCGAAGTCAGGAGCTTCTGAGCGGATGAAACAATGGACCCTGAGACCCTCGACTGTAAGTTGATTTAGAATGCCGCCAAAGGTGTGTGTGACGTGTGTGTGCGTGTGCGCACTCCTGCACCTGGGGACGTGTGTGGTACGTGACAGTGACTTTGCGTGTGTGTGCGCGCCTGAGGACGTGTGTGGTTGTGTGTATGTTATGGGTGTGTGTGTGGCCCATGACTCCATGTGTGTGTGCGTGGGGATGTATGTGGAGCAGAGTCAGTGTGTCTGAGCGTGTGTTTGTTTGTACGTGCATGCTTTAGTTTTAAGAATCGTAGAAGCTGTCCTTTAGAAGTCTGAAGAAGTAAACGTTTGTATGGTGTCCCTCACTGTATAATTCAAAATGAAAGTCATCTTCAATCGGCAGAAATCTGGTCCCCCCGGATTCTGATTTTTTCCCCCCAATATTGATTATGTCTTCATTTTACTGATGAGGACTGTATCTTAGAGAAATTAAGTGACAGCCAAGGGCATGGAGCTCGCGAGCCCAGTGACAGGACGCGTTCCAAGCGGCGGGGCTCCAGAGGCCTGGAGCCCTGCTCACGACCGCGCGGGGCCTCTCGGCCGGGGGAACAGATTCTGATGGGCCGGGGCCAGCGTGCAGGCTGCCCATGCCGCGGACTCTGGAAGTCGGGTGGAGAGTACCAGACAGCAGACGAGGGTAAAGGGCTGCTCAGAAATCAGTTGGCTTCCTAGATCTTCGATGAGAAAAGAGGCTCACTGCCCATCCCCGATCCCTTTGCTGGTGGCTAAAAGGGACCAAGGCCCACGAGAGCGCTTCTGGGAGCTGCTTGCCAAAACCTGGAACAGGACCGCTCACGACTGGCTCTGCAGCAGGAGCAGAGGAAGGAAACGGCGCCACCGGTGGACATCGTTGGTAGTGGCAGTAGGAGGGCTAGCAGCCTTGGTATGGGGGAGGCAGGACAAGGTCCAAGTGGATGATCGTTTTCACGTGTCTTAAAAATCATTGCTTCATATATTTTATCCATTTTGGGGTTTATTGTAGGGTGGTAGATATGGTCTCCGTTACTCCATCCTAGCTGGATTGATTCATTGTTTTCTTGTTAATTTTCCCTTGAATGATTAGGAAGCTCTATTGTCTTTGAATGAAAATTCTCTCTAAATGTTTATTAATCATTTCTAAGTTCATAAGTTTACATGTAATTGGGCCAGTATTCCTATAACAGTCTCAAGAATGAAATATTCGATTAGATTCTTGTCCTCAATAATGAGAAATTTAGCATATTTTACCTCTCTGTTGTTCCAAACTGTGTTTGTGTGTGTGTGGGAGTGTGTGTCTGCACGTGCACGTGGAGCAGTTACTACTATTTCGACAGTTGCTGTAAGATTGTTACATTTACAATGAAAATAAAGGTATAAAGTTCTTGGATTTAATTGCTCACTACCACTATTTAATCCCATGTCTTCCCCATTTTTGAGTCATTTACTTCTTTCTCAATCAAAGGGACTCATGATTGGCTAATTTTTTTCAAGCGGTGGGCTTGGAACCCTTATCTGTCTATACGCAGCTTTATGTTCTCCTCATCAACAACCCTCAGCCTCAACACTCAACTCTCCGTATCTAGGGCCCCAAGCCTTGTTTGAGAATATGGCATTGTTTCCATCACCAAAAAAAAAAAATAAATAAATAAAAAAAATAAATAAATAGATAAAAAAATTTTATATTTAAAGTGCTGCCTTTTTACGACTGGGTAGTCTTGCCTGCTGAATTGATATGAATAAAAACACCTTAAATTTCCTCCTGCTTTTTGCCGTAAGTCGGCTTCATTTGAAGCATGTTTTTATCGTTTCTCAGTCGGGCTTCGGCTTTGAACCACTAAACCATCCCCGCACTCTTTTTCTCCATGCTTATTCCTCAAAAAGTGATCTCTCGACCGGAGTAAAGATGCTTCCCGTCAGAGTTGTGTGGCTTCCTGATCCAAAGTCTAAAAGGAGAGAAAAGGAAAAATGCCTGGTTCCGATGGTTCCATTTTGTGAGCTTAGAGATCTAGTTATCCGTGTGGCTGCGGTGGAATCTGTAATATCTTGCCTCAGAGTTTCCTTATTCTGGCTTACTAGTGGAGCCGCATTGGCTGAGGTCACGGCGCTCTGGCCCATGTCAGGATCCCGGTGCTGAGGCAGCCCCTTCCCCACATATCCACCCACTCCTTGTTCTTTTGATCATGCAAACTGGGTGCCAGCTGTGTGGACCGTGCAGCTGGCGGCCAGGATTGCCCCGCCACGCGACGTGTCCCCAGTCCCTCGGTGCCCCTCACTGCTACCAGCTAGCTCCAGGAAGGGTGCGAGCTGGCTTCCACTGCCATCCTTTCCCCTTCCTGTCCAGGCGGGCCCTCCATTTGCGCTAGTCGGCCCGAAACGTTCTCTCCTGCGCTGCATACGCTGAAGGAATTCCTCAGCGTTTCCAGACGCTAGAGGGCGCTCTTCTCCTCTCTTTGGTCCCCTGCAGCGCTTCCAGTGGAAATTTAGGAGGTGGGAAGGGCTTGAGGGTTCTCCGTATCTAGGGGCTCCCGCTCCAGCAGATTCAACCAACTGTGGGTTGAAAATATTCGGGAAAAAACGGAAAGGTTCAAAAAGCAACACCTGAACTTGCCACACACCGGCAACTGCTTACGTAGCATTCACGTTGCCTTACATAGCACGCGTCCTCTAGAGATGACCTCAAGTACACAGGAGGACACGGCGCAAGAGTATGTGACAATGAATGTATGCGTATTTTCATGTATAACTGAAAGATTGTGCTCTGCGATGGGATTCGACACAAAATTGTAAAATGACTATAACTCAAAAAAAAAATACATGTATGTATGTAAAAAATAAAGTACACGGGAGGATCCATGTAACTGCGGTGTCAGTCCTGTGTCATTTTATAAAAGAGGCGTCAGCATCCATGGATGTTGGCATCTGTGGGGAGTCCTGGAACCAGTGCCCCATTCTTACCAAGGGATGACTGGAAGCCCACGCTCCTTATCCCAGCCTGTCATGTCCCCACGTGGTCTGAATCCTGCCTGTACCACACTCCCCTGGTCACTCTCCTCTAGCCCTCCCAGACTGCCCCCTTCTTCTGGAACAGACCAAGCTCACTGCACTTCATGTCTGACCTCTAGAAATACCCGTTATATTCTGGGCACGGCTCTGCTTCAGTAAGACGGGCTGCATTGCCACTAGAGAAGACAGGATGCAGGGTCCTTAGAAAACTACAAATAGACTTACCTTATGATCCAGTCTTCCCACGCCTGGGGATATGTCAGGAGAAAACTCTAATTCAAACTCTCACATTCACCTCAGTGCTCACAGCAGCCCTCTTTATAATAGCCAGGACGTGGAACCAACCCAAAAGTCCACCTACTGGGGACTGGATAAAGAAGTAGTGGTCTATTTAAGCCGTGGAATACTACTCAGCCATGAAAAAGATGAAACGATGTCTTTCGTTGCAACATAGATGGACACAGAGAGAGTCATTCTGAGTGAAGTAAGCCAGAAGAGAGAAAAATGCCATATGATACCACTTCCATGTGGAATGTAAAAAAAAGGCAGAAATGAGCTCAATGACCATAGAGGAACAAAACCACAGACATAGAGAAACCAACTTATGGTTAGCAGGGAACGAAGGGGTTGGGAAGTGGTAAATATGGGAACTGGAAAATTGCCCCTCTTGGGGAGTGATGGAAATGGTAGCTATCTTGCTTGTTGTGATGCTTCTCTAGGTGCAGACATCTATGAAAATTCATCAAATACTACATGTGAGATATGTCTAATTTACGGAACAGAAATCGTACCACAATAAAGGTGTTGTAACAAAAAGAGATGGGCTGCATCGTGTCCTATGTTTCTATGTGTCTTCAGGGAGGCCTCAAGGGGGCGGTGCTGGCCTTCCCGCCATCACGATGACATGAAGCCCGAACAATCCATCGATGGGAAGAAGATAAGAGCCATGGTCCCATGTGGACCCCAAGCTTAGGCATGGTGCATGGGTGACATTTATCGAGAATCCAGCGAGGTCGTGGCCAGAGCTAGAGGCCGGGGCAGCAAACCGGGAGTGGCACTGAGGAGCATCGTGGGGCAGAGGCTGGTCTGGGGGCCCGCAGGCTCCTCCCAGGAGGAGCCTCAGTGTTCGGGAGGTGGCTAACGTGCCTGCTTCGTGTCACCAGCAAGTGATGCCACCTGTGGAAAATCAGCTGGAATCCTGAGCCGGGTCAGCCCTGGGTGATGCGCTAAAGGCTCCTACCGGAGGGGGCGCCAGACGGACAGTGACCCAAGCAAGAGGCTGCTGAGTTTCCGGCCTGTGTTTATCATGCTTTCCGTGTCTCACTGCATCTCAGTGTCACCCGGAGGAATTAGGGCGGCGTTTCTAGGCTGATGGCCTCTTGGTTCCTCATCAGGCTGGCAAGCCCCCCAGCCCTATCTGGCCAGACCTCTGCGAGTGCCTTCCCTTGTTCTAACAAAACCCTTCCCACCCTCGCCTGCGGCGAGCTTTTGTTTTTTAATTGATGGCAATGAGGATACCTTCCAGCCTCCTCAGGCCCTTCCTTAGGGCTTCTGCCCTCAGATCCTGGCAAGGGGGCCCCCTATCCCCTCCCCGACTCCTCCACACCCCCGCGCTGCCCTGTGTCCTGCACTACATAGGGTCCTTCTGGCCCTGACACTCCCTCTGGCCACACCCTCAACGTGGTGGTTTCAGCAAGGCCATAGGGACACGCCCATTCGATCCACCCCGTGCTCTGGAAACACAGGACCCCGAATGCCCTGCCCCAGCAGCCTTGACCCACTTCTAGTTTCGGCACCGGCTCTCCCCGGAGTTCAGCTTCCCAGGACTCACACAGAGGCCAACGGGAAGCTGTTGGCATGGAGGGTATATACAGAGCCCCTATGGGAGGACTGAGTGTCATCCTGTGAACATCCAAGGCCCCTTGGGGCATGGGATGGACCCAGCTTTGGGAAGAAAAGGATCAGGCTAGTGGTCAGACTGGGAATCTGCTCTCCCCAAACTATCACTTTCTTTACGGCAACTCCCATGAGTCTGGGAATTCTAAAGTGGAGCCTGGCCTTCCCCCTTAGAATGAATGTGTATTTGTAAAGGCAGGAGTTTAGAACCTACTGCACTTCAAATGTTGACATATGTAGGATGGGAACTCCCAGGTATGCTCTGACCCTCACTTTTAAAGGTCGAGGGCAGTTATGTTGGCTCTGCTGAGACTGCAAGAGGCAAAGACCATCTGCAGAGAGGAGGCATTCCTGCTTCACGCTCCGAAGTCAGGAGCTTCTGAGCGGATGAAACAATGGAGCCTGAGACCCTCGACTGTAAGTTGATTTAGAATGCCGCCAAAGGTGTGTGTGACGTGTGTGTGCGTGTGCGCACTCCTGCACCTGGGGACGTGTGTGGTACGTGACAGTGACTTTGCGTGTGTGTGCGCGCCTGAGGACGTGTGTGGTTGTGTGTATGTTATGGGTGTGTGTGTGGCCCATGACTCCATGTGTGTGTGCGTGGGGATGTATGTGGAGCAGAGTCAGTGTGTCTGAGCGTGTGTTTGTTTGTACGTGCATGCTTTAGTTTTAAGAATCGTAGAAGCTGTCCTTTAGAAGTCTGAAGTAGTAAACGTTTGTATGGTGTCCCTCACTGTATAATTCAAAATGAAAGTCATCTTCAATCGGCAGAAATCTGGTCCCCCCTGATTCTGATTTTTTCCCCCCAATATTGATTATGTCTTCATTTTACTGAGGAGGACTGTAGCTTAGAGAAGTTAAGTGACAGCCAAGGGCATGGAGCTCGCGAGCCCAGTGACAGGACGCGTTCCAAGCGGCGGGGCTCCAGAGGCCTGGAGCCCTGCTCACGACCGCGCGGGGCCTCTCGGCCGGGGGAACAGATTCTGATGGGCCGGGGCCAGCGTGCAGGCTGCCCATGCCGCGGACCCTGGAAGTCGGGTGGAGAGTACCAGACAGCAGACGAGGGTAAAGGGCTGCTCAGAAATCAGTTGGCTTCCTAGATCTTCGATGAGAAAAGAGGCTCACTGCCCATCCCCGATCCCTTTGCTGGTGGCTAAAAGGGACCAAGGCCCACGAGAGCGCTTCTGGGAGCTGCTTGCCGAAACCTGGAACAGGACCGCTCACTACTGGCTCTGCAGCAGGAGCAGAGGAAGGAAACGGCGCCACCTGGTGGACATCCTTGGTAGTGGCAGTAGGAGGGCTAGCAGCCTTGGTATTGGGGAGGCAGGACAAGGTCCAAGTGGATGATCGTTTTCACGTGTCTTAAAAATCATTGCTTCATATATTTTATCCATTTTGGGGTTTATTGTAGGGTGGTAGTTATGGTCTCCGTTACTCCATCCTAGCTGGATTGATTCATTGTTTTCTTGTTAATTTTCCCTTGAATGATTAGGAAGCTCTATTGTCTTTGAATGAAAATTCTCTCTAAATGTTTATTAATCATTTCTAAGTTCATAAGTTTATATGTAATTGGGCCAGTATTCCTATAACAGTCTCAAGAATGAAATATTCGATTAGATTCTTGTCCTCAATAATGAGAAATTTAGCATATTTTACCTCTCTGTTGTTCCAAACTGTGTTTGTGTGTGTGTGGGAGTGTGTGTCTGCACGTGCGCGTGGAGCACTTACTACTATTTCAACAGTTGCTGTAAGATTGTTACATTTACAATGAAAATAATGGTATAAAGTTCTTGGATTTAATTGCTCACTACCACTATTTAATCCCATGTCTTCCCCATTTTTGAGTCATTTACTTCTTTCTCAATCAAAGGGACTCATGATTGGCTAATTTTTTTCAAGCGGTGGGCTTGGAACCCTTATCTGTCTATACGCAGCTTTATGTTCTCCTCATCAACAACCCTCAGCCTCAACACTCAACTCTCCGTATCTAGGTCCCCAAGCCTTGTTTGAGAATATGGCATTGTTTCCATCACCAAAAAAAAAAAAAAAAAAATAAATAAATAAATAAAATAAAATTTTATATATAAAGTGCTGCCTTTTTACGACTGGGTAGTCTTGCCTGCTGAATTGATATGAATAAAGAACACCTTAAACTTCCTCCTGCTTTTTGCCGTAAGTCGGCTTCATTTGAAGCATGTTTTTATCGTTTCTCAGACGGGCTTCGGCTTTGAACCACTAAACCATCCCCGCACTCTTTTTTCCATGCTTATTCCTCAAAAAGTGATCTCTCGACCGGAGTAAAGATGCTTCCCGTCAGAGTTGTGTGGCTTCCTGATCCAAAGTCTAAAAGAAGAGAAAAGGAAAAATGCCTGGTTCCGATGGTTCCATTTTGTGAGCTTAGAGATCTAGTTATTCGTGTGGCTGCGGTGGAATCTGTAATATCTTGCCTCAGAGTTTCCTTATTCTGGCTTACTAGTGGAGCCGCATTGGCTGAGGTCACGGCGCTCTGGCCCATGTCAGGATCCCGGTGCTGAGGCAGCCCCTTCCCCACATATCCACCCACTCCTTGTTCTTTTGATCATGCAATTCATGCAAACTGGGTGCCAGCTGTGTGGACCGTGCAGCTGGCGGGCAGGATTGCCCCGCACGCGACGTGTCCCCAGTCCCTCGGCGCCCCTCACTGCTACCAGCTAACTCCAGGAAGGGTGCGAGCTGGCTTCCACTGCCGTCCTTCCCCCTTCCTGTCCAGGCGGGCCCTCCATTTGCGCTAGTCGGCCCGAAACGTTCTCTCCTGCGCTGCATACGCTGAAGGAATTCCTCAGCGTTTCCAGCCGCTAGAGGGCGCTCTTCTCCTCTCTTTGGTCCCCTGCAGCGCTTCCAGTGGAAATTTAGGAGGTGGGAAGGGCTTGAGGGTTCTCCGTATATAGGGGTTCCCGCTCCAGCAGATTCAACCAACTGTGGGTTGAAAATATTCGGGAAAAAACGGAAAGGTTCAAAAAGCAACACCTGAACTTGCCACACACCGGCAACTGCTTACGTAGCATTCACGTTGCCTTACATAGCACGCGTCCTCTAGAGATGACCTCAAGTACACAGGAGGACACGGCGCAAGAGTATGTGACAATGAATGTATGCGTATTTTCATGTATAACTGAAAGATTGTGCTCTGCGATGGGATTCGACAAAAAATTGTAAAATGACTATAACTCAAAAAAAATACATGTATGTATGTAAAAAATAAAGTACACGGGAGGATCCATGTAACTGCATGTCAGTCCTGTGTCATTTTATAAAAGAGGCGTCAGCATCCATGGATGTTGGCATCTGTGGGGAGTCCTGGAACCAGTGCCCCAGGCTTACCGAGGGATGACTGGAAGCCCAGGCTCCTTATCCCAGCCTGTCATGTCCCCACGTGTTCTGAATCCTGCCTGTACCACACTCCCCTGGTCACTCTCCTCCAGCCTTCCCAGACTGCCCCCTTCTTCTGGAACAGGCCAAGCTCACTGCACTTCATGTCTGACCTCTAGAAATACCCGTTATATTCTGGGCACGGCTCTGCTTCAGTAAGACGGGCTGCATTGCCACTAGAGAAGACAGGATGCAGGGTCCTTAGAAAACTACAAATAGACTTACCTTATGATCCAGTCTTCCCACGCCTGGGGATATGTCAGGAGAAAACTCTAATTCAAACTCTCACATTCACCTCAGTGCTCACAGCAGCCCTCTTTATAATAGCCAGGACGTGGAACCAACCCAAAAGTCCACCTACTGGGGACTGGATAAAGAAGTAGTGGTCTATTTAAGCCGTGGAATACTACTCAGCCATGAAAAAGATGAAACGATGTCTTTCGTTGCAACATAGATGGACACAGAGAGAGTCATTCTGAGTGAAGTAAGCCAGAAGAGAGAAAAATGCCATATGATACCACTTCCATGTGGAATGTAAAAAAAAGGCAGAAATGAGCTCAATGACCATAGAGGAAGAAAACCACAGACATAGAGAAACCAACTTATGGTTAGCAGGGAACGAAGGGGTTGGGAAGTGGTAAATATGGGAACTGGAAAATTGCCCCTCTTGGGGAGTGATGGAAATGGTAGCTATCTTGCTTGTTGTGATGCTTCTCTAGGTGCAGACATCTATGAAAATTCATCAAATACTACATGTGAGATATGTCTAATTTACGGAACAGAAATCGTACCACAATAAAGGTGTTGTAACAAAAAGAGATGGGCTGCATCGTGTCCTATGTTTCTATGTGTCTTCAGGGAGGCCTCAAGGGGGCGGTGCTGGCCTTCCCGCCATCACGATGACATGAAGCCCGAACAATCCATCGATGGGAAGAAGATAAGAGCCATGGTCCCATGTGGACCCCAAGCTTAGGCATGGTGCATGGGTGACATTTATCGAGAATCCAGCGAGGTCGTGGCCAGAGCTAGAGGCCGGGGCAGCAAACCGGGAGTGGCACTGAGGAGCATCGTGGGGCAGAGGCTGGTCTGGGGGCCCGCAGGCTCCTCCCAGGAGGAGCCTCAGTGTTCGGGAGGTGGCTAACGTGCCTGCTTCGTGTCACCAGCAAGTGATGCCACCTGTGGAAAATCAGCTGGAATCCTGAGCCGGGTCAGCCCTGGGTGATGCGCTAAAGGCTCCTACCGGAGGGGGGGGCGCCAGACGGACAGTGACCCAAGCAAGAGGCTGCTGAGTTTCCGGCCTGTGTTTATCATGCTTTCCGTGTCTCACTGCATCTCAGTGTCACCCGGAGGAATTAGGGCGGCGTTTCTAGGCTGATGGCCTCTTGGTTCCTCATCAGGCTGGCAAGCCCCCCAGCCCTATCTGGCCAGACCTCTGCGAGGGCCTTCCCTTGTTCTAACAAAACCCTTCCCACCCTCGCCTGCGGCGAGCTTTTGTTTTTTAATTGATGGCAATGAGGATACCTTCCAGCCTCCTCAGGCCCTTCCTTAGGGCTTCTGCCCTCAGATCCTGGCAAGGGGGCCCCCCTATCCCCTCCCCGACTCCTCCACACCCCCGCGCTGCCCTGTGTCCTGCACTACATAGGGTCCTTCTGGCCCTGACACTCCCTCTGGCCACACCCTCAACGTGGTGGTTTCAGCAAGGCCATAGGGACACGCCCATTCGATCCACCCCGTGCTCTGGAAACACAGGACCCCGAATGCCCTGCCCCAGCAGCCTTGACCCACTTCTAGTTTCGGCACCGGCTCTCCCCGGAGTTCAGCTTCCCAGGACTCACACAGAGGCCAACGGGAAGCTGTTGGCATGGAGGGTATATACAGAGCCCCTATGGGAGGTCTGAGTGTCATCCTGTGAACATCCAAGGCCCCTTGGGGCATGGGATGGACCCAGCTTTGGGAAGAAAAGGATCAGGCTAGTGGTCAGACTGGGAATCTGCTCTCCCCAAACTATCACTTTCTTTACGGCAACTCCCATGAGTCTGGGAATTCTAAAGTGGAGCCTGGCCTTCCCCCTTAGAATGAATGTGTATTTGTAAAGGCAGGAGTTTAGAACCTACTGCACTTCAAATGTTGACATATGTAGGATGGGAACTCCCAGGTATGCTCTGACCCTCACTTTTAAAGGTCGAGGGCAGTTATGTTGGCTCTGCTGAGACTGCAAGAGGCAAAGACCATCTGCAGAGAGGAGGCATTCCTGCTTCACGCTCCGAAGTCAGGAGCTTCTGAGCGGATGAAACAATGGACCCTGAGACCCTCGACTGTAAGTTGATTTAGAATGCCGCCAAAGGTGTGTGTGACGTGTGTGTGGGTGTGCGCACTCCTGCACCTGGGGACGTGTGTGGTACGTGACAGTGACTTTGCGTGTGTGTGCGCGCCTGAGGACGTGTGTGGTTGTGTGTATGTTATGGGTGTGTGTGTGGCCCATGACTCCATGTGTGTGTGCGTGGGGATGTATGTGGAGCAGAGTCAGTGTGTCTGAGCGTGTGTTTGTTTGTACGTGCATGCTTTAGTTTTAAGAATCGTAGAAGCTGTCCTTTAGAAGTCTGAAGAAGTAAACGTTTGTATGGTGTCCCTCACTGTATAATTCAAAATGAAAGTCATCTTCAATCGGCAGAAATCTGGTCCCCCCGGATTCTGATTTTTTCCCCCCAATATTGATTATGTCTTCATTTTACTGATGAGGACTGTATCTTAGAGAAATTAAGTGACAGCCAAGGGCATGGAGCTCGCGAGCCCAGTGACAGGACGCGTTCCAAGCGGCGGGGCTCCAGAGGCCTGGAGCCCTGCTCACGACCGCGCGGGGCCTCTCGGCCGGGGGAACAGATTCTGATGGGCCGGGGCCAGCGTGCAGGCTGCCCATGCCGCGGACTCTGGAAGTCGGGTGGAGAGTACCAGACAGCAGACGAGGGTAAAGGGCTGCTCAGAAATCAGTTGGCTTCCTAGATCTTCGATGAGAAAAGAGGCTCACTGCCCATCCCCGATCCCTTTGCTGGTGGCTAAAAGGGACCAAGGCCCACGAGAGCGCTTCTGGGAGCTGCTTGCCAAAACCTGGAACAGGACCGCTCACGACTGGCTCTGCAGCAGGAGCAGAGGAAGGAAACGGCGCCACCTGGTGGACATCCTTGGTAGTGGCAGTAGGAGGGCTAGCAGCCTTGGTATGGGGGAGGCAGGACAAGGTCCAAGTGGATGATCGTTTTCACGTGTCTTAAAAATCATTGCTTCATATATTTTATCCATTTTGGGGTTTATTGTAGGGTGGTAGATATGGTCTCCGTTACTCCATCCTAGCTGGATTGATTCATTGTTTTCTTGTTAATTTTCCCTTGAATGATTTGGAAGCTCTATTGTCTTTGAATGAAAATTCTCTCTAAATGTTTATTAATCATTTCTAAGTTCATAAGTTTACATGTAATTGGGCCAGTATTCCTATAACAGTCTCAAGAATGAAATAATCGATTAGATTCTTGTCCTCAATACTGAGAAATTTAGCATATTTTACCTCTCTGCTGTTCCAAACTGTGTTTGTGTGTGTGTGGGAGTGTGTGTCTGCACGTGCACGTGGAGCAGTTACTACTATTTCGACAGTTGCTGTAAGATTGTTACATTTACAATGAAAATAAAGGTATAAAGTTCTTGGATTTAATTGCTCACTACCACTATTTAATCCCATGTCGTCCCCATTTTTGAGTCATTTACTTCTTTCTCAATCAAAGGGACTCATGATTGGCTAATTTTTTTCAAGCGGTGGGCTTGGAACCCTTATCTGTCTATACGCAGCTTTATGTTCTCCTCATCAACAACCCTCAGCCTCAACACTCAACTCTCCGTATCTAGGGCCCCAAGCCTTGTTTGAGAATATGGCATTGTTTCCATCACCAAAAATAAATAAATAAATAAATAAATAAATAAATAAATAAATAAATAAAATAAAATTTTATATTTAAAGTGCTGCCTTTTTACGACTGGGTAGTCTTGCCTGCTGAATTGATATGAATAAAGAACACCTTAAACTTCCTCCTGCTTTTTGCCGTAAGTCGGCTTCATTTGAAGCATGTTTTTATCGTTTCTCAGACGGGCTTCGGCTTTGAACCACTAAACCATCCCCGCACTCTTTTTCTCCATGCTTATTCCTCAAAAAGTGATCTCTCGACCGGAGTAAAGATGCTTCCCGTCAGAGTTGTGTGGCTTCCTGATCCAAAGTCTAAAAGAAGAGAAAAGGAAAAATGCCTGGTTCCGATGGTTCCATTTTGTGAGCTTAGAGATCTAGTTATCCGTGTGGCTGCGGTGGAATCTGTAATATCTTGCCTCAGAGTTTCCTTATTCTGGCTTACTAGTGGAGCCGCATTGGCTGAGGTCACGGCGCTCTGGCCCATGTCAGGATCCCGGTGCTGAGGCAGCCCCTTCCCCACATATCCACCCACTCCTTGTTCTTTTGATCATGCAATTCATGCAAACTGGGTGCCAGCTGTGTGGACCGTGCAGCTGGCGGCCAGGATTGCCCCGCCACGCGACGTGTCCCCAGTCCCTCGGCGCCCCTCACTGCTACCAGCTAGCTCCAGGAAGGGTGCGAGCTGGCTTCCACTGCCGTCCTTCCCCCTTCCTGTCCAGGCGGGCCCTCCATTTGCGCTAGTCGGCCCGAAACCTTCTCTCCTGCGCTGCATACGCTGAAGGAATTCCTCAGCGTTTCCAGCCGCTAGAGGGGGCTCTTCTCCTCTCTTTGGTCCCCTGCAGCGCTTCCAGTGGAAATTTAGGAGGTGGGAAGGGCTTGAGGGTTCTCCGTATCTAGGGGCTCCCGCTCCAGCAGATTCAACCAACTGTGGGTTGAAAATATTCGGGAAAAAACGGAAAGTTTCAAAAAGCAACACCTGAACTTGCCACACACCGGCAACTGCTTACGTAGCATTCACGTTGCCTTACATAGCACGCGTCCTCTAGAGATGACCTCAAGTACACAGGAGGACACGGCGAAAGAGTATGTGACAATGAATGTATGCGTATTTTCATGTATAACTGAAAGATTGTGCTCTGCGATGGGATTCGACACAAAATTGTAAAATGACTATAACTCAAAAAAAAAAATACATGTATGTATGTAAAACATAAAGTACACGGGAGGATCCATGTAACTGCATGTCAGTCCTGTGTCATTTTATAAAAGAGGCGTCAGCATCCATGGATGTTGGCATCTGTGGGGAGTCCTGGAACCAGTGCCCCAGGCTTACCGAGGGATGACTGGAAGCCCAGGCTCCTTATCCCAGCCTGTCATGTCCCCACGTGTTCTGAATCCTGCCTGTACCACACTCCCCTGGTCACTCTCCTCCAGCCCTCCCAGACTGCCCTCTTCTTCTGGAACAGGCCAAGCTCACTGCACTTCATGTCTGACCTCTAGAAATACCCGTTATATTCTGGGCACGGCTCTGCTTCGGTAAGACGGGCTGCATTGCCACTAGAGAAGACAGGATGCAGGGTCCTTAGAAAACTACAAATAGACTTACCTTATGATCCAGTCTTCCCACGCCTGGGGATATGTCAGGAGAAAACTCTAATTCAAACTCTCACATTCACCTCAGTGCTCACAGCAGCCCTCTTTATAATAGCCAGGACGTGGAACCAAACCAAAAGTCCACCTACTGGGGACTGGATAAAGAAGTAGTGGTCTATTTAAGCCGTGGAATACTACTCAGCCATGAAAAAGATGAAACGTGTCTTTCGTTGCAACATAGATGGACACAGAGAGAGTCATTCTGAGTGAAGTAAGCCAGAAGAGAGAAAAATGCCATATGATACCACTTCCATGTGGAATGTAAAACAAAGGCAGAAATGAGCTCAATGACCATAGAGGAACAAAACCACAGACATAGAGAAACCAACTTATGATTAGCAGGGAACGAAGGGGTTGGGAAGTGGTAAATATGGGAACTGGAAAATTGCCCCTCTTGGGGAGTGATGGAAATGGTAGCTATCTTGCTTGTTGTGATGCTTCTCTAGGTGCAGACATCTATGAAAATTCATCAAATACTACATGTGAGATATGTCTAATTTACGGAACAGAAATCGTACCACAATAAAGGTGTTGTAACAAAAAGAGATGGGCTGCATCGTGTCCTATGTTTCTATGTGTCTTCAGGGAGGCCTCAAGGGGGCGGTGCTGGCCTTCCCGCCATCACGATGACATGAAGCCCGAACAATCCATCGATGGGAAGAAGATAAGAGCCATGGTCCCATGTGGACCCCAAGCTTAGGCATGGTGCATGGGTGACATTTATCGAGAATCCAGCGAGGTCGTGGCCAGAGCTAGAGGCCGGGGCAGCAAACCGGGAGTGGCACTGAGGAGCATCGTGGGGCAGAGGCTGGTCTGGGGGCCCGCAGGCTCCTCCCAGGAGGAGCCTCAGTGTTCGGGAGGTGGCTAACGTGCCTGCTTCGTGTCACCAGCAAGTGATGCCACCTGTGGAAAATCAGCTGGAATCCTGAGCCGGGTCAGCCCTGGGTGATGCGCTAAAGGCTCCTACCGGAGGGGGGGGCGCCAGACGGACAGTGACCCAAGCAAGAGGCTGCTGAGTTTCCGGCCTGTGTTTATCATGCTTTCCGTGTCTCACTGCATCTCAGTGTCACCCGGAGGAATTAGGGCGGCGTTTCTAGGCTGATGGCCTCTTGGTTCCTCATCAGGCTGGCAAGCCCCCCAGCCCTATCTGGCCAGACCTCTGCGAGGGCCTTCCCTTGTTCTAACAAAACCCTTCCCACCCTCGCCTGCGGCGAGCTTTTGTTTTTTAATTGATGGCAATGAGGATACCTTCCAGCCTCCTCAGGCCCTTCCTTAGGGCTTCTGCCCTCAGATCCTGGCAAGGGGGCCCCCCTATCCCCTCCCCGACTCCTCCACACCCCCGCGCTGCCCTGCGTCCTGCACTACATAGGGTCCTTCTGGCCCTGACACTCCCTCTGGCCACACCCTCAACGTGGTGGTTTCAGCAAGGCCATAGGGACACGCCCATTCGATCCACCCCGTGCTCTGGAAACACAGGACCCCGAATGCCCTGCCCCAGAAGCCTTGACCCACTTCTAGTTTCTGCACCGGCTCTCCCCGGAGTTCAGCTTCCCAGGACTCACACAGAGGCCAACGGGAAGCTGTTGGCATGGAGGGTATATACAGAGCCCGGATGGGAGGTCTGAGTGTCATCCTGTGAACATCCAAGGCCCCTTGGGGCATGGGATGGACCCAGCTTTGGGAAGAAAAGGATCAGGCTAGTGGTCAGACTGGGAATCTGCTCTCCCCAAACTATCACTTTCTTTACGGCAACTCCCATGAGTCTGGGAATTCTAAAGTGGAGCCTGGCCTTCCCCCTTAGAATGAATGTGTATTTGTAAAGGCAGGAGTTTAGAACCTACTGCACTTCAAATGTTGACATATGTAGGATGGGAACTCCCAGGTATGCTCTGACCCTCACTTTTAAAGGTCGAGGGCAGTTATGTTGGCTCTGCTGAGACTGCAAGAGGCAAAGACCATCTGCAGAGAGGAGGCATTCCTGCTTCACGCTCCGAAGTCAGGAGCTTCTGAGCGGATGAAACAATGGACCCTGAGACCCTCGACTGTAAGTTGATTTAGAATGCCGCCAAAGGTGTGTGTGACGTGTGTGTGCGTGTGCGCACTCCTGCACCTGGGGACGTGTGTGGTACGTGACAGTGACTTTGCGTGTGTGTGCGCGCCTGAGGACGTGTGTGGTTGTGTGTATGTTATGGGTGTGTGTGTGGCCCATGACTCCATGTGTGTGTGCGTGGGGATGTATGTGGAGCAGAGTCAGTGTGTCTGAGCGTGTGTTTGTTTGTACGTGCATGCTTTAGTTTTAAGAATCGTAGAAGCTGTCCTTTAGAAGTCTGAAGAAGTAAACGTTTGTATGGTGTCCCTCACTGTATAATTCAAAATGAAAGTCATCTTCAATCGGCAGAAATCTGGTCCCCCCGGATTCTGATTTTTTCCCCCCAATATTGATTATGTCTTCATTTTACTGATGAGGACTGTATCTTAGAGAAATTAAGTGACAGCCAAGGGCATGGAGCTCGCGAGCCCAGTGACAGGACGCGTTCCAAGCGGCGGGGCTCCAGAGGCCTGGAGCCCTGCTCACGACCGCGCGGGGCCTCTCGGCCGGGGGAACAGATTCTGATGGGCCGGGGCCAGCGTGCAGGCTGCCCATGCCGCGGACTCTGGAAGTCGGGTGGAGAGTACCAGACAGCAGACGAGGGTAAAGGGCTGCTCAGAAATCAGTTGGCTTCCTAGATCTTCGATGAGAAAAGAGGCTCACTGCCCATCCCCGATCCCTTTGCTGGTGGCTAAAAGGGACCAAGGCCCACGAGAGCGCTTCTGGGAGCTGCTTGCCAAAACCTGGAACAGGACCGCTCACGACTGGCTCTGCAGCAGGAGCAGAGGAAGGAAACGGCGCCACCGGTGGACATCGTTGGTAGTGGCAGTAGGAGGGCTAGCAGCCTTGGTATGGGGGAGGCAGGACAAGGTCCAAGTGGATGATCGTTTTCACGTGTCTTAAAAATCATTGCTTCATATATTTTATCCATTTTGGGGTTTATTGTAGGGTGGTAGATATGGTCTCAGTTACTCCATCCTAGCTGGATTGATTCATTGTTTTCTTGTTAATTTTCCCTTGAATGATTAGGAAGCTCTATTGTCTTTGAATGAAAATTCTCTCTAAATGTTTATTAATCATTTCTACGTTCATAAGTTTACATGTAATTGGGCCAGTATTCCTATAACAGTCTCAAGAATGAAATATTCGATTAGATTCTTGTCCTCAATAATGAGAAATTTAGCATATTTTACCTCTCTGTTGTTCCAAACTGTGTTTGTGTGTGTGTGGGAGTGTGTGTCTGCACGTGCACGTGGAGCACTTACTACTATTTCGACAGTTGCTGTAAGATTGTTACATTTACAATGAAAATAAAGGTATAAAGTTCTTGGATTTAATTGCTCACTACCACTATTTAATCCCATGTCTTCCCCATTTTTGAGTCATTTACTTCTTTCTCAATCAAAGGGACTCATGATTGGCTAATTTTTTTCAAGCGGTGGGCTTGGAACCCTTATCTGTCTATACGCAGCTTTATGTTCTCCTCATCAACAACCCTCAGCCTCAACACTCAACTCTCCGTATCTAGGGCCCCAAGCCTTGTTTGAGAATATGGCATTGTTTCCATCACCAAAAAAAAAAAAAAATAAATAAAAAAAATAAATAAATAGATAAAAAAATTTTATATTTAAAGTGCTGCCTTTTTACGACTGGGTAGTCTTGCCTGCTGAATTGATATGAATAAAAACACCTTAAATTTCCTCCTGCTTTTTGCCGTAAGTCGGCTTCATTTGAAGCATGTTTTTATCGTTTCTCAGTCGGGCTTCGGCTTTGAACCACTAAACCATCCCCGCACTCTTTTTCTCCATGCTTATTCCTCAAAAAGTGATCTCTCGACCGGAGTAAAGATGCTTCCCGTCAGAGTTGTGTGGCTTCCTGATCCAAAGTCTAAAAGGAGAGAAAAGGAAAAATGCCTGGTTCCGATGGTTCCATTTTGTGAGCTTAGAGATCTAGTTATCCGTGTGGCTGCGGTGGAATCTGTAATATCTTGCCTCAGAGTTTCCTTATTCTGGCTTACTAGAGGAGCCGCATTGGCTGAGGTCACGGCGCTCTGGCCCATGTCAGGATCCCGGTGCTGAGGCAGCCCCTTCCCCACATATCCACCCACTCCTTGTTCTTTTGATCATGCAAACTGGGTGCCAGCTGTGTGGACCGTGCAGCTGGCGGCCAGGATTGCCCCGCCACGCGACGTGTCCCCAGTCCCTCGGTGCCCCTCACTGCTACCAGCTAGCTCCAGGAAGGGTGCGAGCTGGCTTCCACTGCCATCCTTTCCCCTTCCTGTCCAGGCGGGCCCTCCATTTGCGCTAGTCGGCCCGAAACCTTCTTTCCTGCGCTGCATATGCTGAAGGAATTCCTCAGCGTTTCCAGACGCTAGAGGGCGCTCTTCTCCTCTCTTTGGTCCCCTGCAGCGCTTCCAGTGGAAATTTAGGAGGTGGGAAGGGCTTGAGGGTTCTCCGTATCTAGGGGCTCCCGCTCCAGCAGATTCAACCAACTGTGGGTTGAAAATATTCGGGAAAATACAGAAAGTTTCAAAAAGCAACACCTGAACTTGCCACACACCGGCAACTGCTTACGTAGCATTCACGTTGCCTTACATAGCACGCGTCCTCTAGAGATGACCTCAAGTACACAGGAGGACACGGCGCAAGAGTATGTGACAATGAATGTATGCGTATTTTCATGTATAACTGAAAGATTGTGCTCTGCGATGGGATTCGACAAAAAATTGTAAAATGACTATAACTCAAAAAAAATACATGTATGTATGTAAAACATAAAGTACACGGGAGGATCCATGTAACTGCATGTCAGTCCTGTGTCATTTTATAAAAGAGGCGTCAGCATCCATGGATGTTGGCATCTGTGGGGAGTCCTGGAACCAGTGCCCCAGGCTTACCGAGGGATGACTGGAAGCCCAGGCTCCTTATCCCAGCCTGTCATGTCCCCACGTGGTCTGAATCCTGCCTGTACCACACTCCCCTGGTCACTCTCCTCCAGCCCTCCCAGACTGCCCCCTTCTTCTGGAACAGGCCAAGCTCACTGCACTTCATGTCTGACCTCTAGAAATACCCGTTATATTCTGGGCACGGCTCTGCTTCAGTAAGACGGGCTGCATTGCCACTAGAGAAGACAGGATGCAGGGACCTTAGAAAACTACAAATAGACTTACCTTATGATCCAGTCTTCCCACGCCTGGGGATATGTCAGGAGAAAACTCTAATTCAAACTCTCACATTCACCTCAGTGCTCACAGCAGCCCTCTTTATAATAGCCAGGACGTGGAACCAACCCAAAAGTCCACCTACTGGGGACTGGATAAAGAAGTAGTGGTCTATTTAAGCCGTGGAATACTACTCAGCCATGAAAAAGATGAAACGATGTCTTTCGTTGCAACATAGATGGACACAGAGAGAGTCATTCTGAGTGAAGTAAGCCAGAAGAGAGAAAAATGCCATATGATACCACTTCCATGTGGAATGTAAAAAAAAGGCAGAAATGAGCTCAATGACCATAGAGGAACAAAACCACAGACATAGAGAAACCAACTTATGGTTAGCAGGGAACGAAGGGGTTGGGAAGTGGTAAATATGGGAACTGGAAAATTGCCCCTCTTGGGGAGTGATGGAAATGGTAGCTATCTTGCTTGTTGTGATGCTTCTCTAGGTGCAGACATCTATGAAAATTCATCAAATACTACATGTGAGATATGTCTAATTTACGGAACAGAAATCGTACCACAATAAAGGTGTTGTAACAAAAAGAGATGGGCTGCATCGTGTCCTATGTTTCTATGTGTCTTCAGGGAGGCCTCAAGGGGGCGGTGCTGGCCTTCCCGCCATCACGATGACATGAAGCCCGAACAATCCATCGATGGGAAGAAGATAAGAGCCATGGTCCCATGTGGACCCCAAGCTTAGGCATGGTGCATGGGTGACATTTATCGAGAATCCAGCGAGGTCGTGGCCAGAGCTAGAGGCCGGGGCAGCAAACCGGGAGTGGCACTGAGGAGCATCGTGGGGCAGAGGCTGGTCTGGGGGCCCGCAGGCTCCTCCCAGGAGGAGCCTCAGTGTTCGGGAGGTGGCTAACGTGCCTGCTTCGTGTCACCAGCAAGTGATGCCACCTGTGGAAAATCAGCTGGAATCCTGAGCCGGGTCAGCCCTGGGTGATGCGCTAAAGGCTCCTACCGGAGGGGGCGCCAGACGGACAGTGACCCAAGCAAGAGGCTGCTGAGTTTCCGGCCTGTGTTTATCATGCTTTCCGTGTCTCACTGCATCTCAGTGTCACCCGGAGGAATTAGGGCGGCGTTTCTAGGCTGATGGCCTCTTGGTTCCTCATCAGGCTGGCAAGCCCCCCAGCCCTATCTGGCCAGACCTCTGCGAGGGCCTTCCCTTGTTCTAACAAAACCCTTCCCACCCTCGCCTGCGGCGAGCTTTTGTTTTTTAATTGATGGCAATGAGGATACCTTCCAGCCTCCTCAGGCCCTTCCTTAGGGCTTCTGCCCTCAGATCCTGGCAAGGGGGCCCCCCTATCCCCTCCCCGACTCCTCCACACCCCCGCGCTGCCCTGTGTCCTGCACTACATAGGGTCCTTCTGGCCCTGACACTCCCTCTGGCCACACCCTCAACGTGGTGGTTTCAGCAAGGCCATAGGGACACGCCCATTCGATCCACCCCGTGCTCTGGAAACACAGGACCCCGAATGCCCTGCCCCAGCAGCCTTGACCCACTTCTAGTTTCGGCACCGGCTCTCCCCGGAGTTCAGCTTCCCAGGACTCACACAGAGGCCAACGGGAAGCTGTTGGCATGGAGGGTATATACAGAGCCCCTATGGGAGGACTGAGTGTCATCCTGTGAACATCCAAGGCCCCTTGGGGCATGGGATGGACCCAGCTTTGGGAAGAAAAGGATCAGGCTAGTGGTCAGACTGGGAATCTGCTCTCCCCAAACTATCACTTTCTTTACGGCAACTCCCATGAGTCTGGGAATTCTAAAGTGGAGCCTGGCCTTCCCCCTTAGAATGAATGTGTATTTGTAAAGGCAGGAGTTTAGAACCTACTGCACTTCAAATGTTGACATATGTAGGATGGGAACTCCCAGGTATGCTCTGACCCTCACTTTTAAAGGTCGAGGGCAGTTATGTTGGCTCTGCTGAGACTGCAAGAGGCAAAGACCATCTGCAGAGAGGAGGCATTCCTGCTTCACGCTCCGAAGTCAGGAGCTTCTGAGCGGATGAAACAATGGACCCTGAGACCCTCGACTGTAAGTTGATTTAGAATGCCGCCAAAGGTGTGTGTGACGTGTGTGTGCGTGTGCGCACTCCTGCACCTGGGGACGTGTGTGGTACGTGACAGTGACTTTGCGTGTGTGTGCGCGCCTGAGGACGTGTGTGGTTGTGTGTATGTTATGGGTGTGTGTGTGGCCCATGACTCCATGTGTGTGTGCGTGGGGATGTATGTGGAGCAGAGTCAGTGTGTCTGAGCGTGTGTTTGTTTGTACGTGCATGCTTTAGTTTTAAGAATCGTAGAAGCTGTCCTTTAGAAGTCTGAAGAAGTAAACGTTTGTATGGTGTCCCTCACTGTATAATTCAAAATGAAAGTCATCTTCAATCGGCAGAAATCTGGTCCTCCCGGATTCTGATTTTTTCCCCCCAATATTGATTATGTCTTCATTTTACTGATGAGGACTGTATCTTAGAGAAATTAAGTGACAGCCAAGGGCATGGAGCTCGCGAGCCCAGTGACAGGACGCGTTCCAAGCGGCGGGGCTCCAGAGGCCTGGAGCCCTGCTCACGACCGCGCGGGGCCTCTCGGCCGGGGGAACAGATTCTGATGGGCCGGGGCCAGCGTGCAGGCTGCCCATGCCGCGGACTCTGGAAGTCGGGTGGAGAGTACCAGACAGCAGACGAGGGTAAAGGGCTGCTCAGAAATCAGTTGGCTTCCTAGATCTTCGATGAGAAAAGAGGCTCACTGCCCATCCCCGATCCCTTTGCTGGTGGCTAAAAGGGACCAAGGCCCACGAGAGCGCTTCTGGGAGCTGCTTGCGAAAACCTGGAACAGGACCGCTCACGACTGGCTCTGCAGCAGGAGCAGAGGAAGGAAACGGCGCCACCTGGTGGACATCGTTGGTAGTGGCAGTAGGAGGGCTAGCAGCCTTGGTATGGGGGAGGCAGGACAAGGTCCAAGTGGATGATCGTTTTCACGTGTCTTAAAAATCATTGCTTCATATATTTTATCCATTTTGGGGTTTATTGTAGGGTGGTAGATATGGTCTCCGTTACTCCATCCTAGCTGGATTGATTCATTGTTTTCTTGTTAATTTTCCCTTGAATGATTAGGAAGCTCTATTGTCTTTGAATGAAAATTCTCTCTAAATGTTTATTAATCATTTCTAAGTTCATAAGTTTACATGTAATTGGGCCAGTATTCCTATAACAGTCTCAAGAATGAAATATTCGATTAGATTCTTGTCCTCAATAATGAGAAATTTAGCATATTTTACCTCTCTGTTGTTCCAAACTGTGTTTGTGTGTGTGTGGGAGTGTGTGTCTGCACGTGCACGTGGAGCACTTACTACTATTTCGACAGTTGCTGTAAGATTGTTACATTTACAATGAAAATAAAGGTATAAAGTTCTTGGATTTAATTGCTCACTACCACTATTTAATCCCATGTCTTCCCCATTTTTGAGTCATTTACTTCTTTCTCAATCAAAGGGACTCATGATTGGCTAATTTTTTTCAAGCGGTGGGCTTGGAACCCTTATCTGTCTATACGCAGCTTTATGTTCTCCTCATCAACAACCCTCAGCCTCAACACTCAACTCTCCGTATCTAGGGCCCCAAGCCTTGTTTGAGAATATGGCATTGTTTCCATCACCAAAAAAAAAAAAAAATAAATAAAAAAAATAAATAAATAGATAAAAAAATTTTATATTTAAAGTGCTGCCTTTTTACGACTGGGTAGTCTTGCCTGCTGAATTGATATGAATAAAAACACCTTAAATTTCCTCCTGCTTTTTGCCGTAAGTCGGCTTCATTTGAAGCATGTTTTTATCGTTTCTCAGTCGGGCTTCGGCTTTGAACCACTAAACCATCCCCGCACTCTTTTTCTCCATGCTTATTCCTCAAAAAGTGATCTCTCGACCGGAGTAAAGATGCTTCCCGTCAGAGTTGTGTGGCTTCCTGATCCAAAGTCTAAAAGGAGAGAAAAGGAAAAATGCCTGGTTCCGATGGTTCCATTTTGTGAGCTTAGAGATCTAGTTATCCGTGTGGCTGCGGTGGAATCTGTAATATCTTGCCTCAGAGTTTCCTTATTCTGGCTTACTAGAGGAGCCGCATTGGCTGAGGTCACGGCGCTCTGGCCCATGTCAGGATCCCGGTGCTGAGGCAGCCCCTTCCCCACATATCCACCCACTCCTTGTTCTTTTGATCATGCAAACTGGGTGCCAGCTGTGTGGACCGTGCAGCTGGCGGCCAGGATTGCCCCGCCACGCGACGTGTCCCCAGTCCCTCGGTGCCCCTCACTGCTACCAGCTAGCTCCAGGAAGGGTGCGAGCTGGCTTCCACTGCCATCCTTTCCCCTTCCTGTCCAGGCGGGCCCTCCATTTGCGCTAGTCGGCCCGAAACGTTCTCTCCTGCGCTGCATACGCTGAAGGAATTCCTCAGCGTTTCCAGACGCTAGAGGGCGCTCTTCTCCTCTCTTTGGTCCCCTGCAGCGCTTCCAGTGGAAATTTAGGAGGTGGGAAGGGCTTGAGGGTTCTCCGTATCTAGGGGCTCCCGCTCCAGCAGATTCAACCAACTGTGGGTTGAAAATATTCGGGAAAAAACGGAAAGGTTCAAAAAGCAACACCTGAACTTGCCACACACCGGCAACTGCTTACGTAGCATTCACGTTGCCTTACATAGCACGCGTCCTCTAGAGATGACCTCAAGTACACAGGAGGACACGGCGCAAGAGTATGTGACAATGAATGTATGCGTATTTTCATGTATAACTGAAAGATTGTGCTCTGCGATGGGATTCGACACAAAATTGTAAAATGACTATAACTCAAAAAAAAAATACATGTATGTATGTAAAAAATAAAGTACACGGGAGGATCCATGTAACTGCGGTGTCAGTCCTGTGTCATTTTATAAAAGAGGCGTCAGCATCCATGGATGTTGGCATCTGTGGGGAGTCCTGGAACCAGTGCCCCATTCTTACCAAGGGATGACTGGAAGCCCACGCTCCTTATCCCAGCCTGTCATGTCCCCACGTGGTCTGAATCCTGCCTGTACCACACTCCCCTGGTCACTCTCCTCTAGCCCTCCCAGACTGCCCCCTTCTTCTGGAACAGACCAAGCTCACTGCACTTCATGTCTGACCTCTAGAAATACCCGTTATATTCTGGGCACGGCTCTGCTTCAGTAAGACGGGCTGCATTGCCACTAGAGAAGACAGGATGCAGGGTCCTTAGAAAACTACAAATAGACTTACCTTATGATCCAGTCTTCCCACGCCTGGGGATATGTCAGGAGAAAACTCTAATTCAAACTCTCACATTCACCTCAGTGCTCACAGCAGCCCTCTTTATAATAGCCAGGACGTGGAACCAACCCAAAAGTCCACCTACTGGGGACTGGATAAAGAAGTAGTGGTCTATTTAAGCCGTGGAATACTACTCAGCCATGAAAAAGATGAAACGATGTCTTTCGTTGCAACATAGATGGACACAGAGAGAGTCATTCTGAGTGAAGTAAGCCAGAAGAGAGAAAAATGCCATATGATACCACTTCCATGTGGAATGTAAAAAAAAGGCAGAAATGAGCTCAATGACCATAGAGGAACAAAACCACAGACATAGAGAAAGCAACTTATGGTTAGCAGGGAACGAAGGGGTTGGGAAGTGGTAAATATGGGAACTGGAAAATTGCCCCTCTTGGGGAGTGATGGAAATGGTAGCTATCTTGCTTGTTGTGATGCTTCTCTAGGTGCAGACATCTATGAAAATTCATCAAATACTACATGTGAGATATGTCTAATTTACGGAACAGAAATCGTACCACAATAAAGGTGTTGTAACAAAAAGAGATGGGCTGCATCGTGTCCTATGTTTCTATGTGTCTTCAGGGAGGCCTCAAGGGGGCGGTGCTGGCCTTCCCGCCATCACGATGACATGAAGCCCGAACAATCCATCGATGGGAAGAAGATAAGAGCCATGGTCCCATGTGGACCCCAAGCTTAGGCATGGTGCATGGGTGACATTTATCGAGAATCCAGCGAGGTCGTGGCCAGAGCTAGAGGCCGGGGCAGCAAACCGGGAGTGGCACTGAGGAGCATCGTGGGGCAGAGGCTGGTCTGGGGGCCCGCAGGCTCCTCCCAGGAGGAGCCTCAGTGTTCGGGAGGTGGCTAACGTGCCTGCTTCGTGTCACCAGCAAGTGATGCCACCTGTGGAAAATCAGCTGGAATCCTGAGCCGGGTCAGCCCTGGGTGATGCGCTAAAGGCTCCTACCGGAGGGGGCGCCAGACGGACAGTGACCCAAGCAAGAGGCTGCTGAGTTTCCGGCCTGTGTTTATCATGCTTTCCGTGTCTCACTGCATCTCAGTGTCACCCGGAGGAATTAGGGCGGCGTTTCTAGGCTGATGGCCTCTTGGTTCCTCATCAGGCTGGCAAGCCCCCCAGCCCTATCTGGCCAGACCTCTGCGAGTGCCTTCCCTTGTTCTAACAAAACCCTTCCCACCCTCGCCTGCGGCGAGCTTTTGTTTTTTAATTGATGGCAATGAGGATACCTTCCAGCCTCCTCAGGCCCTTCCTTAGGGCTTCTGCCCTCAGATCCTGGCAAGGGGGCCCCCTATCCCCTCCCCGACTCCTCCACACCCCCGCGCTGCCCTGTGTCCTGCACTACATAGGGTCCTTCTGGCCCTGACACTCCCTCTGGCCACACCCTCAACGTGGTGGTTTCAGCAAGGCCATAGGGACACGCCCATTTGATCCACCCCGTGCTCTGGAAACACAGGACCCCGAATGCCCTGCCCCAGCAGCCTTGACCCACTTCTAGTTTCTGCACCGGCTCTCCCCGGAGTTCAGCTTCCCAGGACTCACACAGAGGCCAACGGGAAGCTGTTGGCATGGAGGGTATATACAGAGCCCCTATGGGAGGACTGAGTGTCATCCTGTGAACATCCAAGGCCCCTTGGGGCATGGGATGGACCCAGCTTTGGGAAGAAAAGGATCAGGCTAGTGGTCAGACTGGGAATCTGCTCTCCCCAAACTATCACTTTCTTTACGGCAACTCCCATGAGTCTGGGAATTCTAAAGTGGAGCCTGGCCTTCCCCCTTAGAATGAATGTGTATTTGTAAAGGCAGGAGTTTAGAACCTACTGCACTTCAAATGTTGACATATGTAGGATGGGAACTCCCAGGTATGCTCTGACCCTCACTTTTAAAGGTCGAGGGCAGTTATGTTGGCTCTGCTGAGACTGCAAGAGGCAAAGACCATCTGCAGAGAGGAGGCATTCCTGCTTCACGCTCCGAAGTCAGGAGCTTCTGAGCGGATGAAACAATGGAGCCTGAGACCCTCGACTGTAAGTTGATTTAGAATGCCGCCAAAGGTGTGTGTGACGTGTGTGTGCGTGTGCGCACTCCTGCACCTGGGGACGTGTGTGGTACGTGACAGTGACTTTGCGTGTGTGTGCGCGCCTGAGGACGTGTGTGGTTGTGTGTATGTTATGGGTGTGTGTGTGGCCCATGACTCCATGTGTGTGTGCGTGGGGATGTATGTGGAGCAGAGTCAGTGTGTCTGAGCGTGTGTTTGTTTGTACGTGCATGCTTTAGTTTTAAGAATCGTAGAAGCTGTCCTTTAGAAGTCTGAAGTAGTAAACGTTTGTATGGTGTCCCTCACTGTATAATTCAAAATGAAAGTCATCTTCAATCGGCAGAAATCTGGTCCCCCCTGATTCTGATTTTTTCCCCCCAATATTGATTATGTCTTCATTTTACTGAGGAGGACTGTAGCTTAGAGAAGTTAAGTGACAGCCAAGGGCATGGAGCTCGCGAGCCCAGTGACAGGACGCGTTCCAAGCGGCGGGGCTCCAGAGGCCTGGAGCCCTGCTCACGACCGCGCGGGGCCTCTCGGCCGGGGGAACAGATTCTGATGGGCCGGGGCCAGCGTGCAGGCTGCCCATGCCGCGGACCCTGGAAGTCGGGTGGAGAGTACCAGACAGCAGACGAGGGTAAAGGGCTGCTCAGAAATCAGTTGGCTTCCTAGATCTTCGATGAGAAAAGAGGCTCACTGCCCATCCCCGATCCCTTTGCTGGTGGCTAAAAGGGACCAAGGCCCACGAGAGCGCTTCTGGGAGCTGCTTGCCGAAACCTGGAACAGGACCGCTCACTACTGGCTCTGCAGCAGGAGCAGAGGAAGGAAACGGCGCCACCTGGTGGACATCCTTGGTAGTGGCAGTAGGAGGGCTAGCAGCCTTGGTATTGGGGAGGCAGGACAAGGTCCAAGTGGATGATCGTTTTCACGTGTCTTAAAAATCATTGCTTCATATATTTTATCCATTTTGGGGTTTATTGTAGGGTGGTAGTTATGGTCTCCGTTACTCCATCCTAGCTGGATTGATTCATTGTTTTCTTGTTAATTTTCCCTTGAATGATTAGGAAGCTCTATTGTCTTTGAATGAAAATTCTCTCTAAATGTTTATTAATCATTTCTAAGTTCATAAGTTTATATGTAATTGGGCCAGTATTCCTATAACAGTCTCAAGAATGAAATATTCGATTAGATTCTTGTCCTCAATAATGAGAAATTTAGCATATTTTACCTCTCTGTTGTTCCAAACTGTGTTTGTGTGTGTGTGGGAGTGTGTGTCTGCACGTGCGCGTGGAGCACTTACTACTATTTCAACAGTTGCTGTAAGATTGTTACATTTACAATGAAAATAATGGTATAAAGTTCTTGGATTTAATTGCTCACTACCACTATTTAATCCCATGTCTTCCCCATTTTTGAGTCATTTACTTCTTTCTCAATCAAAGGGACTCATGATTGGCTAATTTTTTTCAAGCGGTGGGCTTGGAACCCTTATCTGTCTATACGCAGCTTTATGTTCTCCTCATCAACAACCCTCAGCCTCAACACTCAACTCTCCGTATCTAGGGCCCCAAGCCTTGTTTGAGAATATGGCATTGTTTCCATCACCAAAAAAAAAAAAAAATAAATAAATAAATAAATAAAATAAAATTTTATATATAAAGTGCTGCCTTTTTACGACTGGGTAGTCTTGCCTGCTGAATTGATATGAATAAAGAACACCTTAAACTTCCTCCTGCTTTTTGCCGTAAGTCGGCTTCATTTGAAGCATGTTTTTATCGTTTCTCAGACGGGCTTCGGCTTTGAACCACTAAACCATCCCCGCACTCTTTTTTCCATGCTTATTCCTCAAAAAGTGATCTCTCGACCGGAGTAAAGATGCTTCCCGTCAGAGTTGTGTGTCTTCCTGATCCAAAGTCTAAAAGAAGAGAAAAGGAAAAATGCCTGGTTCCGATGGTTCCATTTTGTGAGCTTAGAGATCTAGTTATTCGTGTGGCTGCGGTGGAATCTGTAATATCTTGCCTCAGAGTTTCCTTATTCTGGCTTACTAGTGGAGCCGCATTGGCTGAGGTCACGGCGCTCTGGCCCATGTCAGGATCCCGGTGCTGAGGCAGCCCCTTCCCCACATATCCACCCACTCCTTGTTCTTTTGATCATGCAATTCATGCAAACTGGGTGCCAGCTGTGTGGACCGTGCAGCTGGCGGGCAGGATTGCCCCGCACGCGACGTGTCCCCAGTCCCTCGGCGCCCCTCACTGCTACCAGCTAGCTCCAGGAAGGGTGCGAGCTGGCTTCCACTGCCGTCCTTCCCCCTTCCTGTCCAGGCGGGCCCTCCATTTGCGCTAGTCGGCCCGAAACGTTCTCTCCTGCGCTGCATACGCTGAAGGAATTCCTCAGCGTTTCCAGCCGCTAGAGGGCGCTCTTCTCCTCTCTTTGGTCCCCTGCAGCGCTTCCAGTGGAAATTTAGGAGGTGGGAAGGGCTTGAGGGTTCTCCGTATATAGGGGTTCCCGCTCCAGCAGATTCAACCAACTGTGGGTTGAAAATATTCGGGAAAAAACGGAAAGGTTCAAAAAGCAACACCTGAACTTGCCACACACCGGCAACTGCTTACGTAGCATTCACGTTGCCTTACATAGCACGCGTCCTCTAGAGATGACCTCAAGTACACAGGAGGACACGGCGCAAGAGTATGTGACAATGAATGTATGCGTATTTTCATGTATAACTGAAAGATTGTGCTCTGCGATGGGATTCGACAAAAAATTGTAAAATGACTATAACTCAAAAAAAATACATGTATTTATGTAAAAAATAAAGTACACGGGAGGATCCATGTAACTGCATGTCAGTCCTGTGTCATTTTATAAAAGAGGCGTCAGCATCCATGGATGTTGGCATCTGTGGGGAGTCCTGGAACCAGTGCCCCAGGCTTACCGAGGGATGACTGGAAGCCCAGGCTCCTTATCCCAGCCTGTCATGTCCCCACGTGTTCTGAATCCTGCCTGTACCACACTCCCCTGGTCACTCTCCTCCAGCCCTCCCAGACTGCCCCCTTCTTCTGGAACAGGCCAAGCTCACAGCACTTCATGTCTGACCTCTAGAAATACCCGTTATATTCTGGGCACGGCTCTGCTTCAGTAAGACGGGCTGCATTGCCACTAGAGAAGACAGGATGCAGGGTCCTTAGAAAACTACAAATAGACTTACCTTATGATCCAGTCTTCCCACGCCTGGGGATATGTCAGGAGAAAACTCTAATTCAAACTCTCACATTCACCTCAGTGCTCACAGCAGCCCTCTTTATAATAGCCAGGACGTGGAACCAACCCAAAAGTCCACCTACTGGGGACTGGATAAAGAAGTAGTGGTCTATTTAAGCCGTGGAATACTACTCAGCCATGAAAAAGATGAAACGATGTCTTTCGTTGCAACATAGATGGACACAGAGAGAGTCATTCTGAGTGAAGTAAGCCAGAAGAGAGAAAAATGCCATATGATACCACTTCCATGTGGAATGTAAAAAAAAGGCAGAAATGAGCTCAATGACCATAGAGGAACAAAACCACAGACATAGAGAAACCAACTTATGGTTAGCAGGGAACGAAGGGGTTGGGAAGTGGTAAATATGGGAACTGGAAAATTGCCCCTCTTGGGGAGTGATGGAAATGGTAGCTATCTTGCTTGTTGTGATGCTTCTCTAGGTGCAGACATCTATGAAAATTCATCAAATACTACATGTGAGATATGTCTAATTTACGGAACAGAAATCGTACCACAATAAAGGTGTTGTAACAAAAAGAGATGGGCTGCATCGTGTCCTATGTTTCTATGTGTCTTCAGGGAGGCCTCAAGGGGGCGGTGCTGGCCTTCCCGCCATCACGATGACATGAAGCCCGAACAATCCATCGATGGGAAGAAGATAAGAGCCATGGTCCCATGTGGACCCCAAGCTTAGGCATGGTGCATGGGTGACATTTATCGAGAATCCAGCGAGGTCGTGGCCAGAGCTAGAGGCCGGGGCAGCAAACCGGGAGTGGCACTGAGGAGCATCGTGGGGCAGAGGCTGGTCTGGGGGCCCGCAGGCTCCTCCCAGGAGGAGCCTCAGTGTTCGGGAGGTGGCTAACGTGCCTGCTTCGTGTCACCAGCAAGTGATGCCACCTGTGGAAAATCAGCTGGAATCCTGAGCCGGGTCAGCCCTGGGTGATGCGCTAAAGGCTCCTACCGGAGGGGGCGCCAGACGGACAGTGACCCAAGCAAGAGGCTGCTGAGTTTCCGGCCTGTGTTTATCATGCTTTCCGTGTCTCACTGCATCTCAGTGTCACCCGGAGGAATTAGGGCGGCGTTTCTAGGCTGATGGCCTCTTGGTTCCTCATCAGGCTGGCAAGCCCCCCAGCCCTATCTGGCCAGACCTCTGCGAGGGCCTTCCCTTGTTCTAACAAAACCCTTCCCACCCTCGCCTGCGGCGAGCTTTTGTTTTTTAATTGATGGCAATGAGGATACCTTCCAGCCTCCTCAGGCCCTTCCTTAGGGCTTCTGCCCTCAGATCCTGGCAAGGGGGCCCCCTATCCCCTCCCCGACTCCTCCACACCCCCGCGCTGCCCTGTGTCCTGCACTACATAGGGTCCTTCTGGCCCTGACACTCCCTCTGGCCACACCCTCAACGTGGTGGTTTCAGCAAGGCCATAGGGACACGCCCATTCGATCCACCCCGTGCTCTGGAAACACAGGACCCCGAATGCCCTGCCCCAGCAGCCTTGACCCACTTCTAGTTTCTGCACCGGCTCTCCCCGGAGTTCAGCTTCCCAGGACTCACACAGAGGCCAACGGGAAGCTGTTGGCATGGAGGGTATATACAGAGCCCCTATGGGAGGACTGAGTGTCATCCTGTGAACATCCAAGGCCCCTTGGGGCATGGGATGGACCCAGCTTTGGGAAGAAAAGGATCAGGCTAGTGGTCAGACTGGGAATCTGCTCTCCCCAAACTATCACTTTCTTTACGGCAACTCCCATGAGTCTGGGAATTCTAAAGTGGAGCCTGGCCTTCCCCCTTAGAATGAATGTGTATTTGTAAAGGCAGGAGTTTAGAACCTACTGCACTTCAAATGTTGACATATGTAGGATGGGAACTCCCAGGTATGCTCTGACCCTCACTTTTAAAGTTCGAGGGCAGTTATGTTGGCTCTGCTGAGACTGCAAGAGGCAAAGACCATCTGCAGAGAAGAGGCATTCCTGCTTCACGCTCCGAAGTCAGGAGCTTCTGAGCGGATGAAACAATGGAGCCTGAGACCCTCGACTGTAAGTTGATTTAGAATGCCGCCAAAGGTGTGTGTGACGTGTGTGTGGGTGTGCGCACTCCTGCACCTGGGGACGTGTGTGGTACGTGACAGTGACTTTGCGTGTGTGTGCGCGCCTGAGGACGTGTGTGGTTGTGTGTATGTTATGGGTGTGTGTGTGGCCCATGACTCCATGTGTGTGTGCGTGGGGATGTATGTGGTGCAGAGTCAGTGTGTCTGAGCGTGTGTTTGTTTGTACGTGCATGCTTTAGTTTTAAGAATCGTAGAAGCTGTCCTTTAGAAGTCTGAAGTAGTAAACGTTTGTATGGTGTCCCTCACTGTATAATTCAAAATGAAAGTCATCTTCAATCGGCAGAAATCTGGTCCCCCCGGATTCTGATTTTTTCCCCCCAATATTGATTATGTCTTCATTTTACTGATGAGGACTGTAGCTTAGAGAAGTTAAGTGACAGCCAAGGGCATGGAGCTCGAGAGCCCAGTGACAGGACGCATTCCAAGCGGCGGGGCTCCAGAGGCCTGGAGCCCTGCTCACGACCGCGCGGGGCCTCTCGGCCGGGGGAACAGATTCTGATGGGCCGGGGCCAGCGTGCAGGCTGCCCATGACGCGGACTCTGGAAGTCGGGTGGAGAGTACCAGAGAGCAGACGAGGGTGAAGGGCTGCTCAGAAATCAGTTGGCTTCCTAGATCTTCGATGAGTAAAGAGGCTCACTGCCCAACCCCGATCCCTTTGCTGGTGGCTAAAAGGGACCAAGGCCCACGAGAGCGCTTCTGGGAGCTGCTTGCCAAAACCTGGAACAGGACCGCTCACGACTGGCTCTGCAGCAGGAGCAGAGGAAGGAAACGGCGCCACCTGGTGGACATCCTTGGTAGTGGCAGTAGGAGGGCTAGCAGCCTTGGTATGGGGGAGGCAGGACAAGGTCCAAGTGGATGATCGTTTTCACGTGTCTTAAAAATCATTGCTTCATATATTTTATCCATTTTGCGGTTTATTGTAGGGTGGTAGATATGGTCTCCGTTACTCCATACTAGCTGGATTGATTCATTGTTTTCTTGTTAATTTTCCCTTGAATGATTTGGAAGCTCTATTGTCTTTGAATGAAAATTCTCTCTAAATGTTTATTAATCATTTCTAAGTTCATAAGTTTACATGTAATTGGGGCAGTATTCCTATAACAGTCTCAAGAATGAAATAATCGATTAGATTCTTGTCCTCAATAATGAAAAATTTAGCATATTTTACCTCTCTGTTGTTCCAAACTGTGTTTGTGTGTGTGTGGGAGTGTGTGTCTGCACGTGCGCGTGGAGCAGTTACTACTATTTCGACAGTTGCTGTAAGATTGTTACATTTACAATGAAAATAAAGGTATAAAGTTCTTGGATTTAATTGCTCACTACCACTATTTAATCCCATGTCTTCCCCATTTTTGAGTGATTTACTTCTTTCTCAATCAAAGGGACTCATGATTGGCTAATTTTTTTCAAGCGGTGGGCTTGGAACCCTTATCTGTCTATACGCAGCTTTATGTTCTCCTCATCAACAACCCTCAGCCTCAACACTCAACTCTCCGTATCTGGGGCCCCAAGCCTTGTTTGAGTATATGGCATTGTTTCCATCACCAAAAAAAAAAAAATAAATAAATAAATAAATAAATAAATAAAATAAAATTTTATATTTAAAGTGCTGCCTTTTTATGACTGGGTAGTCTTGCCTGCTGAATTGATATGAATAAAGAATATCTTAAACTTCCTCCTGCTTTTTGCCGTAGGTCGGCTTCATTTGAAGCATGTTTTTATCGTTTCTCAGACGGGCTTCGGCTTTGAACCACTAAACCATCCCCGCACACTTTTTCTCCATGCTTATTCCTCAAAAAGTGATCTCTCGACCGGAGTAAAGATGCTTCCCGTCAGAGTTGTGTGGCTTCCTGATCCAAAGTCTAAAAGAAGAGAAAAGGAAAAATGCCTGGTTCCGATGGTTCCATTTTGTGAGCTTAGAGATCTAGTTATCCGTGTGGCTGCGGTGGAATCTGTAATATCTTGCCTCAGAGTTTCCTTATTCTGGCTTACTAGTGGAGCCGCATTGGCTGAGGTCACGGCGCTCTGGCCCATGTCAGGATCCCGGTGCTGAGGCAGCCCCTTCCCCACATATCCACCCACTCCTTGTTCTTTTGATCATGCAATTCATGCAAACTGGGTGCCAGCTGTGTGGACCGTGCAGCTGGCGGCCAGGATTGCCCCGCCACGCGACGTGTCCCCAGTCCCTCGGCGCCCCTCACTGCTACCAGCTAGCTCCAGGAAGGGTGCGAGCTGGCTTCCACTGCCGTCCTTCCCCCTTCCTGTCCAGGCGGGCCCTCCATTTGCGCTAGTCGGCCCGAAACCTTCTCTCCTGCGCTGCATACGCTGAAGGAATTCCTCAGCGTTTCCAGCCGCTAGAGGGCGCTCTTCTCCTCTCTTTGGTCCCCTGCAGGGCTTCCAGTGGAAATTTAGGAGGTGGGAAGGGCTTGAGGGTTCTCCGTATCTAGGGGCTCCCGCTCCAGCAGATTCAACCAACTGTGGGTTGAAAATATTCGGGAAAAAACGGAAAGTTTCAAAAAGCAACACCTGAACTTGCCACACACCGGCAACTGCTTACGTAGCATTCACGTTGCCTTACATAGCACGCGTCCTCTAGAGATGACCTCAAGTACACAGGAGGACACGGCGAAAGAGTATGTGACAATGAATGTATGCGTATTTTCATGTATAACTGAAAGATTGTGCTCTGCGATGGGATTCGACACAAAATTGTAAAATGACTATAACTCAAAAAAAAAATACATGTATGTATGTAAAACATAATGTACACGGGAGGATCCATGTAACTGCATGTCAGTCCTGTGTCATTTTATAAAAGAGGCGTCAGCATCCATGGATGTTGGCATCTGTGGGGAGTCCTGGAACCAGTGCCCCAGGCTTACCGAGGGATGACTGGAAGCCCAGGCTCCTTATCCCAGCCTGTCATGTCCCCACGTGTTCTGAATCCTGCCTGTACCACACTCCCCTGGTCACTCTCCTCCAGCCCTCCCAGACTGCCCTCTTCTTCTGGAACAGGCCAAGCTCACTGCACTTCATGTCTGACCTCTAGAAATACCCGTTATATTCTGGGCACGGCTCTGCTTCGGTAAGACGGGCTGCATTGCCACTAGAGAAGACAGGATGCAGGGTCCTTAGAAAACTACAAATAGACTTACCTTATGATCCAGTCTTCCCACGCCTGGGGATATGTCAGGAGAAAACTCTAATTCAAACTCTCACATTCACCTCAGTGCTCACAGCAGCCCTCTTTATAATAGCCAGGACGTGGAACCAAACCAAAAGTCCACCTACTGGGGACTGGATAAAGAAGTAGTGGTCTATTTAAGCCGTGGAATACTACTCAGCCATGAAAAAGATGAAACGTGTCTTTCGTTGCAACATAGATGGACACAGAGAGAGTCATTCTGAGTGAAGTAAGCCAGAAGAGAGAAAAATGCCATATGATACCACTTCCATGTGGAATGTAAAACAAAGGCAGAAATGAGCTCAATGACCATAGAGGAACAAAACCACAGACATAGAGAAACCAACTTATGATTAGCAGGGAACGAAGGGGTTGGGAAGTGGTAAATATGGGAACTGGAAAATTGCCCCTCTTGGGGAGTGATGGAAATGGTAGCTATCTTGCTTGTTGTGATGCTTCTCTAGGTGCAGACATCTATGAAAATTCATCAAATACTACATGTGAGATATGTCTAATTTACGGAACAGAAATCGTACCACAATAAAGGTGTTGTAACAAAAAGAGAAGGGCTGCATCGTGTCCTATGTTTCTATGTGTCTTCAGGGAGGCCTCAAGGGGGCGGTGCTGGCCTTCCCGCCATCACGATGACATGAAGCCCGAACAATCCATCGATGGGAAGAAGATAAGAGCCATGGTCCCATGTGGACCCCAAGCTTAGGCATGGTGCATGGGTGACATTTATCGAGAATCCAGCGAGGTCGTGGCCAGAGCTAGAGGCCGGGGCAGCAAACCGGGAGTGGCACTGAGGAGCATCGTGGGGCAGAGGCTGGTCTGGGGGCCCGCAGGCTCCTCCCAGGAGGAGCCTCAGTGTTCGGGAGGTGGCTAACGTGCCTGCTTCGTGTCACCAGCAAGTGATGCCACCTGTGGAAAATCAGCTGGAATCCTGAGCCGGGTCAGCCCTGGGTGATGCGCTAAAGGCTCCTACCGGAGGGGGGGGCGCCAGACGGACAGTGACCCAAGCAAGAGGCTGCTGAGTTTCCGGCCTGTGTTTATCATGCTTTCCGTGTCTCACTGCATCTCAGTGTCACCCGGAGGAATTAGGGCGGCGTTTCTAGGCTGATGGCCTCTTGGTTCCTCATCAGGCTGGCAAGCCCCCCAGCCCTATCTGGCCAGACCTCTGCGAGGGCCTTCCCTTGTTCTAACAAAACCCTTCCCACCCTCGCCTGCGGCGAGCTTTTGTTTTTTAATTGATGGCAATGAGGATACCTTCCAGCCTCCTCAGGCCCTTCCTTAGGGCTTCTGCCCTCAGATCCTGGCAAGGGGGCCCCCCTATCCCCTCCCCGACTCCTCCACACCCCCGCGCTGCCCTGCGTCCTGCACTACATAGGGTCCTTCTGGCCCTGACACTCCCTCTGGCCACACCCTCAACGTGGTGGTTTCAGCAAGGCCATAGGGACACGCCCATTCGATCCACCCCGTGCTCTGGAAACACAGGACCCCGAATGCCCTGCCCCAGAAGCCTTGACCCACTTCTAGTTTCTGCACCGGCTCTCCCCGGAGTTCAGCTTCCCAGGACTCACACAGAGGCCAACGGGAAGCTGTTGGCATGGAGGGTATATACAGAGCCCGGATGGGAGGTCTGAGTGTCATCCTGTGAACATCCAAGGCCCCTTGGGGCATGGGATGGACCCAGCTTTGGGAAGAAAAGGATCAGGCTAGTGGTCAGACTGGGAATCTGCTCTCCCCAAACTATCACTTTCTTTACGGCAACTCCCATGAGTCTGGGAATTCTAAAGTGGAGCCTGGCCTTCCCCCTTAGAATGAATGTGTATTTGTAAAGGCAGGAGTTTAGAACCTACTGCACTTCAAATGTTGACATATGTAGGATGGGAACTCCCAGGTATGCTCTGACCCTCACTTTTAAAGGTCGAGGGCAGTTATGTTGGCTCTGCTGAGACTGCAAGAGGCAAAGACCATCTGCAGAGAGGAGGCATTCCTGCTTCACGCTCCGAAGTCAGGAGCTTCTGAGCGGATGAAACAATGGACCCTGAGACCCTCGACTGTAAGTTGATTTAGAATGCCGCCAAAGGTGTGTGTGACGTGTGTGTGCGTGTGCGCACTCCTGCACCTGGGGACGTGTGTGGTACGTGACAGTGACTTTGCGTGTGTGTGCGCGCCTGAGGACGTGTGTGGTTGTGTGTATGTTATGGGTGTGTGTGTGGCCCATGACTCCATGTGTGTGTGCGTGGGGATGTATGTGGAGCAGAGTCAGTGTGTCTGAGCGTGTGTTTGTTTGTACGTGCATGCTTTAGTTTTAAGAATCGTAGAAGCTGTCCTTTAGAAGTCTGAAGAAGTAAACGTTTGTATGGTGTCCCTCACTGTATAATTCAAAATGAAAGTCATCTTCAATCGGCAGAAATCTGGTCCCCCCGGATTCTGATTTTTTCCCCCCAATATTGATTATGTCTTCATTTTACTGATGAGGACTGTATCTTAGAGAAATTAAGTGACAGCCAAGGGCATGGAGCTCGCGAGCCCAGTGACAGGACGCGTTCCAAGCGGCGGGGCTCCAGAGGCCTGGAGCCCTGCTCACGACCGCGCGGGGCCTCTCGGCCGGGGGAACAGATTCTGATGGGCCGGGGCCAGCGTGCAGGCTGCCCATGCCGCGGACTCTGGAAGTCGGGTGGAGAGTACCAGACAGCAGACGAGGGTAAAGGGCTGCTCAGAAATCAGTTGGCTTCCTAGATCTTCGATGAGAAAAGAGGCTCACTGCCCATCCCCGATCCCTTTGCTGGTGGCTAAAAGGGACCAAGGCCCACGAGAGCGCTTCTGGGAGCTGCTTGCCAAAACCTGGAACAGGACCGCTCACGACTGGCTCTGCAGCAGGAGCAGAGGAAGGAAACGGCGCCACCTGGTGGACATCCTTGGTAGTGGCAGTAGGAGGGCTAGCAGCCTTGGTATGGGGGAGGCAGGACAAGGTCCAAGTGGATGATCGTTTTCACGTGTCTTAAAAATCATTGCTTCATATATTTTATCCATTTTGGGGTTTATTGTAGGGTGGTAGATATGGTCTCAGTTACTCCATCCTAGCTGGATTGATTCATTGTTTTCTTGTTAATTTTCCCTTGAATGATTAGGAAGCTCTATTGTCTTTGAATGAAAATTCTCTCTAAATGTTTATTAATCATTTCTACGTTCATAAGTTTACATGTAATTGGGCCAGTATTCCTATAACAGTCTCAAGAATGAAATATTCGATTAGATTCTTGTCCTCAATAATGAGAAATTTAGCATATTTTACCTCTCTGTTGTTCCAAACTGTGTTTGTGTGTGTGTGGGAGTGTGTGTCTGCACGTGCACGTGGAGCACTTAGTACTATTTCGACAGTTGCTGTAAGATTGTTACATTTACAATGAAAATAAAGGTATAAAGTTCTTGGATTTAATTGCTCACTACCACTATTTAATCCCATGTCTTCCCCATTTTTGAGTCATTTACTTCTTTCTCAATCAAAGGGACTCATGATTGGCTAATTTTTTTCAAGCGGTGGGCTTGGAACCCTTATCTGTCTATACGCAGCTTTATGTTCTCCTCATCAACAACCCTCAGCCTCAACATTCAACTCTCCGTATCTAGGGCCCCAAGCCTTGTTTGAGAATATGGCATTGTTTCCATCACCAAAAAAAAAAAAATAAATAAAAAAAATAAATAAATAGATAAAAAAATTTTATATTTAAAGTGCTGCCTTTTTACGACTGGGTAGTCTTGCCTGCTGAATTGATATGAATAAAAACACCTTAAATTTCCTCCTGCTTTTTGCCGTAAGTCGGCTTCATTTGAAGCATGTTTTTATCGTTTCTCAGTCGGGCTTCGGCTTTGAACCACTAAACCATCCCCGCACTCTTTTTCTCCATGCTTATTCCTCAAAAAGTGATCTCTCGACCGGAGTAAAGATGCTTCCCGTCAGAGTTGTGTGGCTTCCTGATCCAAAGTCTAAAAGGAGAGAAAAGGAAAAATGCCTGGTTCCGATGGTTCCATTTTGTGAGCTTAGAGATCTAGTTATCCGTGTGGCTGCGGTGGAATCTGTAATATCTTGCCTCAGAGTTTCCTTATTCTGGCTTACTAGAGGAGCCGCATTGGCTGAGGTCACGGCGCTCTGGCCCATGTCAGGATCCCGGTGCTGAGGCAGCCCCTTCCCCACATATCCACCCACTCCTTGTTCTTTTGATCATGCAAACTGGGTGCCAGCTGTGTGGACCGTGCAGCTGGCGGCCAGGATTGCCCCGCCACGCGACGTGTCCCCAGTCCCTCGGTGCCCCTCACTGCTACCAGCTAGCTCCAGGAAGGGTGCGAGCTGGCTTCCACTGCCATCCTTTCCCCTTCCTGTCCAGGCGGGCCCTCCATTTGCGCTAGTCGGCCCGAAACCTTCTTTCCTGCGCTGCATATGCTGAAGGAATTCCTCAGCGTTTCCAGACGCTAGAGGGCGCTCTTCTCCTCTCTTTGGTCCCCTGCAGCGCTTCCAGTGGAAATTTAGGAGGTGGGAAGGGCTTGAGGGTTCTCCGTATCTAGGGGCTCCCGCTCCAGCAGATTCAACCAACTGTGGGTTGAAAATATTCGGGAAAATACAGAAAGTTTCAAAAAGCAACACCTGAACTTGCCACACACCGGCAACTGCTTACGTAGCATTCACGTTGCCTTACATAGCACGCGTCCTCTAGAGATGACCTCAAGTACACAGGAGGACACGGCGCAAGAGTATGTGACAATGAATGTATGCGTATTTTCATGTATAACTGAAAGATTGTGCTCTGCGATGGGATTCGACAAAAAATTGTAAAATGACTATAACTCAAAAAAAATACATGTATGTATGTAAAAAATAAAGTACACGGGAGGATCCATGTAACTGCATGTCAGTCCTGTGTCATTTTATAAAAGAGGCGTCAGCATCCATGGATGTTGGCATCTGTGGGGAGTCCTGGAACCAGTGCCCCAGGCTTACCGAGGGATGACTGGAAGCCCAGGCTCCTTATCCCAGCCTGTCATGTCCCCACGTGTTCTGAATCCTGCCTGTACCACACTCCCCTGGTCACTCTCCTCCAGCCCTCCCAGACTGCCCCCTTCTTCTGGAACAGGCCAAGCTCACTGCACTTCATGTCTGACCTCTAGAAATACCCGTTATATTCTGGGCACGGCTCTGCTTCAGTAAGACGGGCTGCATTGCCACTAGAGAAGACAGGATGCAGGGACCTTAGAAAACTACAAATAGACTTACCTTATGATCCAGTCTTCCCACGCCTGGGGATATGTCAGGAGAAAACTCTAATTCAAACTCTCACATTCACCTCAGTGCTCACAGCAGCCCTCTTTATAATAGCCAGGACGTGGAACCAACCCAAAAGTCCACCTACTGGGGACTGGATAAAGAAGTAGTGGTCTATTTAAGCCGTGGAATACTACTCAGCCATGAAAAAGATGAAACGATGTCTTTCGTTGCAACATAGATGGACACAGAGAGAGTCATTCTGAGTGAAGTAAGCCAGAAGAGAGAAAAATGCCATATGATACCACTTCCATGTGGAATGTAAAAAAAAGGCAGAAATGAGCTCAATGACCATAGAGGAACAAAACCACAGACATAGAGAAACCAACTTATGGTTAGCAGGGAACGAAGGGGTTGGGAAGTGGTAAATATGGGAACTGGAAAATTGCCCCTCTTGGGGAGTGATGGAAATGGTAGCTATCTTGCTTGTTGTGATGCTTCTCTAGGTGCAGACATCTATGAAAATTCATCAAATACTACATGTGAGATATGTCTAATTTACGGAACAGAAATCGTACCACAATAAAGGTGTTGTAACAAAAAGAGATGGGCTGCATCGTGTCCTATGTTTCTATGTGTCTTCAGGGAGGCCTCAAGGGGGCGGTGCTGGCCTTCCCGCCATCACGATGACATGAAGCCCGAACAATCCATCGATGGGAAGAAGATAAGAGCCATGGTCCCATGTGGACCCCAAGCTTAGGCATGGTGCATGGGTGACATTTATCGAGAATCCAGCGAGGTCGTGGCCAGAGCTAGAGGCCGGGGCAGCAAACCGGGAGTGGCACTGAGGAGCATCGTGGGGCAGAGGCTGGTCTGGGGGCCCGCAGGCTCCTCCCAGGAGGAGCCTCAGTGTTCGGGAGGTGGCTAACGTGCCTGCTTCGTGTCACCAGCAAGTGATGCCACCTGTGGAAAATCAGCTGGAATCCTGAGCCGGGTCAGCCCTGGGTGATGCGCTAAAGGCTCCTACCGGAGGGGGCGCCAGACGGACAGTGACCCAAGCAAGAGGCTGCTGAGTTTCCGGCCTGTGTTTATCATGCTTTCCGTGTCTCACTGCATCTCAGTGTCACCCGGAGGAATTAGGGCGGCGTTTCTAGGCTGATGGCCTCTTGGTTCCTCATCAGGCTGGCAAGCCCCCCAGCCCTATCTGGCCAGACCTCTGCGAGGGCCTTCCCTTGTTCTAACAAAACCCTTCCCACCCTCGCCTGCGGCGAGCTTTTGTTTTTTAATTGATGGCAATGAGGATACCTTCCAGCCTCCTCAGGCCCTTCCTTAGGGCTTCTGCCCTCAGATCCTGGCAAGGGGGCCCCCCTATCCCCTCCCCGACTCCTCCACACCCCCGCGCTGCCCTGTGTCCTGCACTACATAGGGTCCTTCTGGCCCTGACACTCCCTCTGGCCACACCCTCAACGTGGTGGTTTCAGCAAGGCCATAGGGACACGCCCATTCGATCCACCCCGTGCTCTGGAAACACAGGACCCCGAATGCCCTGCCCCAGCAGCCTTGACCCACTTCTAGTTTCGGCACCGGCTCTCCCCGGAGTTCAGCTTCCCAGGACTCACACAGAGGCCAACGGGAAGCTGTTGGCATGGAGGGTATATACAGAGCCCCTATGGGAGGACTGAGTGTCATCCTGTGAACATCCAAGGCCCCTTGGGGCATGGGATGGACCCAGCTTTGGGAAGAAAAGGATCAGGCTAGTGGTCAGACTGGGAATCTGCTCTCCCCAAACTATCACTTTCTTTACGGCAACTCCCATGAGTCTGGGAATTCTAAAGTGGAGCCTGGCCTTCCCCCTTAGAATGAATGTGTATTTGTAAAGGCAGGAGTTTAGAACCTACTGCACTTCAAATGTTGACATATGTAGGATGGGAACTCCCAGGTATGCTCTGACCCTCACTTTTAAAGGTCGAGGGCAGTTATGTTGGCTCTGCTGAGACTGCAAGAGGCAAAGACCATCTGCAGAGAGGAGGCATTCCTGCTTCACGCTCCGAAGTCAGGAGCTTCTGAGCGGATGAAACAATGGACCCTGAGACCCTCGACTGTAAGTTGATTTAGAATGCCGCCAAAGGTGTGTGTGACGTGTGTGTGCGTGTGCGCACTCCTGCACCTGGGGACGTGTGTGGTACGTGACAGTGACTTTGCGTGTGTGTGCGCGCCTGAGGACGTGTGTGGTTGTGTGTATGTTATGGGTGTGTGTGTGGCCCATGACTCCATGTGTGTGTGCGTGGGGATGTATGTGGAGCAGAGTCAGTGTGTCTGAGCGTGTGTTTGTTTGTACGTGCATGCTTCAGTTTTAAGAATCGTAGAAGCTGTCCTTTAGAAGTCTGAAGAAGTAAACGTTTGTATGGTGTCCCTCACTGTATAATTCAAAATGAAAGTCATCTTCAATCGGCAGAAATCTGGTCCCCCCGGATTCTGATTTTTTCCCCCCAATATTGATTATGTCTTCATTTTACTGATGAGGACTGTATCTTAGAGAAATTAAGTGACAGCCAAGGGCATGGAGCTCGCGAGCCCAGTGACAGGACGCGTTCCAAGCGGCGGGGCTCCAGAGGCCTGGAGCCCTGCTCACGACCGCGCGGGGCCTCTCGGCCGGGGGAACAGATTCTGATGGGCCGGGGCCAGCGTGCAGGCTGCCCATGCCGCGGACTCTGGAAGTCGGGTGGAGAGTACCAGACAGCAGACGAGGGTAAAGGGCTGCTCAGAAATCAGTTGGCTTCCTAGATCTTCGATGAGAAAAGAGGCTCACTGCCCATCCCCGATCCCTTTGCTGGTGGCTAAAAGGGACCAAGGCCCACGAGAGCGCTTCTGGGAGCTGCTTGCCAAAACCTGGAACAGGACCGCTCACGACTGGCTCTGCAGCAGGAGCAGAGGAAGGAAACGGCGCCACCGGTGGACATCGTTGGTAGTGGCAGTAGGAGGGCTAGCAGCCTTGGTATGGGGGAGGCAGGACAAGGTCCAAGTGGATGATCGTTTTCACGTGTCTTAAAAATCATTGCTTCATATATTTTATCCATTTTGGGGTTTATTGTAGGGTGGTAGATATGGTCTCCGTTACTCCATCCTAGCTGGATTGATTCATTGTTTTCTTGTTAATTTTCCCTTGAATGATTAGGAAGCTCTATTGTCTTTGAATGAAAATTCTCTCTAAATGTTTATTAATCATTTCTAAGTTCATAAGTTTACATGTAATTGGGCCAGTATTCCTATAACAGTCTCAAGAATGAAATATTCGATTAGATTCTTGTCCTCAATAATGAGAAATTTAGCATATTTTACCTCTCTGTTGTTCCAAACTGTGTTTGTGTGTGTGTGGGAGTGTGTGTCTGCACGTGCACGTGGAGCACTTACTACTATTTCGACAGTTGCTGTAAGATTGTTACATTTACAATGAAAATAAAGGTATAAAGTTCTTGGATTTAATTGCTCACTACCACTATTTAATCCCATGTCTTCCCCATTTTTGAGTCATTTACTTCTTTCTCAATCAAAGGGACTCATGATTGGCTAATTTTTTTCAAGCGGTGGGCTTGGAACCCTTATCTGTCTATACGCAGCTTTATGTTCTCCTCATCAACAACCCTCAGCCTCAACACTCAACTCTCCGTATCTAGGGCCCCAAGCCTTGTTTGAGAATATGGCATTGTTTCCATCACCAAAAAAAAAAAAAAAATAAATAAAAAAAATAAATAAATAGATAAAAAAATTTTATATTTAAAGTGCTGCCTTTTTACGACTGGGTAGTCTTGCCTGCTGAATTGATATGAATAAAAACACCTTAAATTTCCTCCTGCTTTTTGCCGTAAGTCGGCTTCATTTGAAGCATGTTTTTATCGTTTCTCAGTCGGGCTTCGGCTTTGAACCACTAAACCATCCCCGCACTCTTTTTCTCCATGCTTATTCCTCAAAAAGTGATCTCTCGACCGGAGTAAAGATGCTTCCCGTCAGAGTTGTGTGGCTTCCTGATCCAAAGTCTAAAAGGAGAGAAAAGGAAAAATGCCTGGTTCCGATGGTTCCATTTTGTGAGCTTAGAGATCTAGTTATCCGTGTGGCTGCGGTGGAATCTGTAATATCTTGCCTCAGAGTTTCCTTATTCTGGCTTACTAGAGGAGCCGCATTGGCTGAGGTCACGGCGCTCTGGCCCATGTCAGGATCCCGGTGCTGAGGCAGCCCCTTCCCCACATATCCACCCACTCCTTGTTCTTTTGATCATGCAAACTGGGTGCCAGCTGTGTGGACCGTGCAGCTGGCGGCCAGGATTGCCCCGCCACGCGACGTGTCCCCAGTCCCTCGGTGCCCCTCACTGCTACCAGCTAGCTCCAGGAAGGGTGCGAGCTGGCTTCCACTGCCATCCTTTCCCCTTCCTGTCCAGGCGGGCCCTCCATTTGCGCTAGTCGGCCCGAAACCTTCTTTCCTGCGCTGCATATGCTGAAGGAATTCCTCAGCGTTTCCAGACGCTAGAGGGCGCTCTTCTCCTCTCTTTGGTCCCCTGCAGCGCTTCCAGTGGAAATTTAGGAGGTGGGAAGGGCTTGAGGGTTCTCCGTATCTAGGGGCTCCCGCTCCAGCAGATTCAACCAACTGTGGGTTGAAAATATTCGGGAAAAAACGGAAAGTTTCAAAAAGCAACACCTGAACTTGCCACACACCGGCAACTGCTTACGTAGCATTCACGTTGCCTTACATAGCACGCGTCCTCTAGAGATGACCTCAAGTACACAGGAGGACACGGCGAAAGAGTATGTGACAATGAATGTATGCGTATTTTCATGTATAACTGAAAGATTGTGCTCTGCGATGGGATTCTACATAAAATTGTAAAACTAAACTCAAAAAAAAATACATGTATGTATGTAAAAAATAAAGTACACGGGAGGATCCATGTAACTGCATGTCAGTCCTGTGTCATTTTATAAAAGAGGCGTCAGCATCCATGGATGTTGGCATCTGTGGGGAGTCCTGGAACCAGTGCCCCAGGCTTACCGAGGGATGACTGGAAGCCCAGGCTCCTTATCCCAGCCTGTCATGTCCCCACGTGTTCTGAATCCTGCCTGTACCACACTCCCCTGGTCACTCTCCTCCAGCCCTCCCAGACTGCCCCCTTCTTCTGGAACAGGCCAAGCTCACTGCACTTCATGTCTGACCTCTAGAAATACCCGTTATATTCTGGGCACGGCTCTGCTTCAGTAAGACGGGCTGCATTGCCACTAGAGAAGACAGGATGCAGGGTCCTTAGAAAACTACAAATAGACTTACCTTATGATCCAGTCTTCCCACGCCTGGGGATATGTCAGGAGAAAACTCTAATTCAAACTCTCACATTCACCTCAGTGCTCACAGCAGCCCTCTTTATAATAGCCAGGACGTGGAACCAACCCAAAAGTCCACCTACTGGGGACTGGATAAAGAAGTAGTGGTCTATTTAAGCCGTGGAATACTACTCAGCCATGAAAAAGATGAAACGATGTCTTTCGTTGCAACATAGATGGACACAGAGAGAGTCATTCTGAGTGAAGTAAGCCAGAAGAGAGAAAAATGCCATATGATACCACTTCCATGTGGAATGTAAAAAAAAGGCAGAAATGAGCTCAATGACCATAGAGGAAGAAAACCACAGACATAGAGAAACCAACTTATGGTTAGCAGGGAACGAAGGGGTTGGGAAGTGGTAAATATGGGAACTGGAAAATTGCCCCTCTTGGGGAGTGATGGAAATGGTAGCTATCTTGCTTGTTGTGATGCTTCTCTAGGTGCAGACATCTATGAAAATTCATCAAATACTACATGTGAGATATGTCTAATTTACGGAACAGAAATCGTACCACAATAAAGGTGTTGTAACAAAAAGAGATGGGCTGCATCGTGTCCTATGTTTCTATGTGTCTTCAGGGAGGCCTCAAGGGGGCGGTGCTGGCCTTCCCGCCATCACGATGACATGAAGCCCGAACAATCCATCGATGGGAAGAAGATAAGAGCCATGGTCCCATGTGGACCCCAAGCTTAGGCATGGTGCATGGGTGACATTTATCGAGAATCCAGCGAGGTCGTGGCCAGAGCTAGAGGCCGGGGCAGCAAACCGGGAGTGGCACTGAGGAGCATCGTGGGGCAGAGGCTGGTCTGGGGGCCCGCAGGCTCCTCCCAGGAGGAGCCTCAGTGTTCGGGAGGTGGCTAACGTGCCTGCTTCGTGTCACCAGCAAGTGATGCCACCTGTGGAAAATCAGCTGGAATCCTGAGCCGGGTCAGCCCTGGGTGATGCGCTAAAGGCTCCTACCGGAGGGGGCGCCAGACGGACAGTGACCCAAGCAAGAGGCTGCTGAGTTTCCGGCCTGTGTTTATCATGCTTTCCGTGTCTCACTGCATCTCAGTGTCACCCGGAGGAATTAGGGCGGCGTTTCTAGGCTGATGGCCTCTTGGTTCCTCATCAGGCTGGCAAGCCCCCCAGCCCTATCTGGCCAGACCTCTGCGAGTGCCTTCCCTTGTTCTAACAAAACCCTTCCCACCCTCGCCTGCGGCGAGCTTTTGTTTTTTAATTGATGGCAATGAGGATACCTTCCAGCCTCCTCAGGCCCTTCCTTAGGGCTTCTGCCCTCAGATCCTGGCAAGGGGGCCCCCCTATCCCCTCCCCGACTCCTCCACACCCCCGCGCTGCCCTGCGTCCTGCACTACATAGGGTCCTTCTGGCCCTGACACTCCCTCTGGCCACACCCTCAACGTGGTGGTTTCCGCAAGGCCATAGGGACACGCCCATTCGATCCACCCCGTGCTCTGGAAACACAGGACCCCGAATGCCCTGCCCCAGCAGCCTTGACCCACTTCTAGTTTCGGCACCGGCTCTCCCCGGAGTTCAGCTTCCCAGGACTCACACAGAGGCCAACGGGAAGCTGTTGGCATGGAGGGTATATACAGAGCCCGGATGGGAGGTCTGAGTGTCATCCTGTGAACATCCAAGGCCCCTTGGGGCATGGGATGGACCCAGCTTTGGGAAGAAAAGGATCAGGCTAGTGGTCAGACTGGGAATCTGCTCTCCCCAAACTATCACTTTCTTTACGGCAACTCCCATGAGTCTGGGAATTCTAAAGTGGAGCCTGGCCTTCCCCCTTAGAATGAATGTGTATTTGTAAAGGCAGGAGTTTAGAACCTACTGCACTTCAAATGTTGACATATGTAGGATGGGAACTCCCAGGTATGCTCTGACCCTCACTTTTAAAGGTCGAGGGCAGTTATGTTGGCTCTGCTGAGACTGCAAGAGGCAAAGACCATCTGCAGAGAGGAGGCATTCCTGCTTCACGCTCCGAAGTCAGGAGCTTCTGAGCGGATGAAACAATGGACCCTGAGACCCTCGACTGTAAGTTGATTTAGAATGCCGCCAAAGGTGTGTGTGACGTGTGTGTGGGTGTGCGCACTCCTGCACCTGGGGACGTGTGTGGTACGTGACAGTGACTTTGCGTGTGTGTGCGCGCCTGAGGACGTGTGTGGTTGTGTGTATGTTATGGGTGTGTGTGTGGCCCATGACTCCATGTGTGTGTGCGTGGGGATGTATGTGGTGCAGAGTCAGTGTGTCTGAGCGTGTGTTTGTTTGTACGTGCATGCTTTAGTTTTAAGAATCGTAGAAGCTGTCCTTTAGAAGTCTGAAGTAGTAAACGTTTGTATGGTGTCCCTCACTGTATAATTCAAAATGAAAGTCATCTTCAATCGGCAGAAATCTGGTCCCCCCGGATTCTGATTTTTTCCCCCCAATATTGATTATGTCTTCATTTTACTGATGAGAACTGTAGCTTAGAGAAGTTAAGTGACAGCCAAGGGCATGGAGCTCGAGAGCCCAGTGACAGGACGCATTCCAAGCGGCGGGGCTCCAGAGGCCTGGAGCCCTGCTCACGACCGCGCGGGGCCTCTCGGCCGGGGGAACAGATTCTGATGGGCCGGGGCCAGCGTGCAGGCTGCCCATGACGCGGACTCTGGAAGTCGGGTGGAGAGTACCAGAGAGCAGACGAGGGTGAAGGGCTGCTCAGAAATCAGTTGGCTTCCTAGATCTTCGATGAGTAAAGAGGCTCACTTCCCAACCCCGATCCCTTTGCTGGTGGCTAAAAGGGACCAAGGCCCACGAGAGCGCTTCTGGGAGCTGCTTGCCAAAACCTGGAACAGGACCGCTCACGACTGGCTCTGCAGCAGGAGCAGAGGAAGGAAACGGCGCCACCTGGTGGACATCCTTGGTAGTGGCAGTAGGAGGGCTAGCAGCCTTGGTATGGGGGAGGCAGGAGAAGGTCCAAGTGGATGATCGTTTTCACGTGTCTTAAAAATCATTGCTTCATATATTTTATCCATTTTGCGGTTTATTGTAGGGTGGTAGATATGGTCTCCGTTACTCCATACTAGCTGGATTGATTCATTGTTTTCTTGTTAATTTTCCCTTGAATGATTTGGAAGCTCTATTGTCTTTGAATGAAAATTCTCTCTAAATGTTTATTAATCATTTCTAAGTTCATAAGTTTACATGTAATTGGGGCAGTATTCCTATAACAGTCTCAAGAATGAAATAATCGATTAGATTCTTGTCCTCAATAATGAAAAATTTAGCATATTTTACCTCTCTGTTGTTCCAAACTGTGTTTGTGTGTGTGTGGGAGTGTGTGTCTGCACGTGCGCGTGGAGCAGTTACTACTATTTCGACAGTTGCTGTAAGATTGTTACATTTACAATGAAAATAAAGGTATAAAGTTCTTGGATTTAATTGCTCACTACCACTATTTAATCCCATGTCTTCCCCATTTTTGAGTGATTTACTTCTTTCTCAATCAAAGGGACTCATGATTGGCTAATTTTTTTCAAGCGGTGGGCTTGGAACCCTTATCTGTCTATACGCAGCTTTATGTTCTCCTCATCAACAACCCTCAGCCTCAACACTCAACTCTCCGTATCTGGGGCCCCAAGCCTTGTTTGAGTATATGGCATTGTTTCCATCACCAAAAAAAAAAAAAATAAATAAATAAATAAATAAATAAATAAAATAAAATTTTATATTTAAAGTGCTGCCTTTTTATGACTGGGTAGTCTTGCCTGCTGAATTGATATGAATAAAGAATATCTTAAACTTCCTCCTGCTTTTTGCCGTAGGTCGGCTTCATTTGAAGCATGTTTTTATCGTTTCTCAGACGGGCTTCGTCTTTGAACCACTAAACCATCCCCGCACCCTTTTTCTCCATGCTTATTCCTCAAAAAGTGATCTCTCGATCGGAGTAAAGATGCTTCCCGTCAGAGTTGTGTGGCTTCCTGATCCAAAGTCTAAAAGAAGAGAAAAGGAAAAATGCCTGGTTCCGATGGTTCCATTTTGTGAGCTTAGAGATCTAGTTATCCGTGTGGCTGCGGTGGAATCTGTAATATCTTGCCTCAGAGTTTCCTTATTCTGGCTTACTAGTGGAGCCGCATTGGCTGAGGTCACGGCGCTCTGGCCCATGTCAGGATCCCGGTGCTGAGGCAGCCCCTTCCCCACATATCCACCCACTCCTTGTTCGTTTGATCATGCAAACTGGGTGCCAGCTGTGTGGACCGTGCAGCTGGCCGGCAGGATTGCCCCGCCACGCGACGTGTCCCCAGTCCCTCGGCGCCCCTCACTTCTACCAGCTAGCTCCAGGAAGGGTGCGAGCTGGCTTCCACTGCCGTCCTTCCCCCTTCCTGTCCAGGCGGGCCCTCCATTTGCGCTAGTCGGCCCGAAACCATCTCTAGTGCGCTGCATACGCTGAAGGAATTCCTCAGCGTTTCCAGCCGCTAGAGGGCGCTCTTCTCCTCTCTTTGGTCCCCTGCAGGGCTTCCAGTGGAAATTTAGGAGGTGGGAAGGGCTTGAGGGTTCTCCGTATCTAGGGGCTCCCGCTCCAGCAGATTCAAACAACTGTGGGTTGAAAATATTCGGGAAAAAATGGAAAGTTTCAAAAAGCAACACGTGAACTTGCCACACACCGGCAACTGCTTACGTAGCATTCACGTTGCCTTACATAGTACGTGTCCTCTAGAGATGACCTCAAGTACACAGGAGGACACGGCGAAAGAGTATGTGACAATGAATGTATGCATATTTTCATGTATAACTGAAAGATTGTGCTCTGCGATGGGATTCGACACAAAATTGTAAAATGACTATAACTCAAAAAAAAATACATGTATGTATGTAAAAAATAAAGTACACGGGAGGATCCATGTAACTGCATGTCAGTCCTGTGTCATTTTATAAAAGAGGCGTCAGCATCCATGGATGTTGGCATCTGTGGGGAGTCCTGGAACCAGTACCCCAGGCTTACCAAGGGATGACTGGAAGCCCAGGCTCCTTATCCCAGCCTGTCATGTCCCCACGTGGTCTGAATCCTGCCTGTACCACACTCCCCTGGTCACTCTCCTCCAGCCCTCCCAGACTGCCCTCTTCTTCTGGAACAGGCCAAGCTCACTGCACTTCATGTCTGACCTCTAGAAATACCCGTTATATTCTGGGCACGGCTCTGCTTCAGTAAGACGGGCTGCATTGCCACTAGAGAAGACAGGATGCAGGGTCCTTAGAAAACTACAAATAGACTTACCTTATGATCCAGTCTTCCCACGCCTGGGGATATGTCAGGAGAAAACTCTAATTCAAACTCTCACATTCACCTCAGTGCTCACAGCAGCCCTCTTTATAATAGCCAGGACGTGGAACCAACCCAAAAGTCCACCTACTGGGGACTGGATAAAGAAGTAGTGGTCTATTTAAGCCGTGGAATACTACTCAGCCATGAAAAAGATGAAACGATGTCTTTCGTTGCAACATAGATGGACACAGAGAGAGTCATTCTGAGTGAAGTAAGCCAGAAGAGAGAAAAATGCCATATGATACCACTTCCATGTGGAATGTAAAAAAAAGGCAGAAATGAGCTCAATGACCATAGAGGAACAAAACCACAGACATAGAGAAACCAACTTATGGTTAGCAGGGAACGAAGGGGTTGGGAAGTGGTAAATATGGGAACTGGAAAATTGCCCCTCTTGGGGAGTGATGGAAATGGTAGCTATCTTGCTTGTTGTGATGCTTCTCTAGGTGCAGACATCTATGAAAATTCATCAAATACTACATGTGAGATATGTCTAATTTACGGAACAGAAATCGTACCACAATAAAGGTGTTGTAACAAAAAGAGATGGGCTGCATCGTGTCCTATGTTTCTATGTGTCTTCAGGGAGGCCTCAAGGGGGCGGTGCTGGCCTTCCCGCCATCACGATGACATGAAGCCCGAACAATCCATCGATGGGAAGAAGATAAGAGCCATGGTCCCATGTGGACCCCAAGCTTAGGCATGGTGCATGGGTGACATTTATCGAGAATCCAGCGAGGTCGTGGCCAGAGCTAGAGGCCGGGGCAGCAAACCGGGAGTGGCACTGAGGAGCATCGTGGGGCAGAGGCTGGTCTGGGGGCCCGCAGGCTCCTCCCAGGAGGAGCCTCAGTGTTCGGGAGGTGGCTAACGTGCCTGCTTCGTGTCACCAGCAAGTGATGCCACCTGTGGAAAATCAGCTGGAATCCTGAGCCGGGTCAGCCCTGGGTGATGCGCTAAAGGCTCCTACCGGAGGGGCGCCAGACGGACAGTGACCCAAGCAAGAGGCTGCTGAGTTTCCGGCCTGTGTTTATCATGCTTTCCGTGTCTCACTGCATCTCAGTGTCACCCGGAGGAATTAGGGCGGCGTTTCTAGGCTGATGGCCTCTTGGTTCCTCATCAGGCTGGCAAGCCCCCCAGCCCTATCTGGCCAGACCTCTGCGAGGGCCTTCCCTTGTTCTAACAAAACCCTTCCCACCCTCGCCTGCGGCCAGCTTTTGTTTTTTAATTGATGGCAATGAGGATACCTTCCAGCCTCCTCAGGCCCTTCCTTAGGGCTTCTGCCCTCAGATCTTGGCAAGGGGGCCCCCTATCCCCTCCCCGACTCCTCCACACCCCCGCGCTGCCCTGTGTCCTGCACTACATAGGGTCCTTCTGGCCCTGACACTCCCTCTGGCCACACCCTCAACGTGGTGGTTTCAGCAAGGCCATAGGGACACGCCCATTCGATCCACCCCGTGCTCTGGAAACACAGGACCCTGAATGCCCTGCCCCAGCAGCCTTGACCCACTTCTAGTTTCTGCACCGGCTCTCCCCGGAGTTCAGCTTCCCAGGACTCACACAGAGGCCAACGGGAAGCTGTTGGCATGGAGGGTATATACAGAGCCCGGATGGGAGGTCTGAGTGTCATCCTGTGAACATCCAAGGCCCCTTGGGGCATGGGATGGACCCAGCTTTGGGAAGAAAAGGATCAGGCTAGTGGTCAGACTGGGAATCTGCTCTCCCCAAACTATCACTTTCTTTACGGCAACTCCCATGAGTCTGGGAATTCTAAAGTGGAGCCTGGCCTTCCCCCTTAGAATGAATGTGTATTTGTAAAGGCAGGAGTTTAGAACCTACTGCACTTCAAATGTTGACATATGTAGGATGGGAACTCCCAGGTATGCTCTGACCCTCACTTTTAAAGGTCGAGGGCAGTTATGTTGGCTCTGCTGAGACTGCAAGAGGCAAAGACCATCTGCAGAGAGGAGGCATTCCTGCTTCACGCTCCGAAGTCAGGAGCTTCTGAGCGGATGAAACAATGGACCCTGAGACCCTCGACTGTAAGTTGATTTAGAATGCCGCCAAAGGTGTGTGTGACGTGTGTGTGCGTGTGCGCACTCCTGCACCTGGGGACGTGTGTGGTACGTGACAGTGACTTTGCGTGTGTGTGCGCGCCTGAGGACGTGTGTGGTTGTGTGTATGTTATGGGTGTGTGTGTGGCCCATGACTCCATGTGTGTGTGCGTGGGGATGTATGTGGAGCAGAGTCAGTGTGTCTGAGCGTGTGTTTGTTTGTACGTGCATGCTTTAGTTTTAAGAATCGTAGAAGCTGTCCTTTAGAAGTCTGAAGTAGTAAACGTTTGTATGGTGTCCCTCACTGTATAATTCAAAATGAAAGTCATCTTCAATCGGCAGAAATCTGGTCCCCCCGGATTCTGATTTTTTCCCCCCAATATTGATTATGTCTTCATTTTACTGATGAGGACTGTAGCTTAGAGAAGTTAAGTGACAGCCAAGGGCATGGAGCTCGCGAGCCCAGTGACAGGACGCGTTCCAAGCGGCGGGGCTCCAGAGGCCTGGAGCCCTGCTCACGACCGCGCGGGGCCTCTCGGCCGGGGGAACAGATTCTGATGGGCCGGGGCCAGCATGCAAGCTGCCAATGCCGCGGACTCAGGAAGTCCGGTGGAGAGTACCAGACAGCAGACGAGGGTAAAGGGCTGCTCAGAAATCATTTGGCTTCCTAGATCTTCGATGAGAAAAGGGGCTCACTGCCCATCCCCGATCCCTTTGCTGGTGGCTAAAAGGGACCTAGGCCCACGAGAGCGCTTCTGGGAGCTGCTTGCCAAAACCTGGAACAGGACCGCTCACGACTGGCTCTGCAGCAGGAGCAGAGGAAGGAAACGGCGCCACCTGGTGGACATCCTTGGTAGTGGCAGTAGGAGGGCTAGCAGCCTTGGTATGGGGGAGGCAGGACAAGGTCCAAGTGGATGATCGTTTTCACGTGTCTTAAAAATCATTGCTTCATATATTTTATCCATTTTGGGGTTTATTGTAGGGTGGTAGATATGGTCTCCGTTACTCCATCCTAGCTGGATTGATTCATTGTTTTCTTGTTAATTTTCCCTTGAATGATTTGGAAGCTCTATTGTCTTTGAATGAAAATTCTCTCTAAATGTTTATTAACCATTTCTAAGTTCATAAGTTTACATGTAATTGGGCCAGTATTCCTATAACAGTCTCAAGAATGAAATAATCGATTAGATTCTTGTCCTCAATAATGAGAAATTAACATATTTTACCTCTCTGCTGTTCCAAACTGTGTTTGTGTGTGTGTGGGAGTGTGTGTCTGCACGTGCGCGTGAAGCAGTTACTACTATTTCGACAGTTGCTGTAAGATTGTTACATTTACAATGAAAATAAAGGTATAAAGTTCTTGGATTTAATTGCTCACTACCACTATTTAATCCCATGTCTTCCCCATTTTTGAGTCATTTACTTCTTTCTCAATCAAAGGGACTCATGATTGGCTAATTTTTTTCAAGCGGTGGGCTTGGAACCCTTATCTGACTATACGCAGCTTTATGTTCTCCTCATCAACAACCCTCAGCCTCAACACTCAACTCTCCGTATCTAGGGCCCCAAGCCTTTTTTGAGAATATGGCATTGTTTCCATCACCAAAAAAAAAAAATAAATAAATAAATAATATAAAATTTTATATTTAAAGTGCTGCCTTTTTACGACTGGGTAGTCTTGCCTGCTGAATTGATATGAATAAAGAACACCTTAAACTTCCTCCTGCTTTTTGCCGTAAGTCGGCTTCATTTGAAGCATGTTTTTATCGTTTCTCAGACGGGCTTCGGCTTTGAACCACTAAACCATCCCCGCACTCTTTTTCTCCATGCTTATTCCTCAAAAAGTGATCTCTCGACCGGAGTAAAGATGCTTCCCGTCAGAGTTGTGTGGCTTCCTGATCCAAAGTCTAAAAGAAGAGAAAAGGAAAAATGCCTGGTTCCGATGGTTCCATTTTGTGAGCTTAGAGATCTAGTTATCCGTGTGGCTGCGGTGGAATCTGTAATATCTTGCCTCAGAGTTTCCTTATTCTGGCTTACTAGTGGAGCCGCATTGGCTGAGGTCACGGCGCTCTGGCCCATGTCAGGATCCCGTTGCAGAGGCAGCCCCTTCCGCACATATCCACCCACTCCTTGTTCTTTTGATCATGCAAACTGGGTGCCAGCTGTGTGGACCGTGCAGCTGGCGGGCAGGATTGCCCCGCACGCGACGTGTCCCCAGTCCCTCGGCGCCCCTCACTGCTACCAGCTAGCTCCAGGAAGGGTGCGAGCTGGCTTCCACTGCCGTCCTTCCCCCTTCCTGTCCAGGCGGGCCCTCCATTTGCGCTAGTCGGCCCGAAACGTTCTCTCCTGCGCTGCATACGCTGAAGGAATTCCTCAGCGTTTCCAGCCGCTAGAGGGCGCTCTTCTCCTCTCTTTGGTCCCCTGCAGCGCTTCCAGTGGAAATTTAGGAGGTGGGAAGGGCTTGAGGGTTCTCCGTATATAGGGGTTCCCGCTCCAGCAGATTCAACCAACTGTGGGTTGAAAATATTCGGGAAAAAACGGAAAGGTTCAAAAAGCAACACCTGAACTTGCCACACACCGGCAACTGCTTACGTAGCATTCACGTTGCCTTACATAGCACGCGTCCTCTAGAGATGACCTCAAGTACACAGGAGGACACGGCGCAAGAGTATGTGACAATGAATGTATGCGTATTTTCATGTATAACTGAAAGATTGTGCTCTGCGATGGGATTCGACACAAAATTGTAAAATGACTATAACTCAAAAAAAAAATACATGTATGTATGTAAAAAATAAAGTACACGGGAGGATCCATGTAACTGCGGTGTCAGTCCTGTGTCATTTTATAAAAGAGGCGTCAGCATCCATGGATGTTGGCATCTGTGGGGAGTCCTGGAACCAGTGCCCCATTCTTACCAAGGGATGACTGGAAGCCCACGCTCCTTATCCCAGCCTGTCATGTCCCCACGTGGTCTGAATCCTGCCTGTACCACACTCCCCTGGTCACTCTCCTCTAGCCCTCCCAGACTGCCCCCTTCTTCTGGAACAGACCAAGCTCACTGCACTTCATGTCTGACCTCTAGAAATACCCGTTATATTCTGGGCACGGCTCTGCTTCAGTAAGACGGGCTGCATTGCCACTAGAGAAGACAGGATGCAGGGTCCTTAGAAAACTACAAATAGACTTACCTTATGATCCAGTCTTCCCACGCCTGGGGATATGTCAGGAGAAAACTCTAATTCAAACTCTCACATTCACCTCAGTGCTCTCAGCAGCCCTCTTTATAATAGCCAGGACGTGGAACCAACCCAAAAGTCCACCTACTGGGGACTGGATAAAGAAGTAGTGGTCTATTTAAGCCGTGGAATACTACTCAGCCATGAAAAAGATGAAACGATGTCTTTCGTTGCAACATAGATGGACACAGAGAGAGTCATTCTGAGTGAAGTAAGCCAGAAGAGAGAAAAATGCCATATGATACCACTTCCATGTGGAATGTAAAAAAAAGGCAGAAATGAGCTCAATGACCATAGAGGAACAAAACCACAGACATAGAGAAAGCAACTTATGGTTAGCAGGGAACGAAGGGGTTGGGAAGTGGTAAATATGGGAACTGGAAAATTGCCCCTCTTGGGGAGTGATGGAAATGGTAGCTATCTTGCTTGTTGTGATGCTTCTCTAGGTGCAGACATCTATGAAAATTCATCAAATACTACATGTGAGATATGTCTAATTTACGGAACAGAAATCGTACCACAATAAAGGTGTTGTAACAAAAAGAGATGGGCTGCATCGTGTCCTATGTTTCTATGTGTCTTCAGGGAGGCCTCAAGGGGGCGGTGCTGGCCTTCCCGCCATCACGATGACATGAAGCCCGAACAATCCATCGATGGGAAGAAGATAAGAGCCATGGTCCCATGTGGACCCCAAGCTTAGGCATGGTGCATGGGTGACATTTATCGAGAATCCAGCGAGGTCGTGGCCAGAGCTAGAGGCCGGGGCAGCAAACCGGGAGTGGCACTGAGGAGCATCGTGGGGCAGAGGCTGGTCTGGGGGCCCGCAGGCTCCTCCCAGGAGGAGCCTCAGTGTTCGGGAGGTGGCTAACGTGCCTGCTTCGTGTCACCAGCAAGTGATGCCACCTGTGGAAAATCAGCTGGAATCCTGAGCCGGGTCAGCCCTGGGTGATGCGCTAAAGGCTCCTACCGGAGGGGCGCCAGACGGACAGTGACCCAAGCAAGAGGCTGCTGAGTTTCCGGCCTGTGTTTATCATGCTTTCCGTGTCTCACTGCATCTCAGTGTCACCCGGAGGAATTAGGGCGGCGTTTCTAGGCTGATGGCCTCTTGGTTCCTCATCAGGCTGGCAAGCCCCCCAGCCCTATCTGGCCAGACCTCTGCGAGGGCCTTCCCTTGTTCTAACAAAACCCTTCCCACCCTCGCCTGCGGCGAGCTTTTGTTTTTTAATTGATGGCAATGAGGATACCTTCCAGCCTCCTCAGGCCCTTCCTTAGGGCTTCTGCCCTCAGATCCTGGCAAGGGGGCCCCCCTATCCCCTCCCCGACTCCTCCACACCCCCGCGCTGCCCTGTGTCCTGCACTACATAGGGTCCTTCTGGCCCTGACACTCCCTCTGGCCACACCCTCAACGTGGTGGTTTCAGCAAGGCCATAGGGACACGCCCATTCGATCCACCCCGTGCTCTGGAAACACAGGACCCCGAATGCCCTGCCCCAGCAGCCTTGACCCACTTCTAGTTTCGGCACCGGCTCTCCCCGGAGTTCAGCTTCCCAGGACTCACACAGAGGCCAACGGGAAGCTGTTGGCATGGAGGGTATATACAGAGCCCCTATGGGAGGTCTGAGTGTCATCCTGTGAACATCCAAGGCCCCTTGGGGCATGGGATGGACCCAGCTTTGGGAAGAAAAGGATCAGGCTAGTGGTCAGACTGGGAATCTGCTCTCCCCAAACTATCACTTTCTTTACGGCAACTCCCATGAGTCTGGGAATTCTAAAGTGGAGCCTGGCCTTCCCCCTTAGAATGAATGTGTATTTGTAAAGGCAGGAGTTTAGAACCTACTGCACTTCAAATGTTGACATATGTAGGATGGGAACTCCCAGGTATGCTCTGACCCTCACTTTTAAAGGTCGAGGGCAGTTATGTTGGCTCTGCTGAGACTGCAAGAGGCAAAGACCATCTGCAGAGAGGAGGCATTCCTGCTTCACGCTCCGAAGTCAGGAGCTTCTGAGCGGATGAAACAATGGACCCTGAGACCCTCGACTGTAAGTTGATTTAGAATGCCGCCAAAGGTGTGTGTGACGTGTGTGTGCGTGTGCGCACTCCTGCACCTGGGGACGTGTGTGGTACGTGACAGTGACTTTGCGTGTGTGTGCGCGCCTGAGGACGTGTGTGGTTGTGTGTATGTTATGGGTGTGTGTGTGGCCCATGACTCCATGTGTGTGTGCGTGGGGATGTATGTGGAGCAGAGTCAGTGTGTCTGAGCGTGTGTTTGTTTGTACGTGCATGCTTTAGTTTTAAGAATCGTAGAAGCTGTCCTTTAGAAGTCTGAAGTAGTAAACGTTTGTATGGTGTCCCTCACTGTATAATTCAAAATGAAAGTCATCTTCAATCGGCAGAAATCTGGTCCCCCCGGATTCTGATTTTTTCCCCCCAATATTGATTATGTCTTCATTTTACTGAGGAGGACTGTAGCTTAGAGAAGTTAAGTGACAGCCAAGGGCATGGAGCTCGCGAGCCCAGTGACAGGACGCGTTCCAAGCGGCGGGGCTCCAGAGGCCTGGAGCCCTGCTCACGACCGCGCGGGGCCTCTCGGCCGGGGGAACAGATTCTGATGGGCCGGGGCCAGTGTGCAGGCTGCCCATGCCGCGGACTCTGGAAGTCGGGTGGAGATTACCAGACAGCAGACGAGGGTAAAGGGCTGCTCAGAAATCAGTTGGCTTCCTAGATCTTCAATGAGAAAAGAGGCTCACTGCCCATCCCCGATCCCTTTGCTGGTGGCTAAAAGGGACCAAGGCCCACGAGAGCGCTTCTGGGAGCTGCTTGCCAAAACCTGGAACAGGACCACTCACGACTGGCTCTGCAGCAGGAGCAGAGGAAGGAAACGGCGCCACCTGGTGGACATCCTTGGTAGTGGCAGTAGGAGGGCTAGCAGCCTTGGTATGGGGGAGGCAGGACAAGGTCCAAGTGGATGATCGTTTTCACGTGTCTTAAAAATCATTGCTTCATATATTTTATCCATTTTGGGGTTTATTGTAGGGTGGTAGATATGGTCTCCGTTACTCCATCCTAGCTGGATTGATTCATTGTTTTCTTGTTAATTTTCCCTTGAATGATTTGGAAGCTCTATTGTCTTTGAATGAAAATTCTCTCTAAATGTTTATTAATCATTTCTAAGTTCATAAGTTTACATGTAATTGGGCCAGTATTCCTATAACAGTCTCAAGAATGAAATAATCGATTAGATTCTTGTCCTCAATAATGAGAAATTTAGCATATTTTACCTCTCTGCTGTTCCAAACTGTGTTTGTGTGTGTGTGGGAGTGTGTGTCTGCACGTGCACGTGGAGCAGTTACTACTATTTCGACAGTTGCTGTAAGATTGTTACATTTACAATGAAAATAAAGGTATAAAGTTCTTGGATTTAATTGCTCACTACCACTATTTAATCCCATGTCGTCCCCATTTTTGAGTCATTTACTTCTTTCTCAATCAAAGGGACTCATGATTGGCTAATTTTTTTCAAGCGGTGGGCTTGGAACCCTTATCTGTCTATACGCAGCTTTATGTTCTCCTCATCAACAACCCTCAGCCTCAACACTCAACTCTCCGTATCTAGGGCCCCAAGCCTTGTTTGAGAATATGGCATTGTTTCCATCACCAAAAATAAATACATACATAAATAAATAAATAAATAAATAAATAAATAAATAAATAAAATAAAATTTTATATTTAAAGTGCTGCCTTTTTACGACTGGGTAGTCTTGCCTGCTGAATTGATATGAATAAAGAACACCTTAAACTTCCTCCTGCTTTTTGCCGTAAGTCGGCTTCATTTGAAGCATGTTTTTATCGTTTCTCAGACGGGCTTCGGCTTTGAACCACTAAACCATCCCCGCACTCTTTTTCTCCATGCTTATTCCTCAAAAAGTGATCTCTCGACCGGAGTAAAGATGCTTCCCGTCAGAGTTGTGTGGCTTCCTGATCCAAAGTCTAAAAGAAGAGAAAAGGAAAAATGCCTGGTTCCGATGGTTCCATTTTGTGAGCTTAGAGATCTAGTTATCCGTGTGGCTGCGGTGGAATCTGTAATATCTTGCCTCAGAGTTTCCTTATTCTGGCTTACTAGTGGAGCCGCATTGGCTGAGGTCACGGCGCTCTGGCCCATGTCAGGATCCCGGTGCTGAGGCAGCCCCTTCCCCACATATCCACCCACTCCTTGTTCTTTTGATCATGCAATTCATGCAAACTGGGTGCCAGCTGTGTGGACCGTGCAGCTGGCGGCCAGGATTGCCCCGCCACGCGACGTGTCCCCAGTCCCTCGGCGCCCCTCACTGCTACCAGCTAGCTCCAGGAAGGGTGCGAGCTGGCTTCCACTGCCGTCCTTCCCCCTTCCTGTCCAGGCGGGCCCTCCATTTGCGCTAGTCGGCCGGAAACCTTCTCTCCTGCGCTGCATACGCTGAAGGAATTCCTCAGCGTTTCCAGCCGCTAGAGGGCGCTCTTCTCCTCTCTTTGGTCCCCTGCAGCGCTTCCAGTGGAAATTTAGGAGGTGGGAAGGGCTTGAGGGTTCTCCGTATCTAGGGGCTCCCGCTCCAGCAGATTCAACCAACTGTGGGTTGAAAATATTCGGGAAAAAACGGAAAGGTTCAAAAAGCAACACCTGAACTTGCCACACACCGGCAACTGCTTACGTAGCATTCACGTTGCCTTACATAGCACGCGTCCTCTAGAGATGACCTCAAGTACACAGGAGGACACGGCGAAAGAGTATGTGACAATGAATGTATGCGTATTTTCATGTATAACTGAAAGATTGTGCTCTGCGATGGGATTCGACACAAAATTGTAAAATGACTATAACTCAAAAAAAAAATACATGTATGTATGTAAAACATAAAGTACACGGGAGGATCCATGTAACTGCATGTCAGTCCTGTGTCATTTTATAAAAGAGGCGTCAGCATCCATGGATGTTGGCATCTGTGGGGAGTCCTGGAACCAGTGCCCCAGGCTTACCGAGGGATGACTGGAAGCCCAGGCTCCTTATCCCAGCCTGTCATGTCCCCACGTGGTCTGAATCCTGCCTGTACCACACTCCCCTGGTCACTCTCCTCCAGCCCTCCCAGACTGCCCTCTTCTTCTGGAACAGGCCAAGCTCACTGCACTTCATGTCTGACCTCTAGAAATACCCGTTATATTCTGGGCACGGCTCTGCTTCGGTAAGACGGGCTGCATTGCCACTAGAGAAGACAGGATGCAGGGTCCTTAGAAAACTACAAATAGACTTACCTTATGATCCAGTCTTCCCACGCCTGGGGATATGTCAGGAGAAAACTCTAATTCAAACTCTCACATTCACCTCAGTGCTCACAGCAGCCCTCTTTATAATAGCCAGGACGTGGAACCAAACCAAAAGTCCACCTACTGGGGACTGGATAAAGAAGTAGTGGTCTATTTAAGCCGTGGAATACTACTCAGCCATGAAAAAGATGAAACGTGTCTTTCGTTGCAACATAGATGGACACAGAGAGAGTCATTCTGAGTGAAGTAAGCCAGAAGAGAGAAAAATGCCATATGATACCACTTCCATGTGGAATGTAAAACAAAGGCAGAAATGAGCTCAATGACCATAGAGGAACAAAACCACAGACATAGAGAAACCAACTTATGATTAGCAGGGAACGAAGGGGTTGGGAAGTGGTAAATATGGGAACTGGAAAATTGCCCCTCTTGGGGAGTGATGGAAATGGTAGCTATCTTGCTTGTTGTGATGCTTCTCTAGGTGCAGACATCTATGAAAATTCATCAAATACTACATGTGAGATATGTCTAATTTACGGAACAGAAATCGTACCACAATAAAGGTGTTGTAACAAAAAGAGAAGGGCTGCATCGTGTCCTATGTTTCTATGTGTCTTCAGGGAGGCCTCAAGGGGGCGGTGCTGGCCTTCCCGCCATCACGATGACATGAAGCCCGAACAGTCCATCGATGGGAAGAAGATAAGAGCCATGGTCCCATGTGGACCCCAAGCTTAGGCATGGTGCATGGGTGACATTTATCGAGAATCCAGCGAGGTCGTGGCCAGAGCTAGAGGCCGGGGCAGCAAACCGGGAGTGGCACTGAGGAGCATCGTGGGGCAGAGGCTGGTCTGGGGGCCCGCAGGCTCCTCCCAGGAGGAGCCTCAGTGTTCGGGAGGTGGCTAACGTGCCTGCTTCGTGTCACCAGCAAGTGATGCCACCTGTGGAAAATCAGCTGGAATCCTGAGCCGGGTCAGCCCTGGGTGATGCGCTAAAGGCTCCTACCGGAGGGGGGGGCGCCAGACGGACAGTGACCCAAGCAAGAGGCTGCTGAGTTTCCGGCCTGTGTTTATCATGCTTTCCGTGTCTCACTGCATCTCAGTGTCACCCGGAGGAATTAGGGCGGCGTTTCTAGGCTGATGGCCTCTTGGTTCCTCATCAGGCTGGCAAGCCCCCCAGCCCTATCTGGCCAGACCTCTGCGAGTGCCTTCCCTTGTTCTAACAAAACCCTTCCCACCCTCGCCTGCGGCGAGCTTTTGTTTTTTAATTGATGGCAATGAGGATACCTTCCAGCCTCCTCAGGCCCTTCCTTAGGGCTTCTGCCCTCAGATCCTGGCAAGGGGGCCCCCCTATCCCCTCCCCGACTCCTCCACACCCCCGCGCTGCCCTGCGTCCTGCACTACATAGGGTCCTTCTGGCCCTGACACTCCCTCTGGCCACACCCTCAACGTGGTGGTTTCAGCAAGGCCATAGGGACACGCCCATTCGATCCACCCCGTGCTCTGGAAACACAGGACCCCGAATGCCCTGCCCCAGCAGCCTTGACCCACTTCTAGTTTCGGCACCGGCTCTCCCCGGAGTTCAGCTTCCCAGGACTCACACAGAGGCCAACGGGAAGCTGTTGGCATGGAGGGTATATACAGAGCCCGGATGGGAGGTCTGAGTGTCATCCTGTGAACATCCAAGGCCCCTTGGGGCATGGGATGGACCCAGCTTTGGGAAGAAAAGGATCAGGCTAGTGGTCAGACTGGGAATCTGCTCTCCCCAAACTATCACTTTCTTTACGGCAACTCCCATGAGTCTGGGAATTCTAAAGTGGAGCCTGGCCTTCCCCCTTAGAATGAATGTGTATTTGTAAAGGCAGGAGTTTAGAACCTACTGCACTTCAAATGTTGACATATGTAGGATGGGAACTCCCAGGTATGCTCTGACCCTCACTTTTAAAGGTCGAGGGCAGTTATGTTGGCTCTGCTGAGACTGCAAGAGGCAAAGACCATCTGCAGAGAGGAGGCATTCCTGCTTCACGCTCCGAAGTCAGGAGCTTCTGAGCGGATGAAACAATGGACCCTGAGACCCTCGACTGTAAGTTGATTTAGAATGCCGCCAAAGGTGTGTGTGACGTGTGTGTGCGTGTGCGCACTCCTGCACCTGGGGACGTGTGTGGTACGTGACAGTGACTTTGCGTGTGTGTGCGCGCCTGAGGACGTGTGTGGTTGTGTGTATGTTATGGGTGTGTGTGTGGCCCATGACTCCATGTGTGTGTGCGTGGGGATGTATGTGGAGCAGAGTCAGTGTGTCTGAGCGTGTGTTTGTTTGTACGTGCATGCTTTAGTTTTAAGAATCGTAAAAGCTGTCCTTTAGAAGTCTGAAGAAGTAAACGTTTGTATGGTGTCCCTCACTGTATAATTCAAAATGAAAGTCATCTTCAATCGGCAGAAATCTGGTCCCCCCGGATTCTGATTTTTTCCCCCCAATATTGATTATGTCTTCATTTTACTGATGAGGACTGTATCTTAGAGAAATTAAGTGACAGCCAAGGGCATGGAGCTCGCGAGCCCAGTGACAGGACGCGTTCCAAGCGGCGGGGCTCCAGAGGCCTGGAGCCCTGCTCACGACCGCGCGGGGCCTCTCGGCCGGGGGAACAGATTCTGATGGGCCGGGGCCAGCGTGCAGGCTGCCCATGCCGCGGACTCTGGAAGTCGGGTGGAGAGTACCAGACAGCAGACGAGGGTAAAGGGCTGCTCAGAAATCAGTTGGCTTCCTAGATCTTCGATGAGAAAAGAGGCTCACTGCCCATCCCCGATCCCTTTGCTGGTGGCTAAAAGGGACCAAGGCCCACGAGAGCGCTTCTGGGAGCTGCTTGCCAAAACCTGGAACAGGACCGCTCACGACTGGCTCTGCAGCAGGAGCAGAGGAAGGAAACGGCGCCACCGGTGGACATCGTTGGTAGTGGCAGTAGGAGGGCTAGCAGCCTTGGTATGGGGGAGGCAGGACAAGGTCCAAGTGGATGATCGTTTTCACGTGTCTTAAAAATCATTGCTTCATATATTTTATCCATTTTGGGGTTTATTGTAGGGTGGTAGATATGGTCTCCGTTACTCCATCCTAGCTGGATTGATTCATTGTTTTCTTGTTAATTTTCCCTTGAATGATTAGGAAGCTCTATTGTCTTTGAATGAAAATTCTCTCTAAATGTTTAGTTCATAAGTTTACATGTAATTGGGCCAGTATTCCTATAACAGTCTCAAGAATGAAATATTCGATTAGATTCTTGTCCTCAATAATGAGAAATTTAGCATATTTTACCTCTCTGTTGTTCCAAACTGTGTTTGTGTGTGTGTGGGAGTGTGTGTCTGCACGTGCACGTGGAGCACTTACTACTATTTCGACAGTTGCTGTAAGATTGTTACATTTACAATGAAAATAAAGGTATAAAGTTCTTGGATTTAATTGCTCACTACCACTATTTAATCCCATGTCTTCCCCATTTTTGAGTCATTTACTTCTTTCTCAATCAAAGGGACTCATGATTGGCTAATTTTTTTCAAGCGGTGGGCTTGGAACCCTTATCTGTCTATACGCAGCTTTATGTTCTCCTCATCAACAACCCTCAGCCTCAACACTCAACTCTCCGTATCTAGGGCCCCAAGCCTTGTTTGAGAATATGGCATTGTTTCCATCACCAAAAAAAAAAAAATAAATAAAAAAAATAAATAAATAGATAAAAAAATTTTATATTTAAAGTGCTGCCTTTTTACGACTGGGTAGTCTTGCCTGCTGAATTGATATGAATAAAGAACACCTTAAACTTCCTCCTGCTTTTTGCTGTAAGTCGGCTTCATTTGAAGCATGTTTTTATCGTTTCTCAGACGGGCTTCGGCTTTGAACCACTAAACCATCCCCGCACTCTTTTTCTCCATGCTTATTCCTCAAAAAGTGATCTCTCGACCGGAGTAAAGATGCTTCCCGTCAGAGTTGTGTGGCTTCCTGATCCAAAGTCTAAAAGAAGAGAAAAGGAAAAATGCCTGGTTCCGATGGTTCCATTTTGTGAGCTTAGAGATCTAGTTATCCGTGTGGCTGCGGTGGAATCTGTAATATCTTGCCTCAGAGTTTCCTTATTCTGGCTTACTAGTGGAGCCGCATTGGCTGAGGTCACGGCGCTCTGGCCCATGTCAGGATCCCGGTGCTGAGGCAGCCCCTTCCCCACATATCCACCCACTCCTTGTTCTTTTGATCATGCAATTCATGCAAACTGGGTGCCAGCTGTGTGGACCGTGCAGCTGGCGGCCAGGATTGCCCCGCCACGCGACGTGTCCCCAGTCCCTCGGCGCCCCTCACTGCTACCAGCTAGCTCCAGGAAGGGTGCGAGCTGGCTTCCACTGCCGTCCTTCCCCCTTCCTGTCCAGGCGGGCCCTCCATTTGCGCTAGTCGGCCCGAAACCTTCTCTCCTGCGCTGCATACGCTGAAGGAATTCCTCAGCGTTTCCAGCTGCTAGAGGGCGCTCTTCTCCTCTCTTTGGTCCCCTGCAGCGCTTCCAGTGGAAATTTAGGAGGTGGGAAGGGCTTGAGGGTTCTCCGTATCTAGGGGCTCCCGCTCCAGCAGATTCAACCAACTGTGGGTTGAAAATATTCGGGAAAAAACGGAAAGTTTCAAAAAGCAACACCTGAACTTGCCACACACCGGCAACTGCTTACGTAGCATTCACGTTGCCTTACATAGCACGCGTCCTCTAGAGATGACCTCAAGTACACAGGAGGACACGGCGAAAGAGTATGTGACAATGAATGTATGCGTATTTTCATGTATAACTGAAAGATTGTGCTCTGCGATGGGATTCGACACAAAATTGTAAAATGACTATAACTCAAAAAAAAAAATACATGTATGTATGTAAAACATAAAGTACACAGGAGGATCCATGTAACTGCATGTCAGTCCTGTGTCATTTTATAAAAGAGGCGTCAGCATCCATGGATGTTGGCATCTGTGGGGAGTCCTGGAACCAGTGCCCCAGGCTTACCGAGGGATGACTGGAAGCCCAGGCTCCTTATCCCAGCCTGTCATGTCCCCACGTGGTCTGAATCCTGCCTGTACCACACTCCCCTGGTCACTCTCCTCCAGCCCTCCCAGACTGCCCTCTTCTTCTGGAACAGGCCAAGCTCACTGCACTTCATGTCTGACCTCTAGAAATACCCGTTATATTCTGGGCACGGCTCTGCTTCGGTAAGACGGGCTGCATTGCCACTAGAGAAGACAGGATGCAGGGTCCTTAGAAAACTACAAATAGACTTACCTTATGATCCAGTCTTCCCACGCCTGGGGATATGTCAGGAGAAAACTCTAATTCAAACTCTCACATTCACCTCAGTGCTCACAGCAGCCCTCTTTATAATAGCCAGGACGTGGAACCAAACCAAAAGTCCACCTACTGGGGACTGGATAAAGAAGTAGTGGTCTATTTAAGCCGTGGAATACTACTCAGCCATGAAAAAGATGAAACGTGTCTTTCGTTGCAACATAGATGGACACAGAGAGAGTCATTCTGAGTGAAGTAAGCCAGAAGAGAGAAAAATGCCATATGATACCACTTCCATGTGGAATGTAAAACAAAGGCAGAAATGAGCTCAATGACCATAGAGGAACAAAACCACAGACATAGAGAAACCAACTTATGATTAGCAGGGAACGAAGGGGTTGGGAAGTGGTAAATATGGGAACTGGAAAATTGCCCCTCTTGGGGAGTGATGGAAATGGTAGCTATCTTGCTTGTTGTGATGCTTCTCTAGGTGCAGACATCTATGAAAATTCATCAAATACTACATGTGAGATATGTCTAATTTACGGAACAGAAATCGTACCACAATAAAGGTGTTGTAACAAAAAGAGAAGGGCTGCATCGTGTCCTATGTTTCTATGTGTCTTCAGGGAGGCCTCAAGGGGGCGGTGCTGGCCTTCCCGCCATCACGATGACATGAAGCCCGAACAATCCATCGATGGGAAGAAGATAAGAGCCATGGTCCCATGTGGACCCCAAGCTTAGGCATGGTGCATGGGTGACATTTATCGAGAATCCAGCGAGGTCGTGGCCAGAGCTAGAGGCCGGGGCAGCAAACCGGGAGTGGCACTGAGGAGCATCGTGGGGCAGAGGCTGGTCTGGGGGCCCGCAGGCTCCTCCCAGGAGGAGCCTCAGTGTTCGGGAGGTGGCTAACGTGCCTGCTTCGTGTCACCAGCAAGTGATGCCACCTGTGGAAAATCAGCTGGAATCCTGAGCCGGGTCAGCCCTGGGTGATGCGCTAAAGGCTCCTACCGGAGGGGGGGGCGCCAGACGGACAGTGACCCAAGCAAGAGGCTGCTGAGTTTCCGGCCTGTGTTTATCATGCTTTCCGTGTCTCACTGCATCTCAGTGTCACCCGGAGGAATTAGGGCGGCGTTTCTAGGCTGATGGCCTCTTGGTTCCTCATCAGGCTGGCAAGCCCCCCAGCCCTATCTGGCCAGACCTCTGCGAGTGCCTTCCCTTGTTCTAACAAAACCCTTCCCACCCTCGCCTGCGGCGAGCTTTTGTTTTTTAATTGATGGCAATGAGGATACCTTCCAGCCTCCTCAGGCCCTTCCTTAGGGCTTCTGCCCTCAGATCCTGGCAAGGGGGCCCCCCTATCCCCTCCCCGACTCCTCCACACCCCCGCGCTGCCCTGCGTCCTGCACTACATAGGGTCCTTCTGGCCCTGACACTCCCTCTGGCCACACCCTCAACGTGGTGGTTTCAGCAAGGCCATAGGGACACGCCCATTCGATCCACCCCGTGCTCTGGAAACACAGGACCCCGAATGCCCTGCCCCAGCAGCCTTGACCCACTTCTAGTTTCTGCACCGGCTCTCCCCGGAGTTCAGCTTCCCAGGACTCACACAGAGGCCAACGGGAAGCTGTTGGCATGGAGGGTATATACAGAGCCCGGATGGGAGGTCTGAGTGTCATCCTGTGAACATCCAAGGCCCCTTGGGGCATGGGATGGACCCAGCTTTGGGAAGAAAAGGATCAGGCTAGTGGTCAGACTGGGAATCTGCTCTCCCCAAACTATCACTTTCTTTACGGCAACTCCCATGAGTCTGGGAATTCTAAAGTGGAGCCTGGCCTTCCCCCTTAGAATGAATGTGTATTTGTAAAGGCAGGAGTTTAGAACCTACTGCACTTCAAATGTTGACATATGTAGGATGGGAACTCCCAGGTATGCTCTGACCCTCACTTTTAAAGGTCGAGGGCAGTTATGTTGGCTCTGCTGAGACTGCAAGAGGCAAAGACCATCTGCAGAGAGGAGGCATTCCTGCTTCACGCTCCGAAGTCAGGAGCTTCTGAGCGGATGAAACAATGGACCCTGAGACCCTCGACTGTAAGTTGATTTAGAATGCCGCCAAAGGTGTGTGTGACGTGTGTGTGCGTGTGCGCACTCCTGCACCTGGGGACGTGTGTGGTACGTGACAGTGACTTTGCGTGTGTGTGCGCGCCTGAGGACGTGTGTGGTTGTGTGTATGTTATGGGTGTGTGTGTGGCCCATGACTCCATGTGTGTGTGCGTGGGGATGTATGTGGAGCAGAGTCAGTGTGTCTGAGCGTGTGTTTGTTTGTACGTGCATGCTTTAGTTTTAAGAATCGTAGAAGCTGTCCTTTAGAAGTCTGAAGAAGTAAACGTTTGTATGGTGTCCCTCACTGTATAATTCAAAATGAAAGTCATCTTCAATCGGCAGAAATCTGGTCCCCCCGGATTCTGATTTTTTCCCCCCAATATTGATTATGTCTTCATTTTACTGATGAGGACTGTATCTTAGAGAAATTAAGTGACAGCCAAGGGCATGGAGCTCGCGAGCCCAGTGACAGGACGCGTTCCAAGCGGCGGGGCTCCAGAGGCCTGGAGCCCTGCTCACGACCGCGCGGGGCCTCTCGGCCGGGGGAACAGATTCTGATGGGCCGGGGCCAGCGTGCAGGCTGCCCATGCCGCGGACTCTGGAAGTCGGGTGGAGAGTACCAGACAGCAGACGAGGGTAAAGGGCTGCTCAGAAATCAGTTGGCTTCCTAGATCTTCGATGAGAAAAGAGGCTCACTGCCCATCCCCGATCCCTTTGCTGGTGGCTAAAAGGGACCAAGGCCCACGAGAGCGCTTCTGGGAGCTGCTTGCCAAAACCTGGAACAGGACCGCTCACGACTGGCTCTGCAGCAGGAGCAGAGGAAGGAAACGGCGCCACCGGTGGACATCGTTGGTAGTGGCAGTAGGAGGGCTAGCAGCCTTGGTATGGGGGAGGCAGGACAAGGTCCAAGTGGATGATCGTTTTCACGTGTCTTAAAAATCATTGCTTCATATATTTTATCCATTTTGGGGTTTATTGTAGGGTGGTAGATATGGTCTCCGTTACTCCATCCTAGCTGGATTGATTCATTGTTTTCTTGTTAATTTTCCCTTGAATGATTAGGAAGCTCTATTGTCTTTGAATGAAAATTCTCTCTAAATGTTTATTAATCATTTCTAAGTTCATAAGTTTACATGTAATTGGGCCAGTATTCCTATAACAGTCTCAAGAATGAAATATTCGATTAGATTCTTGTCCTCAATAATGAGAAATTTAGCATATTTTACCTCTCTGTTGTTCCAAACTGTGTTTGTGTGTGTGTGGGAGTGTGTGTCTGCACGTGCACGTGGAGCACTTACTACTATTTCGACAGTTGCTGTAAGATTGTTACATTTACAATGAAAATAAAGGTATAAAGTTCTTGGATTTAATTGCTCACTACCACTATTTAATCCCATGTCTTCCCCATTTTTGAGTCATTTACTTCTTTCTCAATCAAAGGGACTCATGATTGGCTAATTTTTTTCAAGCGGTGGGCTTGGAACCCTTATCTGTCTATACGCAGCTTTATGTTCTCCTCATCAACAACCCTCAGCCTCAACACTCAACTCTCCGTATCTAGGGCCCCAAGCCTTGTTTGAGAATATGGCATTGTTTCCATCACCAAAAAAAAAAAAATAAATAAAAAAAATAAATAAATAGATAAAAAAATTTTATATTTAAAGTGCTGCCTTTTTACGACTGGGTAGTCTTGCCTGCTGAATTGATATGAATAAAAACACCTTAAATTTCCTCCTGCTTTTTGCCGTAAGTCGGCTTCATTTGAAGCATGTTTTTATCGTTTCTCAGTCGGGCTTCGGCTTTGAACCACTAAACCATCCCCGCACTCTTTTTCTCCATGCTTATTCCTCAAAAAGTGATCTCTCGACCGGAGTAAAGATGCTTCCCGTCAGAGTTGTGTGGCTTCCTGATCCAAAGTCTAAAAGGAGAGAAAAGGAAAAATGCCTGGTTCCGATGGTTCCATTTTGTGAGCTTAGAGATCTAGTTATCCGTGTGGCTGCGGTGGAATCTGTAATATCTTGCCTCAGAGTTTCCTTATTCTGGCTTACTAGAGGAGCCGCATTGGCTGAGGTCACGGCGCTCTGGCCCATGTCAGGATCCCGGTGCTGAGGCAGCCCCTTCCCCACATATCCACCCACTCCTTGTTCTTTTGATCATGCAAACTGGGTGCCAGCTGTGTGGACCGTGCAGCTGGCGGCCAGGATTGCCCCGCCACGCGACGTGTCCCCAGTCCCTCGGTGCCCCTCACTGCTACCAGCTAGCTCCAGGAAGGGTGCGAGCTGGCTTCCACTGCCATCCTTTCCCCTTCCTGTCCAGGCGGGCCCTCCATTTGCGCTAGTCGGCCCGAAACCTTCTTTCCTGCGCTGCATATGCTGAAGGAATTCCTCAGCGTTTCCAGACGCTAGAGGGCGCTCTTCTCCTCTCTTTGGTCCCCTGCAGCGCTTCCAGTGGAAATTTAGGAGGTGGGAAGGGCTTGAGGGTTCTCCGTATCTAGGGGCTCCCGCTCCAGCAGATTCAACCAACTGTGGGTTGAAAATATTCGGGAAAATACAGAAAGTTTCAAAAAGCAACACCTGAACTTGCCACACACCGGCAACTGCTTACGTAGCATTCACGTTGCCTTACATAGCACGCGTCCTCTAGAGATGACCTCAAGTACACAGGAGGACACGGCGCAAGAGTATGTGACAATGAATGTATGCGTATTTTCATGTATAACTGAAAGATTGTGCTCTGCGATGGGATTCGACAAAAAATTGTAAAATGACTATAACTCAAAAAAAATACATGTATGTATGTAAAAAATAAAGTACACGGGAGGATCCATGTAACTGCATGTCAGTCCTGTGTCATTTTATAAAAGAGGCGTCAGCATCCATGGATGTTGGCATCTGTGGGGAGTCCTGGAACCAGTGCCCCAGGCTTACCGAGGGATGACTGGAAGCCCAGGCTCCTTATCCCAGCCTGTCATGTCCCCACGTGTTCTGAATCCTGCCTGTACCACACTCCCCTGGTCACTCTCCTCCAGCCCTCCCAGACTGCCCCCTTCTTCTGGAACAGGCCAAGCTCACTGCACTTCATGTCTGACCTCTAGAAATACCCGTTATATTCTGGGCACGGCTCTGCTTCAGTAAGACGGGCTGCATTGCCACTAGAGAAGACAGGATGCAGGGTCCTTAGAAAACTACAAATAGACTTACCTTATGATCCAGTCTTCCCACGCCTGGGGATATGTCAGGAGAAAACTCTAATTCAAACTCTCACATTCACCTCAGTGCTCACAGCAGCCCTCTTTATAATAGCCAGGACGTGGAACCAACCCAAAAGTCCACCTACTGGGGACTGGATAAAGAAGTAGTGGTCTATTTAAGCCGTGGAATACTACTCAGCCATGAAAAAGATGAAACGATGTCTTTCGTTGCAACATAGATGGACACAGAGAGAGTCATTCTGAGTGAAGTAAGCCAGAAGAGAGAAAAATGCCATATGATACCACTTCCATGTGGAATGTAAAAAAAAGGCAGAAATGAGCTCAATGACCATAGAGGAACAAAACCACAGACATAGAGAAACCAACTTATGGTTAGCAGGGAACGAAGGGGTTGGGAAGTGGTAAATATGGGAACTGGAAAATTGCCCCTCTTGGGGAGTGATGGAAATGGTAGCTATCTTGCTTGTTGTGATGCTTCTCTAGGTGCAGACATCTATGAAAATTCATCAAATACTACATGTGAGATATGTCTAATTTACGGAACAGAAATCGTACCACAATAAAGGTGTTGTAACAAAAAGAGATGGGCTGCATCGTGTCCTATGTTTCTATGTGTCTTCAGGGAGGCCTCAAGGGGGCGGTGCTGGCCTTCCCGCCATCACGATGACATGAAGCCCGAACAATCCATCGATGGGAAGAAGATAAGAGCCATGGTCCCATGTGGACCCCAAGCTTAGGCATGGTGCATGGGTGACATTTATCGAGAATCCAGCGAGGTCGTGGCCAGAGCTAGAGGCCGGGGCAGCAAACCGGGAGTGGCACTGAGGAGCATCGTGGGGCAGAGGCTGGTCTGGGGGCCCGCAGGCTCCTCCCAGGAGGAGCCTCAGTGTTCGGGAGGTGGCTAACGTGCCTGCTTCGTGTCACCAGCAAGTGATGCCACCTGTGGAAAATCAGCTGGAATCCTGAGCCGGGTCAGCCCTGGGTGATGCGCTAAAGGCTCCTACCGGAGGGGGCGCCAGACGGACAGTGACCCAAGCAAGAGGCTGCTGAGTTTCCGGCCTGTGTTTATCATGCTTTCCGTGTCTCACTGCATCTCAGTGTCACCCGGAGGAATTAGGGCGGCGTTTCTAGGCTGATGGCCTCTTGGTTCCTCATCAGGCTGGCAAGCCCCCCAGCCCTATCTGGCCAGACCTCTGCGAGGGCCTTCCCTTGTTCTAACAAAACCCTTCCCACCCTCGCCTGCGGCGAGCTTTTGTTTTTTAATTGATGGCAATGAGGATACCTTCCAGCCTCCTCAGGCCCTTCCTTAGGGCTTCTGCCCTCAGATCCTGGCAAGGGGGCCCCCCTATCCCCTCCCCGACTCCTCCACACCCCCGCGCTGCCCTGTGTCCTGCACTACATAGGGTCCTTCTGGCCCTGACACTCCCTCTGGCCACACCCTCAACGTGGTGGTTTCAGCAAGGCCATAGGGACACGCCCATTCGATCCACCCCGTGCTCTGGAAACACAGGACCCCGAATGCCCTGCCCCAGCAGCCTTGACCCACTTCTAGTTTCGGCACCGGCTCTCCCCGGAGTTCAGCTTCCCAGGACTCACACAGAGGCCAACGGGAAGCTGTTGGCATGGAGGGTATATACAGAGCCCCTATGGGAGGTCTGAGTGTCATCCTGTGAACATCCAAGGCCCCTTGGGGCATGGGATGGACCCAGCTTTGGGAAGAAAAGGATCAGGCTAGTGGTCAGACTGGGAATCTGCTCTCCCCAAACTATCACTTTCTTTACGGCAACTCCCATGAGTCTGGGAATTCTAAAGTGGAGCCTGGCCTTCCCCCTTAGAATGAATGTGTATTTGTAAAGGCAGGAGTTTAGAACCTACTGCACTTCAAATGTTGACATATGTAGGATGGGAACTCCCAGGTATGCTCTGACCCTCACTTTTAAAGGTCGAGGGCAGTTATGTTGGCTCTGCTGAGACTGCAAGAGGCAAAGACCATCTGCAGAGAGGAGGCATTCCTGCTTCACGCTCCGAAGTCAGGAGCTTCTGAGCGGATGAAACAATGGACCCTGAGACCCTCGACTGTAAGTTGATTTAGAATGCCGCCAAAGGTGTGTGTGACGTGTGTGTGCGTGTGCGCACTCCTGCACCTGGGGACGTGTGTGGTACGTGACAGTGACTTTGCGTGTGTGTGCGCGCCTGAGGACGTGTGTGGTTGTGTGTATGTTATGGGTGTGTGTGTGGCCCATGACTCCATGTGTGTGTGCGTGGGGATGTATGTGGAGCAGAGTCAGTGTGTCTGAGCGTGTGTTTGTTTGTACGTGCATGCTTTAGTTTTAAGAATCGTAGAAGCTGTCCTTTAGAAGTCTGAAGAAGTAAACGTTTGTATGGTGTCCCTCACTGTATAATTCAAAATGAAAGTCATCTTCAATCGGCAGAAATCTGGTCCCCCCGGATTCTGATTTTTTCCCCCCAATATTGATTATGTCTTCATTTTACTGATGAGGACTGTATCTTAGAGAAATTAAGTGACAGCCAAGGGCATGGAGCTCGCGAGCCCAGTGACAGGACGCGTTCCAAGCGGCGGGGCTCCAGAGGCCTGGAGCCCTGCTCACGACCGCGCGGGGCCTCTCGGCCGGGGGAACAGATTCTGATGGGCCGGGGCCAGCGTGCAGGCTGCCCATGCCGCGGACTCTGGAAGTCGGGTGGAGAGTACCAGACAGCAGACGAGGGTAAAGGGCTGCTCAGAAATCAGTTGGCTTCCTAGATCTTCGATGAGAAAAGAGGCTCACTGCCCATCCCCGATCCCTTTGCTGGTGGCTAAAAGGGACCAAGGCCCACGAGAGCGCTTCTGGGAGCTGCTTGCCAAAACCTGGAACAGGACCGCTCACGACTGGCTCTGCAGCAGGAGCAGAGGAAGGAAACGGCGCCACCTGGTGGACATCCTTGGTAGTGGCAGTAGGAGGGCTAGCAGCCTTGGTATGGGGGAGGCAGGACAAGGTCCAAGTGGATGATCGTTTTCACGTGTCTTAAAAATCATTGCTTCATATATTTTATCCATTTTGGGGTTTATTGTAGGGTGGTAGATATGGTCTCCGTTACTCCATCCTAGCTGGATTGATTCATTGTTTTCTTGTTAATTTTCCCTTGAATGATTTGGAAGCTCTATTGTCTTTGAATGAAAATTCTCTCTAAATGTTTATTAATCATTTCTAAGTTCATAAGTTTACATGTAATTGGGCCAGTATTCCTATAACAGTCTCAAGAATGAAATAATCGATTAGATTCTTGTCCTCAATAATGAGAAATTTAGCATATTTTACCTCTCTGCTGTTCCAAACTGTGTTTGTGTGTGTGTGGGAGTGTGTGTCTGCACGTGCACGTGGAGCAGTTACTACTATTTCGACAGTTGCTGTAAGATTGTTACATTTACAATGAAAATAATGGTATAAAGTTCTTGGATTTAATTGCTCACTACCACTATTTAATCCCATGTCGTCCCCATTTTTGAGTCATTTACTTCTTTCTCAATCAAAGGGACTCATGATTGGCTAATTTTTTTCAAGCGGTGGGCTTGGAACCCTTATCTGTCTATACGCAGCTTTATGTTCTCCTCATCAACAACCCTCAGCCTCAACACTCAACTCTCCGTATCTAGGGCCCCAAGCCTTGTTTGAGAATATGGCATTGTTTCCATCACCAAAAATAAATAAATAAATAAATAAATAAATAAATAAATAAATAAATAAATAAATAAATAAAATAAAATTTTATATTTAAAGTGCTGCCTTTTTACGACTGGGTAGTCTTGCCTGCTGAATTGATATGAATAAAGAACACCTTAAACTTCCTCCTGCTTTTTGCTGTAAGTCGGCTTCATTTGAAGCATGTTTTTATCGTTTCTCAGACGGGCTTCGGCTTTGAACCACTAAACCATCCCCGCACTCTTTTTCTCCATGCTTATTCCTCAAAAAGTGATCTCTCGACCGGAGTAAAGATGCTTCCCGTCAGAGTTGTGTGGCTTCCTGATCCAAAGTCTAAAAGAAGAGAAAAGGAAAAATGCCTGGTTCCGATGGTTCCATTTTGTGAGCTTAGAGATCTAGTTATCCGTGTGGCTGCGGTGGAATCTGTAATATCTTGCCTCAGAGTTTCCTTATTCTGGCTTACTAGTGGAGCCGCATTGGCTGAGGTCACGGCGCTCTGGCCCATGTCAGGATCCCGGTGCTGAGGCAGCCCCTTCCCCACATATCCACCCACTCCTTGTTCTTTTGATCATGCAATTCATGCAAACTGGGTGCCAGCTGTGTGGACCGTGCAGCTGGCGGCCAGGATTGCCCCGCCACGCGACGTGTCCCCAGTCCCTCGGCGCCCCTCACTGCTACCAGCTAGCTCCAGGAAGGGTGCGAGCTGGCTTCCACTGCCGTCCTTCCCCCTTCCTGTCCAGGCGGGCCCTCCATTTGCGCTAGTCGGCCCGAAACCTTCTCTCCTGCGCTGCATACGCTGAAGGAATTCCTCAGCGTTTCCAGCTGCTAGAGGGCGCTCTTCTCCTCTCTTTGGTCCCCTGCAGCGCTTCCAGTGGAAATTTAGGAGGTGGGAAGGGCTTGAGGGTTCTCCGTATCTAGGGGCTCCCGCTCCAGCAGATTCAACCAACTGTGGGTTGAAAATATTCGGGAAAAAACGGAAAGTTTCAAAAAGCAACACCTGAACTTGCCACACACCGGCAACTGCTTACGTAGCATTCACGTTGCCTTACATAGCACGCGTCCTCTAGAGATGACCTCAAGTACACAGGAGGACACGGCGAAAGAGTATGTGACAATGAATGTATGCGTATTTTCATGTATAACTGAAAGATTGTGCTCTGCGATGGGATTCGACACAAAATTGTAAAATGACTATAACTCAAAAAAAAAAATACATGTATGTATGTAAAACATAAAGTACACAGGAGGATCCATGTAACTGCATGTCAGTCCTGTGTCATTTTATAAAAGAGGCGTCAGCATCCATGGATGTTGGCATCTGTGGGGAGTCCTGGAACCAGTGCCCCAGGCTTACCGAGGGATGACTGGAAGCCCAGGCTCCTTATCCCAGCCTGTCATGTCCCCACGTGGTCTGAATCCTGCCTGTACCACACTCCCCTGGTCACTCTCCTCCAGCCCTCCCAGACTGCCCTCTTCTTCTGGAACAGGCCAAGCTCACTGCACTTCATGTCTGACCTCTAGAAATACCCGTTATATTCTGGGCACGGCTCTGCTTCGGTAAGACGGGCTGCATTGCCACTAGAGAAGACAGGATGCAGGGTCCTTAGAAAACTACAAATAGACTTACCTTATGATCCAGTCTTCCCACGCCTGGGGATATGTCAGGAGAAAACTCTAATTCAAACTCTCACATTCACCTCAGTGCTCACAGCAGCCCTCTTTATAATAGCCAGGACGTGGAACCAAACCAAAAGTCCACCTACTGGGGACTGGATAAAGAAGTAGTGGTCTATTTAAGCCGTGGAATACTACTCAGCCATGAAAAAGATGAAACGTGTCTTTCGTTGCAACATAGATGGACACAGAGAGAGTCATTCTGAGTGAAGTAAGCCAGAAGAGAGAAAAATGCCATATGATACCACTTCCATGTGGAATGTAAAACAAAGGCAGAAATGAGCTCAATGACCATAGAGGAACAAAACCACAGACATAGAGAAACCAACTTATGATTAGCAGGGAACGAAGGGGTTGGGAAGTGGTAAATATGGGAACTGGAAAATTGCCCCTCTTGGGGAGTGATGGAAATGGTAGCTATCTTGCTTGTTGTGATGCTTCTCTAGGTGCAGACATCTATGAAAATTCATCAAATACTACATGTGAGATATGTCTAATTTACGGAACAGAAATCGTACCACAATAAAGGTGTTGTAACAAAAAGAGAAGGGCTGCATCGTGTCCTATGTTTCTATGTGTCTTCAGGGAGGCCTCAAGGGGGCGGTGCTGGCCTTCCCGCCATCACGATGACATGAAGCCCGAACAATCCATCGATGGGAAGAAGATAAGAGCCATGGTCCCATGTGGACCCCAAGCTTAGGCATGGTGCATGGGTGACATTTATCGAGAATCCAGCGAGGTCGTGGCCAGAGCTAGAGGCCGGGGCAGCAAACCGGGAGTGGCACTGAGGAGCATCGTGGGGCAGAGGCTGGTCTGGGGGCCCGCAGGCTCCTCCCAGGAGGAGCCTCAGTGTTCGGGAGGTGGCTAACGTGCCTGCTTCGTGTCACCAGCAAGTGATGCCACCTGTGGAAAATCAGCTGGAATCCTGAGCCGGGTCAGCCCTGGGTGATGCGCTAAAGGCTCCTACCGGAGGGGGGGGCGCCAGACGGACAGTGACCCAAGCAAGAGGCTGCTGAGTTTCCGGCCTGTGTTTATCATGCTTTCCGTGTCTCACTGCATCTCAGTGTCACCCGGAGGAATTAGGGCGGCGTTTCTAGGCTGATGGCCTCTTGGTTCCTCATCAGGCTGGCAAGCCCCCCAGCCCTATCTGGCCAGACCTCTGCGAGTGCCTTCCCTTGTTCTAACAAAACCCTTCCCACCCTCGCCTGCGGCGAGCTTTTGTTTTTTAATTGATGGCAATGAGGATACCTTCCAGCCTCCTCAGGCCCTTCCTTAGGGCTTCTGCCCTCAGATCCTGGCAAGGGGGCCCCCCTATCCCCTCCCCGACTCCTCCACACCCCCGCGCTGCCCTGCGTCCTGCACTACATAGGGTCCTTCTGGCCCTGACACTCCCTCTGGCCACACCCTCAACGTGGTGGTTTCAGCAAGGCCATAGGGACACGCCCATTCGATCCACCCCGTGCTCTGGAAACACAGGACCCCGAATGCCCTGCCCCAGCAGCCTTGACCCACTTCTAGTTTCTGCACCGGCTCTCCCCGGAGTTCAGCTTCCCAGGACTCACACAGAGGCCAACGGGAAGCTGTTGGCATGGAGGGTATATACAGAGCCCGGATGGGAGGTCTGAGTGTCATCCTGTGAACATCCAAGGCCCCTTGGGGCATGGGATGGACCCAGCTTTGGGAAGAAAAGGATCAGGCTAGTGGTCAGACTGGGAATCTGCTCTCCCCAAACTATCACTTTCTTTACGGCAACTCCCATGAGTCTGGGAATTCTAAAGTGGAGCCTGGCCTTCCCCCTTAGAATGAATGTGTATTTGTAAAGGCAGGAGTTTAGAACCTACTGCACTTCAAATGTTGACATATGTAGGATGGGAACTCCCAGGTATGCTCTGACCCTCACTTTTAAAGGTCGAGGGCAGTTATGTTGGCTCTGCTGAGACTGCAAGAGGCAAAGACCATCTGCAGAGAGGAGGCATTCCTGCTTCACGCTCCGAAGTCAGGAGCTTCTGAGCGGATGAAACAATGGACCCTGAGACCCTCGACTGTAAGTTGATTTAGAATGCCGCCAAAGGTGTGTGTGACGTGTGTGTGCGTGTGCGCACTCCTGCACCTGGGGACGTGTGTGGTACGTGACAGTGACTTTGCGTGTGTGTGCGCGCCTGAGGACGTGTGTGGTTGTGTGTATGTTATGGGTGTGTGTGTGGCCCATGACTCCATGTGTGTGTGCGTGGGGATGTATGTGGAGCAGAGTCAGTGTGTCTGAGCGTGTGTTTGTTTGTACGTGCATGCTTTAGTTTTAAGAATCGTAGAAGCTGTCCTTTAGAAGTCTGAAGAAGTAAACGTTTGTATGGTGTCCCTCACTGTATAATTCAAAATGAAAGTCATCTTCAATCGGCAGAAATCTGGTCCCCCCGGATTCTGATTTTTTCCCCCCAATATTGATTATGTCTTCATTTTACTGATGAGGACTGTATCTTAGAGAAATTAAGTGACAGCCAAGGGCATGGAGCTCGCGAGCCCAGTGACAGGACGCGTTCCAAGCGGCGGGGCTCCAGAGGCCTGGAGCCCTGCTCACGACCGCGCGGGGCCTCTCGGCCGGGGGAACAGATTCTGATGGGCCGGGGCCAGCGTGCAGGCTGCCCATGCCGCGGACTCTGGAAGTCGGGTGGAGAGTACCAGACAGCAGACGAGGGTAAAGGGCTGCTCAGAAATCAGTTGGCTTCCTAGATCTTCGATGAGAAAAGAGGCTCACTGCCCATCCCCGATCCCTTTGCTGGTGGCTAAAAGGGACCAAGGCCCACGAGAGCGCTTCTGGGAGCTGCTTGCCAAAACCTGGAACAGGACCGCTCACGACTGGCTCTGCAGCAGGAGCAGAGGAAGGAAACGGCGCCACCGGTGGACATCGTTGGTAGTGGCAGTAGGAGGGCTAGCAGCCTTGGTATGGGGGAGGCAGGACAAGGTCCAAGTGGATGATCGTTTTCACGTGTCTTAAAAATCATTGCTTCATATATTTTATCCATTTTGGGGTTTATTGTAGGGTGGTAGATATGGTCTCCGTTACTCCATCCTAGCTGGATTGATTCATTGTTTTCTTGTTAATTTTCCCTTGAATGATTAGGAAGCTCTATTGTCTTTGAATGAAAATTCTCTCTAAATGTTTATTAATCATTTCTAAGTTCATAAGTTTACATGTAATTGGGCCAGTATTCCTATAACAGTCTCAAGAATGAAATATTCGATTAGATTCTTGTCCTCAATAATGAGAAATTTAGCATATTTTACCTCTCTGTTGTTCCAAACTGTGTTTGTGTGTGTGTGGGAGTGTGTGTCTGCACGTGCACGTGGAGCACTTACTACTATTTCGACAGTTGCTGTAAGATTGTTACATTTACAATGAAAATAAAGGTATAAAGTTCTTGGATTTAATTGCTCACTACCACTATTTAATCCCATGTCTTCCCCATTTTTGAGTCATTTACTTCTTTCTCAATCAAAGGGACTCATGATTGGCTAATTTTTTTCAAGCGGTGGGCTTGGAACCCTTATCTGTCTATACGCAGCTTTATGTTCTCCTCATCAACAACCCTCAGCCTCAACACTCAACTCTCCGTATCTAGGGCCCCAAGCCTTGTTTGAGAATATGGCATTGTTTCCATCACCAAAAAAAAAAAAATAAATAAAAAAAATAAATAAATAGATAAAAAAATTTTATATTTAAAGTGCTGCCTTTTTACGACTGGGTAGTCTTGCCTGCTGAATTGATATGAATAAAAACACCTTAAATTTCCTCCTGCTTTTTGCCGTAAGTCGGCTTCATTTGAAGCATGTTTTTATCGTTTCTCAGTCGGGCTTCGGCTTTGAACCACTAAACCATCCCCGCACTCTTTTTCTCCATGCTTATTCCTCAAAAAGTGATCTCTCGACCGGAGTAAAGATGCTTCCCGTCAGAGTTGTGTGGCTTCCTGATCCAAAGTCTAAAAGGAGAGAAAAGGAAAAATGCCTGGTTCCGATGGTTCCATTTTGTGAGCTTAGAGATCTAGTTATCCGTGTGGCTGCGGTGGAATCTGTAATATCTTGCCTCAGAGTTTCCTTATTCTGGCTTACTAGAGGAGCCGCATTGGCTGAGGTCACGGCGCTCTGGCCCATGTCAGGATCCCGGTGCTGAGGCAGCCCCTTCCCCACATATCCACCCACTCCTTGTTCTTTTGATCATGCAAACTGGGTGCCAGCTGTGTGGACCGTGCAGCTGGCGGCCAGGATTGCCCCGCCACGCGACGTGTCCCCAGTCCCTCGGTGCCCCTCACTGCTACCAGCTAGCTCCAGGAAGGGTGCGAGCTGGCTTCCACTGCCATCCTTTCCCCTTCCTGTCCAGGCGGGCCCTCCATTTGCGCTAGTCGGCCCGAAACCTTCTTTCCTGCGCTGCATATGCTGAAGGAATTCCTCAGCGTTTCCAGACGCTAGAGGGCGCTCTTCTCCTCTCTTTGGTCCCCTGCAGCGCTTCCAGTGGAAATTTAGGAGGTGGGAAGGGCTTGAGGGTTCTCCGTATCTAGGGGCTCCCGCTCCAGCAGATTCAACCAACTGTGGGTTGAAAATATTCGGGAAAATACAGAAAGTTTCAAAAAGCAACACCTGAACTTGCCACACACCGGCAACTGCTTACGTAGCATTCACGTTGCCTTACATAGCACGCGTCCTCTAGAGATGACCTCAAGTACACAGGAGGACACGGCGCAAGAGTATGTGACAATGAATGTATGCGTATTTTCATGTATAACTGAAAGATTGTGCTCTGCGATAGGATTCGACAAAAAATTGTAAAATGACTATAACTCAAAAAAAAATACATGTATGTATGTAAAAAATAAAGTACACGGGAGGATCCATGTAACTGCATGTCAGTCCTGTGTCATTTTATAAAAGAGGCGTCAGCATCCATGGATGTTGGCATCTGTGGGGAGTCCTGGAACCAGTGCCCCAGGCTTACCGAGGGATGACTGGAAGCCCAGGCTCCTTATCCCAGCCTGTCATGTCCCCACGTGGTCTGAATCCTGCCTGTACCACACTCCCCTGGTCACTCTCCTCCAGCCCTCCCAGACTGCCCCCTTCTTCTGGAACAGACCAAGCTCACTGCACTTCATGTCTGACCTCTAGAAATACCCGTTATATTCTGGGCACGGCTCTGCTTCAGTAAGACGGGCTGCATTGCCACTAGAGAAGACAGGATGCAGGGTCCTTAGAAAACTACAAATAGACTTACCTTATGATCCAGTCTTCCCACGCCTGGGGATATGTCAGGAGAAAACTCTAATTCAAACTCTCACATTCACCTCAGTGCTCACAGCAGCCCTCTTTATAATAGCCAGGACGTGGAACCAACCCAAAAGTCCACCTACTGGGGACTGGATAAAGAAGTAGTGGTCTATTTAAGCCGTGGAATACTACTCAGCCATGAAAAAGATGAAACGATGTCTTTCGTTGCAACATAGATGGACACAGAGAGAGTCATTCTGAGTGAAGTAAGCCAGAAGAGAGAAAAATGCCATATGATACCACTTCCATGTGGAATGTAAAAAAAAGGCAGAAATGAGCTCAATGACCATAGAGGAACAAAACCACAGACATAGAGAAACCAACTTATGGTTAGCAGGGAACGAAGGGGTTGGGAAGTGGTAAATATGGGAACTGGAAAATTGCCCCTCTTGGGGAGTGATGGAAATGGTAGCTATCTTGCTTGTTGTGATGCTTCTCTAGGTGCAGACATCTATGAAAATTCATCAAATACTACATGTGAGATATGTCTAATTTACGGAACAGAAATCGTACCACAATAAAGGTGTTGTAACAAAAAGAGATGGGCTGCATCGTGTCCTATGTTTCTATGTGTCTTCAGGGAGGCCTCAAGGGGGCGGTGCTGGCCTTCCCGCCATCACGATGACATGAAGCCCGAACAATCCATCGATGGGAAGAAGATAAGAGCCATGGTCCCATGTGGACCCCAAGCTTAGGCATGGTGCATGGGTGACATTTATCGAGAATCCAGCGAGGTCGTGGCCAGAGCTAGAGGCCGGGGCAGCAAACCGGGAGTGGCACTGAGGAGCATCGTGGGGCAGAGGCTGGTCTGGGGGCCCGCAGGCTCCTCCCAGGAGGAGCCTCAGTGTTCGGGAGGTGGCTAACGTGCCTGCTTCGTGTCACCAGCAAGTGATGCCACCTGTGGAAAATCAGCTGGAATCCTGAGCCGGGTCAGCCCTGGGTGATGCGCTAAAGGCTCCTACCGGAGGGGGCGCCAGACGGACAGTGACCCAAGCAAGAGGCTGCTGAGTTTCCGGCCTGTGTTTATCATGCTTTCCGTGTCTCACTGCATCTCAGTGTCACCCGGAGGAATTAGGGCGGCGTTTCTAGGCTGATGGCCTCTTGGTTCCTCATCAGGCTGGCAAGCCCCCCAGCCCTATCTGGCCAGACCTCTGCGAGGGCCTTCCCTTGTTCTAACAAAACCCTTCCCACCCTCGCCTGCGGCGAGCTTTTGTTTTTTAATTGATGGCAATGAGGATACCTTCCAGCCTCCTCAGGCCCTTCCTTAGGGCTTCTGCCCTCAGATCCTGGCAAGGGGGCCCCCCTATCCCCTCCCCGACTCCTCCACACCCCCGCGCTGCCCTGTGTCCTGCACTACATAGGGTCCTTCTGGCCCTGACACTCCCTCTGGCCACACCCTCAACGTGGTGGTTTCAGCAAGGCCATAGGGACACGCCCATTCGATCCACCCCGTGCTCTGGAAACACAGGACCCCGAATGCCCTGCCCCAGCAGCCTTGACCCACTTCTAGTTTCTGCACCGGCTCTCCCCGGAGTTCAGCTTCCCAGGACTCACACAGAGGCCAACGGGAAGCTGTTGGCATGGAGGGTATATACAGAGCCCGGATGGGAGGTCTGAGTGTCATCCTGTGAACATCCAAGGCCCCTTGGGGCATGGGATGGACCCAGCTTTGGGAAGAAAAGGATCAGGCTAGTGGTCAGACTGGGAATCTGCTCTCCCCAAACTATCACTTTCTTTACGGCAACTCCCATGAGTCTGGGAATTCTAAAGTGGAGCCTGGCCTTCCCCCTTAGAATGAATGTGTATTTGTAAAGGCAGGAGTTTAGAACCTACTGCACTTCAAATGTTGACATATGTAGGATGGGAACTCCCAGGTATGCTCTGACCCTCACTTTTAAAGGTCGAGGGCAGTTATGTTGGCTCTGCTGAGACTGCAAGAGGCAAAGACCATCTGCAGAGAGGAGGCATTCCTGCTTCACGCTCCGAAGTCAGGAGCTTCTGAGCGGATGAAACAATGGACCCTGAGACCCTCGACTGTAAGTTGATTTAGAATGCCGCCAAAGGTGTGTGTGACGTGTGTGTGCGTGTGCGCACTCCTGCACCTGGGGACGTGTGTGGTACGTGACAGTGACTTTGCGTGTGTGTGCGCGCCTGAGGACGTGTGTGGTTGTGTGTATGTTATGGGTGTGTGTGTGGCCCATGACTCCATGTGTGTGTGCGTGGGGATGTATGTGGAGCAGAGTCAGTGTGTCTGAGCGTGTGTTTGTTTGTACGTGCATGCTTTAGTTTTAAGAATCGTAGAAGCTGTCCTTTAGAAGTCTGAAGAAGTAAACGTTTGTATGGTGTCCCTCACTGTATAATTCAAAATGAAAGTCATCTTCAATCGGCAGAAATCTGGTCCCCCCGGATTCTGATTTTTTCCCCCCAATATTGATTATGTCTTCATTTTACTGATGAGGACTGTATCTTAGAGAAATTAAGTGACAGCCAAGGGCATGGAGCTCGCGAGCCCAGTGACAGGACGCGTTCCAAGCGGCGGGGCTCCAGAGGCCTGGAGCCCTGCTCACGACCGCGCGGGGCCTCTCGGCCGGGGGAACAGATTCTGATGGGCCGGGGCCAGCGTGCAGGCTGCCCATGCCGCGGACTCTGGAAGTCGGGTGGAGAGTACCAGACAGCAGACGAGGGTAAAGGGCTGCTCAGAAATCAGTTGGCTTCCTAGATCTTCGATGAGAAAAGAGGCTCACTGCCCATCCCCGATCCCTTTGCTGGTGGCTAAAAGGGACCAAGGCCCACGAGAGCGCTTCTGGGAGCTGCTTGCCAAAACCTGGAACAGGACCGCTCACGACTGGCTCTGCAGCAGGAGCAGAGGAAGGAAACGGCGCCACCGGTGGACATCGTTGGTAGTGGCAGTAGGAGGGCTAGCAGCCTTGGTATGGGGGAGGCAGGACAAGGTCCAAGTGGATGATCGTTTTCACGTGTCTTAAAAATCATTGCTTCATATATTTTATCCATTTTGGGGTTTATTGTAGGGTGGTAGATATGGTCTCCGTTACTCCATCCTAGCTGGATTGATTCATTGTTTTCTTGTTAATTTTCCCTTGAATGATTAGGAAGCTCTATTGTCTTTGAATGAAAATTCTCTCTAAATGTTTATTAATCATTTCTAAGTTCATAAGTTTACATGTAATTGGGCCAGTATTCCTATAACAGTCTCAAGAATGAAATATTCGATTAGATTCTTGTCCTCAATAATGAGAAATTTAGCATATTTTACCTCTCTGTTGTTCCAAACTGTGTTTGTGTGTGTGTGGGAGTGTGTGTCTGCACGTGCACGTGGAGCACTTACTACTATTTCGACAGTTGCTGTAAGATTGTTACATTTACAATGAAAATAAAGGTATAAAGTTCTTGGATTTAATTGCTCACTACCACTATTTAATCCCATGTCTTCCCCATTTTTGAGTCATTTACTTCTTTCTCAATCAAAGGGACTCATGATTGGCTAATTTTTTTCAAGCGGTGGGCTTGGAACCCTTATCTGTCTATACGCAGCTTTATGTTCTCCTCATCAACAACCCTCAGCCTCAACACTCAACTCTCCGTATCTAGGGCCCCAAGCCTTGTTTGAGAATATGGCATTGTTTCCATCACCAAAAAAAAAAAATAAATAAATAAAAAAAATAAATAAATAGATAAAAAAATTTTATATTTAAAGTGCTGCCTTTTTACGACTGGGTAGTCTTGCCTGCTGAATTGATATGAATAAAAACACCTTAAATTTCCTCCTGCTTTTTGCCGTAAGTCGGCTTCATTTGAAGCATGTTTTTATCGTTTCTCAGTCGGGCTTCGGCTTTGAACCACTAAACCATCCCCGCACTCTTTTTCTCCATGCTTATTCCTCAAAAAGTGATCTCTCGACCGGAGTAAAGATGCTTCCCGTCAGAGTTGTGTGGCTTCCTGATCCAAAGTCTAAAAGGAGAGAAAAGGAAAAATGCCTGGTTCCGATGGTTCCATTTTGTGAGCTTAGAGATCTAGTTATCCGTGTGGCTGCGGTGGAATCTGTAATATCTTGCCTCAGAGTTTCCTTATTCTGGCTTACTAGAGGAGCCGCATTGGCTGAGGTCACGGCGCTCTGGCCCATGTCAGGATCCCGGTGCTGAGGCAGCCCCTTCCCCACATATCCACCCACTCCTTGTTCTTTTGATCATGCAAACTGGGTGCCAGCTGTGTGGACCGTGCAGCTGGCGGCCAGGATTGCCCCGCCACGCGACGTGTCCCCAGTCCCTCGGTGCCCCTCACTGCTACCAGCTAGCTCCAGGAAGGGTGCGAGCTGGCTTCCACTGCCATCCTTTCCCCTTCCTGTCCAGGCGGGCCCTCCATTTGCGCTAGTCGGCCCGAAACGTTCTCTCCTGCGCTGCATACGCTGAAGGAATTCCTCAGCGTTTCCAGACGCTAGAGGGCGCTCTTCTCCTCTCTTTGGTCCCCTGCAGCGCTTCCAGTGGAAATTTAGGAGGTGGGAAGGGCTTGAGGGTTCTCCGTATCTAGGGGCTCCCGCTCCAGCAGATTCAACCAACTGTGGGTTGAAAATATTCGGGAAAAAACGGAAAGGTTCAAAAAGCAACACCTGAACTTGCCACACACCGGCAACTGCTTACGTAGCATTCACGTTGCCTTACATAGCACGCGTCCTCTAGAGATGACCTCAAGTACACAGGAGGACACGGCGCAAGAGTATGTGACAATGAATGTATGCGTATTTTCATGTATAACTGAAAGATTGTGCTCTGCGATGGGATTCGACACAAAATTGTAAAATGACTATAACTCAAAAAAAAAATACATGTATGTATGTAAAAAATAAAGTACACGGGAGGATCCATGTAACTGCGGTGTCAGTCCTGTGTCATTTTATAAAAGAGGCGTCAGCATCCATGGATGTTGGCATCTGTGGGGAGTCCTGGAACCAGTGCCCCATTCTTACCAAGGGATGACTGGAAGCCCACGCTCCTTATCCCAGCCTGTCATGTCCCCACGTGGTCTGAATCCTGCCTGTACCACACTCCCCTGGTCACTCTCCTCTAGCCCTCCCAGACTGCCCCCTTCTTCTGGAACAGACCAAGCTCACTGCACTTCATGTCTGACCTCTAGAAATACCCGTTATATTCTGGGCACGGCTCTGCTTCAGTAAGACGGGCTGCATTGCCACTAGAGAAGACAGGATGCAGGGTCCTTAGAAAACTACAAATAGACTTACCTTATGATCCAGTCTTCCCACGCCTGGGGATATGTCAGGAGAAAACTCTAATTCAAACTCTCACATTCACCTCAGTGCTCACAGCAGCCCTCTTTATAATAGCCAGGACGTGGAACCAACCCAAAAGTCCACCTACTGGGGACTGGATAAAGAAGTAGTGGTCTATTTAAGCCGTGGAATACTACTCAGCCATGAAAAAGATGAAACGATGTCTTTCGTTGCAACATAGATGGACACAGAGAGAGTCATTCTGAGTGAAGTAAGCCAGAAGAGAGAAAAATGCCATATGATACCACTTCCATGTGGAATGTAAAAAAAAGGCAGAAATGAGCTCAATGACCATAGAGGAACAAAACCACAGACATAGAGAAAGCAACTTATGGTTAGCAGGGAACGAAGGGGTTGGGAAGTGGTAAATATGGGAACTGGAAAATTGCCCCTCTTGGGGAGTGATGGAAATGGTAGCTATCTTGCTTGTTGTGATGCTTCTCTAGGTGCAGACATCTATGAAAATTCATCAAATACTACATGTGAGATATGTCTAATTTACGGAACAGAAATCGTACCACAATAAAGGTGTTGTAACAAAAAGAGATGGGCTGCATCGTGTCCTATGTTTCTATGTGTCTTCAGGGAGGCCTCAAGGGGGCGGTGCTGGCCTTCCCGCCATCACGATGACATGAAGCCCGAACAATCCATCGATGGGAAGAAGATAAGAGCCATGGTCCCATGTGGACCCCAAGCTTAGGCATGGTGCATGGGTGACATTTATCGAGAATCCAGCGAGGTCGTGGCCAGAGCTAGAGGCCGGGGCAGCAAACCGGGAGTGGCACTGAGGAGCATCGTGGGGCAGAGGCTGGTCTGGGGGCCCGCAGGCTCCTCCCAGGAGGAGCCTCAGTGTTCGGGAGGTGGCTAACGTGCCTGCTTCGTGTCACCAGCAAGTGATGCCACCTGTGGAAAATCAGCTGGAATCCTGAGCCGGGTCAGCCCTGGGTGATGCGCTAAAGGCTCCTACCGGAGGGGGCGCCAGACGGACAGTGACCCAAGCAAGAGGCTGCTGAGTTTCCGGCCTGTGTTTATCATGCTTTCCGTGTCTCACTGCATCTCAGTGTCACCCGGAGGAATTAGGGCGGCGTTTCTAGGCTGATGGCCTCTTGGTTCCTCATCAGGCTGGCAAGCCCCCCAGCCCTATCTGGCCAGACCTCTGCGAGTGCCTTCCCTTGTTCTAACAAAACCCTTCCCACCCTCGCCTGCGGCGAGCTTTTGTTTTTTAATTGATGGCAATGAGGATACCTTCCAGCCTCCTCAGGCCCTTCCTTAGGGCTTCTGCCCTCAGATCCTGGCAAGGGGGCCCCCTATCCCCTCCCCGACTCCTCCACACCCCCGCGCTGCCCTGTGTCCTGCACTACATAGGGTCCTTCTGGCCCTGACACTCCCTCTGGCCACACCCTCAACGTGGTGGTTTCAGCAAGGCCATAGGGACACGCCCATTCGATCCACCCCGTGCTCTGGAAACACAGGACCCCGAATGCCCTGCCCCAGCAGCCTTGACCCACTTCTAGTTTCGGCACCGGCTCTCCCCGGAGTTCAGCTTCCCAGGACTCACACAGAGGCCAACGGGAAGCTGTTGGCATGGAGGGTATATACAGAGCCCCTATGGGAGGACTGAGTGTCATCCTGTGAACATCCAAGGCCCCTTGGGGCATGGGATGGACCCAGCTTTGGGAAGAAAAGGATCAGGCTAGTGGTCAGACTGGGAATCTGCTCTCCCCAAACTATCACTTTCTTTACGGCAACTCCCATGAGTCTGGGAATTCTAAAGTGGAGCCTGGCCTTCCCCCTTAGAATGAATGTGTATTTGTAAAGGCAGGAGTTTAGAACCTACTGCACTTCAAATGTTGACATATGTAGGATGGGAACTCCCAGGTATGCTCTGACCCTCACTTTTAAAGGTCGAGGGCAGTTATGTTGGCTCTGCTGAGACTGCAAGAGGCAAAGACCATCTGCAGAGAGGAGGCATTCCTGCTTCACGCTCCGAAGTCAGGAGCTTCTGAGCGGATGAAACAATGGAGCCTGAGACCCTCGACTGTAAGTTGATTTAGAATGCCGCCAAAGGTGTGTGTGACGTGTGTGTGCGTGTGCGCACTCCTGCACCTGGGGACGTGTGTGGTACGTGACAGTGACTTTGCGTGTGTGTGCGCGCCTGAGGACGTGTGTGGTTGTGTGTATGTTATGGGTGTGTGTGTGGCCCATGACTCCATGTGTGTGTGCGTGGGGATGTATGTGGAGCAGAGTCAGTGTGTCTGAGCGTGTGTTTGTTTGTACGTGCATGCTTTAGTTTTAAGAATCGTAGAAGCTGTCCTTTAGAAGTCTGAAGTAGTAAACGTTTGTATGGTGTCCCTCACTGTATAATTCAAAATGAAAGTCATCTTCAATCGGCAGAAATCTGGTCCCCCCTGATTCTGATTTTTTCCCCCCAATATTGATTATGTCTTCATTTTACTGAGGAGGACTGTAGCTTAGAGAAGTTAAGTGACAGCCAAGGGCATGGAGCTCGCGAGCCCAGTGACAGGACGCGTTCCAAGCGGCGGGGCTCCAGAGGCCTGGAGCCCTGCTCACGACCGCGCGGGGCCTCTCGGCCGGGGGAACAGATTCTGATGGGCCGGGGCCAGCGTGCAGGCTGCCCATGCCGCGGACCCTGGAAGTCGGGTGGAGAGTACCAGACAGCAGACGAGGGTAAAGGGCTGCTCAGAAATCAGTTGGCTTCCTAGATCTTCGATGAGAAAAGAGGCTCACTGCCCATCCCCGATCCCTTTGCTGGTGGCTAAAAGGGACCAAGGCCCACGAGAGCGCTTCTGGGAGCTGCTTGCCGAAACCTGGAACAGGACCGCTCACTACTGGCTCTGCAGCAGGAGCAGAGGAAGGAAACGGCGCCACCTGGTGGACATCCTTGGTAGTGGCAGTAGGAGGGCTAGCAGCCTTGGTATGGGGGAGGCAGGACAAGGTCCAAGTGGATGATCGTTTTCACGTGTCTTAAAAATCATTGCTTCATATATTTTATCCATTTTGGGGTTTATTGTAGGGTGGTAGTTATGGTCTCCGTTACTCCATCCTAGCTGGATTGATTCATTGTTTTCTTGTTAATTTTCCCTTGAATGATTAGGAAGCTCTATTGTCTTTGAATGAAAATTCTCTCTAAATGTTTATTAATCATTTCTAAGTTCATAAGTTTATATGTAATTGGGCCAGTATTCCTATAACAGTCTCAAGAATGAAATATTCGATTAGATTCTTGTCCTCAATAATGAGAAATTTAGCATATTTTACCTCTCTGTTGTTCCAAACTGTGTTTGTGTGTGTGTGGGAGTGTGTGTCTGCACGTGCGCGTGGAGCACTTACTACTATTTCAACAGTTGCTGTAAGATTGTTACATTTACAATGAAAATAATGGTATAAAGTTCTTGGATTTAATTGCTCACTACCACTATTTAATCCCATGTCTTCCCCATTTTTGAGTCATTTACTTCTTTCTCAATCAAAGGGACTCATGATTGGCTAATTTTTTTCAAGCGGTGGGCTTGGAACCCTTATCTGTCTATACGCAGCTTTATGTTCTCCTCATCAACAACCCTCAGCCTCAACACTCAACTCTCCGTATCTAGGGCCCCAAGCCTTGTTTGAGAATATGGCATTGTTTCCATCACCAAAAAAAAAAAAAAAAAAATAAATAAATAAATAAAATAAAATTTTATATATAAAGTGCTGCCTTTTTACGACTGGGTAGTCTTGCCTGCTGAATTGATATGAATAAAGAACACCTTAAACTTCCTCCTGCTTTTTGCCGTAAGTCGGCTTCATTTGAAGCATGTTTTTATCGTTTCTCAGACGGGCTTCGGCTTTGAACCACTAAACCATCCCCGCACTCTTTTTTCCATGCTTATTCCTCAAAAAGTGATCTCTCGACCGGAGTAAAGATGCTTCCCGTCAGAGTTGTGTGGCTTCCTGATCCAAAGTCTAAAAGAAGAGAAAAGGAAAAATGCCTGGTTCCGATGGTTCCATTTTGTGAGCTTAGAGATCTAGTTATTCGTGTGGCTGCGGTGGAATCTGTAATATCTTGCCTCAGAGTTTCCTTATTCTGGCTTACTAGTGGAGCCGCATTGGCTGAGGTCACGGCGCTCTGGCCCATGTCAGGATCCCGGTGCTGAGGCAGCCCCTTCCCCACATATCCACCCACTCCTTGTTCTTTTGATCATGCAATTCATGCAAACTGGGTGCCAGCTGTGTGGACCGTGCAGCTGGCGGGCAGGATTGCCCCGCACGCGACGTGTCCCCAGTCCCTCGGCGCCCCTCACTGCTACCAGCTAACTCCAGGAAGGGTGCGAGCTGGCTTCCACTGCCGTCCTTCCCCCTTCCTGTCCAGGCGGGCCCTCCATTTGCGCTAGTCGGCCCGAAACGTTCTCTCCTGCGCTGCATACGCTGAAGGAATTCCTCAGCGTTTCCAGCCGCTAGAGGGCGCTCTTCTCCTCTCTTTGGTCCCCTGCAGCGCTTCCAGTGGAAATTTAGGAGGTGGGAAGGGCTTGAGGGTTCTCCGTATATAGGGGTTCCCGCTCCAGCAGATTCAACCAACTGTGGGTTGAAAATATTCGGGAAAAAACGGAAAGGTTCAAAAAGCAACACCTGAACTTGCCACACACCGGCAACTGCTTACGTAGCATTCACGTTGCCTTACATAGCACGCGTCCTCTAGAGATGACCTCAAGTACACAGGAGGACACGGCGCAAGAGTATGTGACAATGAATGTATGCGTATTTTCATGTATAACTGAAAGATTGTGCTCTGCGATGGGATTCGACAAAAAATTGTAAAATGACTATAACTCAAAAAAAATACATGTATGTATGTAAAAAATAAAGTACACGGGAGGATCCATGTAACTGCATGTCAGTCCTGTGTCATTTTATAAAAGAGGCGTCAGCATCCATGGATGTTGGCATCTGTGGGGAGTCCTGGAACCAGTGCCCCAGGCTTACCGAGGGATGACTGGAAGCCCAGGCTCCTTATCCCAGCCTGTCATGTCCCCACGTGTTCTGAATCCTGCCTGTACCACACTCCCCTGGTCACTCTCCTCCAGCCTTCCCAGACTGCCCCCTTCTTCTGGAACAGGCCAAGCTCACTGCACTTCATGTCTGACCTCTAGAAATACCCGTTATATTCTGGGCACGGCTCTGCTTCAGTAAGACGGGCTGCATTGCCACTAGAGAAGACAGGATGCAGGGTCCTTAGAAAACTACAAATAGACTTACCTTATGATCCAGTCTTCCCACGCCTGGGGATATGTCAGGAGAAAACTCTAATTCAAACTCTCACATTCACCTCAGTGCTCACAGCAGCCCTCTTTATAATAGCCAGGACGTGGAACCAACCCAAAAGTCCACCTACTGGGGACTGGATAAAGAAGTAGTGGTCTATTTAAGCCGTGGAATACTACTCAGCCATGAAAAAGATGAAACGATGTCTTTCGTTGCAACATAGATGGACACAGAGAGAGTCATTCTGAGTGAAGTAAGCCAGAAGAGAGAAAAATGCCATATGATACCACTTCCATGTGGAATGTAAAAAAAAGGCAGAAATGAGCTCAATGACCATAGAGGAAGAAAACCACAGACATAGAGAAACCAACTTATGGTTAGCAGGGAACGAAGGGGTTGGGAAGTGGTAAATATGGGAACTGGAAAATTGCCCCTCTTGGGGAGTGATGGAAATGGTAGCTATCTTGCTTGTTGTGATGCTTCTCTAGGTGCAGACATCTATGAAAATTCATCAAATACTACATGTGAGATATGTCTAATTTACGGAACAGAAATCGTACCACAGTAAAGGTGTTGTAACAAAAAGAGATGGGCTGCATCGTGTCCTATGTTTCTATGTGTCTTCAGGGAGGCCTCAAGGGGGCGGTGCTGGCCTTCCCGCCATCACGATGACATGAAGCCCGAACAATCCATCGATGGGAAGAAGATAAGAGCCATGGTCCCATGTGGACCCCAAGCTTAGGCATGGTGCATGGGTGACATTTATCGAGAATCCAGCGAGGTCGTGGCCAGAGCTAGAGGCCGGGGCAGCAAACCGGGAGTGGCACTGAGGAGCATCGTGGGGCAGAGGCTGGTCTGGGGGCCCGCAGGCTCCTCCCAGGAGGAGCCTCAGTGTTCGGGAGGTGGCTAACGTGCCTGCTTCGTGTCACCAGCAAGTGATGCCACCTGTGGAAAATCAGCTGGAATCCTGAGCCGGGTCAGCCCTGGGTGATGCGCTAAAGGCTCCTACCGGAGGGGGGGGCGCCAGACGGACAGTGACCCAAGCAAGAGGCTGCTGAGTTTCCGGCCTGTGTTTATCATGCTTTCCGTGTCTCACTGCATCTCAGTGTCACCCGGAGGAATTAGGGCGGCGTTTCTAGGCTGATGGCCTCTTGGTTCCTCATCAGGCTGGCAAGCCCCCCAGCCCTATCTGGCCAGACCTCTGCGAGGGCCTTCCCTTGTTCTAACAAAACCCTTCCCACCCTCGCCTGCGGCGAGCTTTTGTTTTTTAATTGATGGCAATGAGGATACCTTCCAGCCTCCTCAGGCCCTTCCTTAGGGCTTCTGCCCTCAGATCCTGGCAAGGGGGCCCCCCTATCCCCTCCCCGACTCCTCCACACCCCCGCGCTGCCCTGCGTCCTGCACTACATAGGGTCCTTCTGGCCCTGACACTCCCTCTGGCCACACCCTCAACGTGGTGGTTTCAGCAAGGCCATAGGGACACGCCCATTCGATCCACCCCGTGCTCTGGAAACACAGGACCCCGAATGCCCTGCCCCAGCAGCCTTGACCCACTTCTAGTTTCGGCACCGGCTCTCCCCGGAGTTCAGCTTCCCAGGACTCACACAGAGGCCAACGGGAAGCTGTTGGCATGGAGGGTATATACAGAGCCCCTATGGGAGGTCTGAGTGTCATCCTGTGAACATCCAAGGCCCCTTGGGGCATGGGATGGACCCAGCTTTGGGAAGAAAAGGATCAGGCTAGTGGTCAGACTGGGAATCTGCTCTCCCTAAACTATCACTTTCTTTACGGCAACTCCCATGAGTCTGGGAATTCTAAAGTGGAGCCTGGCCTTCCCCCTTAGAATGAATGTGTATTTGTAAAGGCAGGAGTTTAGAACCTACTGCACTTCAAATGTTGACATATGTAGGATGGGAACTCCCAGGTATGCTCTGACCCTCACTTTTAAAGGTCGAGGGCAGTTATGTTGGCTCTGCTGAGACTGCAAGAGGCAAAGACCATCTGCAGAGAGGAGGCATTCCTGCTTCACGCTCCGAAGTCAGGAGCTTCTGAGCGGATGAAACAATGGACCCTGAGACCCTCGACTGTAAGTTGATTTAGAATGCCGCCAAAGGTGTGTGTGACGTGTGTGTGCGTGTGCGCACTCCTGCACCTGGGGACGTGTGTGGTACGTGACAGTGACTTTGCGTGTGTGTGCGCGCCTGAGGACGTGTGTGGTTGTGTGTATGTTATGGGTGTGTGTGTGGCCCATGACTCCATGTGTGTGTGCGTGGGGATGTATGTGGAGCAGAGTCAGTGTGTCTGAGCGTGTGTTTGTTTGTACGTGCATGCTTTAGTTTTAAGAATCGTAGAAGCTGTCCTTTAGAAGTCTGAAGAAGTAAACGTTTGTATGGTGTCCCTCACTGTATAATTCAAAATGAAAGTCATCTTCAATCGGCAGAAATCTGGTCCCCCCGGATTCTGATTTTTTCCCCCCAATATTGATTATGTCTTCATTTTACTGATGAGGACTGTATCTTAGAGAAATTAAGTGACAGCCAAGGGCATGGAGCTCGCGAGCCCAGTGACAGGACGCGTTCCAAGCGGCGGGGCTCCAGAGGCCTGGAGCCCTGCTCACGACCGCGCGGGGCCTCTCGGCCGGGGGAACAGATTCTGATGGGCCGGGGCCAGCGTGCAGGCTGCCCATGCCGCGGACTCTGGAAGTCGGGTGGAGAGTACCAGACAGCAGACGAGGGTAAAGGGCTGCTCAGAAATCAGTTGGCTTCCTAGATCTTCGATGAGAAAAGAGGCTCACTGCCCATCCCCGATCCCTTTGCTGGTGGCTAAAAGGGACCAAGGCCCACGAGAGCGCTTCTGGGAGCTGCTTGCCAAAACCTGGAACAGGACCGCTCACGACTGGCTCTGCAGCAGGAGCAGAGGAAGGAAACGGCGCCACCTGGTGGACATCCTTGGTAGTGGCAGTAGGAGGGCTAGCAGCCTTGGTATGGGGGAGGCAGGACAAGGTCCAAGTGGATGATCGTTTTCACGTGTCTTAAAAATCATTGCTTCATATATTTTATCCATTTTGGGGTTTATTGTAGGGTGGTAGATATGGTCTCCGTTACTCCATCCTAGCTGGATTGATTCATTGTTTTCTTGTTAATTTTCCCTTGAATGATTTGGAAGCTCTATTGTCTTTGAATGAAAATTCTCTCTAAATGTTTATTAATCATTTCTAAGTTCATAAGTTTACATGTAATTGGGCCAGTATTCCTATAACAGTCTCAAGAATGAAATATTCGATTAGATTCTTGTCCTCAATAATGAGAAATTTAGCATATTTTACCTCTCTGCTGTTCCAAACTGTGTTTGTGTGTGTGTGGGAGTGTGTGTCTGCACGTGCACGTGGAGCACTTACTACTATTTCGACAGTTGCTGTAAGATTGTTACATTTACAATGAAAATAAAGGTATAAAGTTCTTGGATTTAATTGCTCACTACCACTATTTAATCCCATGTCGTCCCCATTTTTGAGTCATTTACTTCTTTCTCAATCAAAGGGACTCATGATTGGCTAATTTTTTTCAAGCGGTGGGCTTGGAACCCTTATCTGTCTATACGCAGCTTTATGTTCTCCTCATCAACAACCCTCAGCCTCAACACTCAACTCTCCGTATCTAGGGCCCCAAGCCTTGTTTGAGAATATGGCATTGTTTCCATCACCAAAAATAAATAAATAAATAAATAAATAAATAAATAAATAAATAAATAAATAAATAAAATAAAATTTTATATTTAAAGTGCTGCCTTTTTACGACTGGGTAGTCTTGCCTGCTGAATTGATATGAATAAAAACACCTTAAATTTCCTCCTGCTTTTTGCCGTAAGTCGGCTTCATTTGAAGCATGTTTTTATCGTTTCTCAGTCGGGCTTCGGCTTTGAACCACTAAACCATCCCCGCACTCTTTTTCTCCATGCTTATTCCTCAAAAAGTGATCTCTCGACCGGAGTAAAGATGCTTCCCGTCAGAGTTGTGTGGCTTCCTGATCCAAAGTCTAAAAGGAGAGAAAAGGAAAAATGCCTGGTTCCGATGGTTCCATTTTGTGAGCTTAGAGATCTAGTTATCCGTGTGGCTGCGGTGGAATCTGTAATATCTTGCCTCAGAGTTTCCTTATTCTGGCTTACTAGAGGAGCCGCATTGGCTGAGGTCACGGCGCTCTGGCCCATGTCAGGATCCCGGTGCTGAGGCAGCCCCTTCCCCACATATCCACCCACTCCTTGTTCTTTTGATCATGCAAACTGGGTGCCAGCTGTGTGGACCGTGCAGCTGGCGGCCAGGATTGCCCCGCCACGCGACGTGTCCCCAGTCCCTCGGTGCCCCTCACTGCTACCAGCTAGCTCCAGGAAGGGTGCGAGCTGGCTTCCACTGCCATCCTTTCCCCTTCCTGTCCAGGCGGGCCCTCCATTTGCGCTAGTCGGCCCGAAACCTTCTTTCCTGCGCTGCATATGCTGAAGGAATTCCTCAGCGTTTCCAGACGCTAGAGGGCGCTCTTCTCCTCTCTTTGGTCCCCTGCAGCGCTTCCAGTGGAAATTTAGGAGGTGGGAAGGGCTTGAGGGTTCTCCGTATCTAGGGGCTCCCGCTCCAGCAGATTCAACCAACTGTGGGTTGAAAATATTCGGGAAAATACAGAAAGTTTCAAAAAGCAACACCTGAACTTGCCACACACCGGCAACTGCTTACGTAGCATTCACGTTGCCTTACATAGCACGCGTCCTCTAGAGATGACCTCAAGTACACAGGAGGACACGGCGCAAGAGTATGTGACAATGAATGTATGCGTATTTTCATGTATAACTGAAAGATTGTGCTCTGCGATGGGATTCGACAAAAAATTGTAAAATGACTATAACTCAAAAAAAATACATGTATGTATGTAAAAAATAAAGTACACGGGAGGATCCATGTAACTGCATGTCAGTCCTGTGTCATTTTATAAAAGAGGCGTCAGCATCCATGGATGTTGGCATCTGTGGGGAGTCCTGGAACCAGTGCCCCAGGCTTACCGAGGGATGACTGGAAGCCCAGGCTCCTTATCCCAGCCTGTCATGTCCCCACGTGGTCTGAATCCTGCCTGTACCACACTCCCCTGGTCACTCTCCTCCAGCCCTCCCAGACTGCCCCCTTCTTCTGGAACAGGCCAAGCTCACTGCACTTCATGTCTGACCTCTAGAAATACCCGTTATATTCTGGGCACGGCTCTGCTTCAGTAAGACGGGCTGCATTGCCACTAGAGAAGACAGGATGCAGGGACCTTAGAAAACTACAAATAGACTTACCTTATGATCCAGTCTTCCCACGCCTGGGGATATGTCAGGAGAAAACTCTAATTCAAACTCTCACATTCACCTCAGTGCTCACAGCAGCCCTCTTTATAATAGCCAGGACGTGGAACCAACCCAAAAGTCCACCTACTGGGGACTGGATAAAGAAGTAGTGGTCTATTTAAGCCGTGGAATACTACTCAGCCATGAAAAAGATGAAACGATGTCTTTCGTTGCAACATAGATGGACACAGAGAGAGTCATTCTGAGTGAAGTAAGCCAGAAGAGAGAAAAATGCCATATGATACCACTTCCATGTGGAATGTAAAAAAAAGGCAGAAATGAGCTCAATGACCATAGAGGAACAAAACCACAGACATAGAGAAACCAACTTATGGTTAGCAGGGAACGAAGGGGTTGGGAAGTGGTAAATATGGGAACTGGAAAATTGCCCCTCTTGGGGAGTGATGGAAATGGTAGCTATCTTGCTTGTTGTGATGCTTCTCTAGGTGCAGACATCTATGAAAATTCATCAAATACTACATGTGAGATATGTCTAATTTACGGAACAGAAATCGTACCACAATAAAGGTGTTGTAACAAAAAGAGATGGGCTGCATCGTGTCCTATGTTTCTATGTGTCTTCAGGGAGGCCTCAAGGGGGCGGTGCTGGCCTTCCCGCCATCACGATGACATGAAGCCCGAACAATCCATCGATGGGAAGAAGATAAGAGCCATGGTCCCATGTGGACCCCAAGCTTAGGCATGGTGCATGGGTGACATTTATCGAGAATCCAGCGAGGTCGTGGCCAGAGCTAGAGGCCGGGGCAGCAAACCGGGAGTGGCACTGAGGAGCATCGTGGGGCAGAGGCTGGTCTGGGGGCCCGCAGGCTCCTCCCAGGAGGAGCCTCAGTGTTCGGGAGGTGGCTAACGTGCCTGCTTCGTGTCACCAGCAAGTGATGCCACCTGTGGAAAATCAGCTGGAATCCTGAGCCGGGTCAGCCCTGGGTGATGCGCTAAAGGCTCCTACCGGAGGGGGCGCCAGACGGACAGTGACCCAAGCAAGAGGCTGCTGAGTTTCCGGCCTGTGTTTATCATGCTTTCCGTGTCTCACTGCATCTCAGTGTCACCCGGAGGAATTAGGGCGGCGTTTCTAGGCTGATGGCCTCTTGGTTCCTCATCAGGCTGGCAAGCCCCCCAGCCCTATCTGGCCAGACCTCTGCGAGGGCCTTCCCTTGTTCTAACAAAACCCTTCCCACCCTCGCCTGCGGCGAGCTTTTGTTTTTTAATTGATGGCAATGAGGATACCTTCCAGCCTCCTCAGGCCCTTCCTTAGGGCTTCTGCCCTCAGATCCTGGCAAGGGGGCCCCCCTATCCCCTCCCCGACTCCTCCACACCCCCGCGCTGCCCTGTGTCCTGCACTACATAGGGTCCTTCTGGCCCTGACACTCCCTCTGGCCACACCCTCAACGTGGTGGTTTCAGCAAGGCCATAGGGACACGCCCATTCGATCCACCCCGTGCTCTGGAAACACAGGACCCCGAATGCCCTGCCCCAGCAGCCTTGACCCACTTCTAGTTTCGGCACCGGCTCTCCCCGGAGTTCAGCTTCCCAGGACTCACACAGAGGCCAACGGGAAGCTGTTGGCATGGAGGGTATATACAGAGCCCCTATGGGAGGACTGAGTGTCATCCTGTGAACATCCAAGGCCCCTTGGGGCATGGGATGGACCCAGCTTTGGGAAGAAAAGGATCAGGCTAGTGGTCAGACTGGGAATCTGCTCTCCCCAAACTATCACTTTCTTTACGGCAACTCCCATGAGTCTGGGAATTCTAAAGTGGAGCCTGGCCTTCCCCCTTAGAATGAATGTGTATTTGTAAAGGCAGGAGTTTAGAACCTACTGCACTTCAAATGTTGACATATGTAGGATGGGAACTCCCAGGTATGCTCTGACCCTCACTTTTAAAGGTCGAGGGCAGTTATGTTGGCTCTGCTGAGACTGCAAGAGGCAAAGACCATCTGCAGAGAGGAGGCATTCCTGCTTCACGCTCCGAAGTCAGGAGCTTCTGAGCGGATGAAACAATGGACCCTGAGACCCTCGACTGTAAGTTGATTTAGAATGCCGCCAAAGGTGTGTGTGACGTGTGTGTGCGTGTGCGCACTCCTGCACCTGGGGACGTGTGTGGTACGTGACAGTGACTTTGCGTGTGTGTGCGCGCCTGAGGACGTGTGTGGTTGTGTGTATGTTATGGGTGTGTGTGTGGCCCATGACTCCATGTGTGTGTGCGTGGGGATGTATGTGGAGCAGAGTCAGTGTGTCTGAGCGTGTGTTTGTTTGTACGTGCATGCTTTAGTTTTAAGAATCGTAGAAGCTGTCCTTTAGAAGTCTGAAGAAGTAAACGTTTGTATGGTGTCCCTCACTGTATAATTCAAAATGAAAGTCATCTTCAATCGGCAGAAATCTGGTCCCCCCGGATTCTGATTTTTTCCCCCCAATATTGATTATGTCTTCATTTTACTGATGAGGACTGTATCTTAGAGAAATTAAGTGACAGCCAAGGGCATGGAGCTCGCGAGCCCAGTGACAGGACGCGTTCCAAGCGGCGGGGCTCCAGAGGCCTGGAGCCCTGCTCACGACCGCGCGGGGCCTCTCGGCCGGGGGAACAGATTCTGATGGGCCGGGGCCAGCGTGCAGGCTGCCCATGCCGCGGACTCTGGAAGTCGGGTGGAGAGTACCAGACAGCAGACGAGGGTAAAGGGCTGCTCAGAAATCAGTTGGCTTCCTAGATCTTCGATGAGAAAAGAGGCTCACTGCCCATCCCCGATCCCTTTGCTGGTGGCTAAAAGGGACCAAGGCCCACGAGAGCGCTTCTGGGAGCTGCTTGCCAAAACCTGGAACAGGACCGCTCACGACTGGCTCTGCAGCAGGAGCAGAGGAAGGAAACGGCGCCACCTGGTGGACATCGTTGGTAGTGGCAGTAGGAGGGCTAGCAGCCTTGGTATGGGGGAGGCAGGACAAGGTCCAAGTGGATGATCGTTTTCACGTGTCTTAAAAATCATTGCTTCATATATTTTATCCATTTTGGGGTTTATTGTAGGGTGGTAGATATGGTCTCCGTTACTCCATCCTAGCTGGATTGATTCATTGTTTTCTTGTTAATTTTCCCTTGAATGATTAGGAAGCTCTATTGTCTTTGAATGAAAATTCTCTCTAAATGTTTATTAATCATTTCTAAGTTCATAAGTTTACATGTAATTGGGCCAGTATTCCTATAACAGTCTCAAGAATGAAATATTCGATTAGATTCTTGTCCTCAATAATGAGAAATTTAGCATATTTTACCTCTCTGTTGTTCCAAACTGTGTTTGTGTGTGTGTGGGAGTGTGTGTCTGCACGTGCACGTGGAGCACTTACTACTATTTCGACAGTTGCTGTAAGATTGTTACATTTACAATGAAAATAAAGGTATAAAGTTCTTGGATTTAATTGCTCACTACCACTATTTAATCCCATGTCTTCCCCATTTTTGAGTCATTTACTTCTTTCTCAATCAAAGGGACTCATGATTGGCTAATTTTTTTCAAGCGGTGGGCTTGGAACCCTTATCTGTCTATACGCAGCTTTATGTTCTCCTCATCAACAACCCTCAGCCTCAACACTCAACTCTCCGTATCTAGGGCCCCAAGCCTTGTTTGAGAATATGGCATTGTTTCCATCACCAAAAAAAAAAAAAAATAAATAAAAAAAATAAATAAATAGATAAAAAAATTTTATATTTAAAGTGCTGCCTTTTTACGACTGGGTAGTCTTGCCTGCTGAATTGATATGAATAAAAACACCTTAAATTTCCTCCTGCTTTTTGCCGTAAGTCGGCTTCATTTGAAGCATGTTTTTATCGTTTCTCAGTCGGGCTTCGGCTTTGAACCACTAAACCATCCCCGCACTCTTTTTCTCCATGCTTATTCCTCAAAAAGTGATCTCTCGACCGGAGTAAAGATGCTTCCCGTCAGAGTTGTGTGGCTTCCTGATCCAAAGTCTAAAAGGAGAGAAAAGGAAAAATGCCTGGTTCCGATGGTTCCATTTTGTGAGCTTAGAGATCTAGTTATCCGTGTGGCTGCGGTGGAATCTGTAATATCTTGCCTCAGAGTTTCCTTATTCTGGCTTACTAGAGGAGCCGCATTGGCTGAGGTCACGGCGCTCTGGCCCATGTCAGGATCCCGGTGCTGAGGCAGCCCCTTCCCCACATATCCACCCACTCCTTGTTCTTTTGATCATGCAAACTGGGTGCCAGCTGTGTGGACCGTGCAGCTGGCGGCCAGGATTGCCCCGCCACGCGACGTGTCCCCAGTCCCTCGGTGCCCCTCACTGCTACCAGCTAGCTCCAGGAAGGGTGCGAGCTGGCTTCCACTGCCATCCTTTCCCCTTCCTGTCCAGGCGGGCCCTCCATTTGCGCTAGTCGGCCCGAAACGTTCTCTCCTGCGCTGCATACGCTGAAGGAATTCCTCAGCGTTTCCAGACGCTAGAGGGCGCTCTTCTCCTCTCTTTGGTCCCCTGCAGCGCTTCCAGTGGAAATTTAGGAGGTGGGAAGGGCTTGAGGGTTCTCCGTATCTAGGGGCTCCCGCTCCAGCAGATTCAACCAACTGTGGGTTGAAAATATTCGGGAAAAAACGGAAAGGTTCAAAAAGCAACACCTGAACTTGCCACACACCGGCAACTGCTTACGTAGCATTCACGTTGCCTTACATAGCACGCGTCCTCTAGAGATGACCTCAAGTACACAGGAGGACACGGCGCAAGAGTATGTGACAATGAATGTATGCGTATTTTCATGTATAACTGAAAGATTGTGCTCTGCGATGGGATTCGACACAAAATTGTAAAATGACTATAACTCAAAAAAAAAATACATGTATGTATGTAAAAAATAAAGTACACGGGAGGATCCATGTAACTGCGGTGTCAGTCCTGTGTCATTTTATAAAAGAGGCGTCAGCATCCATGGATGTTGGCATCTGTGGGGAGTCCTGGAACCAGTGCCCCATTCTTACCAAGGGATGACTGGAAGCCCACGCTCCTTATCCCAGCCTGTCATGTCCCCACGTGGTCTGAATCCTGCCTGTACCACACTCCCCTGGTCACTCTCCTCTAGCCCTCCCAGACTGCCCCCTTCTTCTGGAACAGACCAAGCTCACTGCACTTCATGTCTGACCTCTAGAAATACCCGTTATATTCTGGGCACGGCTCTGCTTCAGTAAGACGGGCTGCATTGCCACTAGAGAAGACAGGATGCAGGGTCCTTAGAAAACTACAAATAGACTTACCTTATGATCCAGTCTTCCCACGCCTGGGGATATGTCAGGAGAAAACTCTAATTCAAACTCTCACATTCACCTCAGTGCTCACAGCAGCCCTCTTTATAATAGCCAGGACGTGGAACCAACCCAAAAGTCCACCTACTGGGGACTGGATAAAGAAGTAGTGGTCTATTTAAGCCGTGGAATACTACTCAGCCATGAAAAAGATGAAACGATGTCTTTCGTTGCAACATAGATGGACACAGAGAGAGTCATTCTGAGTGAAGTAAGCCAGAAGAGAGAAAAATGCCATATGATACCACTTCCATGTGGAATGTAAAAAAAAGGCAGAAATGAGCTCAATGACCATAGAGGAACAAAACCACAGACATAGAGAAAGCAACTTATGGTTAGCAGGGAACGAAGGGGTTGGGAAGTGGTAAATATGGGAACTGGAAAATTGCCCCTCTTGGGGAGTGATGGAAATGGTAGCTATCTTGCTTGTTGTGATGCTTCTCTAGGTGCAGACATCTATGAAAATTCATCAAATACTACATGTGAGATATGTCTAATTTACGGAACAGAAATCGTACCACAATAAAGGTGTTGTAACAAAAAGAGATGGGCTGCATCGTGTCCTATGTTTCTATGTGTCTTCAGGGAGGCCTCAAGGGGGCGGTGCTGGCCTTCCCGCCATCACGATGACATGAAGCCCGAACAATCCATCGATGGGAAGAAGATAAGAGCCATGGTCCCATGTGGACCCCAAGCTTAGGCATGGTGCATGGGTGACATTTATCGAGAATCCAGCGAGGTCGTGGCCAGAGCTAGAGGCCGGGGCAGCAAACCGGGAGTGGCACTGAGGAGCATCGTGGGGCAGAGGCTGGTCTGGGGGCCCGCAGGCTCCTCCCAGGAGGAGCCTCAGTGTTCGGGAGGTGGCTAACGTGCCTGCTTCGTGTCACCAGCAAGTGATGCCACCTGTGGAAAATCAGCTGGAATCCTGAGCCGGGTCAGCCCTGGGTGATGCGCTAAAGGCTCCTACCGGAGGGGGCGCCAGACGGACAGTGACCCAAGCAAGAGGCTGCTGAGTTTCCGGCCTGTGTTTATCATGCTTTCCGTGTCTCACTGCATCTCAGTGTCACCCGGAGGAATTAGGGCGGCGTTTCTAGGCTGATGGCCTCTTGGTTCCTCATCAGGCTGGCAAGCCCCCCAGCCCTATCTGGCCAGACCTCTGCGAGTGCCTTCCCTTGTTCTAACAAAACCCTTCCCACCCTCGCCTGCGGCGAGCTTTTGTTTTTTAATTGATGGCAATGAGGATACCTTCCAGCCTCCTCAGGCCCTTCCTTAGGGCTTCTGCCCTCAGATCCTGGCAAGGGGGCCCCCTATCCCCTCCCCGACTCCTCCACACCCCCGCGCTGCCCTGTGTCCTGCACTACATAGGGTCCTTCTGGCCCTGACACTCCCTCTGGCCACACCCTCAACGTGGTGGTTTCAGCAAGGCCATAGGGACACGCCCATTCGATCCACCCCGTGCTCTGGAAACACAGGACCCCGAATGCCCTGCCCCAGCAGCCTTGACCCACTTCTAGTTTCTGCACCGGCTCTCCCCGGAGTTCAGCTTCCCAGGACTCACACAGAGGCCAACGGGAAGCTGTTGGCATGGAGGGTATATACAGAGCCCCTATGGGAGGACTGAGTGTCATCCTGTGAACATCCAAGGCCCCTTGGGGCATGGGATGGACCCAGCTTTGGGAAGAAAAGGATCAGGCTAGTGGTCAGACTGGGAATCTGCTCTCCCCAAACTATCACTTTCTTTACGGCAACTCCCATGAGTCTGGGAATTCTAAAGTGGAGCCTGGCCTTCCCCCTTAGAATGAATGTGTATTTGTAAAGGCAGGAGTTTAGAACCTACTGCACTTCAAATGTTGACATATGTAGGATGGGAACTCCCAGGTATGCTCTGACCCTCACTTTTAAAGGTCGAGGGCAGTTATGTTGGCTCTGCTGAGACTGCAAGAGGCAAAGACCATCTGCAGAGAAGAGGCATTCCTGCTTCACGCTCCGAAGTCAGGAGCTTCTGAGCGGATGAAACAATGGAGCCTGAGACCCTCGACTGTAAGTTGATTTAGAATGCCGCCAAAGGTGTGTGTGACGTGTGTGTGCGTGTGCGCACTCCTGCACCTGGGGACGTGTGTGGTACGTGACAGTGACTTTGCGTGTGTGTGCGCGCCTGAGGACGTGTGTGGTTGTGTGTATGTTATGGGTGTGTGTGTGGCCCATGACTCCATGTGTGTGTGCGTGGGGATGTATGTGGAGCAGAGTCAGTGTGTCTGAGCGTGTGTTTGTTTGTACGTGCATGCTTTAGTTTTAAGAATCGTAGAAGCTGTCCTTTAGAAGTCTGAAGTAGTAAACGTTTGTATGGTGTCCCTCACTGTATAATTCAAAATGAAAGTCATCTTCAATCGGCAGAAATCTGGTCCCCCCTGATTCTGATTTTTTCCCCCCAATATTGATTATGTCTTCATTTTACTGAGGAGGACTGTAGCTTAGAGAAGTTAAGTGACAGCCAAGGGCATGGAGCTCGCGAGCCCAGTGACAGGACGCGTTCCAAGCGGCGGGGCTCCAGAGGCCTGGAGCCCTGCTCACGACCGCGCGGGGCCTCTCGGCCGGGGGAACAGATTCTGATGGGCCGGGGCCAGCGTGCAGGCTGCCCATGCCGCGGACCCTGGAAGTCGGGTGGAGAGTACCAGACAGCAGACGAGGGTAAAGGGCTGCTCAGAAATCAGTTGGCTTCCTAGATCTTCGATGAGAAAAGAGGCTCACTGCCCATCCCCGATCCCTTTGCTGGTGGCTAAAAGGGACCAAGGCCCACGAGAGCGCTTCTGGGAGCTGCTTGCCGAAACCTGGAACAGGACCGCTCACTACTGGCTCTGCAGCAGGAGCAGAGGAAGGAAACGGCGCCACCTGGTGGACATCCTTGGTAGTGGCAGTAGGAGGGCTAGCAGCCTTGGTATTGGGGAGGCAGGACAAGGTCCAAGTGGATGATCGTTTTCACGTGTCTTAAAAATCATTGCTTCATATATTTTATCCATTTTGGGGTTTATTGTAGGGTGGTAGTTATGGTCTCCGTTACTCCATCCTAGCTGGATTGATTCATTGTTTTCTTGTTAATTTTCCCTTGAATGATTAGGAAGCTCTATTGTCTTTGAATGAAAATTCTCTCTAAATGTTTATTAATCATTTCTAAGTTCATAAGTTTATATGTAATTGGGCCAGTATTCCTATAACAGTCTCAAGAATGAAATATTCGATTAGATTCTTGTCCTCAATAATGAGAAATTTAGCATATTTTACCTCTCTGTTGTTCCAAACTGTGTTTGTGTGTGTGTGGGAGTGTGTGTCTGCACGTGCGCGTGGAGCACTTACTACTATTTCAACAGTTGCTGTAAGATTGTTACATTTACAATGAAAATAATGGTATAAAGTTCTTGGATTTAATTGCTCACTACCACTATTTAATCCCATGTCTTCCCCATTTTTGAGTCATTTACTTCTTTCTCAATCAAAGGGACTCATGATTGGCTAATTTTTTTCAAGCGGTGGGCTTGGAACCCTTATCTGTCTATACGCAGCTTTATGTTCTCCTCATCAACAACCCTCAGCCTCAACACTCAACTCTCCGTATCTAGGGCCCCAAGCCTTGTTTGAGAATATGGCATTGTTTCCATCACCAAAAAAAAAAAAAAATAAATAAATAAATAAATAAAATAAAATTTTATATATAAAGTGCTGCCTTTTTACGACTGGGTAGTCTTGCCTGCTGAATTGATATGAATAAAGAACACCTTAAACTTCCTCCTGCTTTTTGCCGTAAGTCAGCTTCATTTGAAGCATGTTTTTATCGTTTCTCAGACGGGCTTCGGCTTTGAACCACTAAACCATCCCCGCACTCTTTTTTCCATGCTTATTCCTCAAAAAGTGATCTCTCGACCGGAGTAAAGATGCTTCCCGTCAGAGTTGTGTGGCTTCCTGATCCAAAGTCTAAAAGAAGAGAAAAGGAAAAATGCCTGGTTCCGATGGTTCCATTTTGTGAGCTTAGAGATCTAGTTATTCGTGTGGCTGCGGTGGAATCTGTAATATCTTGCCTCAGAGTTTCCTTATTCTGGCTTACTAGTGGAGCCGCATTGGCTGAGGTCACGGCGCTCTGGCCCATGTCAGGATCCCGGTGCTGAGGCAGCCCCTTCCCCACATATCCACCCACTCCTTGTTCTTTTGATCATGCAATTCATGCAAACTGGGTGCCAGCTGTGTGGACCGTGCAGCTGGCGGGCAGGATTGCCCCGCACGCGACGTGTCCCCAGTCCCTCGGCGCCCCTCACTGCTACCAGCTAGCTCCAGGAAGGGTGCGAGCTGGCTTCCACTGCCGTCCTTCCCCCTTCCTGTCCAGGCGGGCCCTCCATTTGCGCTAGTCGGCCCGAAACGTTCTCTCCTGCGCTGCATACGCTGAAGGAATTCCTCAGCGTTTCCAGCCGCTAGAGGGCGCTCTTCTCCTCTCTTTGGTCCCCTGCAGCGCTTCCAGTGGAAATTTAGGAGGTGGGAAGGGCTTGAGGGTTCTCCGTATATAGGGGTTCCCGCTCCAGCAGATTCAACCAACTGTGGGTTGAAAATATTCGGGAAAAAACGGAAAGGTTCAAAAAGCAACACCTGAACTTGCCACACACCGGCAACTGCTTACGTAGCATTCACGTTGCCTTACATAGCACGCGTCCTCTAGAGATGACCTCAAGTACACAGGAGGACACGGCGCAAGAGTATGTGACAATGAATGTATGCGTATTTTCATGTATAACTGAAAGATTGTGCTCTGCGATGGGATTCGACAAAAAATTGTAAAATGACTATAACTCAAAAAAAATACATGTATGTATGTAAAAAATAAAGTACACGGGAGGATCCATGTAACTGCATGTCAGTCCTGTGTCATTTTATAAAAGAGGCGTCAGCATCCATGGATGTTGGCATCTGTGGGGAGTCCTGGAACCAGTGCCCCAGGCTTACCGAGGGATGACTGGAAGCCCAGGCTCCTTATCCCAGCCTGTCATGTCCCCACGTGTTCTGAATCCTGCCTGTACCACACTCCCCTGGTCACTCTCCTCCAGCCCTCCCAGACTGCCCCCTTCTTCTGGAACAGGCCAAGCTCACAGCACTTCATGTCTGACCTCTAGAAATACCCGTTATATTCTGGGCACGGCTCTGCTTCAGTAAGACGGGCTGCATTGCCACTAGAGAAGACAGGATGCAGGGTCCTTAGAAAACTACAAATAGACTTACCTTATGATCCAGTCTTCCCACGCCTGGGGATATGTCAGGAGAAAACTCTAATTCAAACTCTCACATTCACCTCAGTGCTCACAGCAGCCCTCTTTATAATAGCCAGGACGTGGAACCAACCCAAAAGTCCACCTACTGGGGACTGGATAAAGAAGTAGTGGTCTATTTAAGCCGTGGAATACTACTCAGCCATGAAAAAGATGAAACGATGTCTTTCGTTGCAACATAGATGGACACAGAGAGAGTCATTCTGAGTGAAGTAAGCCAGAAGAGAGAAAAATGCCATATGATACCACTTCCATGTGGAATGTAAAAAAAAGGCAGAAATGAGCTCAATGACCATAGAGGAACAAAACCACAGACATAGAGAAACCAACTTATGGTTAGCAGGGAACGAAGGGGTTGGGAAGTGGTAAATATGGGAACTGGAAAATTGCCCCTCTTGGGGAGTGATGGAAATGGTAGCTATCTTGCTTGTTGTGATGCTTCTCTAGGTGCAGACATCTATGAAAATTCATCAAATACTACATGTGAGATATGTCTAATTTACGGAACAGAAATCGTACCACAATAAAGGTGTTGTAACAAAAAGAGATGGGCTGCATCGTGTCCTATGTTTCTATGTGTCTTCAGGGAGGCCTCAAGGGGGCGGTGCTGGCCTTCCCGCCATCACGATGACATGAAGCCCGAACAATCCATCGATGGGAAGAAGATAAGAGCCATGGTCCCATGTGGACCCCAAGCTTAGGCATGGTGCATGGGTGACATTTATCGAGAATCCAGCGAGGTCGTGGCCAGAGCTAGAGGCCGGGGCAGCAAACCGGGAGTGGCACTGAGGAGCATCGTGGGGCAGAGGCTGGTCTGGGGGCCCGCAGGCTCCTCCCAGGAGGAGCCTCAGTGTTCGGGAGGTGGCTAACGTGCCTGCTTCGTGTCACCAGCAAGTGATGCCACCTGTGGAAAATCAGCTGGAATCCTGAGCCGGGTCAGCCCTGGGTGATGCGCTAAAGGCTCCTACCGGAGGGGGCGCCAGACGGACAGTGACCCAAGCAAGAGGCTGCTGAGTTTCCGGCCTGTGTTTATCATGCTTTCCGTGTCTCACTGCATCTCAGTGTCACCCGGAGGAATTAGGGCGGCGTTTCTAGGCTGATGGCCTCTTGGTTCCTCATCAGGCTGGCAAGCCCCCCAGCCCTATCTGGCCAGACCTCTGCGAGGGCCTTCCCTTGTTCTAACAAAACCCTTCCCACCCTCGCCTGCGGCGAGCTTTTGTTTTTTAATTGATGGCAATGAGGATACCTTCCAGCCTCCTCAGGCCCTTCCTTAGGGCTTCTGCCCTCAGATCCTGGCAAGGGGGCCCCCTATCCCCTCCCCGACTCCTCCACACCCCCGCGCTGCCCTGTGTCCTGCACTACATAGGGTCCTTCTGGCCCTGACACTCCCTCTGGCCACACCCTCAACGTGGTGGTTTCAGCAAGGCCATAGGGACACGCCCATTCGATCCACCCCGTGCTCTGGAAACACAGGACCCCGAATGCCCTGCCCCAGCAGCCTTGACCCACTTCTAGTTTCTGCACCGGCTCTCCCCGGAGTTCAGCTTCCCAGGACTCACACAGAGGCCAACGGGAAGCTGTTGGCATGGAGGGTATATACAGAGCCCCTATGGGAGGACTGAGTGTCATCCTGTGAACATCCAAGGCCCCTTGGGGCATGGGATGGACCCAGCTTTGGGAAGAAAAGGATCAGGCTAGTGGTCAGACTGGGAATCTGCTCTCCCCAAACTATCACTTTCTTTACGGCAACTCCCATGAGTCTGGGAATTCTAAAGTGGAGCCTGGCCTTCCCCCTTAGAATGAATGTGTATTTGTAAAGGCAGGAGTTTAGAACCTACTGCACTTCAAATGTTGACATATGTAGGATGGGAACTCCCAGGTATGCTCTGACCCTCACTTTTAAAGTTCGAGGGCAGTTATGTTGGCTCTGCTGAGACTGCAAGAGGCAAAGACCATCTGCAGAGAAGAGGCATTCCTGCTTCACGCTCCGAAGTCAGGAGCTTCTGAGCGGATGAAACAATGGAGCCTGAGACCCTCGACTGTAAGTTGATTTAGAATGCCGCCAAAGGTGTGTGTGACGTGTGTGTGGGTGTGCGCACTCCTGCACCTGGGGACGTGTGTGGTACGTGACAGTGACTTTGCGTGTGTGTGCGCGCCTGAGGACGTGTGTGGTTGTGTGTATGTTATGGGTGTGTGTGTGGCCCATGACTCCATGTGTGTGTGCGTGGGGATGTATGTGGTGCAGAGTCAGTGTGTCTGAGCGTGTGTTTGTTTGTACGTGCATGCTTTAGTTTTAAGAATCGTAGAAGCTGTCCTTTAGAAGTCTGAAGTAGTAAAAGTTTGTATGGTGTCCCTCACTGTATAATTCAAAATGAAAGTCATCTTCAATCGGCAGAAATCTGGTCCCCCCGGATTCTGATTTTTTCCCCCCAATATTGATTATGTCTTCATTTTACTGATGAGGACTGTAGCTTAGAGAAGTTAAGTGACAGCCAAGGGCATGGAGCTCGAGAGCCCAGTGACAGGACGCATTCCAAGCGGCGGGGCTCCAGAGGCCTGGAGCCCTGCTCACGACCGCGCGGGGCCTCTCGGCCGGGGGAACAGATTCTGATGGGCCGGGGCCAGCGTGCAGGCTGCCCATGACGCGGACTCTGGAAGTCGGGTGGAGAGTACCAGAGAGCAGACGAGGGTGAAGGGCTGCTCAGAAATCAGTTGGCTTCCTAGATCTTCGATGAGTAAAGAGGCTCACTGCCCAACCCCGATCCCTTTGCTGGTGGCTAAAAGGGACCAAGGCCCACGAGAGCGCTTCTGGGAGCTGCTTGCCAAAACCTGGAACAGGACCGCTCACGACTGGCTCTGCAGCAGGAGCAGAGGAAGGAAACGGCGCCACCTGGTGGACATCCTTGGTAGTGGCAGTAGGAGGGCTAGCAGCCTTGGTATGGGGGAGGCAGGACAAGGTCCAAGTGGATGATCGTTTTCACGTGTCTTAAAAATCATTGCTTCATATATTTTATCCATTTTGCGGTTTATTGTAGGGTGGTAGATATGGTCTCCGTTACTCCATACTAGCTGGATTGATTCATTGTTTTCTTGTTAATTTTCCCTTGAATGATTTGGAAGCTCTATTGTCTTTGAATGAAAATTCTCTCTAAATGTTTATTAATCATTTCTAAGTTCATAAGTTTACATGTAATTGGGGCAGTATTCCTATAACAGTCTCAAGAATGAAATAATCGATTAGATTCTTGTCCTCAATAATGAAAAATTTAGCATATTTTACCTCTCTGTTGTTCCAAACTGTGTTTGTGTGTGTGTGGGAGTGTGTGTCTGCACGTGCGCGTGGAGCAGTTACTACTATTTCGACAGTTGCTGTAAGATTGTTACATTTACAATGAAAATAAAGGTATAAAGTTCTTGGATTTAATTGCTCACTACCACTATTTAATCCCATGTCTTCCCCATTTTTGAGTGATTTACTTCTTTCTCAATCAAAGGGACTCATGATTGGCTAATTTTTTTCAAGCGGTGGGCTTGGAACCCTTATCTGTCTATACGCAGCTTTATGTTCTCCTCATCAACAACCCTCAGCCTCAACACTCAACTCTCTGTATCTGGGGCCCCAAGCCTTGTTTGAGTATATGGCATTGTTTCCATCACCAAAAAAAAAAAAAAAAATAAATAAATAAATAAATAAAATAAAATTTTATATTTAAAGTGCTGCCTTTTTATGACTGGGTAGTCTTGCCTGCTGAATTGATATGAATAAAGAATATCTTAAACTTCCTCCTGCTTTTTGCCGTAGGTCGGCTTCATTTGAAGCATGTTTTTATCGTTTCTCAGACGGGCTTCGGCTTTGAACCACTAAACCATCCCCGCACACTTTTTCTCCATGCTTATTCCTCAAAAAGTGATCTCTCGACCGGAGTAAAGATGCTTCCCGTCAGAGTTGTGTGGCTTCCTGATCCAAAGTCTAAAAGAAGAGAAAAGGAAAAATGCCTGGTTCCGATGGTTCCATTTTGTGAGCTTAGAGATCTAGTTATCCGTGTGGCTGCGGTGGAATCTGTAATATCTTGCCTCAGAGTTTCCTTATTCTGGCTTACTAGTGGAGCCGCATTGGCTGAGGTCACGGCGCTCTGGCCCATGTCAGGATCCCGGTGCTGAGGCAGCCCCTTCCCCACATATCCACCCACTCCTTGTTCTTTTGATCATGCAATTCATGCAAACTGGGTGCCAGCTGTGTGGACCGTGCAGCTGGCGGCCAGGATTGCCCCGCCACGCGACGTGTCCCCAGTCCCTCGGCGCCCCTCACTGCTACCAGCTAGCTCCAGGAAGGGTGCGAGCTGGCTTCCACTGCCGTCCTTCCCCCTTCCTGTCCAGGCGGGCCCTCCATTTGCGCTAGTCGGCCCGAAACCTTCTCTCCTGCGCTGCATACGCTGAAGGAATTCCTCAGCGTTTCCAGCCGCTAGAGGGCGCTCTTCTCCTCTCTTTGGTCCCCTGCAGGGCTTCCAGTGGAAATTTAGGAGGTGGGAAGGGCTTGAGGGTTCTCCGTATCTAGGGGCTCCCGCTCCAGCAGATTCAACCAACTGTGGGTTGAAAATATTCGGGAAAAAACGGAAAGTTTCAAAAAGCAACACCTGAACTTGCCACACACCGGCAACTGCTTACGTAGCATTCACGTTGCCTTACATAGCACGCGTCCTCTAGAGATGACCTCAAGTACACAGGAGGACACGGCGAAAGAGTATGTGACAATGAATGTATGCGTATTTTCATGTATAACTGAAAGATTGTGCTCTGCGATGGGATTCGACACAAAATTGTAAAATGACTATAACTCAAAAAAAAAATACATGTATGTATGTAAAACATAATGTACACGGGAGGATCCATGTAACTGCATGTCAGTCCTGTGTCATTTTATAAAAGAGGCGTCAGCATCCATGGATGTTGGCATCTGTGGGGAGTCCTGGAACCAGTGCCCCAGGCTTACCGAGGGATGACTGGAAGCCCAGGCTCCTTATCCCAGCCTGTCATGTCCCCACGTGTTCTGAATCCTGCCTGTACCACACTCCCCTGGTCACTCTCCTCCAGCCCTCCCAGACTGCCCTCTTCTTCTGGAACAGGCCAAGCTCACTGCACTTCATGTCTGACCTCTAGAAATACCCGTTATATTCTGGGCACGGCTCTGCTTCGGTAAGACGGGCTGCATTGCCACTAGAGAAGACAGGATGCAGGGTCCTTAGAAAACTACAAATAGACTTACCTTATGATCCAGTCTTCCCACGCCTGGGGATATGTCAGGAGAAAACTCTAATTCAAACTCTCACATTCACCTCAGTGCTCACAGCAGCCCTCTTTATAATAGCCAGGACGTGGAACCAAACCAAAAGTCCACCTACTGGGGACTGGATAAAGAAGTAGTGGTCTATTTAAGCCGTGGAATACTACTCAGCCATGAAAAAGATGAAACGTGTCTTTCGTTGCAACATAGATGGACACAGAGAGAGTCATTCTGAGTGAAGTAAGCCAGAAGAGAGAAAAATGCCATATGATACCACTTCCATGTGGAATGTAAAACAAAGGCAGAAATGAGCTCAATGACCATAGAGGAACAAAACCACAGACATAGAGAAACCAACTTATGATTAGCAGGGAACGAAGGGGTTGGGAAGTGGTAAATATGGGAACTGGAAAATTGCCCCTCTTGGGGAGTGATGGAAATGGTAGCTATCTTGCTTGTTGTGATGCTTCTCTAGGTGCAGACATCTATGAAAATTCATCAAATACTACATGTGAGATATGTCTAATTTACGGAACAGAAATCGTACCACAATAAAGGTGTTGTAACAAAAAGAGAAGGGCTGCATCGTGTCCTATGTTTCTATGTGTCTTCAGGGAGGCCTCAAGGGGGCGGTGCTGGCCTTCCCGCCATCACGATGACATGAAGCCCGAACAATCCATCGATGGGAAGAAGATAAGAGCCATGGTCCCATGTGGACCCCAAGCTTAGGCATGGTGCATGGGTGACATTTATCGAGAATCCAGCGAGGTCGTGGCCAGAGCTAGAGGCCGGGGCAGCAAACCGGGAGTGGCACTGAGGAGCATCGTGGGGCAGAGGCTGGTCTGGGGGCCCGCAGGCTCCTCCCAGGAGGAGCCTCAGTGTTCGGGAGGTGGCTAACGTGCCTGCTTCGTGTCACCAGCAAGTGATGCCACCTGTGGAAAATCAGCTGGAATCCTGAGCCGGGTCAGCCCTGGGTGATGCGCTAAAGGCTCCTACCGGAGGGGGGGGCGCCAGACGGACAGTGACCCAAGCAAGAGGCTGCTGAGTTTCCGGCCTGTGTTTATCATGCTTTCCGTGTCTCACTGCATCTCAGTGTCACCCGGAGGAATTAGGGCGGCGTTTCTAGGCTGATGGCCTCTTGGTTCCTCATCAGGCTGGCAAGCCCCCCAGCCCTATCTGGCCAGACCTCTGCGAGGGCCTTCCCTTGTTCTAACAAAACCCTTCCCACCCTCGCCTGCGGCGAGCTTTTGTTTTTTAATTGATGGCAATGAGGATACCTTCCAGCCTCCTCAGGCCCTTCCTTAGGGCTTCTGCCCTCAGATCCTGGCAAGGGGGCCCCCCTATCCCCTCCCCGACTCCTCCACACCCCCGCGCTGCCCTGCGTCCTGCACTACATAGGGTCCTTCTGGCCCTGACACTCCCTCTGGCCACACCCTCAACGTGGTGGTTTCAGCAAGGCCATAGGGACACGCCCATTCGATCCACCCCGTGCTCTGGAAACACAGGACCCCGAATGCCCTGCCCCAGCAGCCTTGACCCACTTCTAGTTTCTGCACCGGCTCTCCCCGGAGTTCAGCTTCCCAGGACTCACACAGAGGCCAACGGGAAGCTGTTGGCATGGAGGGTATATACAGAGCCCGGATGGGAGGTCTGAGTGTCATCCTGTGAACATCCAAGGCCCCTTGGGGCATGGGATGGACCCAGCTTTGGGAAGAAAAGGATCAGGCTAGTGGTCAGACTGGGAATCTGCTCTCCCCAAACTATCACTTTCTTTACGGCAACTCCCATGAGTCTGGGAATTCTAAAGTGGAGCCTGGCCTTCCCCCTTAGAATGAATGTGTATTTGTAAAGGCAGGAGTTTAGAACCTACTGCACTTCAAATGTTGACATATGTAGGATGGGAACTCCCAGGTATGCTCTGACCCTCACTTTTAAAGGTCGAGGGCAGTTATGTTGGCTCTGCTGAGACTGCAAGAGGCAAAGACCATCTGCAGAGAGGAGGCATTCCTGCTTCACGCTCCGAAGTCAGGAGCTTCTGAGCGGATGAAACAATGGACCCTGAGACCCTCGACTGTAAGTTGATTTAGAATGCCGCCAAAGGTGTGTGTGACGTGTGTGTGCGTGTGCGCACTCCTGCACCTGGGGACGTGTGTGGTACGTGACAGTGACTTTGCGTGTGTGTGCGCGCCTGAGGACGTGTGTGGTTGTGTGTATGTTATGGGTGTGTGTGTGGCCCATGACTCCATGTGTGTGTGCGTGGGGATGTATGTGGAGCAGAGTCAGTGTGTCTGAGCGTGTGTTTGTTTGTACGTGCATGCTTTAGTTTTAAGAATCGTAGAAGCTGTCCTTTAGAAGTCTGAAGAAGTAAACGTTTGTATGGTGTCCCTCACTGTATAATTCAAAATGAAAGTCATCTTCAATCGGCAGAAATCTGGTCCCCCCGGATTCTGATTTTTTCCCCCCAATATTGATTATGTCTTCATTTTACTGATGAGGACTGTATCTTAGAGAAATTAAGTGACAGCCAAGGGCATGGAGCTCGCGAGCCCAGTGACAGGACGCGTTCCAAGCGGCGGGGCTCCAGAGGCCTGGAGCCCTGCTCACGACCGCGCGGGGCCTCTCGGCCGGGGGAACAGATTCTGATGGGCCGGGGCCAGCGTGCAGGCTGCCCATGCCGCGGACTCTGGAAGTCGGGTGGAGAGTACCAGACAGCAGACGAGGGTTAAGGGCTGCTCAGAAATCAGTTGGCTTCCTAGATCTTCGATGAGAAAAGAGGCTCACTGCCCATCCCCGATCCCTTTGCTGGTGGCTAAAAGGGACCAAGGCCCACGAGAGCGCTTCTGGGAGCTGCTTGCCAAAACCTGGAACAGGACCGCTCACGACTGGCTCTGCAGCAGGAGCAGAGGAAGGAAACGGCGCCACCGGTGGACATCGTTGGTAGTGGCAGTAGGAGGGCTAGCAGCCTTGGTATGGGGGAGGCAGGACAAGGTCCAAGTGGATGATCGTTTTCACGTGTCTTAAAAATCATTGCTTCATATATTTTATCCATTTTGGGGTTTATTGTAGGGTGGTAGATATGGTCTCAGTTACTCCATCCTAGCTGGATTGATTCATTGTTTTCTTGTTAATTTTCCCTTGAATGATTAGGAAGCTCTATTGTCTTTGAATGAAAATTCTCTCTAAATGTTTATTAATCATTTCTACGTTCATAAGTTTACATGTAATTGGGCCAGTATTCCTATAACAGTCTCAAGAATGAAATATTCGATTAGATTCTTGTCCTCAATAATGAGAAATTTAGCATATTTTACCTCTCTGTTGTTCCAAACTGTGTTTGTGTGTGTGTGGGAGTGTGTGTCTGCACGTGCACGTGGAGCACTTAGTACTATTTCGACAGTTGCTGTAAGATTGTTACATTTACAATGAAAATAAAGGTATAAAGTTCTTGGATTTAATTGCTCACTACCACTATTTAATCCCATGTCTTCCCCATTTTTGAGTCATTTACTTCTTTCTCAATCAAAGGGACTCATGATTGGCTAATTTTTTTCAAGCGGTGGGCTTGGAACCCTTATCTGTCTATACGCAGCTTTATGTTCTCCTCATCAACAACCCTCAGCCTCAACATTCAACTCTCCGTATCTAGGGCCCCAAGCCTTGTTTGAGAATATGGCATTGTTTCCATCACCAAAAAAAAAAAAATAAATAAAAAAAATAAATAAATAGATAAAAAAATTTTATATTTAAAGTGCTGCCTTTTTACGACTGGGTAGTCTTGCCTGCTGAATTGATATGAATAAAAACACCTTAAATTTCCTCCTGCTTTTTGCCGTAAGTCGGCTTCATTTGAAGCATGTTTTTATCGTTTCTCAGTCGGGCTTCGGCTTTGAACCACTAAACCATCCCCGCACTCTTTTTCTCCATGCTTATTCCTCAAAAAGTGATCTCTCGACCGGAGTAAAGATGCTTCCCGTCAGAGTTGTGTGGCTTCCTGATCCAAAGTCTAAAAGGAGAGAAAAGGAAAAATGCCTGGTTCCGATGGTTCCATTTTGTGAGCTTAGAGATCTAGTTATCCGTGTGGCTGCGGTGGAATCTGTAATATCTTGCCTCAGAGTTTCCTTATTCTGGCTTACTAGAGGAGCCGCATTGGCTGAGGTCACGGCGCTCTGGCCCATGTCAGGATCCCGGTGCTGAGGCAGCCCCTTCCCCACATATCCACCCACTCCTTGTTCTTTTGATCATGCAAACTGGGTGCCAGCTGTGTGGACCGTGCAGCTGGCGGCCAGGATTGCCCCGCCACGCGACGTGTCCCCAGTCCCTCGGTGCCCCTCACTGCTACCAGCTAGCTCCAGGAAGGGTGCGAGCTGGCTTCCACTGCCATCCTTTCCCCTTCCTGTCCAGGCGGGCCCTCCATTTGCGCTAGTCGGCCCGAAACCTTCTTTCCTGCGCTGCATATGCTGAAGGAATTCCTCAGCGTTTCCAGACGCTAGAGGGCGCTCTTCTCCTCTCTTTGGTCCCCTGCAGCGCTTCCAGTGGAAATTTAGGAGGTGGGAAGGGCTTGAGGGTTCTCCGTATCTAGGGGCTCCCGCTCCAGCAGATTCAACCAACTGTGGGTTGAAAATATTCGGGAAAATACAGAAAGTTTCAAAAAGCAACACCTGAACTTGCCACACACCGGCAACTGCTTACGTAGCATTCACGTTGCCTTACATAGCACGCGTCCTCTAGAGATGACCTCAAGTACACAGGAGGACACGGCGCAAGAGTATGTGACAATGAATGTATGCGTATTTTCATGTATAACTGAAAGATTGTGCTCTGCGATGGGATTCGACAAAAAATTGTAAAATGACTATAACTCAAAAAAAATACATGTATGTATGTAAAAAATAAAGTACACGGGAGGATCCATGTAACTGCATGTCAGTCCTGTGTCATTTTATAAAAGAGGCGTCAGCATCCATGGATGTTGGCATCTGTGGGGAGTCCTGGAACCAGTGCCCCAGGCTTACCGAGGGATGACTGGAAGCCCAGGCTCCTTATTCCAGCCTGTCATGTCCCCACGTGTTCTGAATCCTGCCTGTACCACACTCCCCTGGTCACTCTCCTCCAGCCCTCCCAGACTGCCCCCTTCTTCTGGAACAGGCCAAGCTCACTGCACTTCATGTCTGACCTCTAGAAATACCCGTTATATTCTGGGCACGGCTCTGCTTCAGTAAGACGGGCTGCATTGCCACTAGAGAAGACAGGATGCAGGGACCTTAGAAAACTACAAATAGACTTACCTTATGATCCAGTCTTCCCACGCCTGGGGATATGTCAGGAGAAAACTCTAATTCAAACTCTCACATTCACCTCAGTGCTCACAGCAGCCCTCTTTATAATAGCCAGGACGTGGAACCAACCCAAAAGTCCACCTACTGGGGACTGGATAAAGAAGTAGTGGTCTATTTAAGCCGTGGAATACTACTCAGCCATGAAAAAGATGAAACGATGTCTTTCGTTGCAACATAGATGGACACAGAGAGAGTCATTCTGAGTGAAGTAAGCCAGAAGAGAGAAAAATGCCATATGATACCACTTCCATGTGGAATGTAAAAAAAAGGCAGAAATGAGCTCAATGACCATAGAGGAACAAAACCACAGACATAGAGAAACCAACTTATGGTTAGCAGGGAACGAAGGGGTTGGGAAGTGGTAAATATGGGAACTGGAAAATTGCCCCTCTTGGGGAGTGATGGAAATGGTAGCTATCTTGCTTGTTGTGATGCTTCTCTAGGTGCAGACATCTATGAAAATTCATCAAATACTACATGTGAGATATGTCTAATTTACGGAACAGAAATCGTACCACAATAAAGGTGTTGTAACAAAAAGAGATGGGCTGCATCGTGTCCTATGTTTCTATGTGTCTTCAGGGAGGCCTCAAGGGGGCGGTGCTGGCCTTCCCGCCATCACGATGACATGAAGCCCGAACAATCCATCGATGGGAAGAAGATAAGAGCCATGGTCCCATGTGGACCCCAAGCTTAGGCATGGTGCATGGGTGACATTTATCGAGAATCCAGCGAGGTCGTGGCCAGAGCTAGAGGCCGGGGCAGCAAACCGGGAGTGGCACTGAGGAGCATCGTGGGGCAGAGGCTGGTCTGGGGGCCCGCAGGCTCCTCCCAGGAGGAGCCTCAGTGTTCGGGAGGTGGCTAACGTGCCTGCTTCGTGTCACCAGCAAGTGATGCCACCTGTGGAAAATCAGCTGGAATCCTGAGCCGGGTCAGCCCTGGGTGATGCGCTAAAGGCTCCTACCGGAGGGGGCGCCAGACGGACAGTGACCCAAGCAAGAGGCTGCTGAGTTTCCGGCCTGTGTTTATCATGCTTTCCGTGTCTCACTGCATCTCAGTGTCACCCGGAGGAATTAGGGCGGCGTTTCTAGGCTGATGGCCTCTTGGTTCCTCATCAGGCTGGCAAGCCCCCCAGCCCTATCTGGCCAGACCTCTGCGAGGGCCTTCCCTTGTTCTAACAAAACCCTTCCCACCCTCGCCTGCGGCGAGCTTTTGTTTTTTAATTGATGGCAATGAGGATACCTTCCAGCCTCCTCAGGCCCTTCCTTAGGGCTTCTGCCCTCAGATCCTGGCAAGGGGGCCCCCCTATCCCCTCCCCGACTCCTCCACACCCCCGCGCTGCCCTGTGTCCTGCACTACATAGGGTCCTTCTGGCCCTGACACTCCCTCTGGCCACACCCTCAACGTGGTGGTTTCAGCAAGGCCATAGGGACACGCCCATTTGATCCACCCCGTGCTCTGGAAACACAGGACCCCGAATGCCCTGCCCCAGCAGCCTTGACCCACTTCTAGTTTCGGCACCGGCTCTCCCCGGAGTTCAGCTTCCCAGGACTCACACAGAGGCCAACGGGAAGCTGTTGGCATGGAGGGTATATACAGAGCCCCTATGGGAGGACTGAGTGTCATCCTGTGAACATCCAAGGCCCCTTGGGGCATGGGATGGACCCAGCTTTGGGAAGAAAAGGATCAGGCTAGTGGTCAGACTGGGAATCTGCTCTCCCCAAACTATCACTTTCTTTACGGCAACTCCCATGAGTCTGGGAATTCTAAAGTGGAGCCTGGCCTTCCCCCTTAGAATGAATGTGTATTTGTAAAGGCAGGAGTTTAGAACCTACTGCACTTCAAATGTTGACATATGTAGGATGGGAACTCCCAGGTATGCTCTGACCCTCACTTTTAAAGGTCGAGGGCAGTTATGTTGGCTCTGCTGAGACTGCAAGAGGCAAAGACCATCTGCAGAGAGGAGGCATTCCTGCTTCACGCTCCGAAGTCAGGAGCTTCTGAGCGGATGAAACAATGGACCCTGAGACCCTCGACTGTAAGTTGATTTAGAATGCCGCCAAAGGTGTGTGTGACGTGTGTGTGCGTGTGCGCACTCCTGCACCTGGGGACGTGTGTGGTACGTGACAGTGACTTTGCGTGTGTGTGCGCGCCTGAGGACGTGTGTGGTTGTGTGTATGTTATGGGTGTGTGTGTGGCCCATGACTCCATGTGTGTGTGCGTGGGGATGTATGTGGAGCAGAGTCAGTGTGTCTGAGCGTGTGTTTGTTTGTACGTGCATGCTTCAGTTTTAAGAATCGTAGAAGCTGTCCTTTAGAAGTCTGAAGAAGTAAACGTTTGTATGGTGTCCCTCACTGTATAATTCAAAATGAAAGTCATCTTCAATCGGCAGAAATCTGGTCCCCCCGGATTCTGATTTTTTCCCCCCAATATTGATTATGTCTTCATTTTACTGATGAGGACTGTATCTTAGAGAAATTAAGTGACAGCCAAGGGCATGGAGCTCGCGAGCCCAGTGACAGGACGCGTTCCAAGCGGCGGGGCTCCAGAGGCCTGGAGCCCTGCTCACGACCGCGCGGGGCCTCTCGGCCGGGGGAACAGATTCTGATGGGCCGGGGCCAGCGTGCAGGCTGCCCATGCCGCGGACTCTGGAAGTCGGGTGGAGAGTACCAGACAGCAGACGAGGGTAAAGGGCTGCTCAGAAATCAGTTGGCTTCCTAGATCTTCGATGAGAAAAGGGGCTCACTGCCCATCCCCGATCCCTTTGCTGGTGGCTAAAAGGGACCAAGGCCCACGAGAGCGCTTCTGGGAGCTGCTTGCCAAAACCTGGAACAGGACCGCTCACGACTGGCTCTGCAGCAGGAGCAGAGGAAGGAAACGGCGCCACCTGGTGGACATCATTGGTAGTGGCAGTAGGAGGGCTAGCAGCCTTGGTATGGGGGAGGCAGGACAAGGTCCAAGTGGATGATCGTTTTCACGTGTCTTAAAAATCATTGCTTCATATATTTTATCCATTTTGGGGTTTATTGTAGGGTGGTAGATATGGTCTCCGTTACTCCATCCTAGCTGGATTGATTCATTGTTTTCTTGTTAATTTTCCCTTGAATGATTAGGAAGCTCTATTGTCTTTGAATGAAAATTCTCTCTAAATGTTTATTAATCATTTCTAAGTTCATAAGTTTACATGTAATTGGGCCAGTATTCCTATAACAGTCTCAAGAATGAAATATTCGATTAGATTCTTGTCCTCAATAATGAGAAATTTAGCATATTTTACCTCTCTGTTGTTCCAAACTGTGTTTGTGTGTGTGTGGGAGTGTGTGTCTGCACGTGCACGTGGAGCACTTACTACTATTTCGACAGTTGCTGTAAGATTGTTACATTTACAATGAAAATAAAGGTATAAAGTTCTTGGATTTAATTGCTCACTACCACTATTTAATCCCATGTCTTCCCCATTTTTGAGTGATTTACTTCTTTCTCAATCAAAGGGACTCATGATTGGCTAATTTTTTTCAAGCGGTGGGCTTGGAACCCTTATCTGTCTATACGCAGCTTTATGTTCTCCTCATCAACAACCCTCAGCCTCAACACTCAACTCTCCGTATCTGGGGCCCCAAGCCTTGTTTGAGTATATGGCATTGTTTCCATCACCAAAAAAAAAAAAAAATAAATAAATAAATAAATAAATAAATAAAATAAAATTTTATATTTAAAGTGCTGCCTTTTTATGACTGGGTAGTCTTGCCTGCTGAATTGATATGAATAAAGAATATCTTAAACTTCCTCCTGCTTTTTGCCGTAGGTCGGCTTCATTTGAAGCATGTTTTTATCGTTTCTCAGACGGGCTTCGGCTTTGAACCACTAAACCATCCCCGCACACTTTTTCTCCATGCTTATTCCTCAAAAAGTGATCTCTCGATCGGAGTAAAGATGCTTCCCGTCAGAGTTGTGTGGCTTCCTGATCCAAAGTCTAAAAGAAGAGAAAAGGAAAAATGCCTGGTTCCGATGGTTCCATTTTGTGAGCTTAGAGATCTAGTTATCCGTGTGGCTGCGGTGGAATCTGTAATATCTTGCCTCAGAGTTTCCTTATTCTGGCTTACTAGTGGAGCCGCATTGGCTGAGGTCACGGCGCTCTGGCCCATGTCAGGATCCCGGTGCTGAGGCAGCCCCTTCCCCACATATCCACCCACTCCTTGTTCGTTTGATCATGCAAACTGGGTGCCAGCTGTGTGGACCGTGCAGCTGGCGGCCAGGATTGCCCCGCCACGCGACGTGTCCCCAGTCCCTCGGCGCCCCTCACTTCTACCAGCTAGCTCCAGGAAGGGTGCGAGCTGGCTTCCACTGCCGTCCTTCCCCCTTCCTGTCCAGGCGGGCCCTCCATTTGCGCTAGTCGGCCCGAAACCATCTCTAGTGCGCTGCATACGCTGAAGGATTTCCTCAGCGTTTCCAGCCGCTAGAGGGCGCTCTTCTCCTCTCTTTGGTCCCCTGCAGGGCTTCCAGTGGAAATTTAGGAGGTGGGAAGGGCTTGAGGGTTCTCCGTATCTAGGGGCTCCCGCTCCAGCAGATTCAAACAACTGTGGGTTGAAAATATTCGGGAAAAAATGGAAAGTTTCAAAAAGCAACACGTGAACTTGCCACACACCGGCAACTGCTTACGTAGCATTCACGTTGCCTTACATAGCACGTGTCCTCTAGAGATGACCTCAAGTACACAGGAGGACACGGCGAAAGAGTATGTGACAATGAATGTATGCATATTTTCATGTATAACTGAAAGATTGTGCTCTGCGATGGGATTCGACACAAAATTGTAAAATGACTATAACTCAAAAAAAAATACATGTATGTATGTAAAAAATAAAGTACACGGGAGGATCCATGTAACTGCATGTCAGTCCTGTGTCATTTTATAAAAGAGGCGTCAGCATCCATGGATGTTGGCATCTGTGGGGAGTCCTGGAACCAGTACCCCAGGCTTACCGAGGGATGACTGGAAGCCCAGGCTCCTTATCCCAGCCTGTCATGTCCCCACGTGGTCTGAATCCTGCCTGTACCACACTCCCCTGGTCACTCTCCTCCAGCCCTCCCAGACTGCCCTCTTCTTCTGGAACAGGCCAAGCTCACTGCACTTCATGTCTGACCTCTAGAAATACCCGTTATATTCTGGGCACGGCTCTGCTTCAGTAAGACGGGCTGCATTGCCACTAGAGAAGACAGGATGCAGGGTCCTTAGAAAACTACAAATAGACTTACCTTATGATCCAGTCTTCCCACGCCTGGGGATATGTCAGGAGAAAACTCTAATTCAAACTCTCACATTCACCTCAGTGCTCACAGCAACCCTCTTTATAATAGCCAGGACGTGGAACCAACCCAAAAGTCCACCTACTGGGGACTGGATAAAGAAGTAGTGGTCTATTTAAGCCGTGGAATACTACTCAGCCATGAAAAAGATGAAACGATGTCTTTCGTTGCAACATAGATGGACACAGAGAGAGTCATTCTGAGTGAAGTAAGCCAGAAGAGAGAAAAATGCCATATGATACCACTTCCATGTGGAATGTAAAAAAAAGGCAGAAATGAGCTCAATGACCATAGAGGAACAAAACCACAGACATAGAGAAAGCAACTTATGGTTAGCAGGGAACGAAGGGGTTGGGAAGTGGTAAATATGGGAACTGGAAAATTGCCCCTCTTGGGGAGTGATGGAAATGGTAGCTATCTTGCTTGTTGTGATGCTTCTCTAGGTGCAGACATCTATGAAAATTCATCAAATACTACATGTGAGATATGTCTAATTTACGGAACAGAAATCGTACCACAATAAAGGTGTTGTAACAAAAAGAGATGGGCTGCATCGTGTCCTATGTTTCTATGTGTCTTCAGGGAGGCCTCAAGGGGGCGGTGCTGGCCTTCCCGCCATCACGATGACATGAAGCCCGAACAATCCATCGATGGGAAGAAGATAAGAGCCATGGTCCCATGTGGACCCCAAGCTTAGGCATGGTGCATGGGTGACATTTATCGAGAATCCAGCGAGGTCGTGGCCAGAGCTAGAGGCCGGGGCAGCAAACCGGGAGTGGCACTGAGGAGCATCGTGGGGCAGAGGCTGGTCTGGGGGCCCGCAGGCTCCTCCCAGGAGGAGCCTCAGTGTTCGGGAGGTGGCTAACGTGCCTGCTTCGTGTCACCAGCAAGTGATGCCACCTGTGGAAAATCAGCTGGAATCCTGAGCCGGGTCAGCCCTGGGTGATGCGCTAAAGGCTCCTACCGGAGGGGCGCCAGACGGACAGTGACCCAAGCAAGAGGCTGCTGAGTTTCCGGCCTGTGTTTATCATGCTTTCCGTGTCTCACTGCATCTCAGTGTCACCCGGAGGAATTAGGGCGGCGTTTCTAGGCTGATGGCCTCTTGGTTCCTCATCAGGCTGGCAAGCCCCCCAGCCCTATCTGGCCAGACCTCTGCGAGGGCCTTCCCTTGTTCTAACAAAACCCTTCCCACCCTCGCCTGCGGCCAGCTTTTGTTTTTTAATTGATGGCAATGAGGATACCTTCCAGCCTCCTCAGGCCCTTCCTTAGGGCTTCTGCCCTCAGATCTTGGCAAGGGGGCCCCCTATCCCCTCCCCGACTCCTCCACACCCCCGCGCTGCCCTGTGTCCTGCACTACATAGGGTCCTTCTGGCCCTGACACTCCCTCTGGCCACACCCTCAACGTGGTGGTTTCAGCAAGGCCATAGGGACACGCCCATTCGATCCACCCCGTGCTCTGGAAACACAGGACCCCGAATGCCCTGCCCCAGCAGCCTTGACCCACTTCTAGTTTCTGCACCGGCTCTCCCCGGAGTTCAGCTTCCCAGGACTCACACAGAGGCCAACGGGAAGCTGTTGGCATGGAGGGTATATACAGAGCCCCTATGGGAGGTCTGAGTGTCATCCTGTGAACATCCAAGGCCCCTTGGGGCATGGGATGGACCCAGCTTTGGGAAGAAAAGGATCAGGCTAGTGGTCAGACTGGGAATCTGCTCTCCCCAAACTATCACTTTCTTTACGGCAACTCCCATGAGTCTGGGAATTCTAAAGTGGAGCCTGGCCTTCCCCCTTAGAATGAATGTGTATTTGTAAAGGCAGGAGTTTAGAACCTACTGCACTTCAAATGTTGACATATGTAGGATGGGAACTCCCAGGTATGCTCTGACCCTCACTTTTAAAGGTCGAGGGCAGTTATGTTGGCTCTGCTGAGACTGCAAGAGGCAAAGACCATCTGCAGAGAGGAGGCATTCCTGCTTCACGCTCCGAAGTCAGGAGCTTCTGAGCGGATGAAACAATGGACCCTGAGACCCTCGACTGTAAGTTGATTTAGAATGCCGCCAAAGGTGTGTGTGACGTGTGTGTGCGTGTGCGCACTCCTGCACCTGGGGACGTGTGTGGTACGTGACAGTGACTTTGCGTGTGTGTGCGCGCCTGAGGACGTGTGTGGTTGTGTGTATGTTATGGGTGTGTGTGTGGCCCATGACTCCATGTGTGTGTGCGTGGGGATGTATGTGGAGCAGAGTCAGTGTGTCTGAGCGTGTGTTTGTTTGTACGTGCATGCTTTAGTTTTAAGAATCGTAGAAGCTGTCCTTTAGAAGTCTGAAGTAGTAAACGTTTGTATGGTGTCCCTCACTGTATAATTCAAAATGAAAGTCATCTTCAATCGGCAGAAATCTGGTCCCCCCGGATTCTGATTTTTTCCCCCCAATATTGATTATGTCTTCATTTTACTGATGAGGACTGTAGCTTAGAGAAGTTAAGTGACAGCCAAGGGCATGGAGCTCGCGAGCCCAGTGACAGGACGCGTTCCAAGCGGCGGGGCTCCAGAGGCCTGGAGCCCTGCTCACGACCGCGCGGGGCCTCTCGGCCGGGGGAACAGATTCTGATGGGCCGGGGCCAGCATGCAAGCTGCCAATGCCGCGGACTCAGGAAGTCCGGTGGAGAGTACCAGACAGCAGACGAGGGTAAAGGGCTGCTCAGAAATCATTTGGCTTCCTAGATCTTCGATGAGAAAAGGGGCTCACTGCCCATCCCCGATCCCTTTGCTGGTGGCTAAAAGGGACCTAGGCCCACGAGAGCGCTTCTGGGAGCTGCTTGCCAAAACCTGGAACAGGACCGCTCACGACTGGCTCTGCAGCAGGAGCAGAGGAAGGAAACGGCGCCACCTGGTGGACATCCTTGGTAGTGGCAGTAGGAGGGCTAGCAGCCTTGGTATGGGGGAGGCAGGACAAGGTCCAAGTGGATGATCGTTTTCACGTGTCTTAAAAATCATTGCTTCATATATTTTATCCATTTTGGGGTTTATTGTAGGGTGGTAGATATGGTCTCCGTTACTCCATCCTAGCTGGATTGATTCATTGTTTTCTTGTTAATTTTCCCTTGAATGATTTGGAAGCTCTATTGTCTTTGAATGAAAATTCTCTCTAAATGTTTATTAACCATTTCTAAGTTCATAAGTTTACATGTAATTGGGCCAGTATTCCTATAACAGTCTCAAGAATGAAATAATCGATTAGATTCTTGTCCTCAATAATGAGAAATTAACATATTTTACCTCTCTGCTGTTCCAAACTGTGTTTGTGTGTGTGTGGGAGTGTGTGTCTGCACGTGCGCGTGAAGCAGTTACTACTATTTCGACAGTTGCTGTAAGATTGTTACATTTACAATGAAAATAAAGGTATAAAGTTCTTGGATTTAATTGCTCACTACCACTATTTAATCCCATGTCTTCCCCATTTTTGAGTCATTTACTTCTTTCTCAATCAAAGGGACTCATGATTGGCTAATTTTTTTCAAGCGGTGGGCTTGGAACCCTTATCTGACTATACGCAGCTTTATGTTCTCCTCATCAACAACCCTCAGCCTCAACACTCAACTCTCCGTATCTAGGGCCCCAAGCCTTTTTTGAGAATATGGCATTGTTTCCATCACCAAAAAAAAAAAAAAAATAAATAAATAATATAAAATTTTATATTTAAAGTGCTGCCTTTTTACGACTGGGTAGTCTTGCCTGCTGAATTGATATGAATAAAGAACACCTTAAACTTCCTCCTGCTTTTTGCCGTAAGTCGGCTTCATTTGAAGCATGTTTTTATCGTTTCTCAGACGGGCTTCGGCTTTGAACCACTAAACCATCCCCGCACTCTTTTTCTCCATGCTTATTCCTCAAAAAGTGATCTCTCGACCGGAGTAAAGATGCTTCCCGTCAGAGTTGTGTGGCTTCCTGATCCAAAGTCTAAAAGAAGAGAAAAGGAAAAATGCCTGGTTCCGATGGTTCCATTTTGTGAGCTTAGAGATCTAGTTATCCGTGTGGCTGCGGTGGAATCTGTAATATCTTGCCTCAGAGTTTCCTTATTCTGGCTTACTAGTGGAGCCGCATTGGCTGAGGTCACGGCGCTCTGGCCCATGTCAGGATCCCGTTGCAGAGGCAGCCCCTTCCGCACATATCCACCCACTCCTTGTTCTTTTGATCATGCAAACTGGGTGCCAGCTGTGTGGACCGTGCAGCTGGCGGGCAGGATTGCCCCGCACGCGACGTGTCCCCAGTCCCTCGGCGCCCCTCACTGCTACCAGCTAGCTCCAGGAAGGGTGCGAGCTGGCTTCCACTGCCGTCCTTCCCCCTTCCTGTCCAGGCGGGCCCTCCATTTGCGCTAGTCGGCCCGAAACGTTCTCTCCTGCGCTGCATACGCTGAAGGAATTCCTCAGCGTTTCCAGCCGCTAGAGGGCGCTCTTCTCCTCTCTTTGGTCCCCTGCAGCGCTTCCAGTGGAAATTTAGGAGGTGGGAAGGGCTTGAGGGTTCTCCGTATATAGGGGTTCCCGCTCCAGCAGATTCAACCAACTGTGGGTTGAAAATATTCGGGAAAAAACGGAAAGGTTCAAAAAGCAACACCTGAACTTGCCACACACCGGCAACTGCTTACGTAGCATTCACGTTGCCTTACATAGCACGCGTCCTCTAGAGATGACCTCAAGTACACAGGAGGACACGGCGCAAGAGTATGTGACAATGAATGTATGCGTATTTTCATGTATAACTGAAAGATTGTGCTCTGCGATGGGATTCGACACAAAATTGTAAAATGACTATAACTCAAAAAAAAAATACATGTATGTATGTAAAAAATAAAGTACACGGGAGGATCCATGTAACTGCGGTGTCAGTCCTGTGTCATTTTATAAAAGAGGCGTCAGCATCCATGGATGTTGGCATCTGTGGGGAGTCCTGGAACCAGTGCCCCATTCTTACCAAGGGATGACTGGAAGCCCACGCTCCTTATCCCAGCCTGTCATGTCCCCACGTGGTCTGAATCCTGCCTGTACCACACTCCCCTGGTCACTCTCCTCTAGCCCTCCCAGACTGCCCCCTTCTTCTGGAACAGACCAAGCTCACTGCACTTCATGTCTGACCTCTAGAAATACCCGTTATATTCTGGGCACGGCTCTGCTTCAGTAAGACGGGCTGCATTGCCACTAGAGAAGACAGGATGCAGGGTCCTTAGAAAACTACAAATAGACTTACCTTATGATCCAGTCTTCCCACGCCTGGGGATATGTCAGGAGAAAACTCTAATTCAAACTCTCACATTCACCTCAGTGCTCTCAGCAGCCCTCTTTATAATAGCCAGGACGTGGAACCAACCCAAAAGTCCACCTACTGGGGACTGGATAAAGAAGTAGTGGTCTATTTAAGCCGTGGAATACTACTCAGCCATGAAAAAGATGAAACGATGTCTTTCGTTGCAACATAGATGGACACAGAGAGAGTCATTCTGAGTGAAGTAAGCCAGAAGAGAGAAAAATGCCATATGATACCACTTCCATGTGGAATGTAAAAAAAAGGCAGAAATGAGCTCAATGACCATAGAGGAACAAAACCACAGACATAGAGAAACCAACTTATGGTTAGCAGGGAACGAAGGGGTTGGGAAGTGGTAAATATGGGAACTGGAAAATTGCCCCTCTTGGGGAGTGATGGAAATGGTAGCTATCTTGCTTGTTGTGATGCTTCTCTAGGTGCAGACATCTATGAAAATTCATCAATACTACATGTGAGATATGTCTAATTTACGGAACAGAAATCGTACCACAATAAAGGTGTTGTAACAAAAAGAGATGGGCTGCATCGTGTCCTATGTTTCTATGTGTCTTCAGGGAGGCCTCAAGGGGGCGGTGCTGGCCTTCCCGCCATCACGATGACATGAAGCCCGAACAATCCATCGATGGGAAGAAGATAAGAGCCATGGTCCCATGTGGACCCCAAGCTTAGGCATGGTGCATGGGTGACATTTATCGAGAATCCAGCGAGGTCGTGGCCAGAGCTAGAGGCCGGGGCAGCAAACCGGGAGTGGCACTGAGGAGCATCGTGGGGCAGAGGCTGGTCTGGGGGCCCGCAGGCTCCTCCCAGGAGGAGCCTCAGTGTTCGGGAGGTGGCTAACGTGCCTGCTTCGTGTCACCAGCAAGTGATGCCACCTGTGGAAAATCAGCTGGAATCCTGAGCCGGGTCAGCCCTGGGTGATGCGCTAAAGGCTCCTACCGGAGGGGCGCCAGACGGACAGTGACCCAAGCAAGAGGCTGCTGAGTTTCCGGCCTGTGTTTATCATGCTTTCCGTGTCTCACTGCATCTCAGTGTCACCCGGAGGAATTAGGGCGGCGTTTCTAGGCTGATGGCCTCTTGGTTCCTCATCAGGCTGGCAAGCCCCCCAGCCCTATCTGGCCAGACCTCTGCGAGGGCCTTCCCTTGTTCTAACAAAACCCTTCCCACCCTCGCCTGCGGCGAGCTTTTGTTTTTTAATTGATGGCAATGAGGATACCTTCCAGCCTCCTCAGGCCCTTCCTTAGGGCTTCTGCCCTCAGATCCTGGCAAGGGGGCCCCCCTATCCCCTCCCCGACTCCTCCACACCCCCGCGCTGCCCTGTGTCCTGCACTACATAGGGTCCTTCTGGCCCTGACACTCCCTCTGGCCACACCCTCAACGTGGTGGTTTCAGCAAGGCCATAGGGACACGCCCATTCGATCCACCCCGTGCTCTGGAAACACAGGACCCCGAATGCCCTGCCCCAGCAGCCTTGACCCACTTCTAGTTTCGGCACCGGCTCTCCCCGGAGTTCAGCTTCCCAGGACTCACACAGAGGCCAACGGGAAGCTGTTGGCATGGAGGGTATATACAGAGCCCCTATGGGAGGTCTGAGTGTCATCCTGTGAACATCCAAGGCCCCTTGGGGCATGGGATGGACCCAGCTTTGGGAAGAAAAGGATCAGGCTAGTGGTCAGACTGGGAATCTGCTCTCCCCAAACTATCACTTTCTTTACGGCAACTCCCATGAGTCTGGGAATTCTAAAGTGGAGCCTGGCCTTCCCCCTTAGAATGAATGTGTATTTGTAAAGGCAGGAGTTTAGAACCTACTGCACTTCAAATGTTGACATATGTAGGATGGGAACTCCCAGGTATGCTCTGACCCTCACTTTTAAAGGTCGAGGGCAGTTATGTTGGCTCTGCTGAGACTGCAAGAGGCAAAGACCATCTGCAGAGAGGAGGCATTCCTGCTTCACGCTCCGAAGTCAGGAGCTTCTGAGCGGATGAAACAATGGACCCTGAGACCCTCGACTGTAAGTTGATTTAGAATGCCGCCAAAGGTGTGTGTGACGTGTGTGTGCGTGTGCGCACTCCTGCACCTGGGGACGTGTGTGGTACGTGACAGTGACTTTGCGTGTGTGTGCGCACCTGAGGACGTGTGTGGTTGTGTGTATGTTATGGGTGTGTGTGTGGCCCATGACTCCATGTGTGTGTGCGTGGGGATGTATGTGGAGCAGAGTCAGTGTGTCTGAGCGTGTGTTTGTTTGTACGTGCATGCTTTAGTTTTAAGAATCGTAGAAGCTGTCCTTTAGAAGTCTGAAGAAGTAAACGTTTGTATGGTGTCCCTCACTGTATAATTCAAAATGAAAGTCATCTTCAATCGGCAGAAATCTGGTCCCCCCTGATTCTGATTTTTTCCCCCCAATATTGATTATGTCTTCATTTTACTGATGAGGACTGTAGCTTAGAGAAGTTAAGTGACAGCCAAGGGCATGGAGCTCGCGAGCCCAGTGACAGGACGCGTTCCAAGCGGCGGGGCTCCAGAGGCCTGGAGCCCTGCTCACGACCGCGCGGGGCCTCTCGGCCGGGGTAACAGATTCTGATGGGCCGGGGCCAGCATGCAAGCTGCCAATGCCGCGGACTCAGGAAGTCCGGTGGAGAGTACCAGACAGCAGACGAGGGTAAAGGGCTGCTCAGAAATCATTTGGCTTCCTAGATCTTCGATGAGAAAAGGGGCTCACTGCCCATCCCCGATCCCTTTGCTGGTGGCTAAAAGGGACCTAGGCCCACGAGAGCGCTTCTGGGAGCTGCTTGCCAAAACCTGGAACAGGACCGCTCACGACTGGCTCTGCAGCAGGAGCAGAGGAAGGAAACGGCGCCACCTGGTGGACATCCTTGGTAGTGGCAGTAGGAGGGCTAGCAGCCTTGGTATGGGGGAGGCAGGACAAGGTCCAAGTGGATGATCGTTTTCACGTGTCTTAAAAATCATTGCTTCATATATTTTATCCATTTTGGGGTTTATTGTAGGGTGGTAGATATGGTCTCCGTTACTCCATCCTAGCTGGATTGATTCATTGTTTTCTTGTTAATTTTCCCTTGAATGATTTGGAAGCTCTATTGTCTTTGAATGAAAATTCTCTCTAAATGTTTATTAACCATTTCTAAGTTCATAAGTTTACATGTAATTGGGCCAGTATTCCTATAACAGTCTCAAGAATGAAATAATCGATTAGATTCTTGTCCTCAATAATGAGAAATTAACATATTTTACCTCTCTGCTGTTCCAAACTGTGTTTGTGTGTGTGTGGGAGTGTGTGTCTGCACGTGCGCGTGAAGCAGTTACTAGTATTTCGACAGTTGCTGTAAGATTGTTACATTTACAATGAAAATAAAGGTATAAAGTTCTTGGATTTAATTGCTCACTACCACTATTTAATCCCATGTCTTCCCCATTTTTGAGTCATTTACTTCTTTCTCAATCAAAGGGACTCATGATTGGCTAATTTTTTTCAAGCGGTGGGCTTGGAACCCTTATCTGACTATACGCAGCTTTATGTTCTCCTCATCAACAACCCTCAGCCTCAACACTCAACTCTCCGTATCTAGGGCCCCAAGCCTTTTTTGAGAATATGGCATTGTTTCCATCACCAAAAAAAATAAATAAATAAATAAATAATATAAAATTTTATATTTAAAGTGCTGCCTTTTTACGACTGGGTAGTCTTGCCTGCTGAATTGATATGAATAAAGAACACCTTAAACTTCCTCCTGCTTTTTGCCGTAAGTCGGCTTCATTTGAAGCATGTTTTTATCGTTTCTCAGACGGGCTTCGGCTTTGAACCACTAAACCATCCCCGCACTCTTTTTCTCCATGCTTATTCCTCAAAAAGTGATCTCTCGACCGGAGTAAAGATGCTTCCCGTCAGAGTTGTGTGGCTTCCTGATCCAAAGTCTAAAAGAAGAGAAAAGGAAAAATGCCTGGTTCCGATGGTTCCATTTTGTGAGCTTAGAGATCTAGTTATCCGTGTGGCTGCGGTGGAATCTGTAATATCTTGCCTCAGAGTTTCCTTATTCTGGCTTACTAGTGGAGCCGCATTGGCTGAGGTCACGGCGCTCTGGCCCATGTCAGGATCCCGTTGCAGAGGCAGCCCCTTCCGCACATATCCACCCACTCCTTGTTCTTTTGATCATGCAAACTGGGTGCCAGCTGTGTGGACCGTGCAGCTGGCGGGCAGGATTGCCCCGCACGCGACGTGTCCCCAGTCCCTCGGCGCCCCTCACTGCTACCAGCTAGCTCCAGGAAGGGTGCGAGCTGGCTTCCACTGCCGTCCTTCCCCCTTCCTGTCCAGGCGGGCCCTCCATTTGCGCTAGTCGGCCCGAAACGTTCTCTCCTGCGCTGCATACGCTGAAGGAATTCCTCAGCGTTTCCAGCCGCTAGAGGGCGCTCTTCTCCTCTCTTTGGTCCCCTGCAGCGCTTCCAGTGGAAATTTAGGAGGTGGGAAGGGCTTGAGGGTTCTCCGTATATAGGGGTTCCCGCTCCAGCAGATTCAACCAACTGTGGGTTGAAAATATTCGGGAAAAAACGGAAAGGTTCAAAAAGCAACACCTGAACTTGCCACACACCGGCAACTGCTTACGTAGCATTCACGTTGCCTTACATAGCACGCGTCCTCTAGAGATGACCTCAAGTACACAGGAGGACACGGCGCAAGAGTATGTGACAATGAATGTATGCGTATTTTCATGTATAACTGAAAGATTGTGCTCTGCGATGGGATTCGACACAAAATTGTAAAATGACTATAACTCAAAAAAAAAATACATGTATGTATGTAAAAAATAAAGTACACGGGAGGATCCATGTAACTGCGGTGTCAGTCCTGTGTCATTTTATAAAAGAGGCGTCAGCATCCATGGATGTTGGCATCTGTGGGGAGTCCTGGAACCAGTGCCCCATTCTTACCAAGGGATGACTGGAAGCCCACGCTCCTTATCCCAGCCTGTCATGTCCCCACGTGGTCTGAATCCTGCCTGTACCACACTCCCCTGGTCACTCTCCTCTAGCCCTCCCAGACTGCCCCCTTCTTCTGGAACAGACCAAGCTCACTGCACTTCATGTCTGACCTCTAGAAATACCCGTTATATTCTGGGCACGGCTCTGCTTCAGTAAGACGGGCTGCATTGCCACTAGAGAAGACAGGATGCAGGGTCCTTAGAAAACTACAAATAGACTTACCTTATGATCCAGTCTTCCCACGCCTGGGGATATGTCAGGAGAAAACTCTAATTCAAACTCTCACATTCACCTCAGTGCTCACAGCAGCCCTCTTTATAATAGCCAGGACGTGGAACCAACCCAAAAGTCCACCTACTGGGGACTGGATAAAGAAGTAGTGGTCTATTTAAGCCGTGGAATACTACTCAGCCATGAAAAAGATGAAACGATGTCTTTCGTTGCAACATAGATGGACACAGAGAGAGTCATTCTGAGTGAAGTAAGCCAGAAGAGAGAAAAATGCCATATGATACCACTTCCATGTGGAATGTAAAAAAAAGGCAGAAATGAGCTCAATGACCATAGAGGAACAAAACCACAGACATAGAGAAACCAACTTATGGTTAGCAGGGAACGAAGGGGTTGGGAAGTGGTAAATATGGGAACTGGAAAATTGCCCCTCTTGGGGAGTGATGGAAATGGTAGCTATCTTGCTTGTTGTGATGCTTCTCTAGGTGCAGACATCTATGAAAATTCATCAAATACTACATGTGAGATATGTCTAATTTACGGAACAGAAATCGTACCACAATAAAGGTGTTGTAACAAAAAGAGATGGGCTGCATCGTGTCCTATGTTTCTATGTGTCTTCAGGGAGGCCTCAAGGGGGCGGTGCTGGCCTTCCCGCCATCACGATGACATGAAGCCCGAACAATCCATCGATGGGAAGAAGATAAGAGCCATGGTCCCATGTGGACCCCAAGCTTAGGCATGGTGCATGGGTGACATTTATCGAGAATCCAGCGAGGTCGTGGCCAGAGCTAGAGGCCGGGGCAGCAAACCGGGAGTGGCACTGAGGAGCATCGTGGGGCAGAGGCTGGTCTGGGGGCCCGCAGGCTCCTCCCAGGAGGAGCCTCAGTGTTCGGGAGGTGGCTAACGTGCCTGCTTCGTGTCACCAGCAAGTGATGCCACCTGTGGAAAATCAGCTGGAATCCTGAGCCGGGTCAGCCCTGGGTGATGCGCTAAAGGCTCCTACCGGAGGGGCGCCAGACGGACAGTGACCCAAGCAAGAGGCTGCTGAGTTTCCGGCCTGTGTTTATCATGCTTTCCGTGTCTCACTGCATCTCAGTGTCACCCGGAGGAATTAGGGCGGCGTTTCTAGGCTGATGGCCTCTTGGTTCCTCATCAGGCTGGCAAGCCCCCCAGCCCTATCTGGCCAGACCTCTGCGAGGGCCTTCCCTTGTTCTAACAAAACCCTTCCCACCCTCGCCTGCGGCGAGCTTTTGTTTTTTAATTGATGGCAATGAGGATACCTTCCAGCCTCCTCAGGCCCTTCCTTAGGGCTTCTGCCCTCAGATCCTGGCAAGGGGGCCCCCCTATCCCCTCCCCGACTCCTCCACACCCCCGCGCTGCCCTGTGTCCTGCACTACATAGGGTCCTTCTGGCCCTGACACTCCCTCTGGCCACACCCTCAACGTGGTGGTTTCAGCAAGGCCATAGGGACACGCCCATTCGATCCACCCCGTGCTCTGGAAACACAGGACCCCGAATGCCCTGCCCCAGCAGCCTTGACCCACTTCTAGTTTCGGCACCGGCTCTCCCCGGAGTTCAGCTTCCCAGGACTCACACAGAGGCCAACGGGAAGCTGTTGGCATGGAGGGTATATACAGAGCCCCTATGGGAGGTCTGAGTGTCATCCTGTGAACATCCAAGGCCCCTTGGGGCATGGGATGGACCCAGCTTTGGGAAGAAAAGGATCAGGCTAGTGGTCAGACTGGGAATCTGCTCTCCCCAAACTATCACTTTCTTTACGGCAACTCCCATGAGTCTGGGAATTCTAAAGTGGAGCCTGGCCTTCCCCCTTAGAATGAATGTGTATTTGTAAAGGCAGGAGTTTAGAACCTACTGCACTTCAAATGTTGACATATGTAGGATGGGAACTCCCAGGTATGCTCTGACCCTCACTTTTAAAGGTCGAGGGCAGTTATGTTGGCTCTGCTGAGACTGCAAGAGGCAAAGACCATCTGCAGAGAGGAGGCATTCCTGCTTCACGCTCCGAAGTCAGGAGCTTCTGAGCGGATGAAACAATGGACCCTGAGACCCTCGACTGTAAGTTGATTTAGAATGCCGCCAAAGGTGTGTGTGACGTGTGTGTGCGTGTGCGCACTCCTGCACCTGGGGACGTGTGTGGTACGTGACAGTGACTTTGCGTGTGTGTGCGCACCTGAGGACGTGTGTGGTTGTGTGTATGTTATGGGTGTGTGTGTGGCCCATGACTCCATGTGTGTGTGCGTGGGGATGTATGTGGAGCAGAGTCAGTGTGTCTGAGCGTGTGTTTGTTTGTACGTGCATGCTTTAGTTTTAAGAATCGTAGAAGCTGTCCTTTAGAAGTCTGAAGAAGTAAACGTTTGTATGGTGTCCCTCACTGTATAATTCAAAATGAAAGTCATCTTCAATCGGCAGAAATCTGGTCCCCCCTGATTCTGATTTTTTCCCCCCAATATTGATTATGTCTTCATTTTACTGATGAGGACTGTAGCTTAGAGAAGTTAAGTGACAGCCAAGGGCATGGAGCTCGCGAGCCCAGTGACAGGACGCGTTCCAAGCGGCGGGGCTCCAGAGGCCTGGAGCCCTGCTCACGACCGCGCGGGGCCTCTCGGCCGGGGGAACAGATTCTGATGGGCCGGGGCCAGCATGCAGGCTGCCCATGCCGCGGACTCAGGAAGTCCGGTGGAGAGTACCAGACAGCAGACGAGGGTAAAGGGCTGCTCAGAAATCATTTGGCTTCCTAGATCTTCGATGAGAAAAGAGGCTCACTGCCCATCCCCGATCCCTTTGCTGGTGGCTAAAAGGGACCAAGGCCCACGAGAGCGCTTCTGTGAGCTGCTTGCCAAAACCTGGAACAGGACCGCTCACGACTGGCTCTGCAGCAGGAGCAGAGGAAGGAAACGGCGCCACCTGGTGGACATCCTTGGTAGTGGCAGTAGGAGGGCTAGCAGCCTTGGTATGGGGGAGGCAGGACAAGGTCCAAGTGGATGATCGTTTTCACGTGTCTTAAAAATCATTGCTTCATATATTTTATCCATTTTGGGGTTTATTGTAGGGTGGTAGATATGGTCTCCGTTACTCCATCCTAGCTGGATTGATTCATTGTTTTCTTGTTAATTTTCCCTTGAATGATTTGGAAGCTCTATTGTCTTTGAATGAAAATTCTCTCTAAATGTTTATTAACCATTTCTAAGTTCATAAGTTTACATGTAATTGGGCCAGTATTCCTATAACAGTCTCAAGAATGAAATAATCGATTAGATTCTTGTCCTCAATAATGAGAAATTTAGCATATTTTACCTCTCTGCTGTTCCAAACTGTGTTTGTGTGTGTGTGGGAGTGTGTGTCTGCACGTGCGCGTGAAGCAGTTACTACTATTTCGACAGTTGCTGTAAGATTGTTACATTTACAATGAAAATAAAGGTATAAAGTTCTTGGATTTAATTGCTCACTACCACTATTTAATCCCATGTCTTCCCCATTTTTGAGTCATTTACTTCTTTCTCAATCAAAGGGACTCATGATTGGCTAATTTTTTTCAAGCGGTGGGCTTGGAACCCTTATCTGTCTATACGCAGCTTTATGTTCTCCTCATCAACAACCCTCAGCCTCAACACTCAACTCTCCGTATCTAGGGCCCCAAGCCTTTTTTGAGAATATGGCATTGTTTCCATCACCAAAAAAAATAAATAAATAAATAAATAAATAAATAATATAAAATTTTATATTTAAAGTGCTGCCTTTTTACGACTGGGTAGTCTTGCCTGCTGAATTGATATGAATAAAGAACACCTTAAACTTCCTCCTGCTTTTTGCCGTAAGTCGGCTTCATTTGAAGCATGTTTTTATCGTTTCTCAGACGGGCTTCGGCTTTGAACCACTAAACCATCCCCGCACTCTTTTTCTCCATGCTTATTCCTCAAAAAGTGATCTCTCGACCGGAGTAAAGATGCTTCCCGTCAGAGTTGTGTGGCTTCCTGATCCAAAGTCTAAAAGAAGAGAAAAGGAAAAATGCCTGGTTCCGATGGTTCCATTTTGTGAGCTTAGAGATCTAGTTATCCGTGTGGCTGCGGTGGAATCTGTAATATCTTGCCTCAGAGTTTCCTTATTCTGGCTTACTAGTGGAGCCGCATTGGCTGAGGTCACGGCGCTCTGGCCCATGTCAGGATCCCGTTGCAGAGGCAGCCCCTTCCGCACATATCCACCCACTCCTTGTTCTTTTGATCATGCAAACTGGGTGCCAGCTGTGTGGACCGTGCAGCTGGCGGGCAGGATTGCCCCGCACGCGACGTGTCCCCAGTCCCTCGGCGCCCCTCACTGCTACCAGCTAGCTCCAGGAAGGGTGCGAGCTGGCTTCCACTGCCGTCCTTCCCCCTTCCTGTCCAGGCGGGCCCTCCATTTGCGCTAGTCGGCCCGAAACGTTCTCTCCTGCGCTGCATACGCTGAAGGAATTCCTCAGCGTTTCCAGCCGCTAGAGGGCGCTCTTCTCCTCTCTTTGGTCCCCTGCAGCGCTTCCAGTGGAAATTTAGGAGGTGGGAAGGGCTTGAGGGTTCTCCGTATATAGGGGTTCCCGCTCCAGCAGATTCAACCAACTGTGGGTTGAAAATATTCGGGAAAAAACGGAAAGGTTCAAAAAGCAACACCTGAACTTGCCACACACCGGCAACTGCTTACGTAGCATTCACGTTGCCTTACATAGCACGCGTCCTCTAGAGATGACCTCAAGTACACAGGAGGACACGGCGCAAGAGTATGTGACAATGAATGTATGCGTATTTTCATGTATAACTGAAAGATTGTGCTCTGCGATGGGATTCGACACAAAATTGTAAAATGACTATAACTCAAAAAAAAAATACATGTATGTATGTAAAAAATAAAGTACACGGGAGGATCCATGTAACTGCGGTGTCAGTCCTGTGTCATTTTATAAAAGAGGCGTCAGCATCCATGGATGTTGGCATCTGTGGGGAGTCCTGGAACCAGTGCCCCATTCTTACCAAGGGATGACTGGAAGCCCACGCTCCTTATCCCAGCCTGTCATGTCCCCACGTGGTCTGAATCCTGCCTGTACCACACTCCCCTGGTCACTCTCCTCTAGCCCTCCCAGACTGCCCCCTTCTTCTGGAACAGACCAAGCTCACTGCACTTCATGTCTGACCTCTAGAAATACCCGTTATATTCTGGGCACGGCTCTGCTTCAGTAAGACGGGCTGCATTGCCACTAGAGAAGACAGGATGCAGGGTCCTTAGAAAACTACAAATAGACTTACCTTATGATCCAGTCTTCCCACGCCTGGGGATATGTCAGGAGAAAACTCTAATTCAAACTCTCACATTCACCTCAGTGCTCACAGCAGCCCTCTTTATAATAGCCAGGACGTGGAACCAACCCAAAAGTCCACCTACTGGGGACTGGATAAAGAAGTAGTGGTCTATTTAAGCCGTGGAATACTACTCAGCCATGAAAAAGATGAAACGATGTCTTTCGTTGCAACATAGATGGACACAGAGAGAGTCATTCTGAGTGAAGTAAGCCAGAAGAGAGAAAAATGCCATATGATACCACTTCCATGTGGAATGTAAAAAAAAGGCAGAAATGAGCTCAATGACCATAGAGGAACAAAACCACAGACATAGAGAAACCAACTTATGGTTAGCAGGGAACGAAGGGGTTGGGAAGTGGTAAATATGGGAACTGGAAAATTGCCCCTCTTGGGGAGTGATGGAAATGGTAGCTATCTTGCTTGTTGTGATGCTTCTCTAGGTGCAGACATCTATGAAAATTCATCAAATACTACATGTGAGATATGTCTAATTTACGGAACAGAAATCGTACCACAATAAAGGTGTTGTAACAAAAAGAGATGGGCTGCATCGTGTCCTATGTTTCTATGTGTCTTCAGGGAGGCCTCAAGGGGGCGGTGCTGGCCTTCCCGCCATCACGATGACATGAAGCCCGAACAATCCATCGATGGGAAGAAGATAAGAGCCATGGTCCCATGTGGACCCCAAGCTTAGGCATGGTGCATGGGTGACATTTATCGAGAATCCAGCGAGGTCGTGGCCAGAGCTAGAGGCCGGGGCAGCAAACCGGGAGTGGCACTGAGGAGCATCGTGGGGCAGAGGCTGGTCTGGGGGCCCGCAGGCTCCTCCCAGGAGGAGCCTCAGTGTTCGGGAGGTGGCTAACGTGCCTGCTTCGTGTCACCAGCAAGTGATGCCACCTGTGGAAAATCAGCTGGAATCCTGAGCCGGGTCAGCCCTGGGTGATGCGCTAAAGGCTCCTACCGGAGGGGCGCCAGACGGACAGTGACCCAAGCAAGAGGCTGCTGAGTTTCCGGCCTGTGTTTATCATGCTTTCCGTGTCTCACTGCATCTCAGTGTCACCCGGAGGAATTAGGGCGGCGTTTCTAGGCTGATGGCCTCTTGGTTCCTCATCAGGCTGGCAAGCCCCCCAGCCCTATCTGGCCAGACCTCTGCGAGGGCCTTCCCTTGTTCTAACAAAACCCTTCCCACCCTCGCCTGCGGCGAGCTTTTGTTTTTTAATTGATGGCAATGAGGATACCTTCCAGCCTCCTCAGGCCCTTCCTTAGGGCTTCTGCCCTCAGATCCTGGCAAGGGGGCCCCCCTATCCCCTCCCCGACTCCTCCACACCCCCGCGCTGCCCTGTGTCCTGCACTACATAGGGTCCTTCTGGCCCTGACACTCCCTCTGGCCACACCCTCAACGTGGTGGTTTCAGCAAGGCCATAGGGACACGCCCATTCGATCCACCCCGTGCTCTGGAAACACAGGACCCCGAATGCCCTGCCCCAGCAGCCTTGACCCACTTCTAGTTTCGGCACCGGCTCTCCCCGGAGTTCAGCTTCCCAGGACTCACACAGAGGCCAACGGGAAGCTGTTGGCATGGAGGGTATATACAGAGCCCCTATGGGAGGTCTGAGTGTCATCCTGTGAACATCCAAGGCCCCTTGGGGCATGGGATGGACCCAGCTTTGGGAAGAAAAGGATCAGGCTAGTGGTCAGACTGGGAATCTGCTCTCCCCAAACTATCACTTTCTTTACGGCAACTCCCATGAGTCTGGGAATTCTAAAGTGGAGCCTGGCCTTCCCCCTTAGAATGAATGTGTATTTGTAAAGGCAGGAGTTTAGAACCTACTGCACTTCAAATGTTGACATATGTAGGATGGGAACTCCCAGGTATGCTCTGACCCTCACTTTTAAAGGTCGAGGGCAGTTATGTTGGCTCTGCTGAGACTGCAAGAGGCAAAGACCATCTGCAGAGAGGAGGCATTCCTGCTTCACGCTCCGAAGTCAGGAGCTTCTGAGCGGATGAAACAATGGACCCTGAGACCCTCGACTGTAAGTTGATTTAGAATGCCGCCAAAGGTGTGTGTGACGTGTGTGTGCGTGTGCGCACTCCTGCACCTGGGGACGTGTGTGGTACGTGACAGTGACTTTGCGTGTGTGTGCGCACCTGAGGACGTGTGTGGTTGTGTGTATGTTATGGGTGTGTGTGTGGCCCATGACTCCATGTGTGTGTGCGTGGGGATGTATGTGGAGCAGAGTCAGTGTGTCTGAGCGTGTGTTTGTTTGTACGTGCATGCTTTAGTTTTAAGAATCGTAGAAGCTGTCCTTTAGAAGTCTGAAGAAGTAAACGTTTGTATGGTGTCCCTCACTGTATAATTCAAAATGAAAGTCATCTTCAATCGGCAGAAATCTGGTCCCCCCTGATTCTGATTTTTTCCCCCCAATATTGATTATGTCTTCATTTTACTGATGAGGACTGTAGCTTAGAGAAGTTAAGTGACAGCCAAGGGCATGGAGCTCGCGAGCCCAGTGACAGGACGCGTTCCAAGCGGCGGGGCTCCAGAGGCCTGGAGCCCTGCTCACGACCGCGCGGGGCCTCTCGGCCGGGGGAACAGATTCTGATGGGCCGGGGCCAGCATGCAGGCTGCCCATGCCGCGGACTCAGGAAGTCCGGTGGAGAGTACCAGACAGCAGACGAGGGTAAAGGGCTGCTCAGAAATCATTTGGCTTCCTAGATCTTCGATGAGAAAAGAGGCTCACTGCCCATCCCCGATCCCTTTGCTGGTGGCTAAAAGGGACCAAGGCCCACGAGAGCGCTTCTGTGAGCTGCTTGCCAAAACCTGGAACAGGACCGCTCACGACTGGCTCTGCAGCAGGAGCAGAGGAAGGAAACGGCGCCACCTGGTGGACATCCTTGGTAGTGGCAGTAGGAGGGCTAGCAGCCTTGGTATGGGGGAGGCAGGACAAGGTCCAAGTGGATGATCGTTTTCACGTGTCTTAAAAATCATTGCTTCATATATTTTATCCATTTTGGGGTTTATTGTAGGGTGGTAGATATGGTCTCCGTTACTCCATCCTAGCTGGATTGATTCATTGTTTTCTTGTTAATTTTCCCTTGAATGATTTGGAAGCTCTATTGTCTTTGAATGAAAATTCTCTCTAAATGTTTATTAACCATTTCTAAGTTCATAAGTTTACATGTAATTGGGCCAGTATTCCTATAACAGTCTCAAGAATGAAATAATCGATTAGATTCTTGTCCTCAATAATGAGAAATTTAGCATATTTTACCTCTCTGCTGTTCCAAACTGTGTTTGTGTGTGTGTGGGAGTGTGTGTCTGCACGTGCGCGTGAAGCAGTTACTACTATTTCGACAGTTGCTGTAAGATTGTTACATTTACAATGAAAATAAAGGTATAAAGTTCTTGGATTTAATTGCTCACTACCACTATTTAATCCCATGTCTTCCCCATTTTTGAGTCATTTACTTCTTTCTCAATCAAAGGGACTCATGATTGGCTAATTTTTTTCAAGCGGTGGGCTTGGAACCCTTATCTGTCTATACGCAGCTTTATGTTCTCCTCATCAACAACCCTCAGCCTCAACACTCAACTCTCCGTATCTAGGGCCCCAAGCCTTTTTTGAGAATATGGCATTGTTTCCATCACCAAAAAAAATAAATAAATAAATAAATAAATAAATAATATAAAATTTTATATTTAAAGTGCTGCCTTTTTACGACTGGGTAGTCTTGCCTGCTGAATTGATATGAATAAAGAACACCTTAAACTTCCTCCTGCTTTTTGCCGTAAGTCGGCTTCATTTGAAGCATGTTTTTATCGTTTCTCAGACGGGCTTCGGCTTTGAACCACTAAACCATCCCCGCACTCTTTTTCTCCATGCTTATTCCTCAAAAAGTGATCTCTCGACCGGAGTAAAGATGCTTCCCGTCAGAGTTGTGTGGCTTCCTGATCCAAAGTCTAAAAGAAGAGAAAAGGAAAAATGCCTGGTTCCGATGGTTCCATTTTGTGAGCTTAGAGATCTAGTTATCCGTGTGGCTGCGGTGGAATCTGTAATATCTTGCCTCAGAGTTTCCTTATTCTGGCTTACTAGTGGAGCCGCATTGGCTGAGGTCACGGCGCTCTGGCCCATGTCAGGATCCCGGTGCTGAGGCAGCCCCTTCCCCACATATCCACCCACTCCTTGTTCTTTTGATCATGCAATTCATGCAAACTGGGTGCCAGCTGTGTGGACCGTGCAGCTGGCGGGCAGGATTGCCCCGCACGCGACGTGTCCCCAGTCCCTCGGCGCCCCTCACTGCTACCAGCTAGCTCCAGGAAGGGTGCGAGCTGGCTTCCACTGCCGTCCTTCCCCCTTCCTGTCCAGGCGGGCCCTCCATTTGCGCTAGTCGGCCCGAAACGTTCTCTCCTGCGCTGCATACGCTGAAGGAATTCCTCAGCGTTTCCAGCCGCTAGAGGGCGCTCTTCTCCTCTCTTTGGTCCCCTGCAGCGCTTCCAGTGGAAATTTAGGAGGTGGGAAGGGCTTGAGGGTTCTCCGTATATAGGGGTTCCCGCTCCAGCAGATTCAACCAACTGTGGGTTGAAAATATTCGGGAAAAAACGGAAAGGTTCAAAAAGCAACACCTGAACTTGCCACACACCGGCAACTGCTTACGTAGCATTCACGTTGCCTTACATAGCACGCGTCCTCTACAGATGACCTCAAGTACACAGGAGGACACGGCGCAAGAGTATGTGACAATGAATGTATGCGTATTTTCATGTATAACTGAAAGATTGTGCTCTGCGATGGGATTCGACACAAAATTGTAAAATGACTATAACTCAAAAAAAAAATACATGTATGTATGTAAAAAATAAAGTACACGGGAGGATCCATGTAACTGCGGTGTCAGTCCTGTGTCATTTTATAAAAGAGGCGTCAGCATCCATGGATGTTGGCATCTGTGGGGAGTCCTGGAACCAGTGCCCCATTCTTACCAAGGGATGACTGGAAGCCCACGCTCCTTATCCCAGCCTGTCATGTCCCCACGTGGTCTGAATCCTGCCTGTACCACACTCCCCTGGTCACTCTCCTCTAGCCCTCCCAGACTGCCCCCTTCTTCTGGAACAGACCAAGCTCACTGCACTTCATGTCTGACCTCTAGAAATACCCGTTATATTCTGGGCACGGCTCTGCTTCAGTAAGACGGGCTGCATTGCCACTAGAGAAGACAGGATGCAGGGTCCTTAGAAAACTACAAATAGACTTACCTTATGATCCAGTCTTCCCACGCCTGGGGATATGTCAGGAGAAAACTCTAATTCAAACTCTCACATTCACCTCAGTGCTCACAGCAGCCCTCTTTATAATAGCCAGGACGTGGAACCAACCCAAAAGTCCACCTACTGGGGACTGGATAAAGAAGTAGTGGTCTATTTAAGCCGTGGAATACTACTCAGCCATGAAAAAGATGAAACGATGTCTTTCGTTGCAACATAGATGGACACAGAGAGAGTCATTCTGAGTGAAGTAAGCCAGAAGAGAGAAAAATGCCATATGATACCACTTCCATGTGGAATGTAAAAAAAAGGCAGAAATGAGCTCAATGACCATAGAGGAACAAAACCACAGACATAGAGAAACCAACTTATGGTTAGCAGGGAACGAAGGGGTTGGGAAGTGGTAAATATGGGAACTGGAAAATTGCCCCTCTTGGGGAGTGATGGAAATGGTAGCTATCTTGCTTGTTGTGATGCTTCTCTAGGTGCAGACATCTATGAAAATTCATCAAATACTACATGTGAGATATGTCTAATTTACGGAACAGAAATCGTACCACAATAAAGGTGTTGTAACAAAAAGAGATGGGCTGCATCGTGTCCTATGTTTCTATGTGTCTTCAGGGAGGCCTCAAGGGGGCGGTGCTGGCCTTCCCGCCATCACGATGACATGAAGCCCGAACAATCCATCGATGGGAAGAAGATAAGAGCCATGGTCCCATGTGGACCCCAAGCTTAGGCATGGTGCATGGGTGACATTTATCGAGAATCCAGCGAGGTCGTGGCCAGAGCTAGAGGCTGGGGCAGCAAACCGGGAGTGGCACTGAGGAGCATCGTGGGGCAGAGGCTGGTCTGGGGGCCCGCAGGCTCCTCCCAGGAGGAGCCTCAGTGTTCGGGAGGTGGCTAACGTGCCTGCTTCGTGTCACCAGCAAGTGATGCCACCTGTGGAAAATCAGCTGGAATCCTGAGCCGGGTCAGCCCTGGGTGATGCGCTAAAGGCTCCTACCGGAGGGGCGCCAGACGGACAGTGACCCAAGCAAGAGGCTGCTGAGTTTCCGGCCTGTGTTTATCATGCTTTCCGTGTCTCACTGCATCTCAGTGTCACCCGGAGGAATTAGGGCGGCGTTTCTAGGCTGATGGCCTCTTGGTTCCTCATCAGGCTGGCAAGCCCCCCAGCCCTATCTGGCCAGACCTCTGCGAGGGCCTTCCCTTGTTCTAACAAAACCCTTCCCACCCTCGCCTGCGGCGAGCTTTTGTTTTTTAATTGATGGCAATGAGGATACCTTCCAGCCTCCTCAGGCCCTTCCTTAGGGCTTCTGCCCTCAGATCCTGGCAAGGGGGCCCCCCTATCCCCTCCCCGACTCCTCCACACCCCCGCGCTGCCCTGTGTCCTGCACTACATAGGGTCCTTCTGGCCCTGACACTCCCTCTGGCCACACCCTCAACGTGGTGGTTTCAGCAAGGCCATAGGGACACGCCCATTCGATCCACCCCGTGCTCTGGAAACACAGGACCCCGAATGCCCTGCCCCAGCAGCCTTGACCCACTTCTAGTTTCGGCACCGGCTCTCCCCGGAGTTCAGCTTCCCAGGACTCACACAGAGGCCAACGGGAAGCTGTTGGCATGGAGGGTATATACAGAGCCCCTATGGGAGGTCTGAGTGTCATCCTGTGAACATCCAAGGCCCCTTGGGGCATGGGATGGACCCAGCTTTGGGAAGAAAAGGATCAGGCTAGTGGTCAGACTGGGAATCTGCTCTCCCCAAACTATCACTTTCTTTACGGCAACTCCCATGAGTCTGGGAATTCTAAAGTGGAGCCTGGCCTTCCCCCTTAGAATGAATGTGTATTTGTAAAGGCAGGAGTTTAGAACCTACTGCACTTCAAATGTTGACATATGTAGGATGGGAACTCCCAGGTATGCTCTGACCCTCACTTTTAAAGGTCGAGGGCAGTTATGTTGGCTCTGCTGAGACTGCAAGAGGCAAAGACCATCTGCAGAGAGGAGGCATTCCTGCTTCACGCTCCGAAGTCAGGAGCTTCTGAGCGGATGAAACAATGGACCCTGAGACCCTCGACTGTAAGTTGATTTAGAATGCCGCCAAAGGTGTGTGTGACGTGTGTGTGCGTGTGCGCACTCCTGCACCTGGGGACGTGTGTGGTACGTGACAGTGACTTTGCGTGTGTGTGCGCACCTGAGGACGTGTGTGGTTGTGTGTATGTTATGGGTGTGTGTGTGGCCCATGACTCCATGTGTGTGTGCGTGGGGATGTATGTGGAGCAGAGTCAGTGTGTCTGAGCGTGTGTTTGTTTGTACGTGCATGCTTTAGTTTTAAGAATCGTAGAAGCTGTCCTTTAGAAGTCTGAAGAAGTAAACGTTTGTATGGTGTCCCTCACTGTATAATTCAAAATGAAAGTCATCTTCAATCGGCAGAAATCTGGTCCCCCCTGATTCTGATTTTTTCCCCCCAATATTGATTATGTCTTCATTTTACTGATGAGGACTGTAGCTTAGAGAAGTTAAGTGACAGCCAAGGGCATGGAGCTCGCGAGCCCAGTGACAGGACGCGTTCCAAGCGGCGGGGCTCCAGAGGCCTGGAGCCCTGCTCACGACCGCGCGGGGCCTCTCGGCCGGGGGAACAGATTCTGATGGGCCGGGGCCAGCATGCAGGCTGCCCATGCCGCGGACTCAGGAAGTCCGGTGGAGAGTACCAGACAGCAGACGAGGGTAAAGGGCTGCTCAGAAATCATTTGGCTTCCTAGATCTTCGATGAGAAAAGAGGCTCACTGCACATCCCCGATCCCTTTGCTGGTGGCTAAAAGGGACCAAGGCCCACGAGAGCGCTTCTGGGAGCTGCTTGCCAAAACCTGGAACAGGACCGCTCACGACTGGCTCTGCAGCAGGAGCAGAGGAAGGAAACGGCGCCACCTGGTGGACATCCTTGGTAGTGGCAGTAGGAGGGCTAGCAGCCTTGGTATGGGGGAGGCAGGACAAGGTCCAAGTGGATGATCGTTTTCACGTGTCTTAAAAATCATTGCTTCATATATTTTATCCATTTTGGGGTTTATTGTAGGGTGGTAGATATGGTCTCCGTTACTCCATCCTAGCTGGATTGATTCATTGTTTTCTTGTTAATTTTCCCTTGAATGATTTGGAAGCTCTATTGTCTTTGAATGAAAATTCTCTCTAAATGTTTATTAACCATTTCTAAGTTCATAAGTTTACATGTAATTGGGCCAGTATTCCTATAACAGTCTCAAGAATGAAATAATCGATTAGATTCTTGTCCTCAATAATGAGAAATTTAGCATATTTTACCTCTCTGCTGTTCCAAACTGTGTTTGTGTGTGTGTGGGAGTGTGTGTCTCCACGTGCGCGTGAAGCAGTTACTACTATTTCGACAGTTGCTGTAAGATTGTTACATTTACAATGAAAATAAAGGTATAAAGTTCTTGGATTTAATTGCTCACTACCACTATTTAATCCCATGTCTTCCCCATTTTTGAGTCATTTACTTCTTTCTCAATCAAAGGGACTCATGATTGGCTAATTTTTTTCAAGCGGTGGGCTTGGAACCCTTATCTGACTATACGCAGCTTTATGTTCTCCTCATCAACAACCCTCAGCCTCAACACTCAACTCTCCGTATCTAGGGCCCCAAGCCTTGTTTGAGAATATGGCATTGTTTCCATCACCAAAATAAATAAATAAATAAATAAATAAATAAATAATATAAAATTTTATATTTAAAGTGCTGCCTTTTTACGACTGGGTAGTCTTGCCTGCTGAATTGATATGAATAAAGAACACCTTAAACTTCCTCCTGCTTTTTGCCGTAAGTCGGCTTCATTTGAAGCATGTTTTTATCGTTTCTCAGACGGGCTTCGGCTTTGAACCACTAAACCATCCCCGCACTCTTTTTCTCCATGCTTATTCCTCAAAAAGTGATCTCTCGACCGGAGTAAAGATGCTTCCCGTCAGAGTTGTGTGGCTTCCTGATCCAAAGTCTAAAAGAAGAGAAAAGGAAAAATGCCTGGTTCCGATGGTTCCATTTTGTGAGCTTAGAGATCTAGTTATCCGTGTGGCTGCGGTGGAATCTGTAATATCTTGCCTCAGAGTTCCCTTATTCTGGCTTACTAGTGGAGCCGCATTGGCTGAGGTCACGGCGCTCTGGCCCATGTCAGGATCCCGTTGCAGAGGCAGCCCCTTCCCCACATATCCACCCACTCCTTGTTCTTTTGATCATGCAAACTGGGTGCCAGCTGTGTGGACCGTGCAGCTGGCGGGCAGGATTGCCCCGCACGCGACGTGTCCCCAGTCCCTCGGCGCCCCTCACTGCTACCAGCTAGCTCCAGGAAGGGTGAGAGCTGGCTTCCACTGCCGTCCTTCCCCCTTCCTGTCCAGGCGGGCCCTCCATTTGCGCTAGTCGGCCCGAAACCTTCTCTCCTGCGCTGCATACGCTGAAGGAATTCCTCAGCGTTTCCAGCCGCTAGAGGGCGCTCTTCTCCTCTCTTTGGTCCCCTGCAGCGCTTCCAGTGGAAATTTAGGAGGTGGGAAGGGCTTGAGGGTTCTCCGTATATAGGGGTTCCCGCTCCAGCAGATTCAACCAACTGTGGGTTGAAAATATTCGGGAAAAAACGGAAAGGTTCAAAAAGCAACACCTGAACTTGCCACACACCGGCAACTGCTTACGTAGCATTCACGTTGCCTTACATAGCACGCGTCCTCTAGAGATGACCTCAAGTACACAGGAGGACACGGCGCAAGAGTATGTGACAATGAATGTATGCGTATTTTCATGTATAACTGAAAGATTGTGCTCTGCGATGGGATTCGACACAAAATTGTAAAATGACTATAACTCAAAAAAAAAAATACATGTATGTATGTAAAAAATAAAGTACACGGGAGGATCCATGTAACTGCGGTGTCAGTCCTGTGTCATTTTATAAAAGAGGCGTCAGCATCCATGGATGTTGGCATCTGTGGGGAGTCCTGGAACCAGTGCCCCATTCTTACCAAGGGATGACTGGAAGCCCACGCTCCTTATCCCAGCCTGTCATGTCCCCACGTGGTCTGAATCCTGCCTGTACCACACTCCCCTGGTCACTCTCCTCTAGCCCTCCCAGACTGCCCCCTTCTTCTGGAACAGACCAAGCTCACTGCACTTCATGTCTGACCTCTAGAAATACCCGTTATATTCTGGGCACGGCTCTGCTTCAGTAAGACGGGCTGCATTGCCACTAGAGAAGACAGGATGCAGGGTCCTTAGAAAACTACAAATAGACTTACCTTATGATCCAGTCTTCCCACGCCTGGGGATATGTCAGGAGAAAACTCTAATTCAAACTCTCACATTCACCTCAGTGCTCACAGCAGCCCTCTTTATAATAGCCAGGACGTGGAACCAACCCAAAAGTCCACCTACTGGGGACTGGATAAAGAAGTAGTGGTCTATTTAAGCCGTGGAATACTACTCAGCCATGAAAAAGATGAAACGATGTCTTTCGTTGCAACATAGATGGACACAGAGAGAGTCATTCTGAGTGAAGTAAGCCAGAAGAGAGAAAAATGCCATATGATACCACTTCCATGTGGAATGTAAAAAAAAGGCAGAAATGAGCTCAATGACCATAGAGGAACAAAACCACAGACATAGAGAAAGCAACTTATGGTTAGCAGGGAACGAAGGGGTTGGGAAGTGGTAAATATGGGAACTGGAAAATTGCCCCTCTTGGGGAGTGATGGAAATGGTAGCTATCTTGCTTGTTGTGATGCTTCTCTAGGTGCAGACATCTATGAAAATTCATCAAATACTACATGTGAGATATGTCTAATTTACGGAACAGAAATCGTACCACAATAAAGGTGTTGTAACAAAAAGAGATGGGCTGCATCGTGTCCTATGTTTCTATGTGTCTTCAGGGAGGCCTCAAGGGGGCGGTGCTGGCCTTCCCGCCATCACGATGACATGAAGCCCGAACAATCCATCGATGGGAAGAAGATAAGAGCCATGGTCCCATGTGGACCCCAAGCTTAGGCATGGTGCATGGGTGACATTTATCGAGAATCCAGCGAGGTCGTGGCCAGAGCTAGAGGCCGGGGCAGCAAACCGGGAGTGGCACTGAGGAGCATCGTGGGGCAGAGGCTGGTCTGGGGGCCCGCAGGCTCCTCCCAGGAGGAGCCTCAGTGTTCGGGAGGTGGCTAACGTGCCTGCTTCGTGTCACCAGCAAGTGATGCCACCTGTGGAAAATCAGCTGGAATCCTGAGCCGGGTCAGCCCTGGGTGATGCGCTAAAGGCTCCTACCGGAGGGGCGCCAGACGGACAGTGACCCAAGCAAGAGGCTGCTGAGTTTCCGGCCTGTGTTTATCATGCTTTCCGTGTCTCACTGCATCTCAGTGTCACCCGGAGGAATTAGGGCGGCGTTTCTAGGCTGATGGCCTCTTGGTTCCTCATCAGGCTGGCAAGCCCCCCAGCCCTATCTGGCCAGACCTCTGCGAGGGCCTTCCCTTGTTCTAACAAAACCCTTCCCACCCTCGCCTGCGGCGAGCTTTTGTTTTTTAATTGATGGCAATGAGGATACCTTCCAGCCTCCTCAGGCCCTTCCTTAGGGCTTCTGCCCTCAGATCCTGGCAAGGGGGCCCCCTATCCCCTCCCGGACTCCTCCACACCCCCGCGCTGCCCTGTGTCCTGCACTACATAGGGTCCTTCTGGCCCTGACACTCCCTCTGGCCACACCCTCAACGTGGTGGTTTCAGCAAGGCCATAGGGACACGCCCATTCGATCCACCCCGTGCTCTGGAAACACAGGACCCCGAATGCCCTGCCCCAGCAGCCTTGACCCACTTCTAGTTTCGGCACCGGCTCTCCCCGGAGTTCAGCTTCCCAGGACTCACACAGAGGCCAACGGGAAGCTGTTGGCATGGAGGGTATATACAGAGCCCCTATGGGAGGTCTGAGTGTCATCCTGTGAACATCCAAGGCCCCTTGGGGCATGGGATGGACCCAGCTTTGGGAAGAAAAGGATCAGGCTAGTGGTCAGACTGGGAATCTGCTCTCCCCAAACTATCACTTTCTTTACGGCAACTCCCATGAGTCTGGGAATTCTAAAGTGGAGCCTGGCCTTCCCCCTTAGAATGAATGTGTATTTGTAAAGGCAGGAGTTTAGAACCTACTGCACTTCAAATGTTGACATATGTAGGATGGGAACTCCCAGGTATGCTCTGACCCTCACTTTTAAAGGTCGAGGGCAGTTATGTTGGCTCTGCTGAGACTGCAAGAGGCAAAGACCATCTGCAGAGAGGAGGCATTCCTGCTTCACGCTCCGAAGTCAGGAGCTTCTGAGCGGATGAAACAATGGACCCTGAGACCCTCGACTGTAAGTTGATTTAGAATGCCGCCAAAGGTGTGTGTGACGTGTGTGTGCGTGTGCGCACTCCTGCACCTGGGGACGTGTGTGGTACGTGACAGTGACTTTGCGTGTGTGTGCGCGCCTGAGGACGTGTGTGGTTGTGTGTATGTTATGGGTGTGTGTGTGGCCCATGACTCCATGTGTGTGTGCGTGGGGATGTATGTGGAGCAGAGTCAGTGTGTCTGAGCGTGTGTTTGTTTGTACGTGCATGCTTTAGTTTTAAGAATCGTAGAAGCTGTCCTTTAGAAGTCTGAAGTAGTAAACGTTTGTATGGTGTCCCTCACTGTATAATTCAAAATGAAAGTCATCTTCAATCGGCAGAAATCTGGTCCCCCCGGATTCTGATTTTTTCCCCCCAATATTGATTATGTCTTCATTTTACTGATGAGGACTGTATCTTAGAGAAATTAAGTGACAGCCAAGGGCATGGAGCTCGCGAGCCCAGTGACAGGACGCGTTCCAAGCGGCGGGGCTCCAGAGGCCTGGAGCCCTGCTCACGACCGCGCGGGGCCTCTCGGCCGGGGGAACAGATTCTGATGGGCCGGGGCCAGCGTGCAGGCTGCCCATGCCGCGGACTCTGGAAGTCGGGTGGAGAGTACCAGACAGCAGACGAGGGTAAAGGGCTGCTCAGAAATCAGTTGGCTTCCTAGATCTTCGATGAGAAAAGAGGCTCACTGCCCATCCCCGATCCCTTTGCTGGTGGCTAAAAGGGACCAAGGCCCACGAGAGCGCTTCTGGGAGCTGCTTGCCAAAACCTGGAACAGGACCGCTCACGACTGGCTCTGCAGCAGGAGCAGAGGAAGGAAACGGCGCCACCGGTGGACATCGTTGGTAGTGGCAGTAGGAGGGCTAGCAGCCTTGGTATGGGGGAGGCAGGACAAGGTCCAAGTGGATGATCGTTTTCACGTGTCTTAAAAATCATTGCTTCATATATTTTATCCATTTTGGGGTTTATTGTAGGGTGGTAGATATGGTCTCCGTTACTCCATCCTAGCTGGATTGATTCATTGTTTTCTTGTTAATTTTCCCTTGAATGATTAGGAAGCTCTATTGTCTTTGAATGAAAATTCTCTCTAAATGTTTATTAATCATTTCTAAGTTCATAAGTTTACATGTAATTGGGCCAGTATTCCTATAACAGTCTCAAGAATGAAATATTCGATTAGATTCTTGTCCTCAATAATGAGAAATTTAGCATATTTTACCTCTCTGTTGTTCCAAACTGTGTTTGTGTGTGTGTGGGAGTGTGTGTCTGCACGTGCGCGTGGAGCACTTACTACTATTTCGACAGTTGCTGTAAGATTGTTACATTTACAATGAAAATAAAGGTATAAAGTTCTTGGATTTAATTGCTCACTACCACTATTTAATCCCATGTCTTCCCCATTTTTGAGTCATTTACTTCTTTCTCAATCAAAGGGACTCATGATTGGCTAATTTTTTTCAAGCGGTGGGCTTGGAACCCTTATCTGTCTATACGCAGGTTTATGTTCTCCTCATCAACAACCCTCAGCCTCAACACTCAACTCTCCGTATCTAGGGCCCCAAGCCTTGTTTGAGAATATGGCATTGTTCCCATCACCAAAAAAAAAAAAAATAAATAAAAAAAATAAATAAATAGATAAAAAAATTTTATATTTAAAGTGCTGCCTTTTTACGACTGGGTAGTCTTGCCTGCTGAATTGATATGAATAAAGAACACCTTAAATTTCCTCCTGCTTTTTGCCGTAAGTCGGCTTCATTTGAAGCATGTTTTTATCGTTTCTCAGACGGGCTTCGGCTTTGAACCACTAAACCATCCCCGCACTCTTTTTCTCCATGCTTATTCCTCAAAAAGTGATCTCTCGACCGGAGTAAAGATGCTTCCCGTCAGAGTTGTGTGGCTTCCTGATCCAAAGTCTAAAAGAAGAGAAAAGGAAAAATGCCTGGTTCCGATGGTTCCATTTTGTGAGCTTAGAGATCTAGTTATCCGTGTGGCTGCGGTGGAATCTGTAATATCTTGCCTCAGAGTTTCCTTATTCTGGCTTACTAGTGGAGCCGCATTGGCTGAGGTCACGGCGCTCTGGCCCATGTCAGGATCCCGGTGCTGAGGCAGCCCCTTCCCCACATATCCACCCACTCCTTGTTCTTTTGATCATGCAATTCATGCAAACTGGGTGCCAGCTGTGTGGACCGTGCAGCTGGCGGGCAGGATTGCCCCGCACGCGACGTGTCCCCAGTCCCTCGGCGCCCCTCACTGCTACCAGCTAGCTCCAGGAAGGGTGCGAGCTGGCTTCCACTGCCGTCCTTCCCCCTTCCTGTCCAGGCGGGCCCTCCATTTGCGCTAGTCGGCCCGAAACGTTCTCTCCTGCGCTGCATACGCTGAAGGAATTCCTCAGCGTTTCCAGCCGCTAGAGGGCGCTCTTCTCCTCTCTTTGGTCCCCTGCAGCGCTTCCAGTGGAAATTTAGGAGGTGGGAAGGGCTTGAGGGTTCTCCGTATATAGGGGTTCCCGCTCCAGCAGATTCAACCAACTGTGGGTTGAAAATATTCGGGAAAAAACGGAAAGGTTCAAAAAGCAACACCTGAACTTGCCACACACCGGCAACTGCTTACGTAGCATTCACGTTGCCTTACATAGCACGCGTCCTCTACAGATGACCTCAAGTACACAGGAGGACACGGCGCAAGAGTATGTGACAATGAATGTATGCGTATTTTCATGTATAACTGAAAGATTGTGCTCTGCGATGGGATTCGACACAAAATTGTAAAATGACTATAACTCAAAAAAAAAATACATGTATGTATGTAAAAAATAAAGTACACGGGAGGATCCATGTAACTGCGGTGTCAGTCCTGTGTCATTTTATAAAAGAGGCGTCAGCATCCATGGATGTTGGCATCTGTGGGGAGTCCTGGAACCAGTGCCCCATTCTTACCAAGGGATGACTGGAAGCCCACGCTCCTTATCCCAGCCTGTCATGTCCCCACGTGGTCTGAATCCTGCCTGTACCACACTCCCCTGGTCACTCTCCTCTAGCCCTCCCAGACTGCCCCCTTCTTCTGGAACAGACCAAGCTCACTGCACTTCATGTCTGACCTCTAGAAATACCCGTTATATTCTGGGCACGGCTCTGCTTCAGTAAGACGGGCTGCATTGCCACTAGAGAAGACAGGATGCAGGGTCCTTAGAAAACTACAAATAGACTTACCTTATGATCCAGTCTTCCCACGCCTGGGGATATGTCAGGAGAAAACTCTAATTCAAACTCTCACATTCACCTCAGTGCTCACAGCAGCCCTCTTTATAATAGCCAGGACGTGGAACCAACCCAAAAGTCCACCTACTGGGGACTGGATAAAGAAGTAGTGGTCTATTTAAGCCGTGGAATACTACTCAGCCATGAAAAAGATGAAACGATGTCTTTCGTTGCAACATAGATGGACACAGAGAGAGTCATTCTGAGTGAAGTAAGCCAGAAGAGAGAAAAATGCCATATGATACCACTTCCATGTGGAATGTAAAAAAAAGGCAGAAATGAGCTCAATGACCATAGAGGAACAAAACCACAGACATAGAGAAACCAACTTATGGTTAGCAGGGAACGAAGGGGTTGGGAAGTGGTAAATATGGGAACTGGAAAATTGCCCCTCTTGGGGAGTGATGGAAATGGTAGCTATCTTGCTTGTTGTGATGCTTCTCTAGGTGCAGACATCTATGAAAATTCATCAAATACTACATGTGAGATATGTCTAATTTACGGAACAGAAATCGTACCACAATAAAGGTGTTGTAACAAAAAGAGATGGGCTGCATCGTGTCCTATGTTTCTATGTGTCTTCAGGGAGGCCTCAAGGGGGCGGTGCTGGCCTTCCCGCCATCACGATGACATGAAGCCCGAACAATCCATCGATGGGAAGAAGATAAGAGCCATGGTCCCATGTGGACCCCAAGCTTAGGCATGGTGCATGGGTGACATTTATCGAGAATCCAGCGAGGTCGTGGCCAGAGCTAGAGGCTGGGGCAGCAAACCGGGAGTGGCACTGAGGAGCATCGTGGGGCAGAGGCTGGTCTGGGGGCCCGCAGGCTCCTCCCAGGAGGAGCCTCAGTGTTCGGGAGGTGGCTAACGTGCCTGCTTCGTGTCACCAGCAAGTGATGCCACCTGTGGAAAATCAGCTGGAATCCTGAGCCGGGTCAGCCCTGGGTGATGCGCTAAAGGCTCCTACCGGAGGGGCGCCAGACGGACAGTGACCCAAGCAAGAGGCTGCTGAGTTTCCGGCCTGTGTTTATCATGCTTTCCGTGTCTCACTGCATCTCAGTGTCACCCGGAGGAATTAGGGCGGCGTTTCTAGGCTGATGGCCTCTTGGTTCCTCATCAGGCTGGCAAGCCCCCCAGCCCTATCTGGCCAGACCTCTGCGAGGGCCTTCCCTTGTTCTAACAAAACCCTTCCCACCCTCGCCTGCGGCGAGCTTTTGTTTTTTAATTGATGGCAATGAGGATACCTTCCAGCCTCCTCAGGCCCTTCCTTAGGGCTTCTGCCCTCAGATCCTGGCAAGGGGGCCCCCCTATCCCCTCCCCGACTCCTCCACACCCCCGCGCTGCCCTGTGTCCTGCACTACATAGGGTCCTTCTGGCCCTGACACTCCCTCTGGCCACACCCTCAACGTGGTGGTTTCAGCAAGGCCATAGGGACACGCCCATTCGATCCACCCCGTGCTCTGGAAACACAGGACCCCGAATGCCCTGCCCCAGCAGCCTTGACCCACTTCTAGTTTCGGCACCGGCTCTCCCCGGAGTTCAGCTTCCCAGGACTCACACAGAGGCCAACGGGAAGCTGTTGGCATGGAGGGTATATACAGAGCCCCTATGGGAGGTCTGAGTGTCATCCTGTGAACATCCAAGGCCCCTTGGGGCATGGGATGGACCCAGCTTTGGGAAGAAAAGGATCAGGCTAGTGGTCAGACTGGGAATCTGCTCTCCCCAAACTATCACTTTCTTTACGGCAACTCCCATGAGTCTGGGAATTCTAAAGTGGAGCCTGGCCTTCCCCCTTAGAATGAATGTGTATTTGTAAAGGCAGGAGTTTAGAACCTACTGCACTTCAAATGTTGACATATGTAGGATGGGAACTCCCAGGTATGCTCTGACCCTCACTTTTAAAGGTCGAGGGCAGTTATGTTGGCTCTGCTGAGACTGCAAGAGGCAAAGACCATCTGCAGAGAGGAGGCATTCCTGCTTCACGCTCCGAAGTCAGGAGCTTCTGAGCGGATGAAACAATGGACCCTGAGACCCTCGACTGTAAGTTGATTTAGAATGCCGCCAAAGGTGTGTGTGACGTGTGTGTGCGTGTGCGCACTCCTGCACCTGGGGACGTGTGTGGTACGTGACAGTGACTTTGCGTGTGTGTGCGCACCTGAGGACGTGTGTGGTTGTGTGTATGTTATGGGTGTGTGTGTGGCCCATGACTCCATGTGTGTGTGCGTGGGGATGTATGTGGAGCAGAGTCAGTGTGTCTGAGCGTGTGTTTGTTTGTACGTGCATGCTTTAGTTTTAAGAATCGTAGAAGCTGTCCTTTAGAAGTCTGAAGAAGTAAACGTTTGTATGGTGTCCCTCACTGTATAATTCAAAATGAAAGTCATCTTCAATCGGCAGAAATCTGGTCCCCCCTGATTCTGATTTTTTCCCCCCAATATTGATTATGTCTTCATTTTACTGATGAGGACTGTAGCTTAGAGAAGTTAAGTGACAGCCAAGGGCATGGAGCTCGCGAGCCCAGTGACAGGACACGTTCCAAGCGGCGGGGCTCCAGAGGCCTGGAGCCCTGCTCACGACCGCGCGGGGCCTCTCGGCCGGGGGAACAGATTCTGATGGGCCGGGGCCAGCATGCAGGCTGCCCATGCCGCGGACTCAGGAAGTCCGGTGGAGAGTACCAGACAGCAGACGAGGGTAAAGGGCTGCTCAGAAATCATTTGGCTTCCTAGATCTTCGATGAGAAAAGAGGCTCACTGCCCATCCCCGATCCCTTTGCTGGTGGCTAAAAGGGACCAAGGCCCACGAGAGCGCTTCTGGGAGCTGCTTGCCAAAACCTGGAACAGGACCGCTCACGACTGGCTCTGCAGCAGGAGCAGAGGAAGGAAACGGCGCCACCGGTGGACATCCTTGGTAGTGGCAGTAGGAGGGCTAGCAGCCTTGGTATGGGGGAGGCAGGACAAGGTCCAAGTGGATGATCGTTTTCACGTGTCTTAAAAATCATTGCTTCATATATTTTATCCATTTTGGGGTTTATTGTAGGGTGGTAGATATGGTCTCCGTTACTCCATCCTAGCTGGATTGATTCATTGTTTTCTTGTTAATTTTCCCTTGAATGATTTGGAAGCTCTATTGTCTTTGAATGAAAATTCTCTCTAAATGTTTATTAACCATTTCTAAGTTCATAAGTTTACATGTAATTGGGCCAGTATTCCTATAACAGTCTCAAGAATGAAATAATCGATTAGATTCTTGTCCTCAATAATGAGAAATTTAGCATATTTTACCTCTCTGCTGTTCCAAACTGTGTTTGTGTGTGTGTGGGAGTGTGTGTCTGCACGTGCGCGTGAAGCAGTTACTACTATTTCGACAGTTGCTGTAAGATTGTTACATTTACAATGAAAATAAAGGTATAAAGTTCTTGGATTTAATTGCTCACTACCACTATTTAATCCCATGTCTTCCCCATTTTTGAGTCATTTACTTCTTTCTCAATCAAAGGGACTCATGATTGGCTAATTTTTTTCAAGCGGTGGGCTTGGAACCCTTATCTGACTATACGCAGCTTTATGTTCTCCTCATCAACAACCCTCAGCCTCAACACTCAACTCTCCGTATCTAGGGCCCCAAGCCTTGTTTGAGAATATGGCATTGTTTCCATCACCAAAAAAAATAAATAAATAAATAAATAAATAAATAATATAAAATTTTATATTTAAAGTGCTGCCTTTTTACGACTGGGTAGTCTTGCCTGCTGAATTGATATGAATAAAGAACACCTTAAACTTCCTCCTGCTTTTTGCCGTAAGTCGGCTTCATTTGAAGCATGTTTTTATCGTTTCTCAGACGGGCTTCGGCTTTGAACCACTAAACCATCCCCGCACTCTTTTTCTCCATGCTTATTCCTCAAAAAGTGATCTCTCGACCGGAGTAAAGATGCTTCCCGTCAGAGTTGTGTGGCTTCCTGATCCAAAGTCTAAAAGAAGAGAAAAGGAAAAATGCCTGGTTCCGATGGTTCCATTTTGTGAGCTTAGAGATCTAGTTATCCGTGTGGCTGCGGTGGAATCTGTAATATCTTGCCTCAGAGTTCCCTTATTCTGGCTTACTAGTGGAGCCGCATTGGCTGAGGTCACGGCGCTCTGGCCCATGTCAGGATCCCGTTGCAGAGGCAGCCCCTTCCCCACATATCCACCCACTCCTTGTTCTTTTGATCATGCAAACTGGGTGCCAGCTGTGTGGACCGTGCAGCTGGCGGGCAGGATTGCCCCGCACGCGACGTGTCCCCAGTCCCTCGGCGCCCCTCACTGCTACCAGCTAGCTCCAGGAAGGGTGAGAGCTGGCTTCCACTGCCGTCCTTCCCCCTTCCTGTCCAGGCGGGCCCTCCATTTGCGCTAGTCGGCCCGAAACTTTCTCTCCTGCGCTGCATACGCTGAAGGAATTCCTCAGCGTTTCCAGCCGCTAGAGGGCGCTCTTCTCCTCTCTTTGGTCCCCTGCAGCGCTTCCAGTGGAAATTTAGGAGGTGGGAAGGGCTTGAGGGTTCTCCGTATATAGGGGTTCCCGCTCCAGCAGATTCAACCAACTGTGGGTTGAAAATATTCGGGAAAAAACGGAAAGGTTCAAAAAGCAACACCTGAACTTGCCACACACCGGCAACTGCTTACGTAGCATTCACGTTGCCTTACATAGCACGCGTCCTCTAGAGATGACCTCAAGTACACAGGAGGACACGGCGCAAGAGTATGTGACAATGAATGTATGCGTATTTTCATGTATAACTGAAAGATTGTGCTCTGCGATGGGATTCGACACAAAATTGTAAAATGACTATAACTCAAAAAAAAAATACATGTATGTATGTAAAAAATAAAGTACACGGGAGGATCCATGTAACTGCGGTGTCAGTCCTGTGTCATTTTATAAAAGAGGCGTCAGCATCCATGGATGTTGGCATCTGTGGGGAGTCCTGGAACCAGTGCCCCATTCTTACCAAGGGATGACTGGAAGCCCACGCTCCTTATCCCAGCCTGTCATGTCCCCACGTGGTCTGAATCCTGCCTGTACCACACTCCCCTGGTCACTCTCCTCTAGCCCTCCCAGACTGCCCCCTTCTTCTGGAACAGACCAAGCTCACTGCACTTCATGTCTGACCTCTAGAAATACCCGTTATATTCTGGGCACGGCTCTGCTTCAGTAAGACGGGCTGCATTGCCACTAGAGAAGACAGGATGCAGGGTCCTTAGAAAACTACAAATAGACTTACCTTATGATCCAGTCTTCCCACGCCTGGGGATATGTCAGGAGAAAACTCTAATTCAAACTCTCACATTCACCTCAGTGCTCACAGCAGCCCTCTTTATAATAGCCAGGACGTGGAACCAACCCAAAAGTCCACCTACTGGGGACTGGATAAAGAAGTAGTGGTCTATTTAAGCCGTGGAATACTACTCAGCCATGAAAAAGATGAAACGATGTCTTTCGTTGCAACATAGATGGACACAGAGAGAGTCATTCTGAGTGAAGTAAGCCAGAAGAGAGAAAAATGCCATATGATACCACTTCCATGTGGAATGTAAAAAAAAGGCAGAAATGAGCTCAATGACCATAGAGGAACAAAACCACAGACATAGAGAAACCAACTTATGGTTAGCAGGGAACGAAGGGGTTGGGAAGTGGTAAATATGGGAACTGGAAAATTGCCCCTCTTGGGGAGTGATGGAAATGGTAGCTATCTTGCTTGTTGTGATGCTTCTCTAGGTGCAGACATCTATGAAAATTCATCAAATACTACATGTGAGATATGTCTAATTTACGGAACAGAAATCGTACCACAATAAAGGTGTTGTAACAAAAAGAGATGGGCTGCATCGTGTCCTATGTTTCTATGTGTCTTCAGGGAGGCCTCAAGGGGGCGGTGCTGGCCTTCCCGCCATCACGATGACATGAAGCCCGAACAATCCATCGATGGGAAGAAGATAAGAGCCATGGTCCCATGTGGACCCCAAGCTTAGGCATGGTGCATGGGTGACATTTATCGAGAATCCAGCGAGGTCGTGGCCAGAGCTAGAGGCCGGGGCAGCAAACCGGGAGTGGCACTGAGGAGCATCGTGGGGCAGAGGCTGGTCTGGGGGCCCGCAGGCTCCTCCCAGGAGGAGCCTCAGTGTTCGGGAGGTGGCTAACGTGCCTGCTTCGTGTCACCAGCAAGTGATGCCACCTGTGGAAAATCAGCTGGAATCCTGAGCCGGGTCAGCCCTGGGTGATGCGCTAAAGGCTCCTACCGGAGGGGCGCCAGACGGACAGTGACCCAAGCAAGAGGCTGCTGAGTTTCCGGCCTGTGTTTATCATGCTTTCCGTGTCTCACTGCATCTCAGTGTCACCCGGAGGAATTAGGGCGGCGTTTCTAGGCTGATGGCCTCTTGGTTCCTCATCAGGCTGGCAAGCCCCCCAGCCCTATCTGGCCAGACCTCTGCGAGGGCCTTCCCTTGTTCTAACAAAACCCTTCCCACCCTCGCCTGCGGCGAGCTTTTGTTTTTTAATTGATGGCAATGAGGATACCTTCCAGCCTCCTCAGGCCCTTCCTTAGGGCTTCTGCCCTCAGATCCTGGCAAGGGGGCCCCCTATCCCCTCCCGGACTCCTCCACACCCCCGCGCTGCCCTGTGTCCTGCACTACATAGGGTCCTTCTGGCCCTGACACTCCCTCTGGCCACACCCTCAACGTGGTGGTTTCAGCAAGGCCATAGGGACACGCCCATTCGATCCACCCCGTGCTCTGGAAACACAGGACCCCGAATGCCCTGCCCCAGCAGCCTTGACCCACTTCTAGTTTCGGCACCGGCTCTCCCCGGAGTTCAGCTTCCCAGGACTCACACAGAGGCCAACGGGAAGCTGTTGGCATGGAGGGTATATACAGAGCCCCTATGGGAGGTCTGAGTGTCATCCTGTGAACATCCAAGGCCCCTTGGGGCATGGGATGGACCCAGCTTTGGGAAGAAAAGGATCAGGCTAGTGGTCAGACTGGGAATCTGCTCTCCCCAAACTATCACTTTCTTTACGGCAACTCCCATGAGTCTGGGAATTCTAAAGTGGAGCCTGGCCTTCCCCCTTAGAATGAATGTGTATTTGTAAAGGCAGGAGTTTAGAACCTACTGCACTTCAAATGTTGACATATGTAGGATGGGAACTCCCAGGTATGCTCTGACCCTCACTTTTAAAGGTCGAGGGCAGTTATGTTGGCTCTGCTGAGACTGCAAGAGGCAAAGACCATCTGCAGAGAGGAGGCATTCCTGCTTCACGCTCCGAAGTCAGGAGCTTCTGAGCGGATGAAACAATGGACCCTGAGACCCTCGACTGTAAGTTGATTTAGAATGCCGCCAAAGGTGTGTGTGACGTGTGTGTGCGTGTGCGCACTCCTGCACCTGGGGACGTGTGTGGTACGTGACAGTGACTTTGCGTGTGTGTGCGCGCCTGAGGACGTGTGTGGTTGTGTGTATGTTATGGGTGTGTGTGTGGCCCATGACTCCATGTGTGTGTGCGTGGGGATGTATGTGGAGCAGAGTCAGTGTGTCTGAGCGTGTGTTTGTTTGTACGTGCATGCTTTAGTTTTAAGAATCGTAGAAGCTGTCCTTTAGAAGTCTGAAGTAGTAAACGTTTGTATGGTGTCCCTCACTGTATAATTCAAAATGAAAGTCATCTTCAATCGGCAGAAATCTGGTCCCCCCGGATTCTGATTTTTTCCCCCCAATATTGATTATGTCTTCATTTTACTGATGAGGACTGTATCTTAGAGAAATTAAGTGACAGCCAAGGGCATGGAGCTCGCGAGCCCAGTGACAGGACGCGTTCCAAGCGGCGGGGCTCCAGAGGCCTGGAGCCCTGCTCACGACCGCGCGGGGCCTCTCGGCCGGGGGAACAGATTCTGATGGGCCGGGGCCAGCGTGCAGGCTGCCCATGCCGCGGACTCTGGAAGTCGGGTGGAGAGTACCAGACAGCAGACGAGGGTAAAGGGCTGCTCAGAAATCAGTTGGCTTCCTAGATCTTCGATGAGAAAAGAGGCTCACTGCCCATCCCCGATCCCTTTGCTGGTGGCTAAAAGGGACCAAGGCCCACGAGAGCGCTTCTGGGAGCTGCTTGCCAAAACCTGGAACAGGACCGCTCACGACTGGCTCTGCAGCAGGAGCAGAGGAAGGAAACGGCGCCACCGGTGGACATCGTTGGTAGTGGCAGTAGGAGGGCTAGCAGCCTTGGTATGGGGGAGGCAGGACAAGGTCCAAGTGGATGATCGTTTTCACGTGTCTTAAAAATCATTGCTTCATATATTTTATCCATTTTGGGGTTTATTGTAGGGTGGTAGATATGGTCTCCGTTACTCCATCCTAGCTGGATTGATTCATTGTTTTCTTGTTAATTTTCCCTTGAATGATTAGGAAGCTCTATTGTCTTTGAATGAAAATTCTCTCTAAATGTTTATTAATCATTTCTAAGTTCATAAGTTTACATGTAATTGGGCCAGTATTCCTATAACAGTCTCAAGAATGAAATATTCGATTAGATTCTTGTCCTCAATAATGAGAAATTTAGCATATTTTACCTCTCTGTTGTTCCAAACTGTGTTTGTGTGTGTGTGGGAGTGTGTGTCTGCACGTGCGCGTGGAGCACTTACTACTATTTCGACAGTTGCTGTAAGATTGTTACATTTACAATGAAAATAAAGGTATAAAGTTCTTGGATTTAATTGCTCACTACCACTATTTAATCCCATGTCTTCCCCATTTTTGAGTCATTTACTTCTTTCTCAATCAAAGGGACTCATGATTGGCTAATTTTTTTCAAGCGGTGGGCTTGGAACCCTTATCTGTCTATACGCAGCTTTATGTTCTCCTCATCAACAACCCTCAGCCTCAACACTCAACTCTCCGTATCTAGGGCCCCAAGCCTTGTTTGAGAATATGGCATTGTTCCCATCACCAAAAAAAAAAAAAATAAATAAATAAAATAAATAAATAGATAAAAAAATTTTATATTTAAAGTGCTGCCTTTTTACGACTGGGTAGTCTTGCCTGCTGAATTGATATGAATAAAGAACACCTTAAATTTCCTCCTGCTTTTTGCCGTAAGTCGGCTTCATTTGAAGCATGTTTTTATCGTTTCTCAGTCGGGCTTCGGCTTTGAACCACTAAACCATCCCCGCACTCTTTTTCTCCATGCTTATTCCTCAAAAAGTGATCTCTCGACCGGAGTAAAGATGCTTCCCGTCAGAGTTGTGTGGCTTCCTGATCCAAAGTCTAAAAGGAGAGAAAAGGAAAAATGCCTGGTTCCGATGGTTCCATTTTGTGAGCTTAGAGATCTAGTTATCCGTGTGGCTGCGGTGGAATCTGTAATATCTTGCCTCAGAGTTTCCTTATTCTGGCTTACTAGAGGAGCCGCATTGGCTGAGGTCACGGCGCTCTGGCCCATGTCAGGATCCCGGTGCTGAGGCAGCCCCTTCCCCACATATCCACCCACTCCTTGTTCTTTTGATCATGCAAACTGGGTGCCAGCTGTGTGGACCGTGCAGCTGGCGGGCAGGATTGCCCCGCCACGCGACGTGTCCCCAGTCCCTCGGTGCCCCTCACTGCTACCAGCTAGCTCCAGGAAGGGTGCGAGCTGGCTTCCACTGCCGTCCTTCCCCCTTCCTGTCCAGGCGGGCCCTCCATTTGCGCTAGTCGGCCCGAAACCTTCTTTCCTGCGCTGCATATGCTGAAGGAATTCCTCAGCGTTTCCAGCCGCTAGAGGGCGCTCTTCTCCTCTCTTTGGTCCCCTGCAGCGCTTCCAGTGGAAATTTAGGAGGTGGGAAGGGCTTGAGGGTTCTCCGTATCTAGGGGCTCCCGCTCCAGCAGATTCAACCAACTGTGGGTTGAAAATATTCGGGAAAAAATGGAAAGTTTCAAAAAGCAACACCTGAACTTGCCACACACCGGCAACTGCTTACGTAGCATTCACGTTGCCTTACATAGCATGCGTCCTCTAGAGATGACCTCAAGTACACAGGAGGACACGGCGCAAGAGTATGTGACAATGAATGTATGCGTATTTTCATGTATAACTGAAAGATTGTGCTCTGCGATGGGATTCGACACAAAATTGTAAAACTAAACTCAAAAAAAAATACATGTATGTATGTAAAAAATAAATTACACGGGAGGATCCATGTAACTGCATGTCAGTCGTGTGTCATTTTATAAAAGAGGCGTCAGCATCCATGGATGTTGGCATCTGTGGGGAGTCCTGGAACCAGTGCCCCAGGCTTACCGAGGGATGACTGGAAGCCCAGGCTCCTTATCCCAGCCTGTCATGTCCCCACGTGGTCTGAATCCTGCCTGTACCACACTCCCCTGGTCACTCTCCTCCAGCCCTCCCAGACTGCCCCCTTCTTCTGGAACAGGCCAAGCTCACTGCACTTCATGTCTGACCTCTAGAAATACCCGTTATATTCTGGGCACGGCTCTGCTTCAGTAAGACGGGCTGCATTGCCACTAGAGAAGACAGGATGCAGGGTCCTTAGAAAACTACAAGTAGACTTACCTTATGATCCAGTCTTCCCACGCCTGGGGATATGTCAGGAGAAAACTCTAATTCAAACTCTCACATTCACCTCAGTGCTCACAGCAGCCCTCTTTATAATAGCCAGGACGTGGAACCAACCCAAAAGTCCACCTACTGGGGACTGGATAAAGAAGTAGTGGTCTATTTAAGCCGTGGAATACTACTCAGCCATGAAAAAGATGAAACGATGTCTTTCGTTGCAACATAGATGGACACAGAGAGAGTCATTCTGAGTGAAGTAAGCCAGAAGAGAGAAAAATGCCATATGATACCACTTCCATGTGGAATGTAAAAAAAAGTCAGAAATGAGCTCAATGACCATAGAGGAACAAAACCACAGACATAGAGAAACCAACTTATGGTTAGCAGGGAACGAAGGGGTTGGGAAGTGGTAAATATGGGAACTGGAAAATTGCCCCTCTTGGGGAGTGATGGAAATGGTAGCTATCTTGCTTGTTGTGATGCTTCTCTAGGTGCAGACATCTATGAAAATTCATCAAATACTACATGTGAGATATGTCTAATTTACGGAACAGAAATCGTACCACAATAAAGGTGTTGTAACAAAAAGAGATGGGCTGCATCGTGTCCTATGTTTCTATGTGTCTTCAGGGAGGCCTCAAGGGGGCGGTGCTGGCCTTCCCGCCATCACGATGACATGAAGCCCGAACAATCCATCGATGGGAAGAAGATAAGAGCCATGGTCCCATGTGGACCCCAAGCTTAGGCATGGTGCATGGGTGACATTTATCGAGAATCCAGCGAGGTCGTGGCCAGAGCTAGAGGCCGGGGCAGCAAACCGGGAGTGGCACTGAGGAGCATCGTGGGGCAGAGGCTGGTCTGGGGGCCCGCAGGCTCCTCCCAGGAGGAGCCTCAGTGTTCGGGAGGTGGCTAACGTGCCTGCTTCGTGTCACCAGCAAGTGATGCCACCTGTGGAAAATCAGCTGGAATCCTGAGCCGGGTCAGCCCTGGGTGATGCGCTAAAGGCTCCTACCGGAGGGGGCGCCAGACGGACAGTGACCCAAGCAAGAGGCTGCTGAGTTTCCGGCCTGTGTTTATCATGCTTTCCGTGTCTCACTGCATCTCAGTGTCACCCGGAGGAATTAGGGCGGCGTTTCTAGGCTGATGGCCTCTTGGTTCCTCATCAGGCTGGCAAGCCCCCCAGCCCTATCTGGCCAGACCTCTGCGAGTGCCTTCCCTTGTTCTAACAAAACCCTTCCCACCCTCGCCTGCGGCGAGCTTTTGTTTTTTAATTGATGGCAATGAGGATACCTTCCAGCCTCCTCAGGCCCTTCCTTAGGGCTTCTGCCCTCAGATCCTGGCAAGGGGTCCCCCTATCCCCTCCCCGACTCCTCCACACCCCCATGCTGCCCTGTGTCCTGCACTACATAGGGTCCTTCTGGCCCTGACACTCCCTCTGGCCACACCCTCAACGTGGTGGTTTCAGCAAGGCCATAGGGACACGCCCATTCGATCCACCCCGTGCTCTGGAAACACAGGACCCCGAATGCCCTGCCCCAGCAGCCTTGACCCACTTCTAGTTTCGGCACCGGCTCTCCCCGGAGTTCAGCTTCCCAGGACTCACACAGAGGCCAACGGGAAGCTGTTGGCATGGAGGGTATATACAGAGCCCCTATGGGAGGTCTGAGTGTCATCCTGTGAACATCCAAGGCCCCTTGGGGCATGGGATGGACCCAGCTTTGGGAAGAAAAGGATCAGGCTAGTGGCCAGACTGGGAATCTGCTCTCCCCAAACTATCACTTTCTTTACGGCAACTCCCATGAGTCTGGGAATTCTAAAGTGGAGCCTGGCCTTCCCCCTTAGAATGAATGTGTATTTGTAAAGGCAGGAGTTTAGAACCTACTGCACTTCAAATGTTGACATATGTAGGATGGGAACTCCCAGGTATGCTCTGACCCTCACTTTTAAAGGTCGAGGGCAGTTATGTTGGCTCTGCTGAGACTGCAAGAGGCAAAGACCATCTGCAGAGAGGAGGCATTCCTGCTTCACGCTCCGAAGTCAGGAGCTTCTGAGCGGATGAAACAATGGACCCTGAGTCCCTCGACTGTAAGTTGATTTAGAATGCCGCCAAAGGTGTGTGTGACGTGTGTGTGCGTGTGCGCACTCCTGCACCTGGGGACGTGTGTGGTACGTGACAGTGACTTTGCGTGTGTGTGGGCGCCTGAGGACGTGTGTGGTTGTGTGTATGTTATGGGTGTGTGTGTGGCCCATGACTCCATGTGTGTGTGCGTGGGGATGTATGTGGAGCAGAGTCAGTGTGTCTGAGCGTGTGTTTGTTTGTACCTGCATGCTTTAGTTTTAAGAATCGTAGAAGCTGTCCTTTAGAAGTCTGAAGTAGTAAACGTTTGTATGGTGTCCCTCACTGTATAATTCAAAATGAAAGTCATCTTCAATCGGCAGAAATCTGGTCCCCCCGGATTCTGATTTTTTCCCCCCAATATTGATTATGTCTTCATTTTACTGATGAGGACTGTAGCTTAGAGAAGTTAAGTGACGGCCAAGGGCATGGAGCTCGCGAGCCCAGTGACAGGACGCGTTCCAAGCGGCGGGGCTCCAGAGGCCTGGAGCCCTGCTCACGACCGCGCGGGGCCTCTCGGCCGGGGGAACAGATTCTGATGGGCCGGGGCCAGCGTGCAGGCTGCCCATGCCGTGGACTCTGGAAGTCGGGTGGAGAGTACCAGACAGCAGACGAGGGTAAAGGGCTGCTCAGAAATCAGTTGGCTTCCTAGATCTTCGATGAGAAAAGAGGCTCACTGCCCATCCCCGATCCCTTTGCTGGTGGCTAAAAGGGACCAAGGCCCACGAGAGCGCTTCTGGGAGCTGCTTGCCAAAACCTGGAACAGGACCGCTCACGACTGGCTCTGCAGCATGAGCAGAGGAAGGAAACGGCGCCACCTGGTGGACATCCTTGGTAGTGGCAGTAGGAGGGATAGCAGCCTTGGTATGGGGGAGGCAGGACAAGGTCCAAGTGGATGATCGTTTTCACGTGTCTTAAAAATCATTGCTTCATATATTTTATCCATTTTGGGGTTTATTGTAGGGTGGTAGATATGGTCTCCGTTACTCCATCCTAGCTGGATTGATTCATTGTTTTCTTGTTAATTTTCCCTTGAATGATTTGGAAGCTCTATTGTCTTTGAATGAAAATTCTCTCTAAATGTTTATTAACCATTTCTACGTTCATAAGTTTACATGTAATTGGGCCAGTATTCCTATAACAGTCTCAAGAATGAAATAATCGATTAGATTCTTGTCCTCAATAATGAGAAATTTAGCATATTTTACCTCTCTGTTGTTCCAAACTGTGTTTGTGTGTGTGTGGGAGTGTGTGTCTGCACGTGCGCGTGGAGCAGTTACTACTCTTTCGACAGTTGCTGTAAGATTGTTACATTTACAATGAAAATAAAGGTATAAAGTTCTTGGATTTAATTGCTCACTACCACTATTTAATCCCATGTCTTCCCCATTTTTGAGTCATTTACTTCTTTCTCAATCAAAGGGACTCATGATTGGCTAATTTTTTTCAAGCGGTGGGCTTGGAACCCTTATCTGTCTATGCGCAACTTTATGTTCTCCTCATCAACAACCCTCAGCCTCAACACTGAACTCTCCGTATCTAGGGCCCCAAGCCTTGTTTGAGAATATGGCATTGTTTCCATCAGCAAAAAAAAAAAAAATAAAAATAAAAAAAATAAAAAATAAAAAAAAAAAAATAAATAAAAAATTTTATATTTAAAGTGCTGCCTTTTTACGACTGGGTAGTCTTGCCTGCTGAATTGATATGAATAAAAACACCTTAAACTTCCTCCTGCTTTTTGCCGTAAGTCGGCTTCATTTGAAGCATGTTTTTATCGTTTCTCAGTCGGGCTTCGGCTTTGAACCACTAAACCATCCCCGCACTCTTTTTCTTCATGCTTATTCCTCAAAAAGTGATCTCTCGACCGGAGTAAAGATGCTTCCCGTCAGAGTTGTGTGGCTTCCTGATCCAAAGTCTAAAAGAAGAGAAAAGGAAAAATGCCTGGTTCCGATGGTTCCATTTTGTGAGCTTAGAGATCTAGTTATCCGTGTGGCTGTGGTGGAATCTGTAATATCTTGCCTCAGAGTTTCCTTATTCTGGCTTACTAGTGGAGCCGCATTGGCTGAGGTCACGGCGCTCTGGCCCATGTCAGGATCCCGGTGCTGAGGAAGCCCCTTCCCCACATATCCACCCACTCCTTGTTCTTTTGATCATGCAAACTGGGTGCCAGCTGTGTGGACCGTGCAGCTGGCGGCCAGGATTGCCCCGCCACGCGACGTGTCCCCAGTCCCTCGGCGCCCCTCACTGCTACCAGCTAGCTCCAGGAAGGGTGCGAGCTGGCTTCCACTGCCGTCCTTCCCCCTTCCTGTCCAGGCGGGCCCTCCATTTGCGCTAGTCGCCCCGAAACCTTCTCTCCTGCGCAGCATACGCTGAAGGAATTCCTCAGCGTTTCCAGCCGCTAGAGGGCGCTCTTCTCCTCTCTTTGGTCCCCTGCAGGGCTTCCAGTGGAAATTTAGGAGGTGGGAAGGGCTTGAGGGTTCTCCGTATCTAGGGGCTCCCGCTCCAGCAGATTCAACCAACTGTGGGTTGAAAATATTCGGGAAAAAACGGAAAGTTTCAAAAAGCAACACCTGAACTTGCCACACACCGGCAACTGCTTACATAGCATTCACGTTGCCTTACATAGCACGCGTCCTCTAGAGATGACCTCAAGTACACAGGAGGACACGGCGAAAGAGTATGTGACAATGAATGTATGCGTATTTTCATGTATAACTGAAAGAATGTGCTCTGCAATGGGATTCGACACAAAATTGTAAAATGACTATAACTCAAAAAAAAATACATGTATGTAGGTAAAAAATAAAGTACACGGGAGGATCCATGTAACTGCATGTCAGTCTTGTGTCATTTTATAAAAGATGCGTCAGCATCCATGGATGTTGGCATCTGTGGGGAGTCCTGGAACCAGTGCCCCATTCTTACCAAGGGATGACAGGAAGCCCAGGCTCCTTATCCCAGCCTGTCATGTCCCCACGTGGTCTGAATCCTGCCTGTACCACACTCCCCTGGTCACTCTCCTCCAGCCCTCCCAGACTGCCCCCTTCTTCTGGAACAGTCCAAGCTCACTGCATTTCATGTCTGACCTCTAGAAATACCCGTTATATTCTGGGCACAGCTCTGCTTCAGTAAGACGGGCTGCATTGCCACTAGAGAAGACAGGATGCAGGGTCCTTAGAAAACTACAAATAGACTTACCTTATGATCCAGTCTTCCCACGCCTGGGGATATGTCAGGAGAAAACTCTAATTCAAACTCTCACATTCACCTCAGTGCTCACAGCAGCCCTCTTTATATTAGCCAGGACGTGGAACCAAACCAAAAGTCCACCTACTGGGGACTGGATAAAGAAGTAGTGGTCTATTTAAGCCGTGGAATACTACTCAGCCATGAAAAAGATGAAACAATGTCTTTCGTTGCAACATAGATGGACACATAGTCATTCTGAGTGAAGTAAGCCAGAAGAGGGAAAAATGCCATATGATACCTCTTCCATGTGGAATGTAAAAAAAAGGCAGAAATGAGCTCAGTGACCATAGAGGAACAAAACCACAGACATAGAGAAACCAACTTATGGTTAGCAGGGAACGAAGGGGTTGGGAAGTGATAAATATGGGAACTGGAAAATTGCCCCTCTTGGGGAGTGATGGAAATGGTAGCTATCTTGCTTGTTGTGATGCTTCTCTAGGTGCAGACATCTATGAAAATTCATCAAATACTACATGTGAGATATGTCTAATTTACGGAACAGAAATCGTACCACAATAAAGGTGTTGTAACAAAAAGAGATGGGCTGCATCGTGTCCTATGTTTCTATGTGTCTTCAGGGAGGCCTCAAGGGGGCGGTGCTGGCCTTCCCGCCATCACGATGACATGAAGCCCGAACAATCCATCGATGGGAAGAAGATAAGAGCCATGGTCCCATGTGGACCCCAAGCTTAGGCATGGTGCATGGGTGACATTTATCGAGAATCCAGCGAGGTCGTGGCCAGAGCTAGAGGCCGGGGCAGCAAACCGGGAGTGGCACTGAGGAGCATCGTGGGGCAGAGGCTGGTCTGGGGGCCCGCAGGCTCCTCCCAGGAGGAGCCTCAGTGTTCGGGAGGTGGCTAACGTGCCTGCTTCGTGTCACCAGCAAGTGATGCCACCTGTGGAAAATCAGCTGGAATCCTGAGCCGGGTCAGCCCTGGGTGATGCGCTAAAGGCTCCTACCGGAGGGGGCGCCAGACGGACAGTGACCCAAGCAAGAGGCTGCTGAGTTTCCGGCCTGTGTTTATCATGCTTTCCGTGTCTCACTGCATCTCAGTGTCACCCGGAGGAATTAGGGCGGCGTTTCTAGGCTGATGGCCTCTTGGTTCCTCATCAGGCTGGCAAGCCCCCCAGCCCTATCTGGCCAGACCTCTGCGAGTGCCTTCCCTTGTTCTAACAAAACCCTTCCCACCCTCGCCTGCGGCGAGCTTTTGTTTTTTAATTGATGGCAATGAGGATACCTTCCAGCCTCCTCAGGCCCTTCCTTAGGGCTTCTGCCCTCAGATCCTGGCAAGGGGGCCCCCCTATCCCCTCCCCGACACCTCCACACCCCCGCACTGCCCTGCGTCCTGCACTACATAGGGTCCTTCTGGCCCTGACACTCCCTCTGGCCACACCCTCAACGTGGTGGTTTCAGCAAGGCCATAGGGACACGCCCATTCGATCCACCCCGTGCTCTGGAAACACAGGACCCCGAATGCCCTGCCCCAGCAGCCTTGACCCACTTCTAGTTTCTGCACCGGCTCTCCCCGGAGTTCAGCTTCCCAGGACTCACACAGAGGCCAACGGGAAGCTGTTGGCATGGAGGGTATATACAGAGCCCGGATGGGAGGTCTGAGTGTCATCCTGTGAACATCCAAGGCCCCTTGGGGCATGGGATGGACCCAGCTTTGGGAAGAAAAGGATCAGGCTAGTGGTCAGACTGGGAATCTGCTCTCCCCAAACTATCACTTTCTTTACGGCAACTCCCATGAGTCTGGGAATTCTAAAGTGGAGCCTGGCCTTCCCCCTTAGAATGAATGTGTATTTGTAAAGGCAGGAGTTTAGAACCTACTGCACTTCAAATGTTGACATATGTAGGATGGGAACTCCCAGGCGTGCTCTGACCCTCACTTTTAAAAGTCGAGGGCAGTTATGTTGGCTCTGCTGAGACTGCAAGAGGCAAAGACCATCTGCAGAGAGGAGGCATTCCTGCTTCACGCTCCGAAGTCAGGAGCTTCTGAGCGGATGAAACAATGGACCCTGAGACCCTCGACTGTAAGTTGATTTAGAATGCCGCCAAAGGTGTGTGTGACGTGTGTGTGCGTGTGCGCACTCCTGCACCTGGGGACGTGTGTGGTACGTGACAGTGACTTTGCGTGTGTGTGCGCGCCTGAGGACGTGTGTGGTTGTGTGTATGTTATGGGTGTATGTGTGGCCCATGACTCCATGTGTGTGTGCGTGGGGATGTATGTGGAGCAGAGTCAGTGTGTCTGAGCGTGTGTTTGTTTGTACCTGCATGCTTTAGTTTTAAGAATCGTAGAAGCTGTCCTTTAGAAGTCTGAAGTAGTAAACGTTTGTATGGTGTCCCTCACTGTATAATTCAAAATGAAAGTCATCTTCAATCGGCAGAAATCTGGTCCCCCCGGATTCTGATTTTTTCCCCCCAATATTGATTATGTCTTCATTTTACTGATGAGGACTGTAGCTTAGAGAAGTTAAGTGACAGCCAAGGGCATGGAGCTCGAGAGCCCAGTGACAGGACGCATTCCAAGCGGCGGGGCTCCAGAGGCCTGGAGCCCTGCTCACGACCGCGCGGGGCCTCTCGGCCGGGGGAACAGATTCTGATGGGCCGGGGCCAGCGTGCAGGCTGCCCATGCCGCGGACTCTGGAAGTCGGGTGGAGAGTACCAGAGAGCAGACGAGGGTGAAGGGCTGCTCAGAAATCAGTTGGCTTCCTAGATCTTCGATGAGTAAAGAGGCTCACTGCCCATCCCCGATCCCTTTGCTGGTGGCTAAAAGGGACCAAGGCCCACGAGAGCGCTTCTGGGAGCTGCTTGCCAAAACCTGGAACAGGACCGCTCACGACTGGCTCTGCAGCAGGAGTAGAGGAAGGAAACGGCGCCACCTGGTGGACATCCTTGGTAGTGGCAGTAGGAGGGCTAGCAGCCTTGGTATGGTGGAGGCAGGAGAAGGTCCAAGTGGATGATCGTTTTCACGTGTCTTAAAAATCATTGCTTCATATATTTTATCCATTTTGGGGTTTGTTGTAGGGTGGTAAGTATGGTCTCCGTTACTCCATCCTAACTGGATTGATTCATTGTTTTCTTGTTAATTTTCCCTTGAATGATTTGTAAGCTCTATTGTCTTTGAATGAAAATTCTCTCTAAATGTTTATTAATCATTTCTAAGTTCATAAGTTTACATGTAATTGGGCCAGTATTCCTATAACAGTCTCAAGAATGAAATAATTGATTAGATTCTTGTCCTCAATACTGAGAAATTTAGCATATTTTACCTCTCTGCTGTTCCAAATTGTGTTTGTGTGTGTGTGTGAGTGTGTGTCTGCACGTGCGCGTGGAACTGTTACTACTATTTCGACAGTTGCTTTAAGATTGTTACATTTACAATGAAAATATAGGTATAAAATTCTTGGATTTAATTGCTCACTACCAGTATTTAATCCCATGTCTTCCCCATTTTTGAGTCATTTACTTCTTTCTCAATCAAAGGGACTCATGATTGGCTAATTTTTTTCAAGCGGTGGGCTTGGAACCCTTATCTGTCTATACGCAGCTTTATGTTCTCCTCATCAACAACCCTCAGCCTCAACACTCAACTCTCCGTATCTGGGGCCCCAAGCCTTGTTTGAGTATATGGCATTGTTTCCATCACCAAAAAAAATAAATAAATAAATAAATAAATAAATAAATAAATAAAATAAAATTTTATATTTAAAGTGCTGCCTTTTTATGACTGGGTAGTCTTGCCTGCTGAATTGATATGAATAAAGAATATCTTAAACTTCCTCCTGCTTTTTGCCGTAGGTCGGCTTCATTTGAACCATGTTTTTATCGTTTCTCAGACGGGCTTCGGCTTTGAACCACTAAACCATCCCCGCACTCTTTTTCTCCATGCTTATTCCTCAAAAAGTGATCTCTCGACCGGAGTAAAGATGCTTCCCGTCAGAGTTGTGTGGCTTCCTGATCCAAAGTCTAAAAGAAGAGAAAAGGAAAAATGCCTGGTTCCGATGGTTCCATTTTGTGAGCTTAGAGATCTAGTTATCCGTGTTGCTGCGGTGGAATCTGTAATATCTTGCCTCAGAGTTTCCTTATTCTGGCTTACTAGTGGAGCCGCATTGGCTGAGGTCACGGCGCTCTGGCCCATGTCAGGATCCCGGTGCTGAGGCAGCCCCTTCCCCACATATCCACCCACTCCTTGTTCTTTTGATCATGCAAACTGGGTGCCAGCTGTGTGGACCGTGCAGCTGGCGGCCAGGATTGCCCCGCCACGCGACGTGTCCCCAGTCCCTCGGCGCCCCTCACTTCTACCAGCTAGCTCCAGGAAGGGTGCGAGCTGGCTTCCACTGCCGTCCTTCCCCCTTCCTGTCCAGGCGGGCCCTCCATTTGCGCTAGTCTGCCCGAAACCTTCTCTCCTGCGCTGCATACGCTGAAGGAATTCCTCAGCGTTTCCAGCCGCTAGAGGGCGCTCTTCTCCTCTCTTTGGTCCCCTGCAGGGCTTCCAGTGGAAATTTAGGAGGTGGGAAGGGCTTGAGAGTTCTCCGTATCTAGGGGCTCCCGCTCCAGCAGATTCAACCAACTGTGGGTTGAAAATATTCGGGAAAAAACGGAAAGTTTCAAAAAGCAACACCTGAACTTGCCACACACCGGCAACTGCTTACGTAGCATTCACGTTGCCTTACATAGCACGCGTCCTCTAGAGATGACCTCAAGTACACAGGAGGACACGGCGAAAGAGTATGTGACAATGAATGTATGCGTATTTTCATGTATAACTGAAAGATTGTGCTCTGCGATGGGATTCGACACAAAATTGTAAAATGACTATAACTCAAAAAAAAATACATGTATGTATGTAAAAAATAAAGTACACGGGAGGATCCATGTAACTGCATGTCAGTCCTGTGTCATTTTATAAAAGAGGCGTCAGCATCCATGGATGTTGGCATCTGTGGGGAGTCCTGGAACCAGTGCCCCAGGCTTACCGAGGGATGACTGGAAGCCCAGGCTCCTTATCCCAGCCTGTCATGTCCCCACGTGGTCTGAATCCTGCCTGTACCACACTCCCCTGGTCACTCTCCTCCAGCCCTCCCAGACTGCCCCCTTCTTCTGGAACAGGCCAAGCTCACTGCACTTCATGTCTGACCTCTAGAAATACCCGTTATATTCTGGGCACGGCTCTGCTTCAGTAAGACGGGCTGCATTGCCACTAGAGAAGACAGGATGCAGGGTCCTTAGAAAACTACAAATAGACTTACCTTATGATCCAGTCTTCCCACGCCTGGGGATATGTCAGGAGAAAACTCTAATTCAAACTCTCACATTCACCTCAGTGCTCACAGCAGCCCTCTTTATAATAGCCAGGACGTGGAACCAACCCAAAAGTCCACCTACTGGGGACTGGATAAAGAAGTAGTGGTCTATTTAAGCCGTGGAATACTACTCAGCCATGAAAAAGATGAAACGCTGTCTTTCGTTGCAACATAGATGGACACATAGTCATTCTGAGTGAAGTAAGCCAGAAGAGAGAAAAATGCCATATGATACCACTTCCATGTGGAATGTAAAACAAAGGCAGAAATGAGCTCAATGACCATAGAGGAACAAAACCACAGACATAGAGAAACCAACTTATGGTTAGCAGGGAACGAAGGGGTTGGGAAGTGGTAAATATGGGAACTGGAAAATTGCCCCTCTTGCGGAGTGATGGAAATGGTAGCTATCTTGCTTGTTGTGATGCTTCTCTAGGTGCAGACATCTATGAAAATTCATCAAATACTACATGTGAGATATGTCTAATTTACGGAACAGAAATCGTACCACAATAAAGGTGTTGTAACAAAAAGAGATGGGCTGCATCGTGTCCTATGTTTCTATGTGTCTTCAGGGAGGCCTCAAGGGGGCGGTACTGGCCTTCCCGCCATCACGATGACATGAAGCCCGAACAATCCATCGATGGGAAGAAGATAAGAGCCATGGTCCCATGTGGACCCCAAGCTTAGGCATGGTGCATGGGTGACATTAATCGAGAATCCAGCGAGGTCGTGGCCAGAGCTAGAGGCCGGGGCAGCAAACCGGGAGTGGCACTGAGGAGCATCGTGGGGCAGAGGCTGGTCGGGGGCCTGCAGGCTCCTCCCAGGAGGAGCCTCAGTGTTTGGGAGGTGGCTAACGTGCCTGCTTCGTGTCACCAGCAAGTGATGCCACCTGTGGAAAAGCAGCTGGAATCCTGAGCCGGGTCAGCCCTGGGTGATGCGCTACAGGCTCCTACCGGAGGGGGCGCCAGACGGACAGTGACCCAAGCAAGAGGCTGCTGAGTGTCCGGCCTGTGTTTATCATGCTTTCCGTGTCTCACTGCATCTCAGAGTCACCCGGAGGAATTAGGGCGGCGTTTCTTGCCTGATGGCCTCTTGGTTCCTCATCAGGCTGGCAAGCCCCCCAGCCCTATCTGGCCAGACCTCTGCGAGGGCCTTCCCTTGTTCTAACAAAACCCTTCCCACCCTCGCCTGCGGCGAGCTTTTGTTTTTTAATTGATGGCAATGAGGATACCTTCCAGCCTCCTCAGGCCCTTCCTTAGGGCTTCTGCCCTCAGATCCTGGCAAGGGGGCCCCAATATCCCCTCCCCGACTCCTCCACACCCACGCGCTGCCCTGTGTCCTGCACTACATAGGGTCCTTCTGGCTCTGACACTCCCTCTGGCCACACCCTCAACGTGGTGGTTTCAGCAAGGCCATAGGGACACGCCCATTGGCTCCACACCGTGCTCTGGAAACACAGGACCCCGAGTGCCCTGCCCCAGCAGCCTTGACCCACTTCTAGTTTCTGCACCGGCTCTCCCCGGAGTTCAGCTTCCCAGGACTCACACAGAGGCCAACGGGAAGCTGTTGGCATGGAGGGTATATACAGAGTCCGGATGGGAGGTCTGAGTGTCATCCTGTGAACATCCAAGGCCCCTTGGGGCATGGGATGGACCCAGCTTTGGGAAGAAAAGGATCAGGCTAGTGGTCAGACTGGGAATCTGCTCTCCCCAAACTATCACTTTCTTTACGGCAACTCCCATGAGTCTGGGAATTCTAAAGTGGAGCCTGGCCTTCCCCCTTAGAATGAATGTGTATTTGTAAAGGCAGGAGTTTAGAACCTACTGCACTTCAAATGTTGACATATGTAGGATGGGAATTCCCAGGTACGCCCTGGCCCTCAATTTAAAGGTCTAGGGCAGTTGTGTTGGCTCTGCTGAGACTGCAAGAGGCAAAGGCCATCTTCAGAGAATAGGCATTCCTGCTTCATGCTCCGAAGTCAGGAGCTTCTGAGCGGATGAAACAATGGACCCTGAGACCCTCGACTGTAAGTTGATTTAGAATGCCGCCAAAGGTGTGTGTGACGTGTGTGTGCGTGTGCGCACTCCTGCACCTGGGGACGTGTGTGGTACGTGACAGTGACTTTGCGTGTGTGTGCGCGCCTGAGGACGTGTGTGGTTGTGTGTATGTTATGGGTGTGTGTGTGGCCCATGACTCCATGTGTGTGTGCGTGGGGATGTATGTGGAGCAGAGTCAGTGTGTCTGAGCGTGTGTTTGTTTGTACGTGCATGCTTTAGTTTTAAGAATCGTAGAAGCTGTCCTTTAGAAGTCTGAAGTAGTAAACGTTTGTATGGTGTCCCTCACTGTATAATTCAAAATGAAAGTCATCTTCAATCGGCAGAAATCTGGTCCCCCCGGATTCTGATTTTTTCCCCCCAATATTGATTATGTCTTCATTTTACTGATGAGGAATGTAGCTTAGAGAAGTTAAGTGACAGCCAAGGGCATGGAGCTCGCGAGGCCAGTGACAGGACGCGTTCCAAGCGGCGGGGCTCCAGAGGCCTGGAGCCCTGCTCACGACCGCGCGGGGCCTCTCGGCCTGGGGAACAGATTCTGATGGGCCGGGGCCAGTGTGCAGGCTGCCAATGCCGCGGACCCTGGAAGTCGGGTGGAGAGTACCAGACAGCAGACGAGAGTAAAGGGCTGCTCAGAAATCAGTTGGGTTCCTAGATCTTCGATGAGAAAGGAGGCTCACTGCTCACCCCCGATCCCTTTGCTGGTGGCTAAAAGGGACCAAGGCCCACGAGAGCGCTTCTGGGAGCTGCTTGCCAAAACCTGGAACAGGACCGCTCACGACTGGCTCTGCAGCAGGAGTAGAGGAAGGAAACGGCGCCACCTGGTGGACATCCTTGGTAGTGGCAGTAGGAGGGCTAGCAGCCTTGGTATGGGGGAGGCAGGACAAGGTCCAAATGGATGATCGTTTTCACGTGTCTTAAAAATCATTGCTTCATATATTTTATCCATTTTGGGGTTTGTTGTAGGGTGGTAAGTATGGTCTCCGTTACTCCATCCTAACTGGATTGATTCATTGTTTTCTTGTTAATTTTCCCTTGAATGATTTGTAAGCTCTATTGTCTTTGAAGGAAAATTCTCTCTAAATGTTTATTAATCATTTCTAAGTTCATAAGTTTACATGTAATTGGGCCAGTATTCCTATAACAGTCTCAAGAATGAAATAATTGATTAGATTCTTGTCCTCAATACTGAGAAATTTAGCATATTTTACCTCTCTGCTGTTCCAAATTGTGTTTGTGTGTGTGTGTGAGTGTGTGTCTGCACGTGCGCGTGGAACTGTTACTACTATTTCGACAGTTGCTTTAAGATTGTTACATTTACAATGAAAATATAGGTATAAAATTCTTGGATTTAATTGCTCACTACCAGTATTTAATCCCATGTCTTCCCCATTTTTGAGTCATTTACTTCTTTCTCAATCAAAGGGACTCATGATTGGCTAATTTTTTTCAAGCGGTGGGCTTGGAACCCTTATCTGTCTATACGCAGCTTTATGTTCTCCTCATCAACAACCCTCAGCCTCAACACTCAACTCTCCGTATCTAGGGCCCCAAGCCTTGTTTGAGAATATGGCATTGTTCCCATCACCAAAAAAAAAAAAATATATATATATATATATATATACATATATAAAATTGTATAATTAAAGTGCTGCCTTTTTACGACTGGCTAGTCTTGCCTGGTGAATTGATATTAATAAAGAATACGTTAAACTTCCTCCTGCTTTTTGCCGTAAGTCGGCTTCATTTGAAGCATGTTTTTATCGTTTCTCAGACGGGCTTCGGCTTTGAACCACTAAACCATCACCGCACTCTTTTTCTCCATGCTTATTCCTCAAAAAGTGATCTCTCGACCGGAGTAAAGATGCTTCCCGTCAGAGTTGTGTGGCTTCCTGATCCAAAGTCTAAAAGAAGAGAAAAGGAAAAATGCCTGGTTCCGATGGTTCCATTTTGTGAGGTTAGAAATCTAGTTATCCGTGTGGCTGCGGTGGAATCTGTGATATCTTGCCTCAGAGTTTCCTTATTCTGGCTTACTAGTGGAGCCGCACTGGCTGAGGTCATGGCGCTCTGCCCCATGTCAGGATCCTGGTGCTGAGGAAGCCCCTTCCCCACATATCCACCCACTCCTTGTTCTTTTTATCATGCAAACTGGGTGCCAGCTTTGTGGACCGTGCAGCTGGCGGGCAGGATTGCCCCCCCACGCGACGTGTCCCCAGTCCCTCGGCGCAACTCACTGCTATCAGCTAGCTCCAGGAAGGGTGCGAGCTGGCTTCCACTGCCGTCCTTTCCCCTTCCTGTCCAGGCGGGCCCTCCATGTGCTCTAGTCGGCCCGAAACCTTCTCTCATGTGCTGCATACGCTGAAGGAATTCCTCAGCGTTTCCAGCCGCTAGAGGGCGCTCTTCTCCTCTCTTTGGTCCCCTGCAGCGCTTCCAGTGGAAATGTAGGAGGTGGGTAGGGCTTGAGGGTTCTCCGTATCTAGGGGCTCCCGCTCCGGCAGATTCAAACAACTGTGGGTTGAAAATATTCGGGAAAAAACGGAAAGTTTCAAAAAGCAACACTTGAACTTGCCACACACCGGCAACTGCTTACGTAGCATTCATGTTGCCTTACATAGCACGCGTCCTCTAGAGATGACCTCAAGTACACAGGAGGACACGGCGAAAGAGTATGTGACAATGAATTTATGCGTATTTTCATGTATAACTGAAAGATTGTGCTCTGCGATGGGATTCGACACAAAATTGTAAAATGACTATAACTCAAAAAAAAACCATGTATGTATGTAAAAAATAAAGTGCACGGGAGGATCCATGTAATTTCATGTCAGTTGTGTGTCATTTTATAAAAGAGGTGTCAGCATCCATGGATGTTGGCACTTCTGGGGAGTCTTGGAAACATTGCCCCATGCTTACCAAGGGATGACTGGAAGCCCAGGCTCCTTATCCCAGCCTGTCATGTCCCCACGTGGTCTGAATCCTGCCTGTACCACACTCCCCTGGTCACTCTCCTCCAGCCCTCCCAGACTGCCCTCTTCTTCTGGAACAGGCCAAGCTCACTGCACTTCATGTCTGACCTCTAGAAATACCCGTTATATTCTGGGAATGGCTCTACTTCAGTAAGACGGGCTGCATTGCCACTAGAGAAGACAAGATGCAGGGTCCTTAGAAAACTACAAATAGACTTACCTTATGATCCAGTCTTCCAACGCCTGGGGATATGTCAGGAGAACACTCTAATTCAAACTCTCACATTCATCTCAATGCTCACAGCAGCCCTCTTTATAATAGACAGGACGTTGACCCAACCCAAAAGTCCACCTACTGGGGACTGGATAAAGAAGTAGTGGTCTATTTAAGCCGTGGAATACTACTCAGCCATGAAAAAGATGAAACGATGTCTTTTGTTGCAACATAGATGGACACAGAGAGAGTCATTCTGAGTGAAATAAGCCAGAAGAGAGAAAAATGCCATATGATACCACTTCCATGTGGAATGTAAAAAAAAGGCAGAAATGAGCTCAATGTCCATAGAGGAACAAAACCACAGACATAGAGAAACCATCTTATGGTTAGCAGGGAACGAAGGGGTTGGGAAGTGGTAAATATTGGAACTGGAAAATTTCCCCTCTTGCGGAGTGATGGAAATGGTAGCTATCTTGCTTGTTGTGATGCTTTTCTAGGTGCAGACATCTATAAAAATTCATCAAATACTACATGTGAGATATGTCTAATTTACGGAACAGAAGTCGTACCACAATAAAGGTGTTGTAACAAAAAGAGATGGGCTGCATCGTGTCCTATGTTACTATGTGTCTTCAGGGAGTCCTCAAGGGGGCGGTGCTGGCCTTCCCGCCATCACGATGACATGAAGCCCGATCAATCCATCGATGGGAAGAAGATAAGAGCCATGGTCCCATGTGGACCCCAAGCTTAGGCATGGTGCATGGGTGACATTTATCGAGAATCCAGCGAGGTCGTGGCCAGATCTACAGGCCGGGGCAGCAAACCGGGAGTGGCACTGAGGAGCATCGTGGGGCAGAGGCTGGTCTGGGGGCCCGCAGGCTCCTCCCAGGAGGAGCCTCAGTGTTTGGGAGGTGGCTAACGTGCCTGCTTCGTGTCACCAGCAAGTGATGCCACCTGTGGAAAAGCAGCTGGAATCCTGAGCCGGGTCAGCCCTGGGTGATGCGCTACAGGCTCCTACCGGAGGGGGCGCCAGACGGACAGTGACCCAAGCAAGAGGCTGCTGAGTGTCCGGCCTGTGTTTATCATGCTTTCCGTGTCTCACTGCATCTCAGAGTCACCCGGAGGAATTAGGGCGGCCTTTCTTGGCTGATGGCCTCTTGGTTCCTCATCAGGCTGGCAAGCCCCCCAGCCCTATCTGGCCAGACCTCTGCGAGGGCCTTCCCTTGTTCTAACAAAACCCTTCCCACCCTCGCCTGCGGCGAGCTTTTGTTTTTTAATTGATGGCAATGAGGATACCTTCCAGCCTCCTCAGGCCCTTCCTTAGGGCTTCTGCCCTCAGATCCTGGCAAGGGGGCCCCAATATCCCCTCCCCGACTCCTCCACACCCCCGCGCTGCCCTGTGTCCTGCACTACATAGGGTCCTTCTGGCTCTGACACTCCCTCTGGCCACACCCTCAACGTGGTGGTTTCAGCAAGGCCATAGGGACACGCCCATTGGCTCCACACCGTGCTCTGGAAACACAGGACCCCGAGTGCCCTGCCCCAGCAGCCTTGACCCACTTCTAGTTTCTGCACCGGCTCTCCCCGGAGTTCAGCTTCCCAGGACTCACACAGAGGCCAACGGGAAGCTGTTGGCATGGAGGGTATATACAGAGTCCGGATGGGAGGTCTGAGTGTCATCCTGTGAACATCCAAGGCCCCTTGGGGCATGGGATGGACCCAGCTTTGGGAAGAAAAGGATCAGGCTAGTGGTCAGACTGGGAATCTGCTCTCCCCAAACTATCACTTTCTTTACGGCAACTCCCATGAGTCTGGGAATTCTAAAGTGGAGCCTGGCCTTCCCCCTTAGAATGAATGTGTATTTGTAAAGGCAGGAGTTTAGAACCTACTGCACTTCAAATGTTGACATATGTAGGATGGGAATTCCCAGGTACGCCCTGGCCCTCAATTTAAAGGTCTAGGGCAGTTGTGTTGGCTCTGCTGAGACTGCAAGAGGCAAAGGCCATCTTCAGAGAATAGGCATTCCTGCTTCATGCTCCGAAGTCAGGAGCTTCTGAGCGGATGAAACAATGGACCCTGAGACCCTCGACTGTAAGTTGATTTAGAATGCCGCCAAAGGTGTGTGTGACGTGTGTGTGCGTGTGCGCACTCCTGCACCTGGGGACGTGTGTGGTACGTGACAGTGACTTTGCGTGTGTGTGCGCGCCTGAGGACGTGTGTGGTTGTGTGTATGTTATGGGTGTGTGTGTGGCCCATGACTCCATGTGTGTGTGCGTGGGGATGTATGTGGAGCAGAGTCAGTGTGTCTGAGCGTGTGTTTGTTTGTACGTGCATGCTTTAGTTTTAAGAATCGTAGAAGCTGTCCTTTAGAAGTCTGAAGTAGTAAACGTTTGTATGGTGTCCCTCACTGTATAATTCAAAATGAAAGTCATCTTCAATCGGCAGAAATCTGGTCCCCCCGGATTCTGATTTTTTCCCCCCAATATTGATTATGTCTTCATTTTACTGATGAGGACTGTAGCTTAGAGAAGTTAAGTGACGGCCAAGGGCATGGAGCTCGCGAGGCCAGTGACAGGACGCGTTCCAAGCGGCGGGGCTCCAGAGGCCTGGAGCCCTGCTCACGACCGCGCGGGGCCTCTCGGCCGGGGGAACAGATTCTGATGGGCCGGGGCCAGCGTGCAGGCTGCCCATGCCGCGGACTCTGGAAGTCGGGTGGAGAGTACCAGACAGCAGACGAGGGTAAAGGGCTGCTCAGAAATCAGTTGGCTTCCTAGATCTTCGATGAGAAAAGAGGCTCACTGCCCATCCCCGATCCCTTTGCTGGTGGCTAAAAGGGACCAAGGCCCACGAGAGCGCTTCTGGGAGCTGCTTGCCAAAACCTGGAACAGGACCGCTCACGACTGGCTCTGCAGCAGGAGCAGAGGAAGGAAACGGCGCCACCTGGTGGACATCCCTGGTAGTGGCAGTAGGAGGGCTAGCAGCCTTGGTATGGGGGAGGCAGGACAAGGTCCAAGTGGATGATCGTTTTCACGTGTCTTAAAAATCATTGCTTCATATATTTTATCCATTTTGGGGTTTATTGTAGGGTGGTAGATATGGTCTCCGTTACTCCATCCTAGCTGGATTGATTCATAGTTTTACTGTTAATTTTCGAGTTAATGATTTGGAAGCTCTATTGTCTTTGAATGAAAATTCTCTCTAAATGTTTATTAACCATTTCTAAGTTCATAAGTTTACATGTAATTGGGCCAGTATTCCTATAACAGTCTCAAGAATGAAATAATCGATTAGATTCTTGTCCTCAATAATGAGAAATTTAGCATATTTTACCTCTCTGCTGTTCCAAACTGTGTTTGTGTGTGTGTGGGAGTGTGTGTCTGCACGTGCGCGTGGAGCAGTTACTACTATTTCGACAGTTGCTGTAAGATTGTTACATTTACAATGAAAATAAAGGTATAAAGTTCTTGGATTTAATTGCTCACTACCACTATTTAATCCCATGTCTTCCCCATTTTTGAGTCATTTACTTCTTTCTCAATCAAAGGGACTCATGATTGGCAAATTTTTTTCAAGCGGTGGGCTTGGAACCCTTATCTGTCTATACGCAGCTTTATGTTCTCCTAAACAACAACCCTCAGCCTCAACACTCAACTCTCCGTATCTAGGGCCCGAAGCCTTGTTTGAGAATATGGCATTGTTTCCATCACCAAAAGAAAAATAAATGAATAAATAAATAAATAAATAAATGAATAAATAAAATAAAATTTTATATTTAAAGTGCTGCCTTTTTACGACTGGGTAGTCTTGCCTGCTGAATTGATATGAATAAAGAACACCTTAAACTTCCTCCTGCTTTTTGCCGTAAGTCGGCTTCATTTGAAGCATGTTTTTATCGTTTCTCAGACGGGCTTCGGCTTTGAACCACTAAACCATCCCCGCACTCTTTTTCTCCATGCTTATTCCTCAAAAAGTGATCTCTCGACCGGAGTAAAGATGCTTCCCGTCAGAGTTGTGTGGCTTCCTGATCCAAAGTCTAAAAGAAGAGAAAAGGAAAAATGCCTGGTTCCGATGGTTCCATTTTGTGAGCTTAGAGATCTAGTTATCCGTGTGGCTGCGGTGGAATCTGTAATATCTTGCCTCAGAGTTTCCTTATTCTGGCTTACTAGTGGAGCCGCATTGGCTGAGGTCACGGCGCTCTGGCCCATGTCAGGATCCCGGTGCTGAGGCAGCCCCTTCCCCACATATCCACCCACTCCTTGTTCTTTTGATCATGCAAACTGGGTGCCAGCTGTGTGGACCGTGCAGTTGGCGGCCAGGATTGCCCCGCCACGCGACGTGTCCCCAGTCCCTCGGCGCCCCTCACTGCTACCAGCTAGCTCCAGGAAGGGTGCGAGCTGGCTTCCACTGCCGTCCTTCCCCCTTCCTGTCCAGGCGGGCCCTCCATTTGCGCTAGTCTGCCCGAAACCTTCTCTCCTGCGTTGCATACGCTGAAGGAATTCCTCAGCGTTTCCAGCCTCTAGAGGGCGCTCTTCTCCTCTCTTTGGTCCCCTGCAGCGCTTCCAGTGGAATTTTAGGAGGTGGGAAGGGCTTGAGGGTTCTCCGTATCTAGGGGCTCCCGCTCCAGCAGATTCAACCAACTGTGGGTTGAAAATATTCGGGAAAAAACGGAAAGTTTCAAAAAGCAACACCTGAACTTGCCACACACCGGCAACTGCTTACGTAGCATTCACGTTGCCTTACATAGCACGCGTCCTCTAGAGATGACCTCAAGTACACAGGAGGACACGGCGAAAGAGTATGTGACAATGAATGTATGCGTATTTTCATGTATAACTGAAAGATTGTGCTCTGCGATGGGATTCGACACAAAATTGTAAAATGACTATAACTCAAAAAAAAAAATACATGTATGTATGTAAAAAATAAAGTACACGGGAGGATCCATGTAACTGCATGTCAGTCCTGTGTCATTTTATAAAAGAGGCGTCAGCATCCATGGATGTTGGCATCTCCTGGGAGTCCTGGAACCAGTGCCCCAGGCTTACCGAGGGATGACTGGAAGCCCAGGCTCCTTATCCCAGCCTGTCATGTCCCCACGTGGTCTGAATCCTGCCTGTACCACACTCCCCTGGTCACTCTCCTCCAGCCCTCCCAGACTGCCCTCTTCTTCTGGAACAGGCCAAGCTCACTGCACTTCATGTCTGACCTCTAGAAATACCCGTTATATTCTGGGCACGGCTCTGCTTCAGTAAGACGGGCTGCATTGCCACTAGAGAAGACAGGATGCAGGGTCCTTAGAAAACTACAAATGGACTTACCTTATGATGCAGCCTTCCCACGCCTGGGGACATGTCAGGAGGAAAGTCTAATACAAACATTCACATGCACACTCAATGCTCACAGCAGAACTATTTATAATCGCCAGGACGTGGAACCAAACCAAACGTCCATCGACTGGTGACTGGAGAAAGAAGAAGTGGTCTATTTATGCCATGGGATACTACACAGCCATGACGAAAGCATAAAGTGATGCCATTTGCAGCAAAATGGATGGACACAGAGATAGTCATTCTGAGTCAAGTAAGTAAGCCAGAAGAGAGAAAAGTGCCATATGATAACACTTGCATCCGGAATCTAAAAAGTAGACAGAAATGAACTTAACTACAAAAGAGGAACAGACCCAGAGATCTAGAGAAACCAACTTATAGTTAGCAGGGAAGGAAGGGGGTGGGAAGGGGTAAATATGGGGATTGGAAAATTGCCCCTCTTGGGGAATGATGGAAATGGTAGCTAACTTGATTGTGGTGATGGATTTCTAGGGGGGAGTCATGTATAAAAATTTATCAAATACTCCATGGGAGATGCGTCTAGTTTACGGAACAGAAATCGTACCAAAATCAAGATGTTTTAAAAAAAAAAGACATGGGCTGCATTGTGTTCTATGTTTCTATGTGTCTTCAGGGAAGCCTCAAGAGGGCGGTGCTGGCCTTCCCGCCAACATGATGACATGAAGGCCGAACAATGAATCGATGGGAAGATGATAAGAGTCATGATCCCATGTGGTCCGCAAGCTTAGTCATGGTGCTTGGTTGACATTTATCGAGAATCCAGCGAGGTTGCGGCCAGAGCTAGAGGCCGGGGCAGCAAAGCGGGAGTGGCTGTAAGGAGCATCGTGGTGCAGAGGCTGGACTGGGGGCCCGCAGGCTCCTCCTGGGACGTGGCTAACGTGCCTGCTTCGTGTCACCAGCAAGTGATGCCACGTGTGGACAATGAGCTGGAATCCTGAGCCGGGTCAGCCCTGGGTGATGCGCTAAAGGCTCCTACCAGAGGGGGCGCCAGACGGACAGTGACCCAAGCAACAGGCTGCTGAGTTTCCGGCCTGTGTTTATCGTGCTTTCCGTGTCTCACTGCATTTCAGTGTCACCTGGAGGAATTCGGGAGGTCTTTAGAGGCTGATGGCCTCTCGGTACCTCATCAGCCTGGCAAGCCCCCCAGGCCTCACTGGCCAGACCCTGTGGAGCGCCTTCCCTTGTTCTAACAAAATCCTTCCCACCCTCACCAGTGGTGAGCTTTTGTTATTTTAATTGATGGGAATGAGGATACCTTCCAGCCTCCTCAAGCCCTAACTTAGGGCTTCTGCCCCTAGACCATGCCATGCTCCACCCTACCCTGTGTCCTGCAGTCCAGAGGGTCTCTCTGGCCCTGAGACTGCCTCTGGCCACGCCCTACACTGGGTGGAGGCAGCAGGGCGAAGGGGACACGCCCATTGGCTCCACCCTGTTCTCTGGAAACCCAGGATCCCGTATGACCTACCCCAGCAGCCTTGACCCACTTCGAGGTTCTGCACCTGCTCTCCCCAGAGTTCAGCTTCCCAGGACTCACACAGAGGCCAACGGGCAGCTGTTGGCATGGAGGGTATGGACATAGCCCAAATGGGATTTCTGAGTGTCCCCTTGTGCACATCCAAGAGCCCTTGTGGCATGGGATGGACCCAGCATTGGGAATCAAAGGGTCAGGCTAGTGGTCAGACTGCGAATCGGCTCTCCCAACACTGTCACTTTCATTGCAGGACTCCCCTGAGTCTGGGAATTCTAAAGTGGAGCCTGGCCTTCCCCCTTAGAATGAATGTGTATTTGTAAAGGCAGGAGTTTAGAACCTACTGCACTTCTAATGTTGACATATGTAGGATGGGAACTCCCAGGTATGCTCTGGCCCTGCACTTCCAAAGGTCCAGAGCACTTCTGTTGGCTCTGCTGATAATGCAAGTGGCAAAGACCATCTGCAGAGAGGAGGGGCTCCTGCTTCATGCTCCGAAGTCAGGAGCTTCTGAGCGGATGAAACAATGGACACTGAGACCCTCGAGTGTAAGTTGATTTAGAATGACACCAGAGGAGTGTGTGACGTGTGTGTTCGTGTGCGCACGCCTGCACCTGGGGACGTGTGTGGTACGTGACTGAGGCTTTGCGTGTGTGTGCGCGCCTGAGGACGTGTGTGGTTGTGTGTATGTTATGGGTGTGTGTGTGGTCCATGACTCCATGTGTGTGTGTGTGGGGATGCATATGGAACAGAGTCAGTGTATCTGCGCGTGTGTTTGTGTGTACGTGCATGCGTTAGTTTTAAGAATCGTAGAAGCTGTTCTTTAGAAGTCTGAAGTAGTAAACATTTGTATGGTGTCCCTCAATGTATAATTCAAAATGAAAATCATCTTCAATCGGCAGAAATTTGGTCCCCCCGGATTCTGATTTTTTTCCCCCCATATTGATTATGTCTTCATTGTACTGATGAGGAAAGTAGCTTAGAGAAGTTAACTGACTCAGCCAAGGGCATAGAGCTCGCGAGCCGAGGGCCAGGACGCAGCCAAAGCGGCGCGGCTCCAGAGGCCTGGAGCCCTGCTCAGGACCACGCGGGGCCTCTCGGCCGGGCGAACAGTTTCTAATGGGCCGGGGACAGCATGCAGGCTGCCCATGCCGTGGACTCTGGAAGTCGGGTGGAGAGTACCAGACAGCAGACGAGGGTAAAGGGCTGCTCAGAAATCAGTTGGCTTCCTAGATGTTTGATGAGAAAGGAGGCTCACTGCTCATCCGCGATCCCTTTGCTGGTGGCTAAAAGGGACCAAGGCCCACGAGAGCGCTTCTGGGAGCTGCTTGCCAAAACCTGGAACACGACCGCTGACGACTGGCTCTGCAGCATGAGCAGAGGGGTTCCTAGATCTTCGATGAGTAAGGAGGCTCACTGCTCATCCGCGATCCCTTTGCTGGTGGCTAAAAGGGAACAATGCTCATAAGAGCGCTTCTGGGAGCTGCCTGCCAAAACCTGGAAAAGGACCGCTGACGACTGGCTCTGCAGCTGGAGCAGAGGAAGGAAACGGCGCCACCAGGTGAACATCCTTGATAGTGGCAGTAATAGGCTAGCAGCCTTGGTATGGGGGAAGCAGGACCAGGTCCAAGTGGATGATCATTTTCACGTGTCTTAAAAATCATTGCTTCATATATTTTATCCATTTTGGGGTTTATTATAGGGTGGTACATATGGCCTACGTTACTCAATTTAGCTGGATTGATTCATTGTTTTATTGTGGGTTTTCATTTAATGATTTGGAAGCTCTATTGTCTTTGAATGAAAATTCTCTCTAAATGTTTATAAATCACCTCTAAGTTCATAGTTTACACATAATTGGGCCAGAATTCGTATAACAGTCTCAAGAATGAAATAACCGAATAGATCTTGTCCTCAATAATGAGAAATTTAGCATTTTTTTCCTCTCTAATGTTCCAAATTGTGTGTGTTTGTGTGTGTGTGTGTGTTTGTGCGTACGTTTGCTACAGTTACTACTATTTAGGCTGTTGCTCTAAAATTGTTACATTAATAATGAAATTATAGGTATAAAGTTCTTGGATTTAATTGCTCACTACCAATATTTAATCCCATGTCTTTAACATTTTTGAGTAATTTTTATTTTCTCAATCAAAGGGACTCAAGACTGGGTAAATATTTTCAAGCGGTGGGATTGGAACCCTTACCTCTCTTACGCAGATTTACGTTCTCCTCATCAACAACCCTCAGCATCAACAGTCAACTCTCCGTATCTAGTTCCACAAGCATTATTTGAGAATATGCCATTGTTTACATCACACACACACAAAAGATTCCTATAATTAAAGTGCTGCATTTATACACTGGCTAGTTTTGTCTGGTGAATGGATATAATTAAAGAATTCCTTAGACTTCTTCCTGCTTTTTGCCATAACTCGGCTTCATTGAGATGCATGTTTTTACCATTTCTAAGACGGGCTTGCCCTTTGAACCACTAAACCATCACCGCACTCTTTTTCTCCATGCTTATTCTTCCAAAAGCCAGCTCTCGACAAGAGTAAAGATGCTTCCCGTCAGAGATGTGTGGCTTCCTGTCCCAAGGTCCAAAAGAAGAGAAAAGGAAAGATGCCTGGTTCCGATGGTTCCATTTTATCAGCGTAGAGTTCTAGTTATCAGTGTGGCTGCAGTGGAATCTGCAATATCTTGCCTCAGAGTTTCCTTTTTCTGGCTTACTAGGGGAGCCGCTTTAGCTGAGGTCACGGCGCTCTGGCCCTTGTAAGGATCCTGGTGCTGAGGCAGCCCCTTCCCCACACAACCACTCACTCCTTTTGCTTTTGATCGTGCAAACTGGGTGCCAGCTGTTTGGACCGTGCAGATTGCGTCCAGAATTGCCCCCCAATCGGCGTGACCCCAGTCCCTCGGCGTCGATCACTGCTTACAGCTAGCTCCAGGAAAGGTGCGAGCTGGCTTCCACTGACGTCCTTCCCCCTTCCTGTCCAAGGCAGGCCCTCCTTTTGCGCTAGTCTGCCAGAAACCTTCTCTCCTGCGCTGCCTAGGCTGCAGGGATGCCTCAGCGTTTCCAGCCGCTAGAGGGTGCTCTTCTCCGCTCTTTGGACACCTGCAGTGCTTACAGTGGAAATTAAGAAGGTGGGAATGGCTTGAGGGTTCTACGTATCTAGGGGCTCCAGATCCAGCAGATTCAACCAATTGTGTGTTGAAAATATTCGGGAAAAAAAGAGAAAGTTTCAAAAAGCTACACTTGAGCTTGCCACACACTGGCAACTGCTTACGTAGAATTCACGTTGCCTTACATACCACGCGTCCTCTAGAGATGATTTCAAGTACACAGGAGGAGATGGCGAAAGAGAATGTGACAGTGAATGTATGCGTATGATCATGTATAACTGAAAGATTGTGCTCTACGCTGTAATTCGATACAACATTGTAAAATGACTGTAAGTCGAAAAAAATGTTTGTATGTAAAAAATAAAGTACACGGGAAGATGCTTGCAATTGCATGTCAGTCCTGGGTAATTTTATAAAAGAGGCGTCAGCATCCATGGATGTTGGCATCTGTGGGGAGTCCTGGAAACAGTGCCCCATGGTTACCAAGGGATGACTGGAAGCCCAGGCTCCTTATCCCAGCCTGTCATGTCCCCACGTGTTCTGAATCCTGTCTGTACCACACTGCCCTGGTCACTCTCCTCCAGACCTGCCAGAACGCCCTCTCCATCTGGAACCTGCCAAGCTCACTGCACTTCATGTCTGACCTCTAGAAATACCCGTTAATTTCAGGGCATGGCTCTGCTTCAGTAAGACGGGCTGCATTGCCACTAGAGAAGACAGGATGGAGGTTCCTTAAAAAACTACAAATGGACTTACCTTATGATGCAGCCTTCCCACGCCTGGGGACATGTCAGGAGGAAAATCTAATACAAAGAGTCACATGCACACTTAATGCTCACAGCAGCCCTATTTATAATCGCCAGGACGTGGAACCAAACCAAACGTCCATCGACTGGTGACTGGAGAAAGAAGAAGTGGTCTATTTTTGCCATGGGATACTACACAGCCATGACGAAAGCATAAAGCGATGCCATTTGCAGCAACATGGATGGACACAGAGATAGTCATACTGAGTCAAGTAAGTAAGCCAGAAGAGAGAAAAGTGCCATATGATACCACTTGCATCCGGAATCTAAAAAATAGACAGAAATGAACTTAACGACAAAAGAGGAACAGACCCAGAGATCTAGAGAAACCAACTTATGGTTAGCAGGGAGGGAAGGGGGTGGGAAGGGGTAAATATGGGAATTGGAAAATTGCCCCTCTTGGGGAGTGATGGAAATGGTAGCTACCTTGATTGTGGTGATGGATTTCTAGGGGGGAGACATGTATGAAAATTTACCAAATACTCCATGGGTGATGCGTCTAGTTTACGGAACAGAAATTGTACCAAAATCAAGATGTTTTAAAAAAAAAAGACATGGGCTGCATTGTGTCCTATGTTTCTATGTGTCTTCAGGGAAGCCTCAAGAGGGCGGTGCTGGCCTTCCCGCCAACATGATGACATGAAGCCCGAACAATGCATCGATGGGAAGATGATAGGAGTCATGATCCCATGTGGACCGCAAGCTTAGTCATGGTGCATGGGTGACATTTATCGAGAATCCAGCGAGGTTGCGGCCAGAGCTAGAGGCCGGGGCAGCAAAGCGGGAGTGGCTCTAAGGAGCATCGTGGTGCAGAGGTTGGACTGGGTGCCCGCAGGCTCCTCCCAGTAGGAGCCTCAGTTTTTGGGATGTGGCTAACGTGCCTGCTTCGTGTCACCAGCAAGTGATGCCACCTGTGGAAAATGAGCTGGAATCCTGAGCCGGGTCAGCCCTGGGTGATGCACTAAAGGCTCCTACCAGTGGGGGCGCCAGACGGACAGTGACCCAAGCAACAGGCTGCTGAGTTTCCGGCCTGTGTTTATCGTGCTTTCCGTGTCTCACTGCATTTCAGTGTCACCTGGAGGAATTCGGGAGGTCTTCAAAGGCTGATGGCCTCTCGGTTCCTCATCAGCCTGGCAAGCCCCCCAGGCTTAACTGGCCAGACCCTGTGGAGCGCCTTCCCTTGTTCTAACAAAATCCTTCCCACCCTCACCTGCGGTGAGCTTTTGTTATTTTAATTGATGGCAATGAGGATACCTTCCAGCCTCCTCAAGCCCTAACTTAGGGCTTCTGCCCCTAGACCCCGCCATGCTCCACCCTACCCTGTGTCCTGCAGTCCAGAGGGTCTCTCTGGCCCTGAGACTGCCTCTGGCCACGCCCTCCACGGGGTGGAGGCAGCAGGGCCAAGGGGACACGCCCATTGGCTCCACCCTGTTCTCTGGAAACCCAGGACCCCGTATGCCCTACCCCAGCAGCCTTGACCCACTTCGAGGTTCTGCACCTGCTCTCCCCAGAGTTCAGCTTCCCAGGACTCACACAGAGGCCAATGGGCAGCTGTTGGCATGGAGGGTATGGACAGAGCCCGAATGGGAGTTCTGAGTGTCCCCCTGTGCACATCCAAGTCCCCTTGTGGCATGGGATGGACCCAGCATTGGGAAACAAAGGGTCAGGCTAGTGGTCAGACTGCGAATCGGCTCTCCCAACACTGTCACTTTCATTGCAGGACTCCCCTGAGTCTGGGAATTCTAAAGTGGAGCCTGGCCTTCCCCCTTAGAATGAATGTGTATTTGTAAAGGCAGGAGTTTAGAACCTACTGCACTTCTAATGTTGACATATGTAGGATGGGAACTCCCAGGTATGCTCTGGCCCTGCACTTCCAAAGGTCCAGAGCACTTCTGTTGGCTCTGCTGATAATGCAAGTGGCAAAGACCATCTGCAGAGAGGAGGGGCTCCTGCTTCATGCTCCGAAGTCAGGAGCTTCTGAGCGGATGAAACAATGGACACTGAGACCCTCGAGTGTAAGTTGATTTAGAATGACACCAGAGGAGTGTGTGACGTGTGTGTTCGTGTGCGCACGCCTGCACCTGGGGACGTGTGTGGTACGTGACTGAGGCTTTGCGTGTGTGTGCGCGCCTGAGGACTTGTGTGGTTGTGTGTATGTTATGGGTGTGTGTGTGATCCATGACTCCATGTGTGTGTGTGGGGATGCATATGGAACAGAGTCAGTGTATCTGCGCGTGTGTTTGTGTGTACGTGCATGCATTAGTTTTAAGAATCGTAGAAGCTGTCCTTTAGAAGTCTGAAGTAGTAAACATTTGTATGGTGTCCCTCAATGTATAATTCAAAATGAAAATCATCTTCAATCGGCAGAAATTTGGTCCCCCCGGATTCTGATTTTTTTCCCCCATATTGATTATGTCTTCATTGTAATGATGAGGAAAGTAGCTTAGGGAAGTTAACTGACTCAGCCAAGAGCATAGAGCTCACGAGCCGAGGTCCAGGACGCAGTCCAAGCGGCGCGGCTCCAGAGGCCTGGAGCTCTGCTCAGGACCGCGTGGGGCCTCTCGGCCGGGGGAACATTTTCTGAATGGCCGGGGCCAGCGTGAAGTCTGTCCATGTCGTGGACTCTGGAAGTCGTGTGGAGAGATCCAGACAGCAGACAAGGGTAAAGGGCTGCTCAGAAATCAGTTGGGTTCCTAGATCTTTGATGAGTAAGTAGGCTCACTGCTCATCCCCGATCCCTTTGCTAGTGGCTAAAAGGACCAAGGCCCACAAGAGCGCTTCTGGGAGCTGCCTGCCAAAACCTGGAACAGGACCGCTCACGACTGGCTCTGCAGCAGGAGCAGAGGTATGAAACGGCCCCATCTGCTGAACATCCTTGGTAGTGGCAGTAGGAGGCTAGCAGCCTTGGTATGGGGGAGCCAGGATGAGGTCCATGTGGATGATCATTTTCACTTGTCTTTAAAATCATTGCTTCATATATTTTATCCATTTAGGTTTTTATTATAGGGTGGTATATATGGTCTCCGTTACTCCATCTTAGCTGGATTGATTCATAGTTTTACTGTTAATTTTCGAGTTAATGATTTGGAAGCTCTATTGTCTTTGAATGAAAATTCTCTCTAAATGTTTATAAATCACCTCTAAGTTCATAGTTTACAGATAATTGTGCCTGAATTCTTATAACAGACTCAAGAATGAAATAATCGAATAGATCTTGTATTCAATAATGAGAAATTTAGCTTTTTTTTCCTCTCTACTTTTCCAAATTGCGTGTGTGTTTGTGTTTGTGTGTGTTTGTGCGTGCACGTGCTACAGTTACTACTATTTAGACAGTTGCTCTAAAATTGTTACATTAACAATGTATATATTTTTATAAATTCTTGGATTTAATTGATATCTACCACTATTTAATCCCATGTCTTTAACAGTTTTGAGTTATTTCTATTTTCTCAATCAAAGGACTCAAGACTGGGTAATTATTTTCAAGCTGTGGGATTGGAACCCTTACCTCTCTTACGCAGATTTACGTTCTCCTCATCAACAACCCTCAGCATCAACAGTCAACTCTCCATATGTAGGGCCACAAGCATTGTTTCAGAATATTTCATTGTTTACATCACAAAAAAAATTTTCGTATAATTAAAATGCTGCCTTTATTCACCTGCTAGTCTTTTCTGGTGAATGGATATAATTAAAGAATTCCTTAAACTTCCTCCCGCTTTTTGCCATAACTCAGCTTCATTGAGAAGCATATTTTTACCGTTTCTCAGACGGACTTCCGCTTTGAACCACTAAACCATCACCGCACTCTTTTTCTCCATGCTTATTCTTCAAAAAGCCAGCTCTCGACAAGAGTAAAGATGCTTCCCGTCAGAGATGTGTGGCTTCCTGTCCCAAGGTCCAAAAGAAGACAAAAAGAAATATGCCTGGTTCCGATGGTTCCATTTTATCTGCGTAGGGTTCTAGTTATCAGTGTGGCTGTGGTGGAATCTGCAATATCTTGCCTCAGAGTTTCCTTTATCTGGCTTACTAGGGGAGCTGCTTTAGCAGAGGTCATGGCGCTCTGGCCCTTGTAAGGATCCTGGTGCTGAGGCAGCCCCTTCCCCACACAACCACTCACTCCTTTTGCTTTTGATCGTGCAAACTGGGTGCCAGCTGTGTGGACCTTGCTGATGGCGTCCAGAATTGCCCCCCAATCGACGTGACCCCAGTCCCTCGGCATCGATCACTGCTAACAGCTAGCTCCAGGAAAGGTGTGAGCTGGCTTCCACTGACGTGTCCAGGCAGGCCCTCCTTTTGCGCTAGTCCACCAGAAACATACTCTCCTGTGCTGCCTAGGCTGCAGGGATGCCTCAGCGTTTCCAGTCGCTTGAGGGTGCTCTTCTCCTCTCTTTGGACCCCTGCAGTGCTTACAGTGGAAATTAAGAAGGTGGGAATGGCTTGAGGGTTCTACGTATCTAGGGGCTCCAGATCGAGCAGATTCAACCAATTGTGTGTTGAAAATATTCGGGAAAAAAAGAGAAAGTTTCAAAAAGCTACACTTGAACTTGCCACACACTGGCAACTGCTTGCGTAGTATTCACGTTGCCTTACATACCACGCGTCCTCTAGAGATGATTTCAAGTACACAGGAGGAGATGGCGAAAGAGAATGTGACAATGAATGTATGCATATGATCATGTATTACTGAAAGATTGTGCTCTATGCTGTAATTCGATACAACATTGTAAAATGACTGTAATTGGAAAAAAATATTTGTATGTAAAAAATATCTACATGGGAATTTGCATGTAATTGCATGCCAGTCCTGTGTCATTTTATAAAAGATGTGTCAGCATCCATGGATGTTGGCATCTTTGGGGCGTCCTGGAACCAATGCCTCATGGTTACCAAGGGATGACTGGAAGCCAAGGCTCCTTATCCCAGCCTGTCATGTCCCCACGTGGTCTGAATCCTGTCTGTACCAAACTCCCCTGGTCACCCTCTTCCAGACTTGCCAGAATGCCCTCTTCTCCTGGAACATGCCAAACTCACTGCACTTCATGTCTGACCTGTAGAAATACCCATTAATTTCAGAGAATGGCTCTGCTTCAGTAAGAAGGGCTGCATTGCCTCTAGAGAAGACAGGATAGAGGTTCCTTAAAACACTACAAATGGGCTTACCTTATGATGCAGCCTTCCCATGCCTGGGGACATGTCAGGTGGAAAGTCTAATTCAAACAGTCACATGCACACTCAATGCTCACTGTAGCCCTAGTTATAATCGCCAGGATGTGGAACCAACCCAAACGTCCATCGACTGGTTACTGGAGAAAGAAATAGTGGTATATTTGTGCCATTGAATACTACTTAGCCATGAGAAATTATAAAGCAATGCCATTTGCGGCAACATGGATGGAAACAGAGATAGTCATTCTGAGTCAAGCAAGTAAGCCAGAAGACAGAAAAGTGCCATATGATACCACTTGCATGCGGAATCTAAGAAATAGACACAAATGAACTTAACGTTAAAAGAGGAACAGACACAGAGACCTAGAGTAAACAACTTATGATTAGCAGGGAGGGAAGGGGGTGGGAAGTGGTAAATATGGGAATTGAAAAATTGCCCCTCTTGGGGAGTGATGGAAATGGTAGCTACCTTGATTGTGGTGATGAATTTCTGGGTGTAGTCATGTCCGGAAATTTATCAAATACTCCATGGTAGATGCGTCTAATTTACGGAACAGAAATCGTACCATAATGAAGGTGTTTTTAAAAAAAGGCATGGGCTGCATTGTGTCCTATGTTTCTATGTGTCTTCAGGGAGGCCTCAAGAGGGCGGTGCTGGGCTTCGCAACAACACGATGACATGAAGCCCGAACAATCCATCGATGGGAAGAAGATAAGTGTCATGATCCCATATGGACTGCAAGCTTAGGCATAGTTCATGGGTGACATTTATCGAGAATCCAGCGAGGTTGCGGCCAGAGCTAGAGACCAGGGCAGCAAAGCGGTAGTGGCAATAAAGTGCATCGTTTTGCAGAGGCTGAATTTGGGGTCCGCAGGCTCCTCCCAGGAGGAGCCTCAATGTTTGGGATGTTACTAACGTGTCTGCTTCGTGTCACCAGCAAGTGATGCCACCTGTGGAAAATGAGCAGGAATCCTGAGACGCGTCAGCCCTGGATGATGCACTAAAGTCTCCTATTAGAGGGGGCGCCAGACGGACAGTGACACAAGCAACATGCTGCTGAGTTTCTGGCCTGTGTTTATCATGCTTTCCGTGTCTCACTGTGTTTCAGTGTCACCCGGAGAAATTCGGGAGTTCTTTAGAGGCTGATGGCCTCTCGGTTCCTCATCAGCCTGGCAAGCCCCCTAGGCCTCACTGGCCAGACCCTTGGGAGCACCTTCCCTTGTTCTAACAATATTCTTCCCACCCTCGCCTTTGGTGAGCTTTTGTTATTTTAATTGATGGGTATGAGGATACTTTCCTGCCTCCTCACTCCCTACCTTATTGCTTCTGCCTCTAGACGCATCCATGGCCCTCCCTACACTTGTTCCTGCAGTGCAGGGTGTCCCTCTGTCCCTGAGACAGCCTCTGTCCACGCCCTGTACGGGTTGGGGAGCAGGGCCAAGGGGACACGCCCATTGGCTCCACACTGTTCTCTGGAAATCCAAGATCCCGTATGCCCTGCCCCAGCAGCCTTGACCCATTTCTAGTTTCTGCACCGGCTCTCCCAGGAGTTCTGCATCCCAGGACTCACACTGAGGCCAACAGGAATCTGTTGGCTTGGAGGGCATATACAGAGCCCGGATGGGAGGTCTGAGTGTCATCCTGTGAACATCCAAGCCCCCTTGAGGCATTGGATGGACTCAGCATTGGGAAGAAAATGGTCAGGCTAGTGCTCAGACTGGGAATCTGCTCTCCCCAAACTATCACTTTCTTTACGGCAACTCCCATGAGTCTGGGAATTGTAAAGTGGAGCCTGGTCTTCCCCATTAAAATGAATGTGAATTTGTAAATGCAGGTGTTTAGAAACTTCTGCACTTCTAATGTTGACATATGTAGGAATTGAATTCCCAGTTATGCTCTGGCCCTCACTTTTAAAGGTCCAGTGCAGTTGTGTTGGCTCTGCTGAGACTGCAAGAGGCAAAGACCATCTCCAGAGAGGAAGCGTTCCTGCTTCATGCTCCGAAGTCAGGAGCTTCTGAGCGGATGAAACAATGGACCCTGAGACCCTCGACTGTAAGTTGATTTAGAATGCCGCCAAAAGTGTGTGTGACGTGTGTGTGCGTGTGCGCACTCCTGCACATGGGGACGTGTGTGGTACGTGACTGTGACTTTGCATGTGTGTGCTCGCCTGAGGACGTGTGTAGTTGTGTGTATGTTATGGGTGTGTGTGTGGTCCATGACTCCATGTGTGTGTGCGTGGGGATGTATGTGGAATAGATTCAGTGTATCTGCATGTGTGTTTGTGTGTACTTGCATGCATTAGTTTTAAGAATCGTAGAAGTTGTCCTTTAGAAGTCTGAATTAGTAAACGTTTGTATGGTGTCCCTCATGTATAATTCAAAATGAAAATCATCTTCAATCGGCAGAAATTTGATCCCCCCGGATTCTGATTTTTTTCCCCCATATTGTTTATGTCTTCATTGTACTGATGAGGAAATTAGCTTAGAGAAGTTAACTGACTCAGCCAAGTGCATAGAGCTCACGAGCCGAGGGCCGGGACACAGTCCAAGCGGCGTGGCTCCTGAGGCCTGGAGCCCTGCTCAGTACCGCGTGGCGCCTCTCAGCCGGGGGAACATTTTCTGATGGCCCGGGGCAAGTGTGCAGTCTGCCCATGCTGTGGACTCTGGAAGTCGTCTGGGGAGTACCAGACAGCAGACAAGGGTAAAGGGCTGCTCAGAAATCAGTTGGGTTCCTAGATTTTCGATGAGTTAGGAGGCTCTCTGCTCATCCCCATTCCCTTTGCTGGTAGCTAAAAAGGACCAAGGCCCACAATAGCGCTTCTGGGAGCTGCCTGCCAAAACCTTGGATAGGAACGCTCACGACTGGCTCTGCAGCAGGAGCTGAGGAAGGAAACGGCCCCACCAAATGGACATCCTTGGTAGTGGCAGTAGGAGGCTAGCAGCCTTGGTATGGGGGAGTCAGGATGAGGTCCAAGTGGATGATCATTTTCACTTGTCGTTAAAATCATTGCTTCATATATTTTATCCATTTTGGGGTTTATTATAGGGTAGTATATATGGTCTCCGTTACTCCATCTTATCTAGATTGATTCATTGTTTTATTGTTAATTTTCCATTTAATGATTTGGAACCTCTTTTGTCTTTGAATGAAAATTCTCTCTAAATTTTTATAAATCACCTCTAAGTTCATTTGTTTACATGTTATTGGGCCAGAATTCCTATAACAGTCTCAAGAATGAAATAATCGATTAGATCTTGTCCCCAATAATGAGAAATTTAGCATATTTTACCTCTCTGCTGTTCCAAATTGTGTGTGTATTTGTGTGTTTGTGTGTGCGCGTGCTACAGTTACTACTATTTAGACAGTTGCGCTAAGATTGTTACATTAACAATGAAAATATAGGTATAAAATTCTTGGATTTAATTGCTCACTACTTCTATTTAATCCCATGTCTTTCCCATTTTTGAGTTATTTACTTCTTTCTCACTCAAAGGGACTCATGGTTGGGTAATTTTTTTCAAGCGGTGGGATTGGAACCCTTTCCTGTCTATACGCAGATTTACGTTCTTCTCATCAACATCCCTCAGCCTCAACACTCAACTCTCCGTATCTAGGGCCAGAAGCCTTGTTTTAGAATATGGCATTGTTTCCATCACACAATAAAAGAATTCCTATAATTAAAATGCTGCGTTTATCCACTGGCTGGTCTTGTCTGGTGAATGGATATAATTAAATAATTCCTTAAATTCCTCGTGCTTTTTGCCATAGCTCGGCTTCATTTAGAAGAATGTTTTTACCGTTTCTCAGACAGGCTTCCTCTTTAAACTGCTAAATCATCACCGTACTCTGTTTCTCCTTGCTTATTCCTGGAAAAGTGGATCTCTCTAATGGAGTAAAGATGGTTTCTGTTAGAAAAGTGTGGCTCCCTGTCCAAAGGTCAAAATGAAGAGAAAAGGGAAAATTCCTGTTTCTGATTCTTCCATTCTGTTAGAATAGAGTTCTAGCCCTCTGTGTGGGCTGCGGTGGAATCTGCAATATGCTGCCTCAGAGTTTCCTTTTTCTGGCTTACTAGGGGAGCCGCATTAGCTGAGGTCGCGGCCCTCAGGCCCTTGTCAGGATACCTGTGCTGAGGCTGCCCCTTCACTCCACCCCCACTCCTTGTCATTTTGATCCTGCCAACTGGGTGCCTGCTTTGTGAACCCTGCACCTGGCGGCCAGGATTGCCCCCCACGCGATGTGTCCCCAGTTCCTCGGCGTCCCTCACTGCTACCAGCTATCTCCAGGAAGGGTGCGAGCTGGCTTCCACTGCTGTCCTTCATCCTTCCTGAGCAGGCGGCCCTCCTTTGCTCTAGTCGGCCCGAAACCTTCTCTACTGCACTTCATACGCTGAAGGAACTCCTCAGCGTTTTCAGCCGCTAGAGGGCGCTCTTCTCTTGTCTCTGGTCTCCTTCAGGTATTACAGTGGGAATTTCGGATGTGTGACGGGCTTGGGGGTTCTCCATATCTAGGGGCTCCCGATCCAGCCGATTCAGCCAATTGTGGGTTGAGAATATTCGGGAAAAAAGAGAAAGTTTCAAAAAGCAACCCTTGAAATTGCCACACACCGGCAACTGCTTACACAGCATTCACATTGACTTTCATACCGTGAGTCAACTAGAGATGATTTACAGTACACAGGAAGAAACAGCGAAACAGAATTTGACAATGAATGTATGCGTATGTTCATGTATAACTGAAAAATTGTGCTGTAGACTGGAATTCGACACACTGTTAAATGACTATAACTCGAAAAATAAAATGTTTCTGGGTATAAAATAAAGTACACAGGAGGATGCATGTCATTCCATGTAAGCCCTATGTCATTTTCTACAAGACACGTCAGCATCCATGGATGTTGACATGTGTGGGGAGTCCTGGGACCAGTGCCCCATGGTTACCAAGGCATGACTGGAATCTCAGGCTCCTTATCCCAGCCTGTCATGTCCCCACGTGGTCTGAACCCTTCCTTACCACACTCCCCTGGTCACTCTCCTCCATCCCTGCCAGACTGCCCTCTTCTTTTGGTACAGGCCAAGCTCATAGCACATCATGTCTGACCTCTAGAAATACCCGTTACTTTCTGAGCATGGCTCAGCTTCAATAAGACGGGCTGCATTGCCACTAGAGAAGACAGGATGGAGGGTCCTTAGAAAAGTACAAATGGACTTACCTTATGATCCAGCCTTCCCACGCCTGGGGACATGTCAGGAGGAAAGTCTAATACAAACAGTCACATGCACACTCAATGCTCACAGCAGCCCTATTTATAATGGCCAGGACATGGAACCAACCCAAACGTCCATCGACTGGGGACTGGATAAAGAAACAGTGGTCTATTTCTGCCGTGGAATACTACTCAGCCAAGAAAAAGGATGACAAGATGCCATTTGCGGCAACATGGATGGACACAGAGATAGTCATTCTGAGCGAAGTAAGCCAGAAGAGAGAAATCTGCCATATTATACCACTTCCATGTGGAATCTAAAGAAAAGATAGAAATGAACTTAATGACCAATGAGCAACAGAACCACAGACATAGAGAAACAAGTTTATGGTTAGCAGGGAGGGAAGGGGGTGGGAAGGGGTAAATATGGGAATTGGAAAATTGCCCCTCTTGGGGAGTGTAAGAAATGGTAGCTATCTTGATGGTGGTAATGGTTTTCTGGGTGTAGATATCTGGGAAAATTCATCAAATACTACATGTGAGATGTTTATAATTGACGGAACAGAAATCGTACCACAATAAAGGTGTTTTAACAAGAAGAGATGGGCTTCATTGTGTCCTATGTTTCTATCTGTCTTCAGGGAGGCCTCAAGAGGGCGGTGCTGGCCTTCCTGCCAACACGATGACATGAAGCCCGAATGATCCATCGATGGGAAGAAGATAAGAGCCATGTTCACATCTGGATCCTAAGCTTAGACATGGTGCCTGGGTGACTTTTATCGACAATCCAGTGAGGTTGCGGCCAGAGCTAGAGGCCGGGGTAACAAACAGGGAGTGGCACTAAGGAGAACCGTGGCGCAGTGGCTGGACTGGGGGCCCGCAGGCTCCTCCCAGGAAGAGCCTCAGTGTTTGGGAGGTGGCTAACGTGCCTGCTTTGTGTCACCAGCAAGCGCTGCCACCTTTGGAATATCAGCTGGCATCCTGAGCTGGGTCAGCCCTGGGTGATGCGCTAAAGGCTCCTACCAGAGGGGACACCAGACGGATGGTGAACCAAGCAACAGGCTGCTGAGTTTCTGGCCTGTGTTTATCGTGCTTTCCGTGTCTCTCTGCATTTCAGCTTCACCCGGAGGAAGTCGGGCGGAGTTTCGAGGCTGATGGCCTCTCGGTTCCTCATCAGCCTGGCAAGCCCCCCATACCTCTCTGACCAGACCTTGGCAAGCCCCTTCCCTTGTTCTAACAAAACCCTTCCCACCCTCACCCCTGGCTAGCTTTTGTTATTTTAATTGATGGGAATGTGGATAACTTATAGCTTCCTCAGGCCTTTCCTCAGTGCTTCTGCCCTTATACATCGTTAAGGGCCGCCCCTCCCCCTGCCCTGGGTCCTGCACTACAGAGGGTCCCTCTGGCCCTGACACTCCCTCAGGCCATGCCCTCCAAGGGCTGGATTCAGCAGGGCCAAGGGGACACGACCATTGGCTCCACCTGTTGCTCTGGAAACCCAGGACCCTCAATGACATGCCCCTGCAGCCCCTGACCCACTTGTAGTGTCTGCACCGGCTCTCCCCGGAGTTCAGCTTCCCAGGACTCACAGGGAGGCCAACGGGCAGCTGTTGGCATGGAGCGTATGGGCAGAGCCTAGATGTGATGTCTTAGGTTCCACCTGTGCCCGTCCAAGTACCCCTGGGGCATGGGATGGACCCAGCATTGGGAAGAAAATGGTCAAGCTAGTGGTCAGAGACTGGGAATCGGCTCTTCCCACACTGACACTTTCTTTGTGGGACTCCCCTGAGTCTGGGGATTCTAAAGTTGAGCCTGGCCTTCCCCCTTCTAATGAATGTGTAGTTGTAAAGGCAGGAGTTTAGAACCAACTGCACTTAAAATGTTGACCTACATAGGATGGGAACTCCCAGGTATGCTCTGGCCCTGCACTTCCAAAGCTCCAGAGCAGTTCTGTTGGCTCTGCTGAGACTGCAAGAGGCAAAGACCATCTGCAGAGAGGAGGGGCTCCTGCTTCATGCTCCGAAGTCAGGAGCTTCTGAGCGGATGAAAGAATGGACACTGAGACCCTCGATTGGAATTTGGTTTAGAGTGACGCCAAAGGTGTGTGTGACGTGTGTGTGCATGTGCACTCATGTGCACCTGGGGACGTGTTTTGTTGTGTGTATGTTATGGGTGTGAGTGTGGTCCATGAGTCCACGTGTGCATCCGTGGGGATGTATCTGGAGCAGAGTCAGTGTGTATGCATGTGTGTTTGGGTGTACGTGCATGCATTAGTTTGAAGAATCGTAGAAGCTGTCCTTTAGATGTCTGAAGTAGTAAAAATGGTATGGTGTCCCTCAATGTATAATTCAAAATGAAAATCATCTTCAATCACCAGGAATGTAGTCCCCCCGATTCTGATTTTCTCCCCCATATTGATTATGCCTTCATTGTACTGATGAGGAAACCAGCTTAGAGACCTTAAGTGACTCAACCAAGGGCATGGAGCTCACGAGCCGAGGGCCAGGACGCAGTCCAAGCAGCGTGGCTCCAGAGGCCTGGAGCTCTGCTCATGACCGCGCGTGGCCTCTCGGCCAGGGGAACAGATTCTGATGGGCCGGTGCCAGCGTGCAGGCTGCCCATGCTGTGGACTCTGCAAGTTGGTTGGAGATTAACAGACAGCAGACGAGGGTAAAGGGCTGCTCACAAGTCAGATAGCTTCCTAGATCTTTGTGGAATAAAGAGGCTCACTGCTCATCCTCGATGCCTTTTCTGGTGGCTAAAAGGGACCAAGGCCCACGAGAGCGCTTCTGGGAGCGGCCTACCAAAATCTGGAATAGGACTGCTGAGGACTGGCTCTGCAGCAGGAGCAGAGGGAGGCAATGTCGCCATCTGGTGGTCCTCCTTGTTAGTGGAGGCATAGCAGCCTTGGTATGGAGGCGGCAGGACGATGTCCTATTGGATGATTTTTCACATATGTTACAAATCATTGCTACATATATTTTATCCATTTGGTTTTTATTCTAGTTTGTTAAGTATGGTCTCCGTTACTGCATCTTAGCTGGATTGATTAATTTTTTTGAGGTTAATTTTCTCTTCAATGATTTGGAATCTATATTGCCTTTCAATGAAAATTCGCTCTAAATTTTTATAAATCATTTCTAATTTCATAACTTTATATGTAATTGGACCTGTATTGCTATAACAGTCTCAAAAATGAAATAATCTTTTAGATCTTGTTTCTCAATCATGATACATCAAGCATATTTTACCTCTCTGCTCTTCCCAATTGTGTGTGTTTGTGCGCAGTCGTGCTACAGTTACTGCTTTTTAGAAAGTTGCTTTAAGTTTGTTACATTCACGATGAAAATATAGGTATAAATATCTTGGATTTAATTGCTCACTACCGCTATTTAATGCCATGTCTTTCCAATTTTTGAGTTACTTACTTCTTTTCCAATGAAATGGACACATGATTGGCTAATTTTTTTCAAGCAATGGACTTGGAACCCTTACCTGTCTATACGCAGCTTTATGTTCTCCTCATCAACAACTCTCAGCCTCAACGGTCTACAATTCTTTCCGTATCTAGCACCCCAAGCTGTGTTTTAAAATACGGCTTTGTTTTTCATAACCAAAAAAAAAAAAAAACTAAACAAAAGAAAACATAACAAAATTATCCTGATTGAAAGTGCTGCCTTTAAGGACCAGCTAGTCTTGTCTGCTGAATGGATATTAAGAGAGGTTACGTTAAGCTTCCTCCTGCTTTTTGCCATAACTCGGCTTCATTGAGAAGCATGTTTTTACCATTTCTCAGACTGGCTTCCGCTTTGAACCACTAAAGCATCACCGCACTCTTTCTCTCCATGCTTATTCCTAAGAAAGTGATATCTCTACCAGAGTATAGATGGTTCCCGTCAGAGATGTGTGGCTCCCTTTCCCAAGGTCCAAAATAAGAGAAAAGGAAAGATTCCTCTTTCCTATTGTTCCATTTTGTCAGCTGAGAGTTCGAGTTATCCGTGTGGCTGCGGTAGAACCTGCAATATGTTGCCTCGGAGTTTCCTTTTTCTGGCTTACTAAGGGAGCCGCATTATCTGAGGTCACGGGGCTCTTGCCCTTGTCTGGATCCCGCTTCTGAGGCAGCCCCTTCCCTCCACCCCCACTGCTTTTTATTTTGATCCTGCAAACTGTGTTCCTGCTGTGTGAACCCTGCACTTGGCCGCCAGGTTTGCCGCCCACTCGACATATCCCCAGTTCCTTGGCTTCCTTCACTGCTATCTGCTAGCTCGAGGAAGGGTGTGAGTTTGCTTCCACTGCCTTCCTTTCTCCTTCCTGTGCAGGCAGGCCCTCCTTTTGTGCTAGTTTGCCCAAAAACTCTCCTGCGCTGCTTACGCTGAAGGAATTCCTCAGCGTTTTCAGCCGCTAGAGGGCACTCTTCTCTCTTTGGTCCCCTTCAGCACTTACAGTGGAAATGTAGCAGGTGGGAACGAGGAGCTTGGTGCTTCTCTGTATGTTGTGGCTCCCTTTCCAGCAGATTCAACTAACTTTGGGTTGAAAATATTCGGGAAAAATCGGAAAGTTTCAAAAAACAACACGAATTTGGCATACACCTGCAACTACTTACATAGCATTCATGTTTTATTAGGTACTGTGAGTAAGCTAGGGATTATTAAAAGTACACAGGAGGACCCAGCAAAAGAGAATCTGACAATGAATGTATGTTTATATTCATGTATAACTGAAAAGTTATGCTCTACACTGGAATTTGATGCAACATTGTTAAATGTGTATATCTCGACTAAAATTTTGTATATATATATATAAAAAAACTTCATGGGAGGGTTCACATAAGTTCCATACAAGTCCTATACCATTTTATACAAAAGGCGTCAGCATCCATGGATGTTGACATCTGAAGGGAGTTCTGGAACCAGTGCCCTGTGTTTACAAATGGATGACTGGAAGTCCAGTCTCCTTATCCCAGCCTGTTATGTACCCACGTGGTCTGAATCTTGCCTGTACTCTGTCTCCCAGTCACTCTCCTCCACCCCTGCCAGACTGCCATCTGATTCTTGAACAGGCCACACTCACTGTACTTCATATCTGGCCCCTAGAAATACCCATTAATTTCTGAGCATGGCTCTGCTTCAGTAAGATGGGCTGCATTGTCACTAAAGAAGACAGTGTGGTGGTTCCTTTAAACCTGAAAATGGACTTAACTCATGATCCAGCAATCCCACTCCCAGGCATATGTCAGGAGAAAACTCTAGTTCAAAAATTCACATGCACATCAATGCTCACAGCAGCACTATTTATAATAGCCAGGACATGGCAGCAACCCCAATGTCCATCGACAGGTGACTGGATAAAGAAGTAGTAGTATATTTAGACCAAGGAATAGCACTCAGCCATTAAAAAGAACAAAATAATGCCATTTGCAGCAACATGGATGGACTTAGAGATAGTCATTCTAAGTGAAGTAAGCCAGAAAATGAGAAAAATGCCATATGATATCACTTATATGTGGAATCTAAAAAAGACACCAATGAAATTAATTACAAAAGAGAAACAGGCCCACAGAGATAGAGAAACAAACTTATGGTTACCATGTAGAGAAGGGGATGGGAAGGGATAAATATGGGAATTCGAAAAGTGCCCCTCTTGGGGAGTGAAGGAAATGTTAGCTATCTTGATTGTGGTGATGGTTTTCTGGGTGTAGACATCTGTCAAATTCATCAAATAGTAAATGTGAAATATGTGTAGTTTACTGTACAGGAATCATACCACAATAAAGGTGCCTGTAGAAAAAAAAAAAACAAGAAAAGATTGGCTGCATTGTGCCCTACGTTTTTATGTGTCTTCAGTGAGTGGGTCTTCAAGTTTCCGGTCTGCCTTATTTCTGAACCAGAAGTTCCCTCCTTCCCTTTTCTTTGATAAACTGTCAGTGTGTGGCATTTATTCCTGTGGCTTCAACCTCTCTCTGTCCGCTGATTGTCAAATCTTTTCCAGCAAGGACATCTTATTTCAGTCCCAGAAATATACTTATAATTGACAAGTAGACATTCACACTTGATTAACCCATAAAAATGTCAAGCTCTGTATGTTTGAATTTACACTCGCTCAGAACTAGGTTTACTTCTTCAAATAATGGCATCACTATCCCATCTGTTTTCCATGCCATACATCTGGGAGTTTTCCTTTTCCACTCCCTCACCCTCGTCAATACTACAATTCTCTTCCTTAATATCCCCCAACTAAGTTCCTGCTCCTCACTCCCCACTGCATTAATTCACACCCCTTGCTAGTCTCCCCAGTGCTGTTCTTTAGAATGAACAATCCACTTTTCTCACTTTTAATGACTAATCTGTGTCACTCTCCTCTTTAAAACCGCAGAGAATTCCCCGGTGAGTATGTGAGGAAGTCCATGCTCCCTGATTTAACGTTACACCTTCTCATCACCTACTTGCTGTTTTTTTCAGCCTCAGCTTCCGTTAGTTCCTCACAGCCTGTAGCCTCACTGACCTTCCTTCCCTAAGTGCAAAGTGCTCTTAGGCATGACCAAGTGTCTGCACGAGACACGCAAGCTGCCGAGAATCCTGTCCACACCACGGACTCTCCTGGTCTACAGATTTGCTGGAATCCTTCAGATGTCAGTGCAGAAAGCATTTCCTCTCTGACACGTTCCCTAACTTCTAGAATCCAGCCCAAGGCAGTGCAAGAGCCCCTCTGAACATTAAGTATACATGATGCCAAGTGACTCTTGCCACAATGTTTTGAAAACCTATTTAAATTTGTCTCTTCCATGACACACTGTGAACTCCTTGAGGAATGGGGGCTGTGTGGCATTTGTCTAGACAGCTAATGTCTGGCACAGACCCCGGGCCATTGGAAACAGCCTGCTGACTCATCAAGAATTGTCATCTTTGCGATGTAAGAAAGACTAGATGATCTCTGATCTTACACCATCCGGCAAGGGTCAAAATAATTTCACATAGAACTACACAGGCAAAATATGTGTATTCTTTTTCTCTTTGTGAGCCCGAGATCATAGGCATCCTGGAACATAGGTGTCACTCTAAGCTGTCTGTCCCCTAGGCTGTCACGTCCATCTTCAACATAGCTTTTAGAAGTTGTAGGGATACGTGTACATCTTCCCATCTTAGAGCAAATGGCGCTTCAGCCTGACCCAGTTTAATGTTCATATGAAAATCAGAAATCTTCCAAACTGAAGCCTGAACAAACATTTCCCTTCTCTCCTTCCAGTATGTCTGCCATCTGCATCGCACATCCCCACTGCTCACCTGCGTCAGATCACCTTCCATCTAGAAACATTTTTGGTGGGACACTTGGATGAGAACTAATTACAGCAGTCATGAAAATGGTCCCATGAACGTAGGCTCTGCACAACAAGGATGTTTTGACCGGAGGCCTCAGCCGTGGACTGCAGGGTCTGTTCACGTGTTCTGGCTGGCTTCCCTGCAGATGTTCTGCAGAAAACCAAGCCTGCAGTTAAAGTCATAGAAGGCCCAAGAAATCCAGAAAAATAGAGTGAGATTCATCTCCTTGGGAATATTTTTGAAAACCATCCACTAATAGGAAGAAGAGGTTTAAGAGGATCATTTCAGAGCAGATGATGTCCAACTGCAGGTGGGTCAGTTTTGTCATTGCTGCTCGCTAGTTGGCTTTCTGCTGCTTATAACATGCTTCTGTTTAGATAAGTGGCCTAAGTCGGCCCTCAGTGCAGAAAGGTGAGCTGGACCTGGCAAAAGCCAAGCTCCTCTGCTGTGTAGTAATGCGCTGAGAAGGAAGGAATGACCCAGGGCTTCCTCTGACTCTCTCCCTCAGTTATAAACTCTCTGAAGGGAAAATAAAGTAAAAAAAATTCTTAATTCAGTATGGTATTGTCAAAGTATAAAAATAATTGTCTTTGGAGGGGATGTTATAGTTCAAGGGGTAGAGTACATGCTGGGTTCAATTCGCAGTACGTCAATGTAAAAAAATAAGAAGAAAAATGCTTTTTTGAAAAAAGAAAAAGAACAAAGAAGAAAAGAGATCTCAAACAACCCAACTTTAAAAGGAAAAAAAAGCCTTTTAAAAATAGTAATCAGCTCGGTCCTTTGCTAGATTAGGAGTTTGGGATTAACAGATACACACTACTGTGAATAAAATAAATAACCAACTCCCAGGTCCTTAATAACCTAGTTCAACCTGAATCCTTTCTCTTTTTTCCCCTAAGCAACCCGTGGAAGCCTCTGAAATTCTCATCTTATAAAATAATTCATTTAAAGGTGGTTTGAAAGTTACTGGTTAAAAGTTATTTGTGGTTCCATGAATATAGGTCTAGTAAGAAAGATAGACAATAAACCAGTAAGCAAATAAATATATGATGTACTGCCAGGTGCTAATAATTGCCACAAAGAAACATAAACCATATTAGGAGAGAAAATGATTGAATAGGAAATATGTGTGTGCTATTTTAAATAATGTGGTCAGATAAGTCCTCTTTGAGGGTAAAATAATTTGAACAAAGTCCTGAATGAAGCAAAAGAATAAGCCACGTAGGGAACAGACAAGAAAAGCCTCCCAGGCCGGGAGAAGTTCAAGTACAAGACTTGGAGTTACAAACACAGCTCTTCTGCTGGGGACCATCTGGGCGGTGAAGATGGGCTGGATCAGGACGGTGAGAACTGAGGCTGCAGAGACGGGTGAGGGACCAGATCACACAGGGCCTTGGTAGGGACTCGATATTCTTCTCAATAAAATGGAAAATCATGAAAGTATTTTGTACAGGGGAACATCTTGATCTGATTCATACTTAATAAGACTGTTGTGGGTAATGTATGGGGAATGAGCAATGGAAGCATGGCAAGGTAAGCTGATGGGAAGCCAGTGGGAAGAGTGCTGCTGACCTGGAGAGAGACACCAAGGTTGGGCTGGGATGATGGCGGGAGACGGGCTGAAAGGGGACACGACTTGACAATAATGGTCACAGGCCTTAGTGCTCGAGTTGGACAAGGAGAGACACAGAGTGGTTCAGGTTGATGGGTATGTGATATTTGGGGCTGACCCACAGGTTTTCTGCAGGGAACTGACAGGAGAATAAAGTAGGGACGTAGACGTCAGTAAGAAGGGTTGTTGGGCATTGAATTCCCCCTAGAGCTCTGTATCTGTTTCTCTATAGATGAAGTCAGCAGAGCAGAGGTGGGTGTTCCTACTTCTGCAGAGAATTGCATATCCTCCTCATCGACAAATTCAAGAGGCTGACCTGCCCATCCAATTGCAACATCTTGAATCTGCTTCTTTCTATCTAGGAGGAGATTTCCAACTAAGATGCCAATCAAAAATTTCTGTGTCCAGAGTTAGAGTTGTGTGCCTTTTGGATGATCTCAGAGATGCCTCCACAGAGGCTCGGTGTGCTCTCTCTCCCTCAGAGAATACAGGTCCCCTTCAGCCTGGTGGGTCTTAGCAGAGAATGTTTCACAAATAGCCCCTCTCAGGCCATGGGGACCAACCTCCCACTGGGCCAAGTTCTGAAAGCAAGCACGAGGTCCAGGCAAAGAGCTGGCCATGTGCGATCTTGGGGAGGGCTTATTCCAGGGAGCCATCTGGAAGATTACATGAGGACAGTCTACAAAAGAGTGGGAAGGTTGATGGTATACATGGATTTTAATTTTTGCTATGAATCTGATTCTGACCTTCCATTTTGTTAAGGAAATCTTAGGCTAAGCATGATTCTCCTTTGTCTTTCTTTCTATTTGATCAGGTAAGAAGTTTAGATAGGGTACTTGTTTTAGGGTAAGAACCTTAAAGAAAATCCTTGCAAATAGCATCTTACTGGGCATTTGGACAATAAAACCAGTAAATTCTCCCAGCAGTATTTAACCCCCTTGTTCCTCCAGGGGGTCTCCAAAGGTATACATGTTCCAAATCTGACCCAAAACCAATGAGCTTTTTTTTTTTAATCACTTCACCATGGACAAAAGATGTTACTAAAGAAGGTGAGAAAAGATCAAGACCCTATCATCCAGAGTCCCTCCCAAAGAGACCACAGAAATAAAGAGGAGATGAACGAGAGAAACGGTTTATTTATACACACGCAGGAGCCAACCAGAAAAGTAACTACCATGTTAAATGGTGAAAGTTAAAGGCTTTTTTTTTTATCAACCTAACTTAATAGGGCAAAGGGGGAGTAGAGAACTGGCTTCCATGACAGGTTTTCTTCTACATCTATTGAATCTCAGGTATCTTCAGCTTAAAGTGCTTTTGTATTAACCGTGGGTTCCATCTGACTTTCCATTCCTCGAACTTTTTTCTTCTTTTTCAAGATTCACTCATGTATTCAGAGCCCCTGGATTTTCCACGTGAATTTTAGATTTATTGTCAATTTCTGCAAAACACCACCTGGGATTTGGGTAGGCATTCTTTGAATCCTTAGATCTATTCGTGGACTATTGTCATCTTAGTAGAATGAAGCCTTCTGCTCCATGAATATGGGACTATTTTCTGTGAATGTAGGTCTTAATTTCTCTCAACAGAATCTCTAATCTATTGTAGTCTTCAGTGTCCAATTCTGGGACTTCTTCCTCACCTCTATTGGATGCTGATTCAGAAAAGTCACGACCTCCTGGAGAACCTCTGCTGCCATGGAGCGGACATGGAACTGAGTCCTGAGAAGGCTTTAAATTCTTTAAAAATAGGATTAATGTACTTTAATTGCTCCATAGATACGTAATGAGTGGGTTACATTAACTTAGGATTTTAATCCTTTTAGAATTAGTAGAGCAATACATCACATTACAAAAAATTGAAATATTACCTAAGAGATTTGTAAATCCCACCCACATAGGTGACTGTCATGAATGATTTGGTGCTTATCTCTCAGTCTCTGTGTCTCTCAGTCTCTCTCTCTATCTCTGTCTCTCACACACACAATCAGATTCATTTCCACCTATGTTAATTTCACACATATGTGGTCGTGCAGATGGGACCCTGGATGCAGATGGTGGGTCTGCATACTTCCACCCTGAGGCCTCCCTTGACATTGGGTAGAGACCAGGCACCCACTTTTCCAACTGCACAGCATTCATTCATCTACGTGAACCAGAACGAATGGACCCCATCCCCTCTCCATTTACCTTAGTGTTGCTTTAATTCCAAATGTTTCGACCAGTGCTGTGATGAACACCCTTGAAAAGACATCTTTGAATAAGTGTGCAAGGACTTTAGTGGGATGAACTCTAAGGATCCTGGGGAAGGGATGCACCTGTGGCCCTTTGATGAGTGCTGCACCCTGTTCCCCCGGAGAGGAGTGTCCGTCCACTCTTCCCTCCAGGGTATCTGCTGGAGCCTCTGCCTGCTCACATTGTCACCAGGGCTGGTTGTCACCTGACCAAAGACCTGCCAGTGTGATGGTGACAAGTGTTGTTTCAATAGTGTATCCATCCACCTGTGTCCTCACCTGAGAGATCAAGCATCTCTGATACACACTGGCCACCTGCACTGCTTCTCATTGAAACTGCCCATGTCTGTTCTCTTTCTGTTTAGAACACTGGGTTTTGAGAGGTTTTTGGGCTACAGGGATGTGAAAATTTTCTCCAACCTTGGGTTATGAGGAACACATTTGCCAGGTTGTGCTTTGTCTTTCCAGCTGTTTTTCTGGGCTTTTGCTTGTTTTTTGATTTGTTTGGTTTTGTTTTTGCCACAGGAAGAGCTAAGAATCTCCTTTCTGTCTTCTGGCTGTGGTGTCACAGGGGGAATAGCAGTGTCTACCATGAGATTATGCACAGAGTTTCTAAAAGGGCTTCATTTTGTACATCACATCTTTAATCCCCCTGGATTTCCCTTTCAAATAATAAAAATGCTATTTCAAGTGAAAACAAACAAGCAAAAAATCACCAGCCACAGCTTAAAACAAGTGGGCAAGCACAAAAAGCCAACTTTCATAAAGTTTCATTGATAGGGAACACCCAGGAAAGGTAAAAACACCCAGAGAGAAAGAGGACTTAGGGTTGTCAGGGTCTGGGGGAGGGAGAAAGGGGAGTGTGTGCTCTGGATCCAGGGTTTTACTTTGAGGAAAGAAATAGTGTGAAACTAGATGGTAGTGATGGTCGCACATCATGTGAATGCACCTAATGCTCCTGAACTGCACAACTTAAAAGGGAAAAGGTCTATATTTTATTACAAGAAACTTTAAAAAGAAAAAAGAAAATGTGAAACAAACAAATGAAATTAAAGAAAAAACCAAACAATAACATCTCCAGTGGAAGGGACGTCAACTTTGTGAGGGGGAGGAGGGCAGACTGACGGTGGGATTTGGAGAACATTTTGGAGAAGAAGGTGTGGGTGGGCGCAGAAGGGGCTCCGTCCCAGGGGGTGGTGATGCCTGAACTGCTTCTCCGTTGCCCAGCAGTCCAGGTGCAGATGCAGGTTCAGGAGGATCTGCAGGAGCGGCAGGAGGGAGTTCGGGGTCTCCTACTGGGTCCAGATTGTCCTTTTTTTGGTCTCTGACATCTTCCCCTGCCCCTGCCTGCTCTGTAACTGTTGGTTGTGGAGAGAGTTTTAAGTCTTGTGGAAGAGCTCATGCTGTGATAGAGGAATAATTTACCCACCTGCCTCCCTTTCCATGTGCCTCTTGAAAGGCAGAAACCTTCCCAGAGCTTTCCAGACAGCTCCCACCCAGAAAGTGCCCACAGGATGTGTTCTGTGACTGAATTCTTCCAGACAGGTGGTCTGAGGCCATTCTTTGCTCTGGTCCCAACAGTAGCCTCTGGGGACACATCCCTGTGTGGCCCAGCCCTCGCCCCTCCCTCACCTACACACAGGCACCAGCCCTGCATTTCTGACCTTTGGGCTCTGCTTCGGGTGCTCCTGGTCCTCCACCTGACTTGCAGCGAGGTGGGCACGGTGCTCCAGGTCAGAGCCGGGTGTGCTGAGCTGCCCGTCAGCACTGGGCAGGTCCCTGGGGAGAGCCCTGGGTGATGTCTGGGTCAGAGGCCTGCCCCATTCATTTCTGGGCCATCGTGGTGGGGACCCCTCCATATCCAGACTCACCTGGATCCTGCGCTGGCCCTCAGAAGAGTAGCAAACCAGCCCTTCACTTGGGGAGGGGGCGTTGGTGTTCTTATTCATCAGCTTCTGTTCAGTATGTAGTATCTGGCTCTGCAATGACAGTGACCAGCAGCTGACCCGGCCTGGAAGTCTCAGAGCCCTGCCTGACCAGGAAAACTGCTTCTGTCCACTCGACCCTCTGCTGCCAGATCAGACCGGGACCTTGTTCAGCTCAGACACCCGGGTGGGAAAAGACGTACCCAGAGAGCATGGGCTCCAACTCTGGCAGCAGGACCCTGCCCCGGCTCTCCACATCCCAGCCAGCCAGCTTTGACCTGGGCTGTGGATGTGACCGGCCCCCCAGGCCTCTGACCTGCTCTTGCTTGAGGCAGAAACCCATCCCCAACATGACTGTTCCACCTCCACCAGCCAAGAAGGGGCTGTGGGCCTACCTGGGTGGGATCTTAGTGGTGGCCCAGCCTGGGCGGGACTGTCCTGGTCTCCCTGTGTTACCTTTGGGTCTCTCTGGCCAAAAGGCCAGAGGCGCCTGGGGTGAGACCTGACCCAGCGTCAGCTCCATTGTTACAGCCCCTCGCTGCGGGCTTTCTGGGGGCTGCAGCCTGGGATATTGGGATGCAGCAGAACATGCCTCTGTCTCCAACCAGGTGAGCTGAGTAGGGACTTCTCTACAGAATGGGTGCCTGGTGACCTCAGTTCCAAGTTGTGGTGCTCTATTGCCAGGGAAGTAAGGTCACTTCCTGGAGTCCCCTTACCCAAGCCTCCTCCCTAAACAAAGCTCCCCAAGGGACTTTCTGGGCTGCCAATGGCTCACTTCCCACCCCATGCCATGTCCTCACACAGCAACACCAACTGAGAATTCCCCCATAGCCCTGGGGAGGCCTGGATGCAGCCAGGGCTGCAGCTCTGAGGACACAGCTGGGTTCATACCTGGCTCCCCCCACTCAGCAGTGCTGTCACCATGGACAAGCCACGAGCCTCTCAGTGTCTCCCGAATCCCCCATTGGCACAGTGGGGATCATTCTATCCTCTGCTTCCTAGAGAACCCATCCTGTGTCTAGACCAAGAAACCCCTACTGCACCTGTCACCTCCATGGGCTGGCATCACAGGGAGCTCGTGCACAGACTCAGCAAAGGAAGGACCCCACAGAGGGCTGGCAGAGTGCAGATCACATGCCACACAGGCCGGGGTCTGCCCTGGGGCCTGGAGAAAGTCAATTTCCTTGCTGCTTGCTTCCCAGCTCCCAGTCTTGGGGCTGAAATTAAATACAACTCTGACATAGTCCACTCTGGCATACAACCTCCTAGGTCATTCTGTCATGTTGACATACAGGCCCAATGTCCCATCTAGGCCTCTGTGGTGGGCTGCCACACAATGGCTTCCAGTTTTTTGCCTTCTGGTCACACGTCCTTGTGTGATCCCCACACCCTTCCCTGGAGGGTGGATGGACATTTGGACCAGGTTCTGAGATGTAGACTGACTTGTGAAAATGTGCCTGATTTCCACTCCTTCCCAGCTCCAGTGTTTATTTTCCCTGTCTGTCTCTCAGTGCCTCTCTCTCTGTCTTGTCTCTCTCTGTTTCTCTGTCTCCCTCTGCTTCTCTGTGTTTCAGTCTGTCTGTCTCTTTTCCTGGATGTATGTGTGTACATATTTATGTTTCTATTTGTATTTATGTGTATATGTGTGTATTTATGTGTGTGTATTGTTAGGGCCCAGGGAAGGTCACTTCTGAAAATCCCTTTATGACATATTGATTATTTTGAATTCATGTTACTGAAGAAAAATAATCTTTGAAAATTGTGCAAGAACTTTGGTGGGATCAGCCCTAAGGATCAGCACTGCTGGGGAAGGGATGCACCTGTGGCACTTTGATGTGTCTTGTACCCTGTTCTCCCAGAGAGGAGCGTCCATTTGCTCTTCTTTCCAGGCAACCTGCTGGGTCCTCTGCCTCCTCACATTGTCACCAGATCTGGTTGTCACCAGGCTAAATGCCTGCCAGTCTGATGTTGGCCAATGCTGTCTCCACAGTGTGTCCCTCTGTCTGTGTCCTCACCTGACACACACTGGCCACCTGCACTGCCTCTCATTGGAACGGACTGTGTGTTTTGTTTCTTTTCAGAACACTGGATTTCAAGAGGTTTTTGGACCACAGGGATGTGAAGCCTTTCTCTGACCTTGAGTCATGAGGAACGATTTTTCCAGGTTGTGGATTGTCTTTCCAGCTGTCTTTCTTGGCCTTTGTTTTCTGGTTTTGTTTGGATTTATTTTGCCACAGGAAGAGCTAAACACCTCCCTTCTGGCTCTGGTTTCACACTTAGAACATCAGTTCCTACTACAACATTATGCACAGAGTTACTAAAAGGGCTTCATTTTATATGTCTCATCTTTAATCCAGCTGGATTTTCCTCTCAAAATACAAAAATGCTAATTCATGTAAAAACAAAAAATATCACCCATCCCTGCTTAAGATATATGGGCATGCAAAAAAACAAAAACAAAAACAGAAAAGCCACCATTTATATGATTTCATTGATAGGGAACCTCCAGGATAGGTAAAGACATAGAAATAGACAGGAGATGAGGGCTTGTCACAGGCTGGGGGAGGGAGGATGTGGGGTGTGCTTTGGATACAAGCTTTTACTTTGAGGAAGACAATAGTCTGAAACCAGTGGTGTTGGTCTCACAGCATTGTTAATGCACCTAATGCACCTTAATTGCACAATTTAAAATGGGAAAAGGCTAAACTTTACTCATATACTTAAAATATAAAAATTGAATATACTATATTAGAAAAGAACAAACCTGACTTCATATTAGATCTGTTCTTTGGCTTTAACCCCGTGCCCTCTTTTCTGGGCTTAGTCTTGCTAACTCTGCACCTTTTGTGAGACAATGTTGCCTTTACCTAAAATTTATAGGAAAGCCTATTTTCAAGGCTCTGATCTTTAAGGATCTTAAAACTTTTGCACTGATATAAAGACAACAAATTGCAGAATAGAAAATAAATTTTGTTTTGTTAGAGGTTTTACAGAGGCACTATGACCTGATCCATATAGACAGCTGCAGACCAAGATAAAGGCAGACTAATGTCCTGGAGAACAATTTTCCCCAAGTGAGACTTCAGGCTCATTTTTTAATAAAAATGGCAAGAGCTGTGGTTAGTTGTTTCAAACTTATTGGTGTAGGATTTTTTGTTCTTGGAATCCTCTGCAGCTCCCACGTGGGTCAGTTCATGGTGTCCCTATAAAACCTGTAACAGAGGGTTCTGCTTCAGGGAAACTGTGCTACTTACATATCTATGGGGAGGCAATCACTCAAATTCAGTTTCCCAGTTCCTTTTTGCAAGAAAGGGCAGTTTGGAGCGAGTGCCTCCACAAAGACATATAAGTAGCGTGTTTTTGATAGGACAGAATATCTGGGTTTACAACAAGCTAGGTGAAGGACAGCTTCCAAACACATTCAACACTCTACAGTGAGCATGGGGAAAGGTGTTTTTTCATCCAGCATAAAAGGCAGAGGGACATATATAAACACATATTCTGATTTCTCAGCAAGTTTCCTAAAGCCGGTTTCCAATTAAAAGCGATTTGCAGTGGAAAACGGGGTTGGAACAAGTGACAAATGATAGATATGTAAGAGGCGTAGATACCTTAGGTCAGAGACTCTGGGTTTCCAACAAGCTAGGTGAACGACAGTTTCCACACACACAGATCTCAGAAGTGAGCATGTGGAGATGCGTTCTTTCATCCAGCTTAAAACACAAACTGACATGCAGAAACACTTACTCTGATTTCTCAGAATGCTTCCTAAAGCCAGTTTCAAAGTAAAAGCAGATTTCCCTGAAAAATCGCTTTGGAGGGAGTGTCACCCATTAGAAATGTAAGCAGTGTAGTTCCCCTAGGCTAAAAACACTGCATTCCCAAACAAGGTAGGTGAAGGACGGCTCCAACACACATTCAGACCTCAAAAGAGAGCATGTGGAGAGGCGTACTTTCATCCAGCAAAAAGGGCAGAGTGACATGTAGAAACAAATTCTCAGATTTCTCGGCAACTTTACTAACACCAGTTTCAAAGTAAAATCACTTTGCTGTGGAAAAACTCATTGGAGCAAATGCCTCCACTTAGATATGATAGTAGTGTAGTTCCTGAAGACCAGAAACTCTGGGTTTCCAACAAGTTAGGTGAAGGACGGCTCCAACACACATTCAGCTGTCAGAAGTGAGCATGTGGAGAAGCGTTCTTTCATCAAGCACTGAAGGTTAAGTGACATACAGAAACATTTTCTCTGATTTCTCAGCATGTTTCTCAAAGCCGGTTGCAATTAAAAGCAATTTGCAGTGGAAAACCGAGTTGGTGCTAATACTTTCCCATATATATGAAAACAGCATAGTTTCCCTAGTCCAGAAACTCTGGGTTCCCAACAACCTAGGTGAAGGATGGCTTCCACACACATACAGATCTGAAAACTGAGCATGTGTAGAGGCAAGCCTTCATCCCACATAAAAGGTAGAGTGACATGTAGAAACACAGTCTCTGATTTCTCAGCATATTTCCTAATGCCAGTTTCAAAGTAAAAGCGGTTTGCTGTGGAAAACCGCGTTGGAGCGAGTGCCTCCCCTTAGATATGTAAGTAGCTCAGTTCCCCTATACCAGAAACTCTGGGTTTCCAACAAGTTACATGAAAGATTGCTCCAAAACACATTTGGCTGTCAGAAGTTAGCATGTGGAGAGGCGTTCTTTCATCCAGCATTCAAGGTTAAGCAAAAACAGAAACACTTACACTGATTTCTCAGCTTGTTTCTCAAAGCCGATTTCAAGTAAAAGTGGTTTGTAGTGGAAAACCGAGTTGTTGCCAGTATGTCCCCATATATTTGAAAACAGCGTAGTTTTCCTAGTCCAGAAAATCTGAGTTCCCAGCAACGTAGGTGAAGGACGGCTTCCACACATACACAGGCATGAAAATAGAGCATGTGGAGAGGCATTCTTCCATCCAGTGTTGAAGTTCAAGTGACATACAGAAACACATTCTCTGATTTCTCAGCATGTTTCCTTAGGCCAGTTTGAAAGTAAAACAAGTTTGCTGAGGAAAACAGAGTTGGAGCTAGTGCCTCTGCTTAGATATGTAAGCAGCATAGTTCCCGTAGACCAGCTCAGGTTTTCCAACAAGTTAGGTGAAGGACAGCCCTAATACATATTCAGATGTCAGAAGTGAGCTTGTGGAGAGGCGTTCTTTCATCCAGCATTGAAGGTTAAGTGACATACAGAAACTCTTACTCTGATTTCTCAGCATGTATTTCAAAGCCAGTTTCGATTAAAGGGGTTTGCTGTGGAAAACTGAGTTGGTGCTAAAACATTCCCATATATATGAAAGCAGCATAATTTCCCTAGTCCAGAAAATCTGGGTTCCCAACAAGCTAGGTGAAGAATGGCTTCCAAACACATACAGATCTAAAAATAGAGCATGTGGAGAGGTGTTCTTCAATCACGCATTGAAGGTTAAGTGACATACAGAAACATATTCTTTGATTTCTCAGCAAGTTTCCTTAGGCCAGTTTCAAACTAAAAAGTTTGCTGAGGAAAACAGAGTTGGAGCGAGTGCTTTTGCTTAGATGTGTAAGCAGCATAGTTCCCATAGACCAGGAACTATGGGTTTCCAACAAATTAAGTGAAGAACAGCTCTAACACACATTCAGATGTCAGAAGTGAGCATGTGCAGAGGTGTTCTTTCATCCAGCATTGGAGGTAATGTGATATACAGAATCACTTACTCTGATTTCTCAGCTTGTTTCTCAAAGCCGATTTCAAGTAAAAGCTGTTTGCTGTGGAAAACCGAGTTGGTGCTAAAATGTTCCCATATATATGAAAGCAGTGTAGTTTCCCTAGTGCAGAAAATCTGAGTTCCCAACAAGGTAGGTGAAGGACGGCTTCCACACATACACAGATCTGAAATTTGAGCACGTGGAGAGGCTGTCTTTCATATAGCATAAAAGGAAGAGTGACATGTAGAAACATATTCTCTGATTTCTCAGCATGTTTACTAACGCCGGTTTCAAAGTAAAAGCGCTGTGCTCTGGAAAACCAGATTGGAGTGATTTCCTCCGCTTAGATATGTAAGTAGCGTTTGAAGTTCATGCAGTTTTCACTGTAAAACCTAGTTGGAGCTTGTACCTTCCCATATATATGTATCTAGTGTAGTTTCCCACTGAAAAGAAACTGTGTGTTCCCAACAAGCTAGGTGATTGACGGCTTTCACACACATTTAACTCTCAGAATTGAGCATGTGGAGAGACTTTCGTTCATCTACCATAAAGGGAATGGGTTGCAGTAGAAACACTTACTCTGATTTCAAAGTATGTTCCTAGTGCCAGTTTGAAATCCATGCATTTTTCACTGTAAAACCTAGTTGGAGATAGTACCTCCCCATTTATATGTATGCATTGTAGTTTACAACTCAAAAGAAACTGTGTGTTCCCAACAGGGTAGGTGATTGAAGGCTGTCACACACAATTAACTCTCAGAATTGAGCATGTGGAGAGACATTCGTTCATCTAGCATAAAGGGAATGGGTTGCAGTAGAAACATTTACTCTGGTTTCTCATGTTTCATAGTGCAGGTATGAAGTTCATACAGTTTTCACTATGAAACCGAGTTGGAGCCAGTTCCTCCCCATATAGGTTTATGTAGTGTAGTTTCCCACTGAAAAGAAACTGTGTGTTCCCAACAAGCTAGGTGATTGACGGCTTTCACACACACTTAACACTGAGAATTGAGCATGTGGAAGGATGTTCATTTATCTAGCATTAAGGGAATGGGTTGCAGTGGAAACACACTAATTTCAAAGTATGTTCCTAGTGCGGGTTTGAAATTCATGAATTTTTCACTGTAAAAGCGAGTTGGAGATAGTACCTCCCCATATATATGTATGTAGTGTTATTGCCCACTAAAAAGAAACTGCGTGTTCCCAACAAGTTAGGTGATTGAAGGCTGTCACACACACTTAACCCTCAAAATTGAGCACGTGGAGAGATATTCGTTCATCTAGCATAAAGAGAATATGTAGCACTAGAAAAACTTACCCTGGTTTCTCAGCATGATTCTCAAAGTCAGTTTCAAGTAAAAGCTGTTTGCTGTGAAATATCAAATTCGTGCTAGTACGTCCCCATGTATATGAAAGCAGCATAGTTTACCTTGGACTGAAACTCGGATTTCCAACAAGTTGTTGAAGGACAGTTTCCAAAATCATACATTTCTGTTAATTGAGCATGTGGAGAGGCGTTCCTTCATCCAGCATAAAAAGCAGAGGGACTTCTAGACACACATTCTCTGATTTCTCAGCGTGTTTCCTAATGCAGGTTTCAATGTAAAAGCGGTTTGCTGTGGAAAACCACGTTGGAGCAAGTGCCTCCCCTTAGATATGTAAGTAGAGTAGTTCCCCTATACCAGAAACCCTGGTTTTCCACCAAGTTAGGTGAAGGACGTCTCCAACACAAATTCAGATATCAGAAGTGAGCTTGTGGAGAGGCATTCTTTCATCCAGCATTGAAGGTTAAGTGACATACAGAAACACTTACTCTGATTTCTCAGCATATTTCTCAAAGCTGGTTTCAAGTAAAAGTGGTTTGCAGTCAAAAACCGAGTTTGTGCTAGTACATCCCCATATATATGAAAGCAGCATAGTTTACCTTGGACTGAAAATCTGGGTTTCCATCAAGCTAGGCAAATACGAATTCCACACTTATACAGTTCTGAAAATTGAGCATGTGGAGAGGTGTTCCTTCATCCAGCAGAGAAGGCAGAGGTATTCTACACACACATTCTCTGAATTCTCAGCATGTTCCCTAATGCTGTTTTCAATGTAAAAATAGTTTGCTGTGGAAAACCACGTTGGAGCGAGTGCCTCCCCTTAGATATGTAAGTCGCGTAGTTCCCCTATACCAGAAACTCTGGGTTACCAACAAGTTAGGTGAAGGATGGCTCCAACACAAATTCAGATGTAAGAAGAGAGCTTGTGGAAAGGCGTTCTTTCATCAAGCATTGATGGCTAAGTGACATACAGAAACACTTACTCCGATTTCTCAGCATTATTCTCAATGCCGGTTTCAAGTAAAATGGGTTTGCAGTGAAAACCGGGTTGGTGCTAATACGTCCCCATATATATGAAAGCAGCATTGTTTCCCTAGACAAGAATGTCTGGGTTCCTTACAAGTTAGGTGAAGGACGGCTTCCACACCGATACAAATCTGAAAATAAAGCATGTGGAGAGGCGATCTTTCATCCAGCATAAAATGCAGAGTGACATGTAGAAACACAGTCTCTGATTTCTCAGCATGTTTACTAATGCCTGTTTCAAAGTAAAAGAGGTTTGCTGTGGAAAACTGCCTTGGAGTGATTGCCTCCTCTTAGATATATAAGTAGCATTTGAAGTTCATGCAGTTTTCACTGTAAAACCGAGTGGAGCATGTACCTACCCATATATATGTATCTAGTGTAGTTTCCCAATCAAAAGAAACTGTGTGTTCCCAACAAGCTAGGTGATTGAGGGCTTTCACACACACTTAACACTCAGAATTGAGCCTGCGGAGAGACGTTCGTTAATCTAGCATAAAGGGAATGGTTTGCAGCAGAAACACTTATTCTGGATTCTCAGTATGTTTCCTAGTGCCGGTTTGAAATTCATGCAGTTTTCACTGTAAAACCGAGTAGAAGCTGGTACCACACCATATATATGAGTGTAATGTAATTTCCCACTTGAAAGAAACTACATGTTCCTAACAAGCTAGGTGATTGACGGCTTTCGCACACATTTATCTCTCAGAATTGAGCATTTGGAGACTTTCATTTATCTAGCATAATGGGAATGGGTTGCAGTAGAAACAATTACTCTCATTTCACAGTATGTTCCTAGTGCCAGTTTTATAGTCATGCATTTTTCACTGTAAAATCTAGTTGGAGCTAGTATCTCCCCATATATATGTATGTACTGTAGTTTACCACTCTAAAGAAACTGTGTGTTCCCAACAAGCTAGGTGATTGAGGGCTTTCACACATAATTAAATCTCAGAATTGAGCATGTGGAGAGACGTTCGTTCACCTAGCATAAAAGGAGTGGGTTGCAGCAGAAACACTTACTCTGGTTTCTCAGCATGTATCTCAAAGCTGGTTTCAATTAAAAGCGGGTTGCTTTGAAATACCGAGTTGGAGCTAGTACGTCCCCATATATATGAAAGCAGCGTAGATTAAATTGGACTGAAACTCTGAGTTTCCAAGTTGTTGAAGGACGACTTCCACACTCATACAGTTCTGTTAATTGAGCTTGTGTAGATCCGTTCCTTCATACAGCATAAAACGTAGAGGGACTTCCAGACACATATTCTCTGATTTCTCAGAATGTTTCCTTTCTCCATTTTCAATGTAAAAGCAGTTTGCTGTGGAAAACAGCGTTGGAGTGAATGCCTCACCTTAGATATGTAAGTAGAGTAGTTCCCCTATACCAGAAATTCTGGGTTTCAAAGAAGTTAGGTCAAGGACATCTCAAACACAAATTCAGATGTCAGAAGTGAGCTTGTGGAGAGGCGTTCCTTCATCCAGCATTGAAGGTTAAGTTATATACAGAAACACTATTCAGAATTCTCAGCATGTTTCTCAAAGCTGGTTTCAAGTAAAAGCGGTTTGCAGTGAAAAAGAGTTAATGCTAGTACGTCCGCATATATATGAAAACAGCATAGTTTTCCTTGGACTGAAACTCTGGGATTCCAACAAGCTAGGTGAAGGACGTCTTCCACACTCATACAGTTCTGAAAATTGAGCATGTGGAGATGCGTTCCTTCATCCAGCGTAAAAGGCAGAGGGACTTCTGGACACACATTCCCTCTTTTCTCAGCATGTTTCCTGATGCCAGTCTCAATGTAACAGCGGTTTGCTGTGGAAAACCGAGTTGGAGCGAGTGCCTCACTTTAGATATGTAAGTAGAGTAGTTCCCCTATACCAGAAACCCTGGGTTTCCACCAAGTTAGGTGAAGGACGTCTCCAACACAAATTCAGATATCAGAAGTGAGCTTGTGGAGAGGCGTTGTTTCATCCAGCATTGAAGGTTAAGTGACATACAGAAACACTTACTCTGATTTCTCAGCGTATTTCTCAAAGCCAGTATCAAGTAAAAGCGGTTTCCAGTGATAAACCAAGTACATGCTAGTACATCCCCATATATATGAAATCAGAGTAGTTTACCTTGTACTGAAACTCTGGGTTTCCAACAAGTTATGTGAAGGACGGCTTCCATACTCAGACATTTCTGAAAATGGAGCATGTGGAAACGCTTTCCTTCATCCAGCATAAAACTCAGAGGGACATCTAGACACACAGTCTCTGATTTCTCAGCCTGTTTCTTAATGCCATTTTCAATGTAAAAGTGGTATGCTGTGGAAAACTGTGTTGGAGAGAGTGCCTCCCTTCAGATATGTAAGTAGTGTAGTTCCCCTATACCAGAAAATCTGAGTTTCCAACAAGTTAGGGGAAGGACTGCTACAACACAAATTCAGATGTTAGAAGTCGGCTTGTAGAGATGCATCCTTTCATCCTGCATTGAAGGTTAGGTGACCTACAGAAACACTTACTCTGATTTCTCAGTATGTCCCTCTAACCTGGTTTCAAGTAAAAGCGGTTTGCAGTGAAAAATTGTGTTCGTTCTAGTACGTCCCCATATATATGAAAGCAGTGTAGTATACCTTGGACTGGAACTCTCGGTTTCCAACAAGCTAGTTGAAGGACGCCTTCCACACTCATACAGTTCTCAAAATTGATCATGTGGAGAGGCATTCCTTCATGCAGCATAAAAGGCAGAGGGACTTATAGACACACATTCTCTGATTTCTCAGCATGCTTCCTAATGCCTGTTTCAATGTAAAAGCGATTTGCTTTGAACAAGATTACACTGTATAGCCCAGGGAAATATACACAAAATGTTATGATAGCTCACAGAGAAAAAAATGTGACAATGAGTGTGTATATGTCCATGAATGACTGAAAAATTATGCTGAACACTGGAATTTGACACAACATTGTAAAGTGATTATAAATCAATAAAAAATGATAAAAAAAGTCTAAGTTTAATTATGAAGCAAAAAAAAAAAGCGGTTTGCTTTGGAAAACCGCATTGAAGGGAGTGCCTCCCCTTACATATGTAAGTAGCGTAGTTCCTCTATACCAGAAAATCTGAGTTTCCAACAAGTTAGGTGAAGGACGGCTCCCACACTCATATAGTTCTTTAGTTGAGCATGTAGAGATGCGTTCCTTCATCCAGCATAAAATGCAGAGGGACTTCTAGACACTCATTCTCTGATTTCTGAGCATGTTTCCATATGCCATTTCAATGTAAAAGGGGTTTGCAGTGGAAAACCTTGTTGGAGTGAGTGTCTCCCCTTATATATGTAAGTAGCATATTTCCCCTATACCACAAACTCTGGGTTTCCAACAAGTTTGTTCAAGGACGTCTTCAACACAAATTCAGATATCAGAATTGAGCTTGTGGAGAGGGGTTCTTTCATCCAGCATTGAAGGTTAAGTGGCATACTGAAACACTTACTCTGAATTCTCGTCATGTTTTCAAGGCCGGTTTCAAGGAAAAGCTGTAAGCACTGAAAAACCTAGTTCATGCTATTACGTCCCCATATATATGAAATCATCGTAGTATACCTTGGACTGAAAATCTTGGTTTCCAACAAGCTTGGTGAAGGATGGCTTCCTGACTCATACACTACTGAATATTGAGCATGGGGAGAGGCGTTCTTTCGTGCAGCATGAAAGCCAGAAGTACTTATAGACACACATTTTCTGATTTCTCAGCATGCTTCCTAATCCCCGTTTCAATGTAAAAGTGGTTTGCTGTGGGAAACCTCGTGAGAGCGAGTGCCTCCCCATAGATATGTAAGTATCATAGTTCCCCTAGACCCAAAACTCTCAGTTTCCATCAAATTAAGTGAAGGACGGCTCGAACACATATTAAGTTGTTAGAAGTGAGCTTGTGGAGACGCGTTCTTTCATCCACCACTGAAGTTTAATTGATATATAGAAACATTTACTCTGAATTCTCAGCATGTTTCTCAAAACTCGTTTCAATTAAATGCAGTTTGGGGTTGAAAACCATGCTGGTGCTTGTGCGTCCCCATATAAATCAAAGCAGCATAGTTTCCCTAGACCTGAAATTCTAGTTTCCCAACAAGCTAGGTGAAGATCGGCTTCCAAATTCATACAGATCTGATAATTGAGTGTGTGGAGTGGCGCTCTGTAATCCATCATATAAGGCAAAGTGACTTATAGAAACACTAAGTCTGATTTCACAGCATGATTCTTAATGCCGGGTTCAAGTACAAGTGGTTTACAATGGAAAAGCGCCCAGGAGATTCTGCCTCTGCTTAGATATGTAAGTAGTGTAATTCCCCGAGGACAGAAATTCTGGGTTCCCAAAAACCTTGGTGATGAATGCTTCCCCACTTGCAAACTACACTCCATATCTATATATGGGGAGGTACTAGCTCCAACGCGGTTTTAGAGTGAAAACTGGAGGAACATCAAACCGGCACTAGGAAACAGACTCAGAAACAGGAGTAAAACATTCTCCTGCAGCCGGTTCTTTTTGTGCTAGATGAACGAACATCTCTCCATATGCTCAGTTCTGAGAGATAAGTGTGTCTGAAAGCTGTCCTTCACCTAGCTTATGGGAACCCAAAGATTCTATTCTGTTGCAAACTACACTCTATATATATATATATGAGGAGGTACTAGCTCCAAATCGGTTTTACAGTGAAAACTGCAGGAACTAAAAACCGGCACTATGAAAAAGACTGAGAAACCAGAGTAAAGGTTTCTCCTGCAACACCTTTCCCTTTGTTCTAGATGAACGAACATCTTTCCACATGCTCAGTTCTGAGAGATCAGAGAGTGTTAAAGCCCTTCTTGTAATAGCTTGTTGGGAAGAAAAAGGTTCTTTTCTGTAGGAAACTACACTCCATATATATATATGGGTTTGTACTAGATCGAACTCGGTTTTAAAGTGAAAACTGCAGGAAATTCAAACCAGAACTAGGAAGCAGACTGAGAAAATAGAGTAAAACATTCTCCTGCAACCAGTTCCATTTGTGCTAGTTGAACAAACATCTCCCTACATGCTCAGTTCTGAGAGATATGTGTGTGTGAAAGCCGTACTTCAACAAGCTTGTTAGCAACACACAGATTATTTTAATTTGCAAACTACAATTCATACATGTATATGGGGAAGTACTAGCTCCAACTCTTTTTTACAGTGAAAACTGCAGGAACATCAAACCGGCACTAGGAAACAGGCTGAGAAACTAGAGTAAAGTTTTCTCCTGCAACCAGTTCCATTTGTGCTAGATGAACGAACGTCTCTCCACATGCTCAGTTCTGAGAGATAAGTGTCTGTCAAAGCCGTACTTCACATAGCTTATTGGGAACACAAAGTTTCTTTTCACTTGCAAACAACACTCCTTACATATATATGGGTATGTAATAGATCCAACTCGGTTTTACAGTGAAAACTACAGGAAATTCAAACAGGCACTTGGAAACAGACTGAGAAACCAGAGAGAAAGTATTCCTAATAAACAGTTCCTTTTGTGCTAGATGAACAAGTGTCTCTCGATAAGCTCCGTTCTGAGAGATAAATGTGTGTGAATGCCGTCATTCACCTACCTGGATGGGAACACAAAGTTTCTTTTCATTTGCAATATACACTCCATACATACATATGGGGAAGAACTAGCTCCAACTCGGTTTTACAGTGAAAAATGCAGGAGCTTCAAACCTGCATTAGGAGGCAGACTGAGAAACCAGAGAAATAGTTTCTTCTGCAAACCATTCCTTTTGTGCTAGATGAACGAACATCTCTCCACATGCTCAGTTCTGAGAGATTGGTGTGTGTAAAAGCTGTCCTTCATTTAACTTGTTGGGAATAAAAAGTTTCTTATCAGTTGCAAACTACACTCCATACATATGTATGGGTATGTACTAGATCCAACTCTGTTTTACAGTCAAAATTGCAGGAAATTCAAACTGGTACTAGGAAACAGACTCAGAAAGCAGATTAAAATTTTTCCTGCAACAAGTTCCATTTGTGTGAGATGAAAGAAAGTCACTCCACATGCTCATGTTCTGATAGATAATTGTGTGTGAAAGCAGCCCTTCATCTAGCATTTTGGGAACACAAAGTTTTTTTAACTTGCCAACTACCCTGCATATATATATATATATGGGAAGGTACAAGCTCCAACACAGTTTTACAGTGAAAACTGTAGGAACTTCAAACGGGCCCTAGGAAACAGACTGGGAAACCAGAGTAAAAGATTCACCTGCAACGCATTTCCTGTGTGCTAGATAAACGTACGTCTCTCCAAACGCTCATTTCTGAAAGGTAAGTGTGTGTGAAAGCCGAATTTCACCTAGCTTGTGGGGAACACAAAGTTTCTTTTCAGTTGCAAACTACAATCCATAAATATACAAGGGTAGGAACTAGCTACAACTCGGTTTATAGCAAAAACTGCAGTAATTTCAAACTGCCACTAGGAAAACGACTGAGAAACCAGAGTAAATGTTTCTCCTGCAACCCGTTCCATTTGTGCTAGATGAACGAACGTCTCTCTAATTTCTCAGTTCTGAGAGATGAGCGTGTGTTAAAATCATTCTTCAACCAGCTTGTTGGGAAGAAAAAGTTTCTTTTCAGTTGCAATATACACTCCATATACATATATGGGTATGTAATATCTCCAACTCGCTTTTACAGAAAAAACTGAAGGATCTTCAAACCGGCACTAGGAAAAAGAATGAGAAATCAGATTAAAACTTTCTCCTGCAACCAGTTCCATTTCTGCTAGTTGAAGGAACATCTCCCCACATGCTCCGTTCTGAGAGATATGGGTGTGTGAAAGCCATACTTCAACAAGCATGTTGGCAACACAAAGATTCTTTTCATTTGCAAACTACTATCCATATATACGTATGGGGAAGTACTAGCTCCAAATCTGTTTTACAAAGAAAACTGCAGGAACTTCAAACCAGCACTAGGAAAAAGACTGAGATACCAGAGTAAAAGTTTCTCCTGCAAACCTTTCCCTTTGTTGTAGTTGAACGATTGTGTCTCCACAAGCTTATTTCTGAGAGATATAATTGTGAGAAAGCCGTCCTTCACATAGCTTCTTGGGAACATAAAGTTCCCTTTCAGTTGCAAATTACACTCCATGCAAACAAATGGGGAAACACTAGCTCCAACTCGTTTTTTCAGTGGAAACTGAAGGAACTTCAAACCCACAAAAGGAAACAGTCTGGGAAACCAGAGTAAAAATTTCTCCTGCAAGAAATTCTCTTTTTCTAGATGAACGAACGTCTCTCCACATGCTCAGTTCTGACAGATAAGTTTGTGTGAAAGCCGTCCTTCACCTAGCATGTTGGGAACTCAAAGTTTCTTTTCAGTTCCAAATTATAATCCCTACATACTTATGGGGAAGTACAATCTCCAAGTCGATTTTACACTGAAAACTGCAGGAACTTCAATCCAGCAGGAGGAAACAGACTGAGAATCCATAGTATCATTTTCTGCTGCTACCATTTCCCTATGTGCTAAATGAACGAACGTCTCTCCACATGTTCAGTTCTGAGAGATAACTGTGTGTGAAAGTCGTCCTTTAGATAGCTTGTGGGAAACAGAAAGTTTCTTTTCAGTTGCAACAACACTCCATAAATATATATGGGGAGGTACATGCTCCAACTCGGTTTTACAGTGAAAACTGCAGGAACTTCATATGGGCAGTAGGAAACTGACAGAGAAAACAGTGTAAAATATTCTCCTGCAACCCGTTCAATTTGTGCTAGTTAAATGAGGGTGTCTCAACAAACTTATTTCTGAGAGATATGTTTGTGAGTAATCCGTCCTTCACTTAGCTTGTTGGGAACACAAAGTTTCATTTCAGATTCAAACTACAATGCATACATATATATGGGTATGTACTAGCTTCAACTCGGTTTTACTGTGAAAAATGCAGGAAATTCAAACCGGCACTTGGAAACAGACTGAGAAACCAGATTAAAATTAATCCTGCAACCCGTTCCATTTGTGCAAGAAGAAAGAACGTCTCACCACATGCTAAATTCTGAGAGATAATTGTGTGTTAAAGAAATCCTTCAACTAGCATGTTGGGAACACAAGTATTTTTTAAGTTGCAAACTACAATCCATATATATATATGGCAAGGAACAAGCTCCAAGTCGGTTGTACAGTGAAAACTGTAGGAACTTCAAACGGGCAGTAGGAAACTGACAGAGAATATACTGTAAAATAATCTCCTGCAACCCGTGCAATTTGTGCTAAATGAACGAGCGTCTCTGCACTTGCTCAGTTCCGAGATATATGTTTGTGGGAAAGCCGTCCTTCACCTAGCTTGTTGGGAACACAAATTTTCTTTTCAGTTGCAAACTACACTCCATACATCTATATGGGTAGGTTAACTCCAAGTTGGTTTTACAGTGAAAACTGCAGGTACTTAAAACTGTCATTAGGAAACAGGCTGAGAAACCAGAGTAAAATTTTTCCTGCAAACATTTCCATTTGTGTAAGTTGAGTGAACGTTTCTCCCCATGCTCAGATGACAGAGATAAGTGTGTGTTAAGCCGTCCTTCACCTTGCATGTGGGGAACACAAAGTTTCTTTTAAGTAGCAAACTACACTACATATATATATATATATGGGAAGGTATAAGTTCCAAATCGGTTTTACATTGAAAACTGTAGGAAATTCAAACCGGCTCTAGGAAACAGACTGAGAAAATAGTGTAAAAGTTTTTCCTGCATTCCTTTCCATTTGCGCTAGATGAACTAGCTTCTATCCACTTGCTCAGTTCTGAGATGTATATCTGTGGGAAAGCCATCCTTAACCTAGCTTGTTGGGAACACGAGATTTTTTCAGTTGCAAACTAAACTCATTACATATATATGGGAATGCTAAATCCAAATTGGTTTTACAGTGAAAACTGCAGGTACTTAAAACTGGCACTAGAAAACAGGCTGAGAAACCAGAGTAAAATTTTTCCTGCAAACCGTTCTATTTGAGCTAGATGAACGAGAGTCTCTCCACATGCTCAATTCTGAGAGATATGTGTGAGTTAATGCCGTCCCTCAACTCGCTTGTTCTGAACACAAAGTTTCTTTACAATTGCAAACAACAGTCCATAAATATATTTGGAGAATTACTTGCTCCAACTCGGTTTTACAGTGAAATGTGCAGGAACTTCAAACAGGCACTAGGAAACAGACTGAGAAACCAGAGTAAAAATTTCTCCTGCCACCAGTACCATTTGTGCTAGATGAACGAACATCTCTCCACATGCTCAGTTCTGAGAGATAAGTGAGTTTGAAAGCCGTCTTTCACCTAGCTTGTTGGGAACACAAAGTTTGTTTTCATTTTCAAACTGCACTCCATACATTTATATGGGTATGTACAAGCTCCAACTCGGTTTTACAGTGGAAATTACAGGAAATTCAAACCCGAACTAGGAAACAGACTGAGAAACCAGAGTAACAGTTTCTCCTGCAACCCGTTCCATTTGTGCTACTTGAACGAATGTCTCCCCACATACTCAGTTCTGAGAGAAAATTGTGTGTGAAAGTCGTACTTCACCAAGCTTGTTGGAAGAACAAGTTTTCTTTTCAGTTACAAACTACAATCCATATATGTACATGGGGAAGTACTAGCTCCAATTCTGTTTTACAGTGAAAACTGCAGGAACTTCAAACCAGCACTAGGAAACAGGCTGAGAAACCAGAGTAAAATTTTTCTGCAAACAGTTCCATTTATGTAAGTTGAATGTACGTTTCTCCCCATGCTCAGATAACAGAGATAAGTGTGTGTTAAGCCGTCCTTCACCTTGCATGTGGGGAACTCAAAGTTTCTTTTAAGTAGCAAACTACACTACATACATATCTATGGGTAGGGACTAGCTCCAAATCTGTTTTACAGTGAAAACTGCAGGATCTCCAAACCGGCACTAGGAAACAGACTGAGAAACCAGAGATAAATTTTCTCCTGCCAATCGTTTCCGTTTTTGCCAGATGAAGGAACGTCTATTCAGATGCTCAGTTCGGAGAGATAAGTGTGTGTGAAAGCCGTCCTTCATCTACCTTGTTGGGAACACAAAGTTCATTTTCATTTGCAAGATACACTCCATACATACATAATAGAAGGTACAAGCTCCAACTCTGTTTTACAGTGAAAACTGCAGGAACTTCAAACCGGCACTAGGAAACAATCTGAAAAACCAGGGTAAATTTTCTACTGCAAACATTTCCCTTTGTGCTCTATGAATGAATGTCTGTCCACATGCTCAGTTCTGAAAGATAAGTGTACGTGAAAGCTGTCCTTCACCTAGCTGAGTGGGAACACAAAGTTTCTTTTCAGCTGAAAACTACATTCCATACATATATATGGGAAGGTTAAATCCAAATTTGTTTTACATTGAGAACTGCAGTTACTTCAAACCGACTCTAGGAAACAGGCTGAGAAACCAGAGTAAAAATTATTTCTGCAACCCATTCCCTTTGTGCTAGATGAACGTACGTATCTCCACATGCTCAGTTTAGAGATAATTGAGTGTGAAAGCCGTTCTTCACCTAGCTTGTTGGGAACACAAAGTTTCTTTTCATTTGCAATCTACACTCCATACATATATATGGGGAGGTACTAGCTCCAACACGGTTTTACAGTGAAAAATGCAGGACATTCAAACTGGCACTTGGAAACAGACTGAGAAAATTGTGTAAAAGATTCTCTTGCAAACCGTTCTCTTTGCGCTAGATGAACTAGCTTCTCTTCACTTGCTCAGTTCTGAGATGTATATTTGTGGGAAAGCTGTCCTTCAACTAGCTTGCTGGGAACACAAAGTTTCTTTTCAGTTGCAAACAACAATCCATACATATATAAGGGAAGTACTATCTCCAACTCTTTTTTAAATTGAGAACTGCAGGAACTTCAAACAGGCATTAGGAAACACACTGAGAATCTGGTTTAAAAGATTCTCATGCAACCATATCCATTTGGGCTAGATGAACGAACGTCAATCCACATGCTCAATTCAGACAGACAATTGTGTTTGGAAGCCGTCCTTCAACTACCTTGTTGGGAACACAAGGTTTATATTCATTTGCAAAATACATTCCATACATACATATTAGGAGGTGCAAGCTCCAACTCCATTTTACAGTGAAAACTCTAGGAATTTCAAACCGGCACTAGGAGACTAATTGAAAAACCAAAGTATATTTTCTATTGCAAACATTTCCCTTTGTGCTGTATGAACGAAAGTCTGTCCACATGCTCACTTCTGAAAGAGAAGTGTGTGTGAAAGCTGTCCTTCACCTAGCTTACTGGGAACAAAAAATTTCAATTGAGCTGCATACTACACTCCATACATATATATGGGGAGGTTAATTCCAAATTGGTTTTACAGTGTGAAATGCAGGTACTTCAAACTGGAACTAGGATTCAGACTGAGATACCACAGGAAATGTTTCTCCTGCAACCCGTTCTCTTTGTGCTAGTTGAACGAGGGTTTCTCCACAAGCTTATGTCTGAGAGAGATGTTTGTGAGAAAGCCGTTCTTCATTTAGCTTGTTGGGAACACAAAGTTTCATTTCAGATTCAAACTACACTCCATACATATATATGGAAGTACTAGCTCCAACTCGATTTTACAGTGAAAAATGCAGAAAATTCAAACCGGCACTTGGAAACAGACTGAGAAACCAGATTAAAATTTTTCCTGCAAACCTTTCCATTTGTGCAAGATGAACGAACGTCTCTCCACATGCACAGTTCTGTAGATAATTTTGTGTGAAACCAGTCCTTCACCTAGCATGTTGGGAACACAAATATTTTTTAAGATGCAAACTACAATCCATATATATATATTGCAAGGAACAAGCTCCAAATCGGTTTTACAGTGAAAACTGTAGGAATTTCAAACGGGCAGTAGGAAACTGACTGAGAAAATAGTGTAAAATATTGTGCTACAACCCGTTCAATTTGTGCTAAATGAACCAGGGTATTTCCACTTGCTCAGTTCTGAGAGATATATTTCTGGGAAAGCATTCCTTCACCTAGCTTGATGGGAACACAAAGTTTCTTTTCAGTTGCAAACTACACTCCATACATCTATATGGGGAAGTTAACTCCAAGTTGGTTTTACAGAGTAAACTGCAGGTACTTAAATCCTTCTTTAGGAAACAGGCTGAGAAACCAGAGTAAAATTTTTCCTGCAAACCGTTCCATTTGTGTTAGATGAACGAACGTCTCTCCCCATGCTCAGATCTCAGAGATAAGTGTGTGTTAAGCCGTCCTTCACCTTGCATGTTGGGAACACATAGTTTATTTTAAGTAGCAAACTACATTCCATGTATATATGATAAGGTACATGCTCCAACTCGGTTTTACAGTGAAAACTGTAGAAACTTCAAACCGGCACTAGGAAACACACTGAGAAAATAGTGTAAAAGTTTCTCCTGCATTTCGTTAACTTTTTGCTAGATGAACGAGCATATCTAAACGTGATCAGTTCTGAGAGATATTTTTGTGGGAAAGCCATCCTTCACCTAGCTTGTTGGGAACACAAAGTTTCTTTTAAGTTGCAAACTACACTCCTTACATAAATTTGGGGGTGGTATATTCAAATTGGTTTCACAGTGAAAAATGCAGGTACTTAAAACTGGCACTAGGAAACAGGCTGAGAAAACAGAATAAAATTTTTCCTGCAAAACTTTCCATTTGTGCTAGATGAACGAGCATCTTTCCACATGTTCTGTTCTGAGAGATAAGCGTGTGTGTAATCCGTACTTCACCTAGCTTGTTGGGAACACAAAGTTTGTTTTCATTTTCAAACTACACTCCATACATTTACATGGGAATGTACAAGCTCCAACTCGGTTTTACTGTGATAACTGCAGGAACTTCAAAAAAGCATTAGGAAACAGACTGAGAAACCAGAGAGAAATTTTCACCTGCCTCACTTTCCCTTTGTGGTAGATGAAAGAACGTCTACCCACATGCTCTTATCTGAGAGATAAGTGTATATGAATGCCGTACTTCACCTAGAATGTAGGGAACACAAGTTTTTTCCAGTTGCAATGTACACTCCATACATATATATAGGGTGGTACTACCTACAACTCGGTGTTTTAGCGAAAACTGCAGGAACTTCAAACCTTCTAAAGGAAACAGACTGAGAATCTGGTTTAAAAGTTTATCCTGCAACCAGTTCCATTTGGGCTAGATGAACGAACGTCTATTCACATGCTCAATTCTGAGATAAGTGTGTGTTAAGCCGTCCTTCACCTTGCATGTTGAGAACACATAGTTTATTTTAAGTAGCAAACTACATTCCATATATATATGATAAGTTACAAGCTCCAACTCGGTTTTACAGTGAAAACTGCAGGAACTTCACACCGGCACTAGAAAACAAACTGTAAAACCAGAGTAAATTTTCTACTGCAAACATTTCCCTTTGTGCTCTATGAACGAACGTCTGTCCACATGCTCAGTTCAGAAAGATAAGTGTGTATTAAAGCTGTCCTTCACCTAGCTTACTGGGAACACAAAGTTTCTTTTCAGCTGCAAACTACGTTCCATACATATATATGGGGAGGTTAACTCCAAATTGGTTTTAACAGGGAGAAATGCAGGTAATTCAAACCAACACAGGGAAACAGGCTGAGAAACCAGAGTAAAAATTTTCCTGCAAACGTTTCCATTTGCGCTGGATGAACGAGCGTCTCTCCATATGCTCTGTTCTTAGAGGTAAGTGTGAGTGAAAGCGTTCCTTCACCTAGCATGTTGGGAACACAAAGTTTCTTTAAGTTGCAAACTCCACTCCATACATATATATGGGGAGGTACTAGCTCCAACTCGGTTTTACATTGAAAACTGCAGGAACGTCAAACCGGCACTAGGAAACAGTCTGAGAAACCAGAATAATAGTTTCTCCAGCAATCCATTCCCTTTGTGCTAGATGAACGAACATCTCTCCACATGCTCAGTTCTGAGAGATAAGTGTGTGTGAAAGGCGTCCTTCACCTAGCTTGTTGGGAACACAAAGTTTCTTTTCAGTTGCCCACTCCACTCCTTACATATATATGGGGAGGTACAAGCTCCAACACGGATTTACAGTGAAAACTGCAGGAACTTCAAACTGGCACTTGGAAACATACTGAGAAACCAGAGAAAAAGATCCTCCTGCAACCCTTTCCCTTTGTGATAGATGAACGAATGTCTCTCCACAAGCTCAGTTCTGAGAGATAAGTGTGTGTGAAAGCCGTACTTAACCTAACTTGTTGGGAACACAAATTTTCTTTTCAGTTGACAAATACCCTGCATACATATATTTGGGAAGGTACTATCTCCAACTCGGTTTTACAGTGAAAACTTCAGGATCTTCAAACCGGCACTAGGAAACATACTGAGAAACCAGAGAAAATGTTTCTCCTGCAAACCGTTCCTTTTGTGCTAGATAAACGAACGTCTCTCGACATGCTAATTTCGGACAGATAAGTGTGTGTGAAAGCCGTAATTCACCTAGGTTGTTGGGAACACAAATTTTTTTTCTGTTGCCAAATCCACTCCATAAATATATATGGGGACGTACTAGCTCCAACACGGTTTCACAGTGAAAACTGCAGGAACTTCAAACTGGCACTAGGAAACAGACTGAGAAACCAGAGTAAAAGTTTCTCCTGCTATCCGTTCCCTTTGTACTAGATGAACGAACGTCTCTCCACTTGCTCATTTCTGAGAGAAATTTGTGTGTGAAAGCCTTCCTTCACCTAGCTTGTTGGGAACACAAAGGTTGTTTTCAGTTGCCAACACCACTCCATACATATATATTGGGAAGTACTAGCTCCAAATCGGTTTTAAATTGAAAACTTCAGGAACTTCAAACCGGCACTAGGAAACAGACTGTTAACCAGGGTAAAAGTTTCACCTGCAAACCGTTCCCTTTGTGCTAGATGAACGAAAGTCTCTCCACAAGCTCAGCTCTGAGAGTTAAATGTGTGTGAAAGCCATCCTTTACCAAGCTTTTTGGGAACACAAAGTTTCTTTTCATTTTACCAACTCCACTCCATACATATATATGGGGAGGTACTAGCTCCAACTCGGTTTTACAGTGAAAACTGCAGGAACTTCAATCCAGCACTAGGAAACAGACTGAGAAACCAGAGTAAAAGTATATCCTACAATCCGTTCCCTTTGTGCTAGATGAACGAATGTCTCTCCATATGCTCAGTTCTGAGAGATAAGTGTTTGTGAAAGCTGTCCTGCACATATCTTGTTGGGAACACAAAGTTTCTTTAAAGATGCAAACTCCACTCCATACATATATTTGGGGAGGTAATAAGTCCAAGTCATTTTTACAGGGTATACTTCAGGAACATCTAAACGGCACTAGGAAGCAGACTGAGAAACAGAGTAAAAGTTTCCCCTGCAAACTGTTCCCTTTGAGCTAGATGAAAGAACGTCTCTCCACATACTCAGTTCTGAGAGATAAGTGTGTTTTAAAGCTGCCCTTCACCTAGCTTGTTGGTAACACTAAGTTTCTTTACAGTTGCTAACTCCACTCCATACATATATATGGGGAGGTACTAGCTCCAACTCGGATTTACAGTGAAAACTGCAGGAAATTCAAACCGGCACTAGGAAACATACTGAGAAAACAGAGAAAATGTTTCTGCTGCAATCCGTTCCTTTTGTGCTAGATAAACGAACGTCTCTCCACATGCTCATTTCGGAAAAATAGGTGTGTGTGAAAGCCGTCCTTCAACTTGCTTGTTGGGAACACAACTTTTCTTTTCAATTGCCAAATCACTCCATACATATATATGGGGAGCTACTAGCTCCAACTTGGTTTTATAGAGAAAACTGCAGGAAATTCAAACCGGTACTAGGAAACAGACTGAGAAACCAGAGTAAAAGTTTCTCCTGCAACCCGTTCCCTTTGAGCTAGATGAATGAACGTCTCTCCACGTGCTCAGTTCTGAAAGAAAATTGTGTGTGAAAGCCGTCCTTCACATAGCTTGTTGGCAACACAAATTTTCTTTTCAGTTGCCAAATCCAATCCATACATATATATGGGAGTTATTAGCTCCAAAGAGGTTTTACAGTGAAAAGTGCATGTACTTCAAACCGGCACTAGGAAACAGACTGAGAATGCAGAGTAAAAGTTTCCCCTGAAACCTGTTCCCTTTGTGCTAGATGAAATAACGTCTCTCCACATGCTCAGTTCTGAGAGCTAAGTTTTTGTCGAAGCCGCCCTTCACCTATCTTGTTGGGAATACAAAGTTCCTTTTCAGTTGCAATCTCCACTCCATAGATATATAATTGCGGAAGTACTAGCTCCAACTCGGTTTTACAGTGAAAACTGCAGGAACTTCAAACCGGCACTAGGAAACATACTGAGAAAGCAGAGTAAAAGTTCCTCCTGCAACCAGTTCCCTTTGGGCTAGATGAACGAACGTCTCTACATATGCTCAGTTCTGAGAGATAAGTGTGTGTGAAAGCCGTCCTTCAACTTGCTTGATGGGAACACAATGTTTCTTTTCATTTGCAAACTCCATTCCGTACATATATATGGGGAGGTACTAGTTCCAACTTGGTTTTACTGTGAAAACTGCAGGAAATTCAAATCGGCACTAGGAAAAAGACTGAGAATCCAGAGTAAAATTTCTCTTGCAACCCGTTCCATTTGAGCTAGATGAACGAAAGTCTCTCCACATCCTTTGTTCTGGGAGATAATTGTGTGTGAAAGCCGTCCTTCACCTAGCTTGTTGGGAACACAAAGTTTCTTTTCAGTTGCCAACACCACTCCATACACATATATCGGGTGGTAGTAGCTTCAAATCGGTTTACAGTGAAAACTGCAGGAACTTCAAACCGGCACTACGAAACAGGCTGAGAAACCAGAGTAAAAGTTTCTCCTGCAAACCGTTCCCATTGTGATAGGTGAAAGAACGTCTCTCCACATGCTGAGTTCTGAGAGATGAGTGTGTGTGAAAGCCGTCCTTCACCTAGCTTGTAGGGAAGACAATGTTTCTTTTCAGTTGCCAACTCCACTCCATACATATATATGGGGAAGTACCAGCTCCAACACGGATTTAGAAAGAAAAATGTAGGAACTTCAAACCGGCACTAGGAAACAGATTGAGAAACCAGAGTAAATGTTTCCCCTGCAACCCGTTCCCTTTGTGCTAGATGAAAAAACGTCTCTCCACATGCTCAGTACTGAGAGATAAGTGTGTGTGAAAGCCGTCCTTCACCTAGCTTGTTGGGAACACAAAGTTCCTTTTCAGTTGCCAACTCAAATCCATACATATATATGGGCAGGTACTAGCTCTAAATCAGTTACACAGTGAAAACTGCAGGAACTTCATAACGGCACTAGGAAACAGACTGAGAAAACAGTGTAAAAGTTTCACCTTGAAACCGTTCCCTTTGTGATAGATGAACGAAAGTCTCTCCACATGCTCAGTTCAGAGATAAGTGTGTGTGATAGCCATCCTTCACCTAGCTTGTTGGGAACACAAAGTTTCTTTTCAGTTGCCAACTCCACTCTATACATATATAAGGGGAGGTTAGCTCCAAATCGATTTTAGACTGAAAATTGCAGGAAGTTTAAACTGGTACTAGGAAACAGCTGTGAAACAAGAGTAAATGTTTCTCCTGCAACCCGTTCCATTTGTGCTAGATGAACGAACGTCTCCCCACATGCTCAGTTCTGAGAGATAAGTGTGTGTGAAAGCCGTCCTTCAAATAGATTGATGGGAACACAAATTTTCTTTTCAGTTGCCAAATCCTCTCCATAAATATATATGGGGAGATACTAACTCCAACTTGGTTTTACAGTGAAAAATGCAGGAACTTCAAACCGGCACTAGGAAACAGGCTGAGAAACAAGAGTAAAAGTTTCTCCTGCAAACCGTTCTCTTTGTGCTACATGAATGAACGTCTTTCCACGTGCTCACAGCTGAGAGATAAGTGTGTGTGAAAGCCGTCCTTCACCTAGCTTGTTGGGAACACAAAGTTTCTTTTCAGTTGCCAACACCTCCCCATAAATATATATTGAAATGTACTAGCTCCAACTCGAGTTTACAGTGAAAACTGCAGGAAGTCAAACCGGCACTAGGAAACAGACTGAGAAACCAGAGTAAAAGTTTCACCTGAAACCCGTTCCCTTTGTGCTAAATGAACGAACGTCTCTTTACATGCTCATTTCGGAGAGATAAGTGTGTGTGAAAGCCGTCCTTCAACTATCTTGTTGCGAACACAAATTTTCTTTTCAGTTGCCAAATCCACTCCATATATATATATGGGTAGGTACTAGCTCCATGTCTGTTTTATAGTGAAAACTGCAGTAACTTCAAACCGGCACTAGGGAACAGACTGGGAAATCAGATAAAAGTTTCTCCTGCCGCCCTTTCCCTTTTTGCTAGATGAATGAACGTCCCTCCACATGCTCAGTTCGAAGAGATAAGTGTGTGTGAAAGCCATCCTTCACTTAGATTTATGAGAACACAAATTTTCTTTTCATTTACCAAATCCACTCCATAAATATATATGGGGAGGTACTAGCTCCAACAGTGTTTTACAGTGTAAACTCTAGAAACGTCAAACCGGCACTAGGAAACAGACTGAGAAATCAGAGAAATAGTTTCTCCTACAATCCGTTCCCTTTGTGCTAGATGAACGAAAGTCTCTCCACATGCTCAGTTCTGAGAGATAAGTGTGTGTGAAAGCCATACTTCACCTAGCTTTATGGGAACACAAAGTTTTTTTCAGTTGCCAAATCCTCACCATACATATATATGGGGAGGTACTAGCTCCAAGTCGGTTTTACAGTGAAAACTGCAGGAACATCAATCCGGCGCTAGGAAACAGACTGAGAGACCAGAATAAAAGTTTCCTCTGCAACCCGTTCCCTTTGTGCTAGATGAACGAAAGTCCCTCCACATGCTCAGTTCTGAGAGAAATATGTGTGTGAAAGACATCCTTCACTTAGCTTGTTGGGAACACAAAGTTTCTTTTCAGTTTCCAACTCCACTCCATACATATATATATGAAGGTATTACCTCCAACACAGTTTTACATTGAAAACTGCAGGAACGTGAAACCGGCCTTAGGAAACAGACTGAGAAACCAGAATAAAAGTTTCTCCAGCAATCCATTCCCTTTGGGTTAGATGAACGAACGTCTCTCCACATACTCAGTTCTGAGAGATAAGTGTGTGTGAAAGCCGTCATTCACGTAGCTTTTTGGGAACACATAGGTTCTTTTTAGGTTCTAACTCCATTCCATACATATATATGGGTAGGTACTATCTCCAACTCGGAATTACATTGAAAATTGCAGGAACTTCAAACCGGCACTAAGAAACAATCTGAGAAACCAGAGTAAATGTTTTTGCTGCAACCCGTTCCCTTTGTTTTAGATGAACGAACGTCTCTCCACATGCTCATTTCGTAGAGATTAGTGTGTGTGAAAGCCGTCCTTCACCTACGTTGTTGGGAACAAATGTTTCCTTTTCAGTTGCCAAATCCACTCCATACATATATAAGGGGAGGTACTAGCTCCAAATCCGTTTACACTGAAAACTGCAGGAACTTCAAACAGGCACTAGGAAACAGACAGAGAAACAAGAGTAAAAGTGCCCCCTGCAACCCGTTCCCTTTGTGCTAGATGAACGAAATTCTCTCCACATGCTGAGTTCTGAGATATAAGTGTTTGTGAAAGCCGTCCTTCACCTAGCTTGTTGGGAAGACACTGTTTCTTTTCAGTTGCCAACACCACTCCATACATATATATGTGGAAGTACCAGCTCCATCTCGGATTTACAGTGAAAACTGCAGGTACTTCAATCCGGCACTAGGAAACAGACTGAGAAACCAGAGTAATAGTTTCTCCTGCAACCCGTTCCTTTGTGCTAGATGAACGAATGTCTCTCCACAAGCTCAGTTCTGAGAGATAAGTGTGTGTGAAAGCCGTACTTAAACTAACTTGTTTGGAACACAAATTTTCTTTTCAGTTGACAAATACCCTCCATACATATATTTGGGAAGGTACTATCTCCAACTCGGTTTTACAGTGAAAACTTCAGGAACTTCAAACCGGCTCTAGGAAACAGACTGAGAAACCAGAGTAAAAGTTTCTCCTGCAACTCATTTCTTTGTTCTAGATGAACGAACGTCTCTCCACATGCTCAATTCTGAGAGATAATTGTGTGTGAAAGCCGTCCTTCACCTAGCTTGTTAGGAACACAAAATTTCTTTTCAGATGCAAACTCCACTCCATGCATATATATGGGGAGTTACCATATCCAACTCGGTTTTACAGTGAAAATTTCAAGAACTTCAAACCGGCTCTAGGAAACAGACTGAGAAATCAGAGTAACAGTTTCTCCTGCAACGCGTTTCCTTTGTTGTAGATGAATTAACGTCTCTCCACATGCTCTGTTCTGAGAGATAAGTGTGTGTGAAAGCCGTCCTTCAACTAGCTTGTTGGGAACACAAAGTTTCTTTTCAGTTGCCAACTCCATTCCATACATATATATATGGAGGTATTACCTCCAATACAGTTTTACATTGAAAACTGCAGGAACGTCAAACCTGCACTAGGAAACAGAGTGAGAAACCAGAATAATAGTTTCTCCAGCAATCCATTCCCTTTGTGCTAGATGAACGAACGTCTCTCCACATACTCAGTTCTGAGAGATAAATGTGTGTGAAAGCCGTCATTCAGCAAGCTTTTTGGGAACACAAAGTTTCTTTTTAGGTGCTAAATTCATTCCATACATATATATGGGGAGGTAGTAGCTCCAACTCGGATTTACAGTGAAAACTGCAGGAACTTCAAACCGGCACTAGGAAACAGACTGAGAAACCAGAGTAAATGTTTTTGCTGCAACCCGTTCCCTTTGTGTTAGATGAACGAACGTCTCTCCAGATGTTCAGTTCTGAGAGATAAGTGTGTGTGAAAGCCGACCTTCACTTATCTTGTTGGGAAAACAAAGTTTCTTTTCAGAAGAAAACTCCACTCCATACATATATATGGGGAGGTACAAGCTCCAACTCGGGTTTAGAGTGAAAACTGCAGGAAATTCAAACCGGCACTAGGGCACAGACTGAGAAACCAGAATAATAGTTTCTCCTACACTCCGTTCCCTTTGTGCTAGATGAACGAACGTCTCTCCACATGCTCTGTTCTGAGAGATAAGTGTGTGTGAAGCCATACTTCACCTAGCTTTATGGGAACACAAAGTTTCTTTTCAGTTGCCAACTCCACTCCATACATATATATATGGGGGTATTACCTCCAACACAGTTTTACATTGAAAACTGCAGGAACGTCAAAACGGCACTAGGAAACAGTTTGAGAAACCAGAATAATAGTTTCTCCAGCAATCCATTCCCTTTGTGCTAGATGAACGAACGTCTCTCCACATGCTCAGTTCTGAGAGATAAGTGTGTGTGAAAGCCGTCCTTCACCTAGCTTGTTGGGAACACAAAGTTTCTTTTCAGTTGCCCACTCCACTCCTTACATATATATGGGGAGGTACAAGCTCCAACACGGATTTACAGTGAAAACTGCAGGAACTTCAAACTGGCACTTGGAATCATACTGAGAAACCAGAGAAAAAGTTCCTCCTGCAACCCTTTCCCTTTGTGATAGATGAACGAATGTCTCTCCACAAGCTCAGTTCTGAGAGATAAGTGTGTGTGAAAGCCGTACTTAACCTAACTTGTTGGGAACACAAATTTTCTTTTCAGATGACAAATACCCTCCATACATATATTTGGGAAGGTATTATCTCCAACTCGGTTTTACAGTGAAAACTTCAGGATCTTCAAACCGGCACTAGGAAACATACTGAGAAACCAGAGAAAATGTTTCTCCTGCAACCCGTTCCTTTTGTGCTAGATAAACGAACGTCTCTCCACATGCTAATTTCGGACAGATAATTGTGTGTGAAAGCCATAATTCACCTAGGTTGTTGGGAACACAAATTTTTTTTCTGTTGCCAAATCCACTCCATACATATATATGGGGACGTACTAGCTCCAACACGGTTTCACAGTGAAAACTGCAGGAACTTCAAACCGGCACTAGGAAACAGACTGGGAAACCAGAGTAAAAGTTTCTCCTGCTATCCGTTCCCTTTGTACTAGATGAACGAACGTCTCTCCACTTGCTCATTTCTGAGAGAAATTTGTGTGTGAAAGCCTTCCTTCACCTAGCTTGTTGGGAACACAAAGGTTGTTTTCAGTTGCCAACACCACTCCATACATATATATCGGGAAGTACTAGCTCCAAATCGGTTTTAAAGTGAAAACTTCAGGAACTTCAAACCGGCACTAGGAAACAGACTGGGAAACCAGAGTAAAAGTTTCTCCTGCAAACCGTTCCCTTTGTGCTAGATGAACGAAAGTCTCTCCACAAGCTCAGTTCTGAGAGTTAAATGTGTGTGAAAGCCATCCTTTACCAAGCTTTTTGGGAACACAAAGTTTCTTTTCATTTTACCAACTCCACTCCATACATATATATGGGGAGGTACTAGCTCCAACTCGGTTTAACAGTGAAAACTGCAGGAACTTCAATCCAGCACTAGGAAACAGACTGAGAAACCAGAGTAAAAGTATATCCTACAATCCGTTCCCTTTGTTCTAGATGAACGAATGTCTCTCCATATGCTCAGTTCTGAGAGATAAGTGTTTGTGAAAGCTGTCCTGCACATATCTTGTTGGGAACACAAAGTTTCTTTAAAGACGCAAACTCCACTCCATACATATATTTGGGGAGGTAATAAGTCCAAGTCATTTTTACAGGGTATACTGCAGGAACATCTAAACGGCACTAGGAAGCAGACTGAGAAACAGAGTAAAAGTTTCTCCTGCAAACTGTTCCATTTGAGCTAGATGAAAGAACGTCTCTCCACATACTCAGTTCTGAGAGATAAGTGTGTTTTAAAGCTGCCCTTCACCTAGCTTGTTGGTAACACTAAGTTTCTTTACAGTTGCTAACTCCACTCCATACATATATATGAGGAGGTATTAGCTCCAACTCGGATTTACAGGGAAAACTGCAGGAAATTCAAACCGGCACTAGGAAACATACTGAGAAAACAGAGAAAATGTTTCTGCTGCAATCCGTTCCTTTTGTGCTAGATAAACGAACATCTCTCCACATGCTCATTTCGGAAAGATAAGTGTGTGTGAAAGCCGTCCTTCAACTAGCTTGTTGGGAACACAACATTTCTTTTCAATTGCCAAATCACTCCATACATATATATGGGGAGCTACTAGCTCCAACTTGGTTTTATAGAGAAAACTGCAGGAAATTCAAACCGGTACTAGGAAACAGACTGAGAAACCAGAGTAAAAGTTTCTCCTGCAACCCGTTCCCTTTGAGCTAGATGAATGAACGTCTCTCCACGTGCTCAGTTCTGAAAGAAAATTGTGTGTGAAAGCCGTCCTTCACATAGCTTGTTGGGAACACAAATTTTCTTTTCAGTTGCCAAATCCAATCCATACATATATATGGGAGGTATTAGCTCCAAAGAGGTTTTACAGTGAAAAGTGCATGTACTTCAAACCGGCACTAGGAAACAGACTGAGAATGCAGAGTAAAAGTTTCTCCTGAAACCTGTTCCCTTTGTGCTAGATGAAATAACGTCTCTCCACATGCTCAGTTCTGAGAACTAAGTGTGTGTGAAAGCCGCCCTTCACCTATCTTGTTGGGAATACAAAGTTCCTTTTCAGTTGCAATCTCCACTCCATAGATATATAATTGCGGAAGTACTAGCTCCAACTCGGTTTTACAGTGAAAACTGCAGGAAATTCAAACCGGTACTAGGAAACAGACTGAGAAACCAGAATAATAGTTTCTCCTACACTCCGTTCCCTTTGTGCTAGATGAACGAACGTCTCTCCACATGCTCTGTTCTGAGAGATAAGTGTGTGTGAAGCCATACTTCACCTAGCTTTATGGGAACACAAACTTTCTTTTCATTTGCCAACTCCACTCCATACATATATATGGGGAGGTATTACCTCCAACATATTTTACAGTGAAAACTGCAGGAACTTCAAACCGGCACAAAGAAACAGACTGAGAATCCAGAGTAAAAGTTTCTCCTGCAACCCGTTCCCTTTGTGCTAGATGAAGGAAAGTCTCTCCAAATGCTCAGTTCTGAGAGACAAGTGTGTGTGAAAGCCGTCCTTCACCTAGCTTGTTGGGAACACAAAGTTTCTTTTCAGTTGCAAACTCCACTCCATACATATATATGGGGTTGTACTAGCTCCAGCTCGGATTTACAGTGAAAAATGCAGGAACTTCAAACCGGCACTAGGAAACAGACTGAGACACCAGAGTAAAATTTTCTAATGCAAGCCATTCCCTTTGTGCTAGATGAACGAACGTCTCTCCACATGCTCAGTTCTGGGAGATAAGTGTGTGTGAGAGCCGTCCTTCACCTAGCTTGTTGGGAACACAAAGTTTCTTTTCAGTTGCAAACTCAAATCCATGCATATATATGGGGAGGTACTAGCTCCAACTCGGTTTTACAGTGAAAATTGCAGGAACTTCAAACCGGCAGTAGGAAACAGACTGAAACCAGAGAAAAGTTTCTCATGCCAACCGTTCCCTTTGTGCTAGATGAACGAACGTCTCTCCACATGCTCAGTTCTGGGAGATAAGTGTGTGTGAGAGCCGCCCTTCACCTATGTTGTTGGGAACACAAAGTTTCTTTTCAGTTGCAAACTACAATCCATACATATATATAGGGATGTACTAGCTCCAACTAGGTTTTACAGTGAAAACTACAGGAACTTCAACCCGGCACTAGGAAACAGACTGAGAAACCAGTGTAAAACTTTCTCCTGCAACCCGTTCCCTTTGTGCTAGATGAACGAACGTCTCTCCACATGCTCAGTTCTGAGAAATAAGTGTGTGTGAGGGCCGTCATTCACCTAGCTTGTTGGGAACTCAAAGTTTCTTTTCAGTTGCAAACTCCACACCATACATATATATGGGGAGGTACTAGCTACAACTCGGTTTTACAGTGAAAACTGCAGGAACTTCAAACCGGTACTAGGAAACAGACTGAGAAACCAGAAAAAAATTTTCCCCAGCAACCAGTTCATTTTGTGCTAGATGAACGAACGTCTCTCCACATGCTCAGTTCTGGGACATAAGTGTGTGTGAGAGCCGTCCTTCACCTAGCTTGTTGGGAACACAAAGTTTCTTTTCAGTTGCAAATTCCACTCCATACATATATATTGGGAAGTACTAGCTCCAAATCGGTTTTAAAGTGAAAACTTCAGGAACTTCAAACCGGCACTAGGAAACAGACTGGGAAACCAGAGTAAAAGTTTCTCCTGCAAACCGTTCCCTTTGTGCTAGATGAACGAAAGTCTCTCCACAAGCTCAGCTCTGAGAGTTAAATGTGTGTGAAAGCCATCCTTTACCAAGCTTTTTGGGAACACAAAGTTTCTTTTCATTTTACCAACTCCACTCCATACATATATATGGGGAGGTACTAGCTCCAACTCGGTTTTACAGTGAAAACTGCAGGAACTTCAATCCAGCACTAGGAAACAGACTGAGAAACCAGAGTAAAAGTATATCCTACAATCCGTTCCCTTTGTTCTAGATGAACGAATGTCTCTCCATATGCTCAGTTCTGAGAGATAAGTGTTTGTGAAAGCTGTCCTGCACATATCTTGTTGGGAACACAAAGTTTCTTTAAAGACGCAAACTCCACTCCATACATATATTTGGGGAGGTAATAAGTCCAAGTCATTTTTACAGGGTATACTGCAGGAACATCTAAACGGCACTAGGAAGCAGACTGAGAAACAGAGTAAAAGTTTCTCCTGCAAACTGTTCCATTTGAGCTAGATGAAAGAACGTCTCTCCACATACTCAGTTCTGAGAGATAAGTGTGTTTTAAAGCTGCCCTTCACCTAGCTTGTTGGTAACACTAAGTTTCTTTACAGTTGCTAACTCCACTCCATACATATATATGGGGAGGTATTAGCTCCAACTCGGATTTACAGGGAAAACTGCAGGAAATTCAAACCGGCACTAGGAAACATACTGAGAAAACAGAGAAAATGTTTCTGCTGCAATCCGTTCCTTTTGTGCTAGATAAACGAACATCTCTCCACATGCTCATTTCGGAAAGATAAGTGTGTGTGAAAGCCGTCCTTCAACTAGCTTGTTGGGAACACAACATTTCTTTTCAATTGCCAAATCACTCCATACATATATATGGGGAGCTACTAGCTCCAACTTGGTTTTATAGAGAAAACTGCAGGAAATTCAAACCGGTACTAGGAAACAGACTGAGAAACCAGAGTAAAAGTTTCTCCTGCAACCCGTTCCCTTTGAGCTAGATGAATGAACGTCTCTCCACGTGCTCAGTTCTGAAAGAAAATTGTGTGTGAAAGCCGTCCTTCACATAGCTTGTTGGGAACACAAATTTTCTTTTCAGTTGCCAAATCCAATCCATACATATATATGGGAGGTATTAGCTCCAAAGCGGTTTTACAGTGAAAACTGCATGTACTTCAAACCGGCACTAGGAAACAGACTGAGAATGCAGAGTAAAAGTTTCTCCTGAAACCTGTTCCCTTTGTGCTAGATGAAATAACGTCTCTCCACATGCTCAGTTCTGAGAGCTAAGTGTGTGTGAAAGCCGCCCTTCACCTATCTTGTTGGGAATACAAAGTTCCTTTTCAGTTGCAATCTCCACTCCATAGATATATAATTGCGGAAGTACTAGCTCCAACTCGGTTTTACAGTGAAAACTGCAGGAAATTCAAACCGGTACTAGGAAACAGACTGAGAAACCAGAATAATAGTTTCTCCTACACTCCGTTCCCTTTGTGCTAGATGAACGAACGTCTCTCCACATGCTCTGTTCTGAGAGATAAGTGTGTGTGAAGCCATACTTCACCTAGCTTTATGGGAACACAAACTTTCTTTTCATTTGCCAACTCCACTCCATACATATATATGGGGAGGTATTACCTCCAACATATTTTACAGTGAAAACTGCAGGAACTTCAAACCGGCACAAAGAAACAGACTGAGAATCCAGAGTAAAAGTTTCTCCTGCAACCCGTTCCCTTTTTGCTAGATGAAGGAAAGTCTCTCCAAATGCTCAGTTCTGAGAGACAAGTGTGTGTGAAAGCCGTCCTTCACCTAGCTTGTTGGGAACACAAAGTTTCTTTTCAGTTGCAAACTCCACTCCATACATATATATGGGGATGTACTAGCTCCAGCTCGGATTTACAGTGAAAAATGCAGGAAATTCAAACCGGCACTAGGAAACAGACTGAGACACCAGAGTAAAATTTTCTAATGCAAGCCATTCCCTTTGTGCTAGATGAACGAACTTCTCTCCACATGCTCAGTTCTGAGAGATAAGTGTGTTTGAGAGCCGTCCTTCAACTAGCTTGTTGGGAACACAAAGTTTCTTTTCAGTTGCAAACTCCACTCCATACATATATATGGGGAGGTACAAGCTCCAATCGGTTTTACAGTGAAATCTGCAGGAACTTCAAACCGTCAGTAGGAAACAGACTGAGAAACCAGTGTAAAACTTTCTCCTGCAACCCTTTCCCTTTGTGCTAGATGAACGAACGTCTCTCCACATGCTCAGTTCTGGGAGATAAGTGTGTGTGAGAGCCGTCCTTCACCTAGCTTGTTGGGAACACAAAGTTTCTTTTCAGTTGCAAACTCAAATCCATGCATATATATGGGGAGGTACTAGCTCCAACTCGGTTTTACAGTGAAAACTGCAGGAACTTCAAACCGGCAGTAGGAAACAGACTGAGAAACCAGAGAAAAGTTTCTCATGCCAACCGTTCCCTTTGTGCTAGATGAACGAACGTCTCTCCACATGCTCAGTTCTGGGAGATAAGTGTGTGTGAGAGCCGCCCTTCACCTAGGTTGTTGGGAACACAAAGTTTCTTTTCAGTTGCAAACTACAATCCATACATATATATAGGGATGTACTAGCTCCAACTCGGTTTTACAGTGAAAACTACAAGAACTTCAAACCGGCACTAGGAAACAGACTGAGAAACTAGAGTAAATGTTTCTCCTGCAACCCGTTCCCTTTGTGCTTGATGAACGAAATTCTCTCCACATGCTCAGTTCTGAGAGATAAGTGTTTGTGAGAGCCGTCCTTCCCCTAGCTTGTTGGGAACACAAAGGTTCTTTTCAGTTGCAAACTCCACTCCATACATATATATGGAGAGGTACTAGCTCCAACTCGGTTTTACAGTGAAAACTGCAGGAACTTCAAACCGGTACTAGGAAACAGACTGAGAAACCAGAAAAATATATTCTCCTGCAACCCGTTCATTTTGTGCTAGATGAATGAACGTCTCTCCACATGCTCCTTTCTGAGAGAAAAGTGTGTGTGAAAGCCGTAATTCACCTATCTTGTTGGGAACACAAAGTTGCTTTTCATTTGCAAACTCCACACCATACATATATATGGGGAGGTACAATCTCCAATCGGTTTTACAGTTAAATCTGCAGGAACTTCAAACCGGCAGTAGGAAACAGACTGAGAAACCAGAGTAAAACTTTCTCCTGCAACCCTTTCCCTTTGTGCTAGATGAACGAACGTCTCTCCACATGCTCAGTTCTGGGAGATAAGTGTGTGTGAGAGCCGTCCTTCACCTAGCTTGTTGGGAACACAAAGTTTCTTTTCAGTTGCAAACTCAAATCCATGCATATATATGCGGAGGTACTAGCTCCAAATCGGTTTTACAGTGAAAACTGCAGGAACTTCAAACCGGCAGTAGGAAACAGACTGAGAAACCAGAGAAAAGTTTCTCATGCCAACTGTTCCCTTTGTGCTAGATGAACGAACGTCTCTCCACATGCTCAGTTCTGGGAGATAAGTGTGTGTGAGAGCCGTCCTTCACCTAGCTTGTTGGGAACACAAAGTTTCTTTTCAGTTGCAAACTAGAATCCATACATATATATAGGGATGTACTAGCTCCAACTCGGTTTTACAGTGAAAACTACAGGAACTTCAACTCGGCACTAGGAAACAGACTGAGAAACCAGTGTAAAACTTTCTCCTGCAACCCGTTCCCTTTGTGCTAGATGAACGAACGCCTCTCCACATGCTCAGTTCTGAGAAATAAGTGTGTGTGTGAGCCGTCCTTCACCTAGCTTGTTGGGAACTCAAAGTTTCTTTTCAGTTGCAAACTCCACACCATACATATATATGGGGAGGTACTAGCTCCAACTCGGTTTTACAGTGAAAACTGCAGGAACTTCAAAACGGCACTAGGAAACAGACTGAGAAACCAGAAAAAAATTTTCTCCAGGAACCAGTTCATTTTGTGCTAGATGAACGAACGTCTCTCCACATGCTCAGTTCTGGGACATAAGTGTGTGTGAGAGCCGTCCTTCACCTAGCTTGTTGGGAACACAAAGTTTCTTTTCAGTTGCAAATTCCACTCCATACATATATATGGGGAGGTACTAGCTCCAACTCGGTTTTACAGTGAAAACTGCAGGAACTTCAAACCGGCACTAGGAAACAGACTGAGAATCCAGAGTAAAATTTCTCCTGCAACCCATTCCCCTTGTGCTAGATGAATGAAGGTCTCTCCACATGCTCAGTTCTGAGAAATAAGTGTGTGTGAAAGCCGTACTTCACCTAGCTTGTTGGGATCACAAAGTTTCTTTTCAGTTGGAAACTCCACACCATACATATATATGGGGAGGTACTAGCTCCAACTCGGTTTTACAGTGAAAACTGCAGGAACTTCAAACCGGCACTAGGAAACAGACTGGAAAACCAGAGTAAAGTTTTCTAATGCCACCCGTTCCCTTTGTGCTAGATGAACGAAATTCTCTCCACATGCTTAGTTTTGAGAGATAAGTGTGTGTGAGAGCCGTCCTTAAACTAGATTGTTGGGAACTCAAAGTTTCTTTCAGTTGCAAACTCCACTCCTTACATATATATGGGGAGGTACTAGCTCCAACTCGGTTTTACAGTGAAAACTGCAGGAACTTCAAACCGGCACTAGGAAACAGACTGAGAAACCAGAGTAAAAGTTTCTCCTGCAACCCGTTCCCTTTGTGCTACATGAACGAACGTCTCTCCACATGCTCAGTTCTGAGAGATATGTGTGTGTGAAAGCCGTCCTTCACCTACCTTGTTGGGAACACAAAGTTTCTTTTCAGTTGCAAACTCCACTCCATACTTATATATGGGGACGTACGAGCTCCAACTCGGTATTACAGTGAAAACTGCAGGAACTTCAAACCGGCACTAGGAAGCAGAATGAGAAACCAGAGTAAAAGTTTCTCCTGCAACCCGTTCTCTTTGTGCTAGATGAACTAACGTCTCTACACATGCATAGTTCTGAGAGATAAGTGTGTGTGAAAGCCGTCCTTTACCTAGCTTGTTGGGAAGAAAAAAGTTTCTTTTCAGTTGCAAATTCCAATCCAAACATATATATGGGGAAGAACTAGCTCCAACTCGGTTTTACAGTGAAAACTGCAGGAACTTCCAACCGGCACTAGGAAACAGACTGAGAATCCAGAAAAAAATTTTCTCCTTCAACCCGTTCCCTTGGTGCTAGATGAACGAACGTCTCTCCACATGCTCAGTTCTGAGAGATAAGTGTGAGTGAAAGCCATAAATCACATATCTTGTTGGGAACACAAAGTTTCTTTTCAGTTGGAAACTGCAATCCATACATATATATGGGTACGTACTAGCTCCAAATAGATTTTACAGTGAAAACTGCAGGAACGTCAAACAGGCACTAGGAAACAGACTGAAAAACAAGAGTAAAAGTTTTTCCTGCAACCCGTTCCCTTTGTGCTTGATGAACGAACGTCTCTCCACATGCTCAGTTCTGAGAGATATGTGAGTGTGAAAGCCGTACTTCACCTAGCTTGTTGGGAACACAAATTTTCTTTTCAGTTGCAAACTCCACTCCATACATATATATGGGCACGTACGAGCTCCAACTCGGTTTTACAGTGAAAACAGCAGGAACTTCAACCCGACACTAGGAAACAGACTGAGAATCCAGAGTAAAATTTTCTAATGCCACCCGTTCCTTAGTGTTAGATGAACGAACTTCTCTACACATGCTCACTTCTGAGAGATAAGTGTGTGTGAGAGCCTTCCTTCAACGAGCTTGTTGGGAACTCAAAGTTTCTTTTTAGTTGCAAACTCCACTCCATACATATATATGGGGACGTACGAGCTCCAACTCGGTATTACAGTGAAAACTGCAGGAAATTCAAACCGGCACTAGGAAACAGACCGAGAAACCAGAGTAAAAGTTTCTCCTGCAACCGGTTCCCTTTGTGCTAGATGAACGAACTCCTCTCCACATGCTCAGTTCTGAGAGATAAGTGTTTGTGAAAGCCGTTTTTTACCTAGCTTGTTGGGAACACAAAGTTTCTTTTCAGATGCAAACTCCAATCCAAACATATATATGGGGAGGAACTAGCTCCAACTCGGTTTTACAGTGAAAACTGCAGGAAATTCCAAGCGGCACTAGAAAAAACTGAGAAACCTGAAAAAATTTTCTCCTTCAACCCATTTACTTGGTGCTAGATGAACGAACGTCTCTCCACATGCTCAGTACTGAGAGATAAGTGTGTGTGAAAGCCGTAATTCACCTATCTTGTTGGGAACACAAAGTTTCTTTTCAGTTGCAAACTCCACTCCATACATATATATGGGGAGGTACTAGCTCCAAATCGATTTTACAGTGAAAACTGCAGGAAATTCAAACCGGTACTAGGAAACAGTCTGAGAAACCAGAGTAAAAGTTTCTCCTGCAACCCGTTAGCTTTGTGCTAGATGAACAAACGTCTCTCCACATGCTCAGCTCTGAGAAATAATTGTGAGTGAGTGCCGTCCTTCACCTAGCTTGTTTGGAACACAAAGTTGTTTTTAGATGCAAATTCCAATCCATACATATATATGGGGAGGTACTAGCTCCAACTCGGTTTTACAGTGAAAACTGCAGGAACTTCAAACCGGCACTAGGAAACAGACTGGGAAACCAGAGTAAAATTTTCTAATACCACCAGTTCCCTTTGTGCTAGATGAACGAACTTCTCCCCACATGCTCAGTTCTGAGAGATAAGTGTGTGTGAGAGCCGTCCTTCAACTAGCTTGTTGGGAACTCAAAGTTTCTTTTCAGTTGCAAACTCCAATCCTTACATATATATGGGGAGGTACTAGCTCCAACACGGTTTTACAGTGAAAACTGCAGGAACTTCAAACTGGCAGTAGGAAACAGACTGAGAAGCCAGAGTAAAAATTTCTCCTGCAACCCGTTCCATTTGTGCTACATGAACGAACTTCTCTCCACATGCTCAGTTCTGGGAGATAAGTGTGTGTGAGAGCCGTCCTTCACCTAGCTTGTTGGGAACACAAAGTTTCTTTTCAGTTGCAAACTCCACTCCATTCATATATATGGGGAGGTACGAGCTCCAACACTTTTTTACAGTGAAAACTGCAGGAAATTCAAACCGGCACTAGGAAACAGACTGAGAAACAAGAGTAAAAGTTTCTCCTGCAACCCGTTCCCATTGTGCTTGATGAAAGAACGTCTCTCCACATGCTCAGTTCTGAGAGATAAGTGAGTGTGAAAGCCGTCCTTCACCTAGCTTGTTGGGAACACAAAGTTTCTTTTCAGTTGAAAACTCCACTCCATACATATATATGGGGAGGAAATAGCTCCAACTCGGTTTAACAGTGAAAACTGCAGGTACTTCAAACCGGCACTAGGAAACAGACTGAGAAAGCAGAGTAAAACTTTCTCCTGCAATCCGTTTTCTTTGTGCTAGATGAACGAACGTCTCTCCACATGCACAGTTCTGAGAGATATGTGTGTGTGAAAGCCTTCCTTCAACCAGCTTGTTGGGAACACAAAGTTTCTTTTGAGTTGCTAACACCACTCCATACATATATATGGGGAGGTACTAGCTCCAACTAAGTTTTACAGTGAAAACTGCAGGAACTTCAAACCGGCACTAGGAAAAAGCCTGAAAAACCAGAGTAAAATTTTCTCCTGCAACCCGTTCCCTTTGTGCTAGATGAACGAAAGTCTCTCCACATGCTCAGTTCTGAGAAATAAGTGTGTGTGAAAGCCTTACTTCAACCAGCTTGTTGGGAACACAAAGTTTCTTTTGAGTTGCTAACACCACTCCATACATATATATGGGGAGGTACTAGCTCCAACTAAGTTTTACAGTGAAAACTGCAGGAACTTCAAACCGGCACTAAGAAACAGCCTGAGAAACCAGAGTAAAATTTTCTCCTGCAACCCGTTCCCTTTGTGCTAGATGAACGAACGTCTCTCCACATGCTCAGTTCTGAGAGATAATTGTGTGTGAAAGCCGTCCTTCACATAGCTTGTTGGGAACACAAAGTTTCTTTTCAGTTGCAAACTCCACTCCATACTTATATATAGGGAGTTAATAGCTCCAAATCGATTTTACAGTGAAAACTGCAGAAACTTCAAACTGGCAGTAGGAAAGAGACTGAGAAACTAGAGTAAAAGTTTCCCCTGCAACCCGTTCCCTTTGTGCTAGATGAACGAACGTCTCTCCACATGCTCATTTCTGAGAGATAAGTGTGCGTGAAAGCCGTCCTTCACCTGCTTGTTGGGAACACAAAAATTCTTTTCAGTTGCAAACTCCACTCCATACATATATATGTGGATGTACTAGCTCCATAATCGGTTTTACAGTGAAAATTGCTGGAACATCAAACCGGCACTAGGAAACAGACTGAGAAAACAGAGTAAAAATTTCATCCCGTTCCCTTTGTGCTAGATGAATGAACGTATCTCCACATGCTCAGTTCTGAGAGATAAATGTGTGTTAAAGCCGAACCTCACATAGCTTGTTGGGAACACAATGTTTCTTTTCAGTTGCAAACTCCACTCCATACATATATATGATGAGGTACTAGCTTGAAGTCGGTTTTACAGTGAAAAATGCAGGAATTTCAAACCGGCAGTAGGAAACACACTGAGAAACCAGAGTAAAATTTCTCCTGCAAACTGTTCCCTTTGTGCTTGATGAACGATCGTCTCTCCACATGCTCAGTTCTGAGAGATAAGTGCGTATGAAAGCCGTCCTTCACATAGCTTGTTGGGAACACAAAGTTTCTTTTCAGTTGCAAACTCCAATCCAAACATATATATGGGTAGGATCTAGCTCCAACACGGTTTTACAGTGAAAACTGCAGAAAATTCCAACCGGCACTAGGAAACTGACTGAGAAACCTGAAAAAAATTTTTTCCTTCAACCCGTTCACTTCGTGCTAGATGAACGAACGTCTCTCCACATGCTCAGTACTGAGAGATAAGTGTGTGTGAAAGCCGTAATTCACCTATCTTGTTGGGAACACAAAGTTTCTTTTCAGTTGCAAACTCCACTCCATACATATATATGGGGTGGTACTAGCTCCAAATCGATTTTACAGTGAAAACTGCAGGAAATTCAAACCGGTACTAGGAATCAGTCTGAGAAACCAGAGTAAAAGTTTCTCCTGCAAACCGTTCCCTTTGTGCTAGATGAACGAAAGTCTCTCCACATGCTCAGTTCTCAGAGAAAGTGTGTGTGAAAGCCGTCCTTCAACTAGCTTGTTGGGAACACAAAGTTTCTTTTCAGTTGCAAACTCCACTCCATATATATATATGGGGAGGAACTAGCTCCAACTCGGTTTTACAGTGAAAACTGCAGGAAATTCAAACCGGCACTAGGAAACAGACTGAGAAACAAGAGTAAAATTTCTCCTGCAAACCGTTCCCTTTGTGCTTGATGAAAGAACGTCTCTCCTCATGCTCATATCTGAGAGATAAGTGAGTGTGAAAGCAGTCCTTCACCTAGCTTGTTGGGAACACAAAGTTTCTTTTCAGTTGAAAACTACACTCCATACATATATATGGGGAGGAAATAGCTCCAAATCTGTTTAACAGTGAAAACTGCAAGTACTTCAAACCGGCACTAGGAAACAGACTGAGAAACCAGAGTAATAGTTTCTCCTGCAACCCGTTTTCTTTGTGCTAGATGAACGAACGTCTCTCCACATGCACATTTCTGAGAGATATGTGTGTCTGAAAGCCGTCATTCACCTAGCTTGTTGGGAACACAAAGTTTCTTTTCAGTTGCAAACTCCACTCCATACATATATAAGGGGAGGTACTAGCTCCAAAACTGTTTTACAGTGAAAAATGCAGGAACTTCAAACCGGCACTAGGAAACAGACTGAGAAACCAGAGAAAAAGATTCTCCTGCAACCCGTTCCATTTTTGCTAGATGAACGAACTTCTCTCCACATGCTCAGTTCTGAGAAATAAGTGTGTGTGAAAGCCTTCCTTCAAATAGCTTGTTGGGAACACAAAGTTTCTTTTGAGTTGCTAACACCACTCCATACATATATATGGTGAGGTACCAGCTCCAACTAAGTTTTACAGTGAAAACTGTATGAACTTCAAAACGGCACTAGGAAACATACTGAGAAACCAGAGTAAAATTTTCTCCTGCAATCCGTTCCCTTTGTGCTAGATGAACGAACGTTTCTCCACATGCTCAGTTCTGAGAGATAAGTGTGTGTGAAAGCCGTCCTTCACATAGCTTTTTGGGAACACAAAGTTTCTTTTCAGTTGCAAACTCCACTCCATACATATATATGGGGAGTTAATAGCTCCAACTCGGTTTTACAGTGAAAACTGCAGGAACTTCAAACCGGCAGAATGAAAGAGACTGAGAAACCAGAGTAAAAGTTTCCCCTGCAACCCGTTCCCTTTGTGCTAGATGAACGAACGTCTCTCCAAATGCTCATTTCTGAGAGAAAAGTGTGCGTGAAAGCCGTCCTTCACCTGCTTGTTGGGAACACAAAGATTCTTTTCAGTGGCAAACTCCACTCCATACATATATATGGGGATGTACGAGCTCCAACTCGGTTTTACAGTGAAAACTGCAGGAACATCAAACCGGCACTAGGAAACAGCCGGAGAAACCAGAGTAAAAGTTTCATCCCGTTCCCTATGTGCTAGATGAACGAACGTCTCTCCACATGCTCAGTTCTGAGAGATAAATGTGTGTTAAAGCCGAACCTCACATAACTTGTTGGGAACACAAAGTTTCTTTTCAGTTGCAAACTCCAATCCATACATATATATGTGGAGGTACTAGCTTGAACTCGGTTTTACAGTGAAAAATGCAGGAATTTCAAACCGGCAGTAGGAAACACACTGAGAAACCAGAGTAAAAGTTTCTCCTGCAAACTGTTCCCTTTGTGCTTGATGAACGAACGTCTCTCCACATGCTCAGTTCTGAGAGATAAGTGTGTGTGAAGCTGTCCTTCACCTAGCTTGTTGGGAACACAAAGTTGCTTTTCAGTTGCAAACTCCACTCCATACATATATATGGGGAGTTACTAGCTCCAACTCGGTTTTACAGTGAAAAATGCAGGAACTTCAAACCAGCAGTAGGAAACATACTGAGAAACCAGAGTAAAAGTTTCTCCTGCAACCCGTTCCCTTTGTGCTAGATGAACGAACGTCTCTCCACATGCTCAGTTCTGAGAGATAATTGCGTGTGAAAGCCGTCTTCACCTAACTTGTTGGGAAAACAAAGTTTCTTTTCACTTGCAAACTCCACTCCATACATATTTATGGGGAGGTACTAGCTCCAACTCGGTATTATAGTGAAAACTACAGGAACTTCAAACCGGCAGTAGGAAACAGACTGAGAAACCAGAGTAAAAGTTTCTCCTGCAACCCGTTCCCTTTCTGCTAGATGAACGAACGTCTCTCCACATGCTCAGTTCTGAGAGATAAGTGTGTGTGAAAGCCGTTTTTTACCTAGCTTGTTGGGAAAACAAAGTTTCTTTTCAGTTGCAAACTCCAATCCAAACATATATATGGGGAGGAACTAGCTCCAACTCGGTTTTACAGTGAAAACTGAAGGAAATTCCAACCGGCACTAGGAAACAGACTGAGAAACCTGAAAATAATTTTCTCCTTCCACCCGTTCACTTGGTGCTAGATGAACGAACGTCTCTACACATGCTCAGTTCTGAGAGATAAGTGTGTGTGAGGGCCGTCCTTCACCTAGCTTGTTGGGAACACAAAGTTGCTTTTCAGTTGCAAACTCCACTCCATACATATATATGGGTAGTTACTAGCTCCAACTCGGTTTTACAGTGAAAAATGCAGGAACTTCAAACCGGCAGTAGGAAACATACTGAGAAACCAGAGTAAAAGTTTCTCCTGCAACCCGTTCCCTTTGTGCTAGATGAACGAACGTCTCTCCACATGCTCAGTTCTGAGAGATAAGTGTGTGTGAAAGCCGTCCTTCTACTAGCTTGTTGGGAACACAAAGATTCTTTTCAGTTGCAAACTCCACTCCATACATATATATGGGGAGGTACTAGCTCCAACTCGGTTTTGCAGTGAAAACTGCAGGAACTTCAAACCGGCACTAGGAAACAGACTGAGAAACCAGAGTAAAAGTTTCTCCTGCATCCCGTTCCCTTTGTGCTAGATGAACGAACGTCTCTCCACATGTTCAGTTCTGAGAGATAAGTGTGAGTGAGAGCCGTCCTTCATCTAGCTTGTTTGGAACACAAAGTTTTTTCAGTTGCAATCTCCAATCCATACATATATATGGGGAGGTACTAGCTCCAACTCGGTTTTACAGTGAAAACTGCAGGAAATTCAAATCGGTACTAGGAAACAGTCTGAGAAACCGGAGTAAAAGTTTCTCCTGCAACCCGTTCCCTTTGTGCTAGATGAACGAACGTCTCTCCACATGCTCAGTTCTGAGAGATAAGTGTGTGTGAAGCTGTCCTTCACCTAGCTTGTTGGGAACACAAAGTTGCTTTTCAGTTGCAAACTCCACTCCATACATATATATGGGGAGTTACTAGCTCCAACTCGGTTTTACAGTGAAAAATGCAGGAACTTCAAACCAGCAGTAGGAAACATACTGAGAAACCAGAGTAAAAGTTTCTCCTGCAACCCGTTCCCTTTGTGCTAGATGAACGAACGTCTCTCCACATGCTCAGTTCTGAGAGATAATTGCGTGTGAAAGCCGTCTTCACCTAACTTGTTGGGAAAACAAAGTTTCTTTTCACTTGCAAACTCCACTCCATACATATTTATGGGGAGGTACTAGCTCCAACTCGGTATTATAGTGAAAACTACAGGAACTTCAAACCGGCAGTAGGAAACAGACTGAGAAACCAGAGTAAAAGTTTCTCCTGCAACCCGTTCCCTTTCTGCTAGATGAACGAACGTCTCTCCACATGCTCAGTTCTGAGAGATAAGTGTGTGTGAAAGCCGTTTTTTACCTAGCTTGTTGGGAAAACAAAGTTTCTTTTCAGTTGCAAACTCCAATCCAAACATATATATGGGGAGGAACTAGCTCCAACTCGGTTTTACAGTGAAAACTGAAGGAAATTCCAACCGGCACTAGGAAACAGACTGAGAAACCTGAAAATAATTTTCTCCTTCCACCCGTTCACTTGGTGCTAGATGAACGAACGTCTCTACACATGCTCAGTTCTGAGAGATAAGTGTGTGTGAGGGCCGTCCTTCACCTAGCTTGTTGGGAACACAAAGTTGCTTTTCAGTTGCAAACTCCACTCCATACATATATATGGGTAGTTACTAGCTCCAACTCGGTTTTACAGTGAAAAATGCAGGAACTTCAAACCGGCAGTAGGAAACATACTGAGAAACCAGAGTAAAAGTTTCTCCTGCAACCCGTTCCCTTTGTGCTAGATGAACGAACGTCTCTCCACATGCTCAGTTCTGAGAGATAAGTGTGTGTGAAAGCCGTCCTTCTACTAGCTTGTTGGGAACACAAAGATTCTTTTCAGTTGCAAACTCCACTCCATACATATATATGGGGAGGTACTAGCTCCAACTCGGTTTTGCAGTGAAAACTGCAGGAACTTCAAACCGGCACTAGGAAACAGACTGAGAAACCAGAGTAAAAGTTTCTCCTGCATCCCGTTCCCTTTGTGCTAGATGAACGAACGTCTCTCCACATGTTCAGTTCTGAGAGATAAGTGTGAGTGAGAGCCGTCCTTCATCTAGCTTGTTTGGAACACAAAGTTTTTTCAGTTGCAATCTCCAATCCATACATATATATGGGGAGGTACTAGCTCCAACTCGGTTTTACAGTGAAAACTGCAGGAACTTCAAACCGGCTCTAGGAAACAAACTAAGAAACCAGAGTAAAAGTTTCTCCTGCAACCCGTTCCCTTTGTGCTAGATGAACGAACGTCTCTCCACATGCTCACTTCTGAGAGATAAGTGTGTGTGAAGCCGTCCTTCACCTAGCTTGTTAGGAACACAAATTTTCTTTTCAGTTGCAAACTCCACTCCATTCATATATATGGGGACGTACGAGCTCCAACTCGGTATTACAGTGAAAACTGCAGGAAATTCAAACCGGCACTAGGAAACAGACTGAGAAACCAGAGTAAAATTTTCTCCTGCAACCCGTTCCCTTTGTGCTAGATGAACGAACGTCTCTCCACATGCTCAGTTCTGAGAGGTAAGTGTGTGTGAGAGCCGTCCTTCACATAGCTTGTTGGGAACACAAATTTTCTTTTCAGTTGCAAACTCCACTCCATACATATATATGGGGACGTACGAGCTCCAACTCGGTTTTATAGTGAAAACTGCAGGAACTTCAAACCGGCACTAGGAAACAGAATGAGAAACCAGAGTAAAATTTTCTAATTCAACCCGTTCCCTTTGTGGTAGATGAACGAACTTCTCTCCACATGCTCAGTTCTGAGAGATAAGTGTGTGAGAGCCGTCCTTCAACTAGCTTTTAGGGAACACAAAGTTTCTTTTCAGTTGCAAACTCCACTCCATACATATATATCGTGAGGTACTAGAACCAACTCGGTTTTACAGTGATAACTACAGGAAATTCAACCCGGCACAAGGAAACAGACTGAGAAACCAGAGTAAAAGTTTCCCTGCAACCCGTTACCTTTGTGCTAGATAAACGAACGTCTCTCCTCATGCTCAGTTCTGAGAGATAAGTGTGTGTGAAAGCCGTCTTTCACCTAGCTTGTTGGGAACACAAAGTTTCTTTTGAGTTGCAAACTCCAATCCATACATATATATGGGGAGATACAAGCTCCAACACGGTTTTACAGTGAAAATTGCAGGAAATTCAAACCGGCACTAGGAAACAGTCTGAGAAACCAGAGTAAATGTTTCTCCTGCAATCCGTTCCCTTTGTGCTAGATGAACGAACGTTTCTCCACATGCTCAGTTCTGAGAGATAAGTGCGTGTGAAAGCCGTACTTCACCTAACTTTTTGGGAACACAAAGTTTCTTTTCAGTTGCAAACTCCACTCCATACATATATATGGGGATGTACTAGCTCCAACACGGATTACAGTGAAAACTGCAGGAAGTTCAAACCATCACTAGGAAACAGACAGAGAAACCAGAGTAAAAGTTTCTCCTGCAACCTGTTCCCTTTGTGCTAGATGAACGAACGTCTCTCCACATGCTCAGTTCTGAGAGATAAGTGTGTGTGAAAGCCGTCCTTCAACTAGCTTGTTGGGAACACAAAGATTCTTTTCAGTTGCAAACTCCACTCCATACATATATATGGGTATGTACTAGCTCCAACTCGGTTTTGCAGTGAAAACTGCAGGAACTTCAAACCGGCACTAGGAAACAGACTGAGAAACCAGAGTAAAAGTTTCTCCTGCAACCCGTTCCCTTTGTGCTAGATGAACGAACGTCTCTCCACATGTTCAGTTCTGAGAGATAAATGTGAGTGAGAGCCTTCCTTCAACTAGCTTGTTTGGAACACAAAGTTTTTTTCAGTTGCAATCTCCAATCCATACATATATATGGGGAGGTACTAGCTCCAACTCGGTTTTACAGTGAAAACTGCAGGAACTTCAAACCGGCTCTAGGAAACAAAATAAGAAACCAGAGTAAAAGTTTCTCCTGCAACCCGTTCCCTTTGTGCTAGATGAACGAACGTCTCTCCACATGCTCACTTCTGAGGGATAAGTGTGTGTGAAGCCGTCCTTCACCTAGCTTGTTAGGAACACAAATTTTCTTTTCAGTTGCAAACTCCACTCCATTCATATATATGGGGACGTACGAGCTCCAACTCGGTTTTACAGTGAAAACAGCAGGAACTTCAAACCGACACTTGGAAACAGACTGAGAAACCAGAGTAAAATTTTCTAATGCCACCCGTTCCCTTTGTACTAGATGAACGAACTTCTCTACACATGCTCAGTTCTGAGAGATAAGTGTGTGTGAGAGCCTTCCTTCAATGAGCTTGTTGGGAACTCAAAGTTTCTTTTTAGTTGCAAACTCCACTCCATACATATATATGGGGACGTACGAGCTCCAACTCGGTATTACAGTGAAAACTGCAGGAAATTCAAACCGTCACTAGGAAACAGACCGAGAAACCAGAGTAAAAGTTTCTCCTGCAACCGGTTCCCTTTGTGCTAGATGAACGAACTCCTCTCCACATGCTCAGTTCTGAGAGATAAGTGTTTGTGAAAGCCGTTTTTTACCTAGCTTGTTGGGAACACAAAGTTTCTTTTCAGATGCAAACTCCAATCCAAACATATATATGGGGAGGAACTAGCTCCAACTCGGTTTTACAGTGAAAACTGCAGGAAATTCCAAGCGGCACTAGAAAAAACTGAGAAACCTGAAAAAATTTTCTCCTTCAACCCATTCACTTGGTGCTAGATGAACGAACGTCTCTCCACATGCTCAGTACTGAGAGATAAGTGTGTGTGAAAGCCGTAATTCACCTATCTTGTTGGGAACACAAAGTTTCTTTTCAGTTGCAAACTCCACTCCATACATATATATGGGGAGGTACTAGCTCCAAATCGATTTTACAGTGAAAACTGCAGGAAATTCAAACCGGTACTAGGAAACAGTCTGAGAAACCAGAGTAAAAGTTTCTCCTGCAACCCGTTAGCTTTGTGCTAGATGAACAAACGTCTCTCCACATGCTCAGCTCTGAGAAATAATTGTGAGTGAGTGCCGTCCTTCACCTAGCTTGTTTGGAACACAAAGTTGTTTTTAGATGCAAATTCCAATCCATACATATATATGGGGAGGTACTAGCTCCAACTCGGTTTTACAGTGAAAACTGCAGGAACTTCAAACCGGCACTAGGAAACAGACTGGGAAACCAGAGTAAAATTTTCTAATACCACCAGTTCCCTTTGTGCTAGATGAACGAACTTCTCCCCACATGCTCAGTTCTGAGAGATAAGTGTGTGTGAGAGCCGTCCTTCAACTAGCTTGTTGGGAACTCAAAGTTTCTTTTCAGTTGCAAACTCCACTCCTTACATATATATGGGGAGGTACTAGCTCCAACACGGTTTTACAGTGAAAACTGCAGGAACTTCAAACTGGCAGTAGGAAACAGACAGAGAAGCCAGAGTAAAAATTTCTCCTGCAACCCGTTCCATTTGTGCTACATGAACGAACATCTCTCCACATGCTCAGTTCTGGGAGATAAGTGTGTGTGAGAGCCGTCCTTCACCTAGCTTGTTGGGAACACAAAGTTTCTTTTCAGTTGCAAACTCCACTCCATTCATATATATGGGGAGGTACGAGCTCCAACACTTTTTTACAGTGAAAACTGCAGGAAATTCAAACCGGCACTAGGAAACAGACTGAGAAACAAGAGTAAAAGTTTCTCCTGCAACCCGTTCCCATTGTGCTTGATGAAAGAACGTCTCTCCACATGCTCAGTTCTGAGAGATAAGTGAGTGTGAAAGCCGTCCTTCACCTAGCTTGTTGGGAACACAAAGTTTCTTTTCAGTTGAAAACTCCACTCCATACATATATATGGGGAGGAAATAGCTCCAACTCGGTTTAACAGTGAAAACTGCAGGTACTTCAAACCGGCACTAGGAAACAGACTGAGAAAGCAGAGTAAAACTTTCTCCTGCAATCCGTTTTCTTTGTGCTAGATGAACGAACGTCTCTCCACATGCACAGTTCTGAGAGATATGTGTGTGTGAAAGCCTTCCTTCAACCAGCTTGTTGGGAACACAAAGTTTCTTTTGAGTTGCTAACACCACTCCATACATATATATGGGGAGGTACTAGCTCCAACTAAGTTTTACAGTGAAAACTGCAGGAACTTCAAACCGGCACTAGGAAAAAGCCTGAAAAACCAGAGTAAAATTTTCTCCTGCAACCCGTTCCCTTTGTGCTAGATGAACGAAAGTCTCTCCACATGCTCAGTTCTGAGAAATAAGTGTGTGTGAAAGCCTTACTTCAACCAGCTTGTTGGGAACACAAAGTTTCTTTTGAGTTGCTAACACCACTCCATACATATATATGGGGAGGTACTAGCTCCAACTAAGTTTTACAGTGAAAACTGCAGGAACTTCAAACCGGCACTAAGAAACAGCCTGAGAAACCAGAGTAAAAGTTTCCCCTGCAACCCGTTCCCTTTGTGCTAGATGAACGAACGTCTCTCCACATGCTCATTTCTGAGAGATAAGTGTGCGTGAAAGCCGTCCTTCACCTGCTTGTTGGGAACACAAAAATTCTTTTCAGTTGCAAACTCCACTCCATACATATATATGTGGATGTACTAGCTCCATAATCGGTTTTACAGTGAAAATTGCTGGAACATCAAACCGGCACTAGGAAACAGACTGAGAAAACAGAGTAAAAATTTCATCCCGTTCCCTTTGTGCTAGATGAATGAACGTCTCTCCACATGCTCAGTTCTGAGAGATAAATGTGTGTTAAAGCCGAACCTCACATAGCTTGTTGGGAACACAATGTTTCTTTTCAGTTGTAAACTCCACTCCATACATATATATGATGAGGTACTAGCTTGAACTCGGTTTTACAGTGAAAAATGCAGGAATTTCAAACCGGCAGTAGGAAACACACTGAGAAACCAGAGAAAAATTTCTCCTGCAAACTGTTCCCTTTGTGCTTGATGAACGATCGTCTCTCCACATGCTCAATTCTGAGAGATAAGTGCGTATGAAAGCCGTCCTTCACATAGCTTGTTGGGAACACAAAGTTTCTTTTCAGTTGCAAACTCCAATCCAAACATATATATGGGTAGGATCTAGCTCCAACACGGTTTTACAGTGAAAACTGCAGAAAATTCCAACCGGCACTAGGAAACTGACTGAGAAACCTGAAAAAAATTTTCTCCTTCAACCCGTTCACTTCGTGCTAGATGAACGAACGTCTCTCCACATGCTCAGTACTGAGAGATAAGTGTGTGTGAAAGCCGTAATTCACCTATCTTGTTGGGAACACAAAGTTTCTTTTCAGTTGCAAACTCCACTCCATACATATATATGGGGTGGTACTAGCTCCAAATCGATTTTACAGTGAAAACTGCAGGAAATTCAAACCGGTACTAGGAATCAGTCTGAGAAACCAGAGTAAAAGTTTCTCCTGCAAACCGTTCCCTTTGTGCTAGATGAACGAAAGTCTCTCCACATGCTCAGTTCTCAGAGAAAAGTGTGTGTGAAAGCCGTCCTTCAACTAGCTTGTTGGGAACACAAAGTTTCTTTTCAGTTGCAAACTCCACTCCATATATATATATGGGGAGGAACTAGCTCCAACTCGGTTTTACAGTGAAAACTGCAGGAAATTCAAACCGGCACTAGGAAACAGACTGAGAAACAAGAGTAAAATTTCTCCTGCAACCCGTTCCCTTTGTGCTTGATGAAAGAACGTCTCTCCTCATGCTCATATTTGAGAGATAAGTGAGTGTGAAAGCAGTCCTTCACCTAGCTTGTTGGGAACACAAAGTTTCTTTTCAGTTGAAAACTACACTCCATACATATATATGGGGAGGAAATAGCTCCAAATCGGTTTAACAGTGAAAACTGCGGGAACTTCAAACCGGCACTAGGAAACAGACTGAGAAACCAGAGAAAAAGATTCTCCTGCAACCCGTTCCATTTTTCCTAGATGAACGAACTTCTCTCCACATGCTCAGTTCTGAGAAATAAGTGTGTGTGAAAGCCTTCCTTCAAATAGCTTGTTGGGAACACAAAGTTTCTTTTGAGTTGCTAACACCACTCCATATATATATGGTGAGGTACCAGCTCCAACTAAGTTTTACAGTGAAAACTGTATGAACTTCAAAACGGCACTAGGAAACATACTGAGAAACCAGAGTAAAATTTTCTCCTGCAACCCGTTCCCTTTGCGCTAGATGAACGACCGTTTCTCCACATGCTCAGTTCTGAGAGATAAGTGTGTGTGAAAGCCGTCCTTCACATAGCTTTTTGGGAACACAAAGTTTCTTTTCAGTTGCAAACTCCACTCCATACATATATATGGGGAGTTAATAGCTCCAACTCGGTTTTACAGTGAAAACTGCAGGAACTTCAAAATGGCAGAAGGAAAGAGACTGAGAAACCAGAGTAAAAGTTTCCCCTGCAACCCGTTCCCTTTGTGCTAGATGAACGAACGTCTCTCCAAATGCTCATTTCTGAGAGAAAAGTGTGCGTGAAAGCCGTCCTTCACCTGCTTGTTGGGAACACAAAGATTCTTTTCAGTGGCAAACTCCACTCCATACATATATATGGGGATGTACGAGCTCCAACTCGGTTTTACAGTGAAAACTGCAGGAACATCAAACCGGCACTAGGAAACAGCCGGAGAAACCAGAGTAAAAGTTTCATCCCGTTCCCTATGTGCTAGATGAACGAACGTCTCTCCACATGCTCAGTTCTGAGAGATAAATGTGTGTTAAAGCCGAACCTCACATAACTTGTTGGGAACACAAAGTTTCTTTTCAGTTGCAAACTCCAATCCATACATATATATGGGGAGGTACTAGCTTGAACTCGGTTTTACAGTGAAAAATGCAGGAATTTCAAACCGGCAGTAGGAAACACACTGAGAAACCAGAGTAAAAGTTTCTCCTGCAAACTGTTCCCTTTGTGCTTGATGAACGATCGTCTCTCCACATGCTCAGTTCTGAGAGATAAGTGCGTATGAAAGCCGTCCTTCACCTAGCTTGTTGGGAACACAAAGTTTCTTTTCATTTGCAAACTCCACTCCATACATATATATGGGGAGGTACTAGCTCCGAATCGATTTTACAGTGAAAACTGCAGGAAATTCAAATCGGTACTAGGAAACAGTCTGAGAAACCGGAGTAAAAGTTTCTCCTGCAACCCGTTCCCTTTGTGCTAGATGAACGAACGTCTCTCCACATGCTCAGTTCTGAGAGATAAGTGTGTGTGAAGCTGTCCTTCACCTAGCTTGTTGGGAACACAAAGTTGCTTTTCAGTTGCAAACTCCACTCCATACATATATATGGGGAGTTACTAGCTCCAACTCGGTTTTACAGTGAAAAATGCAGGAACTTCAAACCAGCAGTAGGAAACATACTGAGAAACCAGAGTAAAAGTTTCTCCTGCAACCCGTTCCCTTTGTGCTAGATGAACGAACGTCTCTCCACATGCTCAGTTCTGAGAGATAATTGCGTGTGAAAGCCGTCTTCACCTAACTTGTTGGGAAAACAAAGTTTCTTTTCACTTGCAAACTCCACTCCATACATATTTATGGGGAGGTACTAGCTCCAACTCGGTATTATAGTGAAAACTACAGGAACTTCAAACCGGCAGTAGGAAACAGACTGAGAAACCAGAGTAAAAGTTTCTCCTGCAACCCGTTCCCTTTCTGCTAGATGAACGAACGTCTCTCCACATGCTCAGTTCTGAGAGATAAGTGTGTGTGAAAGCCGTTTTTTACCTAGCTTGTTGGGAAAACAAAGTTTCTTTTCAGTTGCAAACTCCAATCCAAACATATATATGGGGAGGAACTAGCTCCAACTCGGTTTTACAGTGAAAACTGAAGGAAATTCCAACCGGCACTAGGAAACAGACTGAGAAACCTGAAAATAATTTTCTCCTTCCACCCGTTCACTTGGTGCTAGATGAACGAACGTCTCTACACATGCTCAGTTCTGAGAGATAAGTGTGTGTGAGGGCCGTCCTTCACCTAGCTTGTTGGGAACACAAAGTTGCTTTTCAGTTGCAAACTCCACTCCATACATATATATGGGTAGTTACTAGCTCCAACTCGGTTTTACAGTGAAAAATGCAGGAACTTCAAACCGGCAGTAGGAAACATACTGAGAAACCAGAGTAAAAGTTTCTCCTGCTACCCGTTCCCTTTGTGCTAGATGAACGAACGTCTCTCCACATGCTCAGTTCTGAGAGATAAGTGTGTGTGAAAGCCGTCCTTCTACTAGCTTGTTGGGAACACAAAGATTCTTTTCAGTTGCAAACTCCACTCCATACATATATATGGGGAGGTACTAGCTCCAACTCGGTTTTGCAGTGAAAACTGCAGGAACTTCAAACCGGCACTAGGAAACATACTGAGAAACCAGAGTAAAAGTTTCTCCTGCAACCCGTTCCCTTTGTGCTAGATGAACGAACGTCTCTCCACATGTTCAGTTCTGAGAGATAAGTGTGAGTGAGAGCCGTCCTTCATCTAGCTTGTTTGGAACACAAAGTTTTTTCAGTTGCAATCTCCAATCCATACATATATATGGGGAGGTACTAGCTCCAACTCGGTTTTACAGTGATAACTGCAGGAACTTCAAACCGGCTCTAGGAAACAAACTAAGAAACCAGAGTAAAAGTTTCTCCTGCAACCCGTTCCCTTTGTGCTAGATGAACGAACGTCTCTCCACATGCTCACTTCTGAGAGATAAGTGTGTGTGAAGCCGTCCTTCACCTAGCTTGTTAGGAACACAAATTTTCTTTTCAGTTGCAAACTCCACTCCATTCATATATATGGGGACGTACGAGCTCCAACTCGGTATTACAGTGAAAACTGCAGGAAATTCAAACCGGCACTAGGAAACAGACTGAGAAACCAGAGTAAAATTTTCTCCTGCAACCCGTTCCCTTTGTGCTAGATGAACGAACGTCTCTCCACATGCTCAGTTCTGAGAGGTAAGTGTGTGTGAGAGCCGTCCTTCACATAGCTTGTTGGGAACACAAATTTTCTTTTCAGTTGCAAACTCCACTCCATACATATATATGGGGACGTACGAGCTCCAACTCGGTTTTATAGTGAAAACTGCAGGAACTTCAAACCGGCACTAGGAAACAGAATGAGAAACCAGAGTAAAATTTTCTAATTCAACCCGTTCCCTTTGTGGTAGATGAACGAACTTCTCTCCACATGCTCAGTTCTGGGAGATAAGTGTGTGAGAGCCGTCCTTCAACTAGCTTTTAGGGAACACAAAGTTTCTTTTCAGTTGCAAACTCCACTCCATACATATATATCGTGAGGTACTAGAACAAACTCGGTTTTACAGTGATAACTACAGGAAATTCAACCCGGCACAAGGAAACAGACTGAGAAACCAGAGTAAAAGTTTCCCTGCAACCCGTTACCTTTGTGCTAGATAAACGAACGTCTCTCCTCATGCTCAGTTCTGAGAGATAAGTGTGTGTGAAAGCCGTCTTTCACCTAGCTTGTTGGGAACACAAAGTTTCTTTTGAGTTGCAAACTCCAATCCATACATATATATGGGGAGGTACAAGCTCCAACACGGTTTTACAGTGAAAATTGCAGGAAATTCAAACCGGCACTAGGAAACAGTCTGAGAAACCAGAGTAAATGTTTCTCCTGCAATCCGTTCCCTTTGTGCTAGATGAACGAACGTTTCTCCACATGCTCAGTTCTGAGAGATAAGTGCGTGTGAAAGCCGTACTTCACCTAACTTTTTGGGAACACAAAGTTTCTTTTCAGTTGCAAACTCCACTCCATACATATATATGGGGATGTACTAGCTCCAACACGGATTACAGTGAAAACTGCAGGAAGTTCAAACCATCACTAGGAAACAGACAGAGAAACCAGAGTAAAAGTTTCTCCTGCAACCTGTTCCCTTTGTGCTAGATGAACGAACGTCTCTCCACATGCTCAGTTCTGAGAGATAAGTGTGTGTGAAAGCCGTCCTTCAACTAGCTTGTTGGGAACACAAAGATTCTTTTCAGTTGCAAACTCCACTCCATACATATATATGGGTATGTACTAGCTCCAACTCGGTTTTGCAGTGAAAACTGCAGGAACTTCAAACCGGCACTAGGAAACAGACTGAGAAACCAGAGTAAAAGTTTCTCCTGCAACCCGTTCCCTTTGTGCTAGATGAACGAACGTCTCTCCACATGTTCAGTTCTGAGAGATAAATGTGAGTGAGAGCCGTCGTTCAACTAGCTTGTTTGGAACACAAAGTTTTTTTCAGTTGCAATCTCCAATCCATACATATATATGGGGAGGTACTAGCTCCAACTCGGTTTTACAGTGAAAACTGCAGGAACTTCAAACCGGCTCTAGGAAACAAAATAAGAAACCAGAATAAAAGTTTCTCCTGCAACCTGTTCCCTTTGTGCTAGATGAACGAACGTCTCTCCACATGCTCAGTTCTGAGAGATAAGTGTGTGTGAAGCCGTCCTTCACCTAGCTTGTTAGGAACACAAATTTTCTTTTCAGTTGCAAACTCCACTCCATTCATATATATGGGGACGTACGAGCTCCAACTCGGTTTTACAGTGAAAACAGCAGGAACTTCAAACCGACACTTGGAAACAGACTGAGAAACCAGAGTAAAATTTTCTAATGCCACCCGTTCCCTTTGTGCTAGATGAACGAACTTCTCTACACATGCTCAGTTCTGAGAGATAAGTGTGTGTGAGAGCCTTCCTTCAATGAGCTTGTTGGGAACTCAAAGTTTCTTTTCAGTTGCAAACTCCACTCCATACATATATATGGGGACGTACGAGCTCCAACTCGGTATTACAGTGAAAACTGCAGGAAATTCAAACCGGCACTAGGAAACAGACTGAGAAACCAGAGTAAAATTTTCTCCTGCAACCCGTTCCCTTTGTGCTAGATGAACGAACGTCTCTCCACATGCTCAGTTCTGAGAGGTAAGTGTGTGTGAGAGCCGTCCTTCACATAGCTTGTTGGGAACACAAATTTTCTTTTCAGTTGCAAACTCCACTCCATACATATATATGGGGACGTACGAGCTCCAACTCGGTTTTATAGTGAAAACTGCAGGAACTTCAAACCGGCACTAGGAAACAGAATGAGAAACCAGAGTAAAATTTTCTAATTCAACCCGTTCCCTTTGTGGTAGATGAACGAACTTCTCTCCACATGCTCAGTTCTGAGAGAAAAGTGTGTGTGAGAGCCGTCCTTCAACTAGCTTTTAGGGAACACAAAGTTTCTTTTCAGTTGCAAACTCCACTCCATACATATATATGGTGAGGTACTAGAACCAACTCGGTTTTACAGTGAAAACTACAGGAAATTCAACCCGGCACAAGGAAACAGACTGAGAAACCAGAGTAAAAGTTTCCCTGCAACCCGTTCCCTTTGTGCTAGATAAACGAACGTCTCTCCACATGCTCAGTTCTGAGAGATAACTGTGTGTGAAAGCCGTCTTTCACCTAGCTTGTTGGGAACACAAAGTTTCTTTTCAGTTGCAAACTCCAATCCATACATATATATGGGGAGGTACAAGCTCCAACACGGTTTTACAGTGAAAATTGCAGGAAATTCAAACCGGCACTAGGAAACAGTCTGAGAAACCAGAGTAAAAGTTTCTCCTGCAATCCGTTCCATTTGTGCTAGATGAACGAACGTTTCTCCACATGCTCAGTTCTGAGAGATAAGTGCGTGTGAAAGCCGTACTTCACCTAACTTTTTGGGAACACAAAGTTTCTTTCAGTTGCAAACTCCACTCCATACATATATATGGGGATGTACTAGCTCCAACACGGATTACAGTGAAAACTGCAGGAAGTTCAAACCATCACTAGGAAACAGACAGAGAAACCAGAGTAAAAGTTTCTCCTGAAACCTGTTCCCTTTGTGCTAGATGAACGAACGTCTCTCCACATGCTCAGTTCTGAGAGATAAGTGTGTGTGAAAGCCGTCCTTCAACTAGCATGTTGGGAACACAAAGATTCTTTTCAGTTGCAAACTCCACTCCATACATATATATGGGGAGGTACTAGCTCCAACTCGGTTTTGCAGTGAAAACTGCAGGAACTTCAAACCGGCACTAGGAAACAGACTGAGAAACCAGAGTAAAAGTTTCTCCTGCAACACATTCCCTTTGTGCTAGATGAACGAACGTCTCTCCAGATGCTCACTTCTGAGAGATAAGTGTGTGTGAAGCCGTCCTTCACCTAGCTTGTTGGGTACACAAATTTTCTTTTCAGTTGCAAACTCCACTCCATACATATATATGGGGACGTACGAGCTCCAAGTCGGTTTTACAGTGAAAACAGCAAGAACTTCAAACCGACACTTGGAAACAGACTGAGAAACCAGAGTAAAATTTTCTAATGCCACCCGTTCCTTTGTGCTAGATGAACGAACTTCTATACACATGCTCAGTTCTGAGAGATAAGTTTGTGTGAGAGCCTTCCTTCAATGAGCTTGTTGGGAACTCAAAGTTTCTTTTCAGTAGCAAACTCTATTCCATTCATATATATGGGGACGTACGAGCTCCAACTCGGTATTATAGTGAAAACTGCAGGAAATTCAAACCGGCACTAGGAAACAGAGTGAGAAACCAGAGTAAAAGTTTCTCCTGCATCCCGTTCATTTTCTGCTAGATGAACGAACGTCTCTCCACATGCTCAGTTCTGAGAGATAAGTGTGTGTGAAAGCCGTTTTTTACCTAGCTTGTTGGGAAAACAAAGTTTCTTTTCAGTTGCAAACTCCAATCCAAACATATATATGGGGAGGAACTAGCTCCAACTCGGTTTTACAGTGAAAACTGAAGGAAATTCCAACCGGCACTAGGAAACAGACTGAGAAACCTGAAAATAATTTTCTCCTTCCACCCGTTCACTTGGTGCTAGATGAACGAACGTCTCTACACATGCTCAGTTCTGAGAGATAAGTGTGTGTGAGGGCCGTCCTTCACCTAGCTTGTTGGGAACACAAAGTTGCTTTTCAGTTGCAAACTCCACTCCATACATATATATGGGGAGTTACTAGCTCCAACTCGGTTTTACAGTGAAAAATGCAGGAACTTCAACCCGGCAGTAGGAAACATACTGAGAAACCAGAGTAAAAGTTTCTCCTGCAACCCGTTCCCTTTGTGCTAGATGAACGAACGTCTCTCCACATGCTCAGTTCTGAGAGATAATTGCGTGTGAAAGCCGTCTTCACCTAGCTTGTTGGGAAAACAAAGTTTCTTTTCACTTGCAAACTCCACTCCATAAATATTTATGGGGAGGTACTAGCTCCAACACGGTTTTACAGTGAAAACTACAGGAACTTCAAACCGGCAGTAGGAAACAGACTGAGAAACCAGAGTAAAAGTTTCTCCTGCAACCCGTTCCCTTTGTGCTAGATGAACGAACGTCTCTCCACATGCTCAGTTCTGAGAGATAAGTGTGTGTGAGAGCCGTCCTTCACATAGCTTGTTGGGAACACAAATTTTCTTTTCAGTTGCAAACTCCACTCCATACATAAATATGGGGACGTACGAGCTCCAACTCGGTTTTATAGTGAAAACTGCAGGAACTTCAAACCGGCACTAGGAAACAGAATGAGAAACCAGAGTAAAATTTTCTAATTCAACCCATTCCCTTCGTGGTAGATGAACGAACTTCTCTCCACATGCTCAGTTCTGAGAGATGTGTGTGTGAGGGCCGTCCTTCAACTAGCTTTTAGGGAACACAAAGTTTCTTTTCAGTTGCAAACTCCACTCCATACATATATATGGGGAGGTACTAGATCTAACTCGGTTTTACAGTGAAAACTACAGGAAATTCAACCCGGCACAAGGAAACAGACTGAGAAACCAGAGTAAAAGTTTCTCCTGCAACCCGTTCCCTTTGTGCTAGATGAACGAACGTCTCTCCACATGCTCACTTCTGAGAGATAAGTGTGTGTGAAGCCGTCCTTCACCTAGCTTGTTAGGAACAGAAATTTTCTTTTCAGTGGCAAACTCCACTCCATTCATATATATGGGGACGTACGAGCTCCAACTCGGTTTTACAGTGAAAACAGCAGGAACTTCAAACCGACACTTGGAAACAGACTGAGAAACCAGAGTAAAATTTTCTAATGCCACCCGTTCCCTTTGTGCTAGATGAACGAATTTCTCTCCACATGCTCAGTTCTGAGAGATAAGTGTGTGTGAGAGCCTTCCTTCAATGAGCTTGTTGGGAACTCAAAGTTTCTTTTCAGTTGCAAACTCCACTCCATACATATATATCGGGACGTACGAGCTCCAACTCGGTATTACAGTGAAAACTGCAGGAAATTCAAACCGGCACTAGGAAACAGACTGAGAAACCAGAGTAAAATTTTCTCCTGCAACCCGTTCCCTTTGTGCTAGATGAACGAACGACTCTCCACATGCTCAGTTCTGAGAGGTAAGTGTGTGTGAGAGCCGTCCTTCACATAGCTTGTTGGGAACACAAATTTTCTTTTCAGTTGCAAACTCCACTCCATGCATATATATGGGGACGTACGAGCTCCAACTCTGTTTTATAGTGAAAACTGCAGGAACTTCAAACCGGCACTAGGAAACAGAATGAGAAACCAGAGTAAAATTTTCTAATTCAACCCGTTCCCTTTGTGGTAGATGAACGAACTTCTCTCCACATGCTCAGTTCTGAGAGATAAGTGTGTGTGAGAGCCGTCCTTCAACTACCTTTTAGGGAACACAAAGTTTCTTTTCAGTTGCAAACTCCACTCCATACATATATATGGTGAGGTACTAGAACCAACTCGGTTTTACAGTGAAAACTACAGGAAATTCAACCCGGCACAAGGAAACAGACTGAGAAACCAGAGTAAAAGTTTCCCTGCAACCCGTTCCCTTTGTGCTAGATAAACGAACGTCTCTCCACATGCTCAGTTCTGAGAGATAAGTGTGTGTGAAAGCCGTCTTTCACCTAGCTTGTTGGGAACACAAAGTTTCTTTTCAGTTGCAAACTCCAATCCATACATATATATGGGGAGGTACAAGCTCCAACACGGTTTTACAGTGAAAATTGCAGGAAATTCAAACCGGCACTAGGAAACAGTCTGAGAAACCAGAGTAAAAGTTTCTCCTGCAATCCGTTCCCTTTGTGCTAGATGAACGAACGTTTCTCCACATGCTCAGTTCTGAGAGATAAGTGCGTGTGAAAGCCGTACTTCACCTAACTTTTTGGGAACACAAAGTTTCTTTTCAGTTGCAAACTCCACTCCATACATATATATGGGGATGTACTAGCTCCAACACGGATTACAGTGAAAACTGCAGGAAGTTCAAACCATCACAAGGAAACAGACAGAGAAATCAGAGTAAAAGTTTCTCCTGCAACCTGTTCCCTTTGTGCTAGATGAACGAACGTCTCTCCACATGCTCAGTTCTGAGAGATAAGTGTGTGTGAAAGCCGTCCTTCAACTAGCTTGTTGGGAACACAAAGATTCTTTTCAGTTGCAAACTCCACTCCATACATATATATGGGGAGGTACTAGCTCCAACTCGGTTTTGCAGTGAAAACTGCAGGAACTTCAAACCGGCACTAGGAAACAGACTGAGAAACCAGAGTAAAAGTTTCTCCTGCTACCCATTCCCTTTGTGCTAGATGAACGAACGTCTCTCCAGATGCTCACTTCTGAGAGATAAGTGTGTGTGAAGCCGTCCTTCACCTAGCTTGTTGGGTACACAAATTTTCTTTTCAGTTGCAAACTCCACTCCATACATATATATGGGGACGTACGATCTCCAAGTCGGTTTTACAGTGAAAACAGCAGGAACTTCAAACCGACACTTGGAAACAGACTGAGAAACCAGAGTAAAATTTTCTAATGCCACCCGTTCCTTTGTGCTAGATGAACGAACTTCTCTACACATGCTCAATTCTGAGAGATAAGTTTGTGTGAGAGCCTTCCTTCAATGAGCTTGTTGGGAACTCAAAGTTTCTTTTCAGTTGCCAACTCCATTCCATACATATATATGGGGACGTACGAGCTCCAACTCGGTATTATAGTGAAAACTGCAGGAAATTCAAACCGGCACTAGGAAACAGACTGAGAAACCAGAGTAAAAGTTTCTCCTGCAACCCGTTCATTTTCTGCTAGATGAACGAACGTCTCTCCACATGCTCAGTTCTGAGAGATAAGTGTGTGTGAAAGCCGTTTTTTACCTAGCTTGTTGGGAAAACAAAGTTTCTTTTCAGTTGCAAACTCCAATCCAAACATATATATGGGGAGGAACTAGCTCCAACTCGGTTTTACAGTGAAAACTGAAGGAAATTCCAACCGGCACTAGGAAACAGACTGAGAAACCTGAAAATAATTTTCTCCTTCCACCCGTTCACTTGGTGCTAGATGAACAAACGTCTCTACACATGCTCAGTTCTGAGAGATAAGTGTGTGTGAGGGCCGTCCTTCACCTAGCTTGTTGGGAACACAAAGTTGCTTTTCAGTTGCAAACTCCACTCCATACATATATATGGGGAGTTACTAGCTCCAACTCGGTTTTACAGTGAAAAATGCAGGAACTTCAACCCGGCAGTAGGAAACATACTGAGAAACCAGAGTAAAAGTTTCTCCTGCAACCCGTTCCCTTTGTGCTAGATGAACGAACGTCTCTCCACATGCTCAGTTCTGAGAGATAATTGCGTGTGAAAGCCGTCTTCACCTAGCTTGTTGGGAAAACAAAGTTTCTTTTCACTTGCAAACTCCACTCCATACATATTTATGGGGAGGTACTAGCTCCAACACGGTTTTACAGTGAAAACTACAGGAACTTCAAACCGGCAGTAGGAAACAGACTGAGAAACCAGAGTAAAAGTTTCTCCTGCAACCCGTTCCCTTTGTGCTAGATGAACGAACGTCTCTCCACATGCTCAGTTCTGAGAGATAAGTGTGTGTGAGAGCCGTCCTTCACATAGCTTGTTGGGAACACAAATTTTCTTTTCAGTTGCAAACCCCACTCCATACATATATATGGGGACGTACGAGCTCCAACTCGGTATTACAGTGAAAACTGCAGGAAATTCAAACCGGCACTAGGAAACAGACTGAGAAACCAGAGTAAAATTTTCTCCTGCAACCCGTTCCCTTTGTGCTAGATGAACGAACGTGTCTCCACATGCTCAGTTCTGAGAGGTAAGTGTGTGTGAGAGCCGTCCTTCACATAGCTTGTTGGGAACACAAATTTTCTTTTCAGTTGCAAACTCCACTCCATGCATATATATGGGGACGTACGAGCTCCAACTCTGTTTTATAGTGAAAACTGCAGGAACTTCAAACCGGCACTAGGAAACAGAATGAGAAACCAGAGTAAAATTTTCTAATTCAACCCGTTCCCTTTGTGGTAGATGAACGAACTTCTCTCCACATGCTCAGTTCTGAGAAATAAGTGTGTGTGAGAGCCGTCCTTCAACTAGCTTTTAGGGAACACAAAGTTTCTTTTCAGTTGCAAACTCCACTCCATACATATATATGGTGAGGTACTAGAACCAACTCGGTTTTACAGTGAAAACTACAGGAAATTCAACCCGGCACAAGGAAACAGACTGAGAAACCAGAGTAAAAGTTTCCCTGCAACCCGTTCCCTTTGTGCTAGATAAACGAACGTCTCTCCACATGCTCAGTTCTGAGAGATAAGTGTGTGTGAAAGCCGTCTTTCACCTAGCTTGTTGGGAACACAAAGTTTCTTTTCAGTTGCAAACTCCAATCCATACATATATATGGGGAGGTACAAGCTCCAACACGGTTTTACAGCGAAAATTGCAGGAAATTCAAACCGGCACTAGGAAACAGTCTGAGAAACCAGAGTAAAAGTTTCTCCTGCAATCCGTTCCCTTTGTTCTAGATGAACGAACGTTTCTCCACATGCTCAGTTCTGAGAGATAAGTGCGTGTGAAAGCCGTACTTCACCTAACTTTTTGGGAACACAAAGTTTCTTTTCAGTTGCAAACTCCACTCCATACATATATATGGGGATGTACTAGCTCCAACACGGATTACAGTGAAAACTGCAGGAAGTTCAAACCATCACAAGGAAACAGACAGAGAAATCAGAGTAAAAGTTTCTCCTGCAACCTGTTCCCTTTGTGCTAGATGAACGAACGTCTCTCCACATGCTCAGTTCTGAGAGATAAGTGTGTGTGAAAGCCGTCCTTCAACTAGCTTGTTGGGAACACAAAGATTCTTTTCAGTTGCAAACTCCTCTCCATACATATATATGGGGAGGTACTAGCTCCAACTCGGTTTTGCAGTGAAAACTGCAGGAAATTCAAACCGGCACTAGGAAACAGACTGAGAAACCAGAGTAAAAGTTTCTCCTGCTACCCATTCCCTTTGTGCTAGATGAACGAACGTCTCTCCAGATGCTCACTTCTGAGAGATAAGTGTGTGTGAAGCCGTCCTTCACCTAGCTTGTTGGGTACACAAATTTTCTTTTCAGTTGCAAACTCCACTCCATACATATATATGGGGACGTACGAGCTCCAAGTCGGTTTTACAGTGAAAACAGCAAGAACTTCAAACCGACACTTGGAAACAGACTGAGAAACCAGAGTAAAATTTTCTAATGCCACCCGTTCCTTTGTGCTAGATGAACGAACTTCTCTACACATGCTCAGTTCTGAGAGATAAGTTTGTGTGAGAGCCTTCCTTCAATGAGCTTGTTGGGAACTCAAAGTTTCTTTTCAGTAGCAAACTCCACTCCATACATATATATGGGGACGTACGAGCTCCAACTCGGTATTATAGTGAAAACTGCAGGAAATTCAAACCGGCACTAGGAAACAGACTGAGAAACCAGAGTAAAAGTTTCTCCTGCAACCCGTTCATTTTCTGCTAGATGAACGAACGTCTCTCCACATGCTCAGTTCTGAGAGATAAGTGTGTGTGAAAGCCGTTTTTTACCTAGCTTGTTGGGAAAACAAAGTTTCTTTTCAGTTGCAAACTCCAATCCAAACATATATATGGGGAGGAACTAGCTCCAACTCGGTTTTACAGTGAAAACTGAAGGAAATTCCAACCGGCACTAGGAAACAGACTGAGAAACCTGAAAATAATTTTCTCCTTCCACCCGTTCACTTGGTGCTAGATGAACGAACGTCTCTACACATGCTCAGTTCTGAGAGATAAGTGTGTGTGAGGGCCGTCCTTCACCTAGCTTGTTGGGAACACAAAGTTGCTTTTCAGTTGTAAACTCCACTCCATAAATATATATGGGGAGTTACTAGCTCCAACTCTGTTTTACAGTGAAAAATGCAGGAACTTCAACCCGGCAGTAGGAAACATACTGAGAAACCAGAGTAAAAGTTTCTCCTGCAACCCGTTCCCTTTGTGCTAGATGAACGAACGTCTCTCCACATGCTCAGTTCTGAGAGATAATTGCGTGTGAAAGCCGTCCTTCTACTAGCTTGTTGGGAAAACAAAGTTTCTTTTCACTTGCAAACTCCACTCCATACATATTTATGGGGAGGTACTAGCTCCAACACGGTTTTACAGTGAAAACTACAGGAACTTCAAACCGGCAGTAGGAAACAGACTGAGAAACCAGAGTAAAAGTTTCTCCTGCAACCCGTTCCCTTTGTGCTAGATGAACGAACGTCTGTCCACATGCTGAGTTCTGAGAGATAAGTGTGTGTGAGAGCCGTCCTTCACATAGCTTGTTGGGAACACAAATTTTCTTTTCAGTTGCAAACTCCACTCCATACATATATATGGGGACGTACGAGCTCCAACTCGGTTTTATAGTGAAAACTGCAGGAACTTCAAACCGGCACTAGGAAACAGAATGAGAAACCAGAGTAAAATTTTCTAATTCAACCCATTCCCTTCGTGGTAGATGAACGAACTTCTCTCCACATGCTCAGTTCTGAGAGATAAGTGTTTGTGTGGGCCGTCCTTCAACTAGCTTTTAGGGAACACAAAGTTTCTTTTCAGTTGCAAACTCCACTCCATACATATATATGGGGAGGTACTAGATCTAACTCGGTTTTACAGTGAAAACTACAGGAAATTCAACCCGGCACAAGGAAACAGACTGAGAAACCAGAGTAAAAGTTTCTCCTGCAACCCGTTCCCTTTGTGCTAGATGAACGAACGTCTCTCCACATGTTCAGTTCTGAGAGATAAGTGTGAGTGAGAGCCGTCCTTCAACTAGCTTGTTTGGAACACAAAGTTTTTTTCAGTTGCAATCTCCAATCCATACATATATATGGGGAGGTACTAGCTCCAACTCGGTTTTACAGTGAAAACTGCAGGAACTTCAAACCGGCTCTAGGAAACAAACTAAGAAACCAGAGTAAAAGTTTCTCCTGCAACCCGTTCCCTTTGTGCTAGATGAACGAACGTCTCTCCACATGCTCACTTCTGAGGGATAAGTGTGTGTGAAGCCGTCCTTCACCTAGCTTGTTGGGAACACAAATTTTCTTTTCAGTTGCAAACTCCACTCCATACATATATATGGGGACGTACGAGCTCCAACTCGGTTTTACAGTGAAAACAGCAGGAACTTCAAACCGACAGTTGGAAACAGACTGAGAAACCAGAGTAAAATTTTCTAATGCCACCCGTTCCCTTTGTGCTAGATGAACGAACGTCTCTCCACATGCTCAGTTCTGAGAGATAAGTGTGTGTGAAAGCCGTTTTTTACCTAGCTTGTTGGGAAAACAAAGTTTCTTTTCAGTTGCAAACTCCAATCCAAACATATATATGGGGAGGAACTAGCTCCAACTCGGTTTTACAGTGAAAACTGAAGGAAATTCCAACCGGCACTAGGAAACAGACTGAGAAACCTGAAAAAAATTTTCTACTTCCACCCGTTCACTTGGTGCTAGATGAACGAACGTCTCTACACATGCTCAGTTCTGAGAGATAAGTGTGTTAGGGCCGTCCTTCACCTAGCTTGTTGGGAACACAAAGTTGCTTTTCAGTTGCAGACTCCACTCCATACATATATATGGGGAGTTACTAGCTCCAACTCGGTTTTACAGTGAAAAATGCAGGAACTTCAACCCGGCAGTAGGAAACATACTGAGAAACCAGAGTAAAAGTTTCTCCTGCAACCCGTTCCCTTTGTGCTAGATGAAAGAACGTCTCTCCACATGCTCAGTTCTGAGAGATAATTGCGTGTGAAAGCCGTCTTCACCTAGCTTGTTGGGAAAACAAAGTTTCTTTTCACTTGCAAACTCCACTCCATACATAATTATGGGGAGGTACTAGCTCCAACACGGTTTTACAGTGAAAACTACAGGAACTTCAAACCGGCAGTAGGAAACAGAGTGAGAAACCAGAGTAAAAGTTTCTCCTGCAACCCGTTCCCTTTTTGCTAGATGAACGAACGTCTCTCCACATGCTTAGTTCTGAGAGATAAGTGTGTGTGAAAGCCGTCCTTCACCTAGCTTGTTGGGAACACAAAGTTTCTTTTCAGTTGCAAACTCCACTCCATACATATATATATGGAGGTACTAGCTCCAACTCGGTTTTACAGTGAAAACTGCAGGAACTTCAAACCGGCACTACGAAATAGTGTGAGAAACCAGAGTAAAAGTTTCTCCTGCTACCCGTTCACTTTTTGCTAGATGAACGAACGTCTCTCCACATGCTCAGTTCTGAGAGATAATTGCGTGGAAAGCCGTCCTTCATCTAGCTTGTTGGGAACACAAAGTTTCTTTTCAGTTGCAAACTCCACTCCCCACATATATATGGGGAGGTACTAGCTCCAACTCGGATTTATGTGAAAACTGCAGCTACTTCAAACCGGCACTAGGAAACAGACTGAGAAACCAGAATAAAAATTTCTCCTGCAACCCGTTCCCTTGGTGTTAGATGAACGAACGTCTCTCCACATTCTCAGTTCTGAGAGATATGTGTGTCTGAAATCCGTCCTTCACATAGCTTGTTGGGAACACAAAGTTTCTTTTCAGTTGGAAACTCCACTCCATTCATATATATGGGGAAGTACTAGCTCCAACTCGGTTTTACAGTGAAAACTGCAGGAACTTCAAACCGGCACTAGGAAACAGACTGAAAAACCAGAGTAAAATTTTCTCCTGCAAACCGTTCCCGTTGTGCTAGATGAACGAACGTCTCTCCACATGCTCAGTTCTGAGAGATAAGTGTGTGTGAAAGCCGTGCTTCACCTAGTTTGTAGGGAACACAAAGTTTCTTTTCAGTTGGAAACTCCACTCCATTCATAGATATGGGGAAGTACTAGCTCCAACTCGGTTTTACAGTGAAAACTGCAGGAACTTCAAACCGTCACTAGGAAACAGACTGAGAAACCAGTGAAAAAGTTTCTCCTGCAACCCGTTCCCTTTTTGCTAGATGAACGAACGTCTCTCCACATGCTCAGTTCTGAGAGGTAAGTTTGTGTGAGAGCCGTCCTTCACATAGCTTGTTGGGAACACAAAGTTTCTTTTCAGTTGCAAACTCCACTCCATACATATATATGGGGACGTACGAGCTCCAACTCGGTTTTATAGTGAAAACTGCAGGAACTTCAAACCGGAACTAAGAAACAGAATGAGAAACCAGAGTAAAATTTTCTAATTCAACCCGTTCCCTTCGTGGTAGATGAACGAACTTCTCTCCACATGCTCAGTTCTGAGAGATAATTGTGTGTGAGAGACGTCCTTCAACTAGCTTTTAGGGAACACAAAGTTTCTTTTCAGTTGCAAACTACAATCCATACATATATATGGGGAGGTACTAGAACCAACTCGGTTTTACAGTGAAAACTACAGGAAATTCAACACGGCACTACGAAACAGACTGAGAAACCAGAGTAAAAGTTTCCCTGCAACCTGTTCCCTTTGTGCTAGATAAACGAACGTCTCTCCTCATGCTCAGTTCTGAGAGATAAGTGTGTGTGAAAGCCGTCATTCACCTAGCTTGTTGGGAACACAAAGTTTCTTTTCAGTTGCAAACTCCACTCCATACATATATATGGGGATGTACTAGCTCCAACACGGATTACAGTGAAAACTGCAGGAACTTCAAACCGGCACTAGGAAACAGACAGTGAAACCAGAGTAAAAGTTTCTCCTGCAACCTGTTCCCTTTGTGCTAGATGAACGAACGTCTCTCCACATGCTCAATTCTGAGAGATGGGTGTGTGTGAAAGCCGTCCTTCAACTAGCTTGTTGGGAACACAAAGATTCTTTTCAGTTGCAAACTCCACTCCATACATATATATGGGGAGCTACTAGCTCCAACTCGGTTTTGCAGTGAAAACTGCAGGAACTTCAAACCGGCACTAGGAAACAGACTGAGAAACCAGAGTAAAAGTTTCTCCTGCAACCCGTTCCCTTTGTGCTAGATGAACGAACGTCTCTCCACATGTTCAGTTCTGAGAGATAAGTGTGAGTGAGAGTCGTCCTTCAACTAGCTTGTTTGGAACACACAGTTTTTTTCAGTTGCAATCTCCAATCCATACATATATATGGGGAGGTACTAGCTCCAACTCGGTTTTACAGTGAAAACTGCAGGAACTTCAAACCGGCTCTAGGAAACAAACTAAGAAACCAGAGTAAAAGTAACTCCTGCAACCCGTTCCCTTTGTGCTAGATGAACGAACGTCTCTCCACATGTTCAGTTCTGAGAGATAAGTGTGAGTGAGAGTCGTCCTTCAACTAGCTTGTTTGGAACACAAAGTTTTTTTCAGTTGCAATCTCCAATCCATACATATATATGGGGAGGTACTAGCTCCAACTCGGTTTTACAGTGAAAACTGCAGGAACTTCAAACCGGCTCTAGGAAACAAACTAAGAAACCAGAGTAAAAGTAACTCCTGCAACCCGTTCCCTTTGTGCTAGATGAACGAACGTCTCTCCACATGCTCAGTTCTGAGAGATAATTGCGTGTGAAAGCTGTCTTCACCTAGCTTGTTGGGAAAACAAAGTTTCTTTTCACTTGCAAACTCCACTCCATACATATTTATGGGGAGGTACTAGCTCCAACACGGTTTTACAGTGAAAACTACAGGAACTTCAAACCGGCAGTAGGAAACAGACTGAGAAACCAGAGTAAAAGTTTCTCCTGCAACCCGTTCCCTTTTTGCTAGATGAACGAACGTCTCTCCACATGCTCAGTTCTGAGAGATAATTGCGTGTGAAAGCCGTCTTCACCTAGCTTGTTGGGAAAACAAAGTTTCTTTTCACTTGCAATCTCCACTCCATACATAATTATGGGGAGGTACTAGCTCCAACTCGGATTTATGTGAAAACTGCAGGAACTTCAAACCGTCACTAGGAAACAGACTGAGAAACCAGAATAAAAATTTCTCCTGCAACCCGTTCCCGTGGTGCTAGATGAACGAACGTCTCTCCACATGCTCAGTTCTGAGAGATATGTGTGTCTGAAAGCCGTCCTTCACATAGCTTGTTGGGAACACAAAGTTTCTTTTCAGTTGGAAACTCCACTCCATTCATAGATATGGGGAAGTACTAGCTCCAACTCGGTTTTACAGTGAAAACTACAGGAACTTCAAACCGGCACTAGGAAACAGACTGAAAAACCAGAGTAAAATTTTCTCCTGCAAACCGTTCCCGTTGTGCTAGATGAACGAACGTCTCTCCACATGCTCAGTTCTGAGAGATAAGTGTGTGTGAAAGCCGTTCTTCACCTAGTTTGTAGGGAACACAAAGTTTCTTTTCAGTTGGAAACTCCACTCCATTCATAGATATGGGGAAGTACTAGCTCCAACTCGGTTTTACAGTGAAAACTGCAGGAACTTCAAACCGTCACTAGGAAACAGACTGAGAAACCAGTGAAAAAGTTTCTCCTGCAACCCGTTCCCTTTTTGCTAGATGAACGAACGTCTCTCCACATGCTCAGTTCTGAGAGGTAAGTTTGTGTGAGAGCCGTCCTTCACATAGCTTGTTGGGAACACAAAGTTTCTTTTCAGTTGCAAACTCCACTCCATACATATATATGGGGACGTACGAGCTCCAACTCGGTTTTATAGTGAAAACTGCAGGAACTTCAAACCGGAACTAAGAAACAGAATGAGAAACCAGAGTAAAATTTTCTAATTCAACCCGTTCCCTTCGTGGTAGATGAACGAACTTCTCTCCACATGCTCAGTTCTGAGAGATAATTGTGTGTGAGAGCCGTCCTTCAACTAGCTTTTAGGGAACACAAAGTTTCTTTTCAGTTGCAAACTACAATCCATACATATATATGGGGAGGTACTAGAACCAACTCTGTTTTACAGTGAAAACTACAGGAAATTCAACACGGCACTACGAAACAGACTGAGAAACCAGAGTAAAAGTTTCCCTGCAACCTGTTCCCTTTGTGCTAGATAAACGAACGTCTCTCTTCATGCTCAGTTCTGAGAGATAAGTGTGTGTGAAAGCCGTCATTCACCTAGCTTGTTGGGAAAACAAAGTTTCTTTTCAGTTGCAAACTCCACTCCATACATATATATGGGGATGTACTAGCTCCAACACGGATTACAGTGAAAACTGCAGGAACTTCAAACCGGCACTAGGAAACAGACAGAGAAACCAGAGTAAAAGTTTCTCCTGCAACCTGTTCCCTTTGTGCTAGATGAACGAACGTCTCTCCACATGTTCAGTTATGAGAGATAAGTGTGAGTGAAAGTCGTCCTTCAACTAGCTTGTTTGGAACACACAGTTTTTTTCAGTTGCAATCTCCAATCCATACATATATATGGGGAGGTACTAGCTCCAACTCGGTTTTACAGTGAAAACTGCAGGAACTTCAAACCGGCTCTAGGAAACAAACTAAGAAACCAGAGTAAAAGTAACTCCTGCAACCCGTTCCCTTTGTGCTAGATGAACGAACGTCTCTCCACATGTTCAGTTCTGAGAGATAAGTGTGAGTGAGAGTCGTCCTTCAACTAGCTTGTTTGGAACACAAAGTTTTTTTCAGTTGCAATCTCCAATCCATATATATATATATGGGGAGGTACTAGCTCCAACTCGGTTTTACAGTGAAAACTGCAGGAACTTCAAACCGGCTCTAGGAAACAAACTAAGAAACCAGAGTAAAAGTAACTCCTGCAACCCGTTCCCTTTGTGCTAGATGAACGAACGTCTCTCCACATGCTCAGTTCTGAGAGATAATTGCGTGTGAAAGCTGTCTTCACCTAGCTTGTTGGGAAAACAAAGTTTCTTTTCACTTGCAAACTCCACTCCATACATATTTATGGGGAGGTACTAGCTCCAACACGGTTTTACAGTGAAAACTACAGGAACTTCAAACCGGCAGTAGGAAACAGACTGAGAAACCAGAGTAAAAGTTTCTCCTGCAACCCGTTCCCTTTTTGCTAGATGAACGAACGTCTCTCCTCATGCTCAGTTCTGAGAGATAAGTGTGTGTGAAAGCCTTCCTTCACCTAGCTTGTTGGGAACACAAAGTTTCTTTTCAGTTGCAAACTCCACTCCATACATATATATATGGAGGTACTAGCTCCAACTCGGTTTTACAGTGAAAACTGCAGGAACTACAAACCGGCACTACGAAATAGTGTGAGAAACCAGAGTAAAAGTTTCTCCTGCTACCCGTTCCCTTTTTGCTAGATGAACGAACGTCTCTCCACATGCTCAGTTCTGAGAGATAATTGCGTGGAAAGCCGTCCTTCATCTAGCTTGTTGGGAACACAAAGTTTCTTTTCAGTTGCAAACTCCACTCCCCACATATATATGGGGAGGTACTAGCTCCAACTCGGATTTAGGTGAAAACTGCAGGAACTTCAAACCGGCACTAGGAAACAGACTGAGAAACCAGAGTAAAAGTTTTTCCTGCAACCCGTTCCCTTGGTGCTAGATGAACGAACGTCTCTCCACATGCTCAGTTCTGAGAGATATGTGTGTCTGAAAGCCGTCCTTCACATAGCTTGTTGGGAACACAAAGTTTCTTTTCAGTTGGAAACTCCACTCCATTCATAGATATGGGGAAGTACTAGCTCCAACTCGGTTTTACAGTGAAAACTGCAGGAACTTCAAACCGGCACTAGGAAACAGACTGAAAAACCAGAGTAAAATTTTCTCCTGCAAACCGTTCCCTTTGTGCTAGATGAACGAACGTCTCTCCACATGCTCCGTTCTGAGAGATAAGTGTGAGTGAGAGTCGTCCTTCAACTAGCTTGTTTGGAACACACAGTTTTTTTCAGTTGCAATCTCCAATCCATACATATATATGGGGAGGTACTAGCTCCAACTCGGTTTTACAGTGAAAACTGCAGGAACTTCAAACCGGCTCTAGGAAACAAACTAAGAAACCAGAGTAAAAGTAACTCCTGCAACCCGTTCCCTTTGTGCTAGATGAACGAACGTCTCTCCACATGTTCAGTTCTGAGAGATAAGTGTGAGTGAGAGTCGTCCTTCAACTAGCTTGTTTGGAACACAAAGTTTTTTTCAGTTGCAATCTCCAATCCATACATATATATGGGGAGGTACTAGCTCCAACTCGGTTTTACAGTGAAAACTGCAGGAACTTCAAACCGGCTCTAGGAAACAAACTAAGAAACCAGAGTAAAAGTAACTCCTGCAACCCGTTCCCTTTGTGCTAGATGAACGAACGTCTCTCCACATGCTCAGTTCTGAGAGATAATTGCGTGTGAAAGCTGTCTTCACCTAGCTTGTTGGGAAAACAAAGTTTCTTTTCACTTGCAAACTCCACTCCATACATATTTATGGGGAGGTACTAGCTCCAACACGGTTTTACAGTGAAAACTACAGGAACTTCAAACCGGCAGTAGGAAACAGACTGAGAAACCAGAGTAAAAGTTTCTCCTGCAACCCGTTCCCTTTTTGCTAGATGAACGAACGTCTCTCCACATGCTCAGTTCTGAGAGATAAGTGTGTGTGAAAGCCGTCCTTCACCTAGCTTGTTGGGAACACAAAGTTTCTTTTCAGTTGCAAACTCCACTCCATACATATATATATGGAGGTACTAGCTCCAACTCGGTTTTACAGTGAAAACTGCAGAAACTTCAAACCGGCACTACGAAATAGTGTGAGAAACCAGAGTAAAAGTTTCTCCTGCTACCCGTTCCCTTTTTGCTAGATGAACGAACGTCTCTCCACATGCTCAGTTCTGAGAGATAATTGCGTGGAATGCCGTCCTTCATCTAGCTTGTTGGGAACACAAAGTTTCTTTTCAGTTGCAAACTCCACTCCCCACATATATATGGGGAGGTACTAGCTCCAACTCGGATTTAGGTGAAAACTGCAGGAACTTCAAACCGGCACTAGGAAACAGACTGAGAAACCAGAGTAAAAGTTTTTCCTGCAACCCGTTCCCTTGGTGCTAGATGAACGAACGTCTCTCCACATGTTCAGTTCTGAGAGATAAGTGTGAGTGAGAGCCGTCCTTCAACTAGCTTGTTTGGAACACAAAGTTTTTTTCAGTTGCAATCTCCAATCCATACATATATATGGGGAGGTACTAGCTCCAACTCGGTTTTACAGTGAAACTGCAGGAACTTCAAACCGGCTCTAGGAAACAAACTAAGAAACCAGAGTAAAAGTTTCTCCTGCAACCCGTTCCCTTTGTGCTAGATGAACGAACGTCTCTCCACATGCTCACTTCTGAGAGATAAGTGTGTGTGAAGCCCTCCTTCACCTAGCTTGTTGGGAACACAAATTTTCTTTTCAGTTGCAAACTCCACTCCATACATATATATGGGGACGTACGAGCTCCTACTCGGTTTTACAGTGAAAAGAGCAGGAACTTCAAACCGACACTTGGAAACAGACTGAGAAACCAGAGTAAAATTTTCTAATGCCACCCGTTCCCTTTGTGCTAGATGAACGAACTTCTCTACACATGCTCAATTATGAGAGATAAGTGTGTGTGAGAGCCTTCCTTCAATGAGCTTGTTGGGAACTCAAAGTTTCTTTACAGTTGCAAACTCCACTCCATACATATATATGGGGACGTACGAGCTCCAACTCGGTATTACAGTGAAAACTGCAGGAAATTCAAACCGGCACTAGGAAACAGACTGAGAAACCAGAGTAAAATTTTCTCCTGCAACCCGTTCCCTTTCTGCTAGATGAACGAACGTCTCTCCACATGCTCAGTTCTGAGAGATAAGTGTGTGTGAAAGCCGTTTTTTACCTAGCTTGTTGGGAAAACAAAGTTTCTTTTCAGTTGCAAACTCCAATCCAAACATATATATGGGGAGGAACTAGCTCCAACTCGGTTTTACAGTGAAAACTGAAGGAAATTCCAACCGGCACTAGGAAACAGACTGAGAAACCTGAAAATAATTTTCTCCTTCCACCCGTTCACTTGGTGCTAGATGAACGAACGTCTCTCCACATGCTGAGTTCTGAGAGATAAGTGTGTGTGAAATCCGTAATTCAGCTATATTGTTCGGAACACAAAGTTTCTATTCAGTTGCAAACTCCACTCCATACATATATATGGGGAGGTACTAGCTCCAAATCGATTTTACAGTGAAAACTGCAGGAAATTCCAACCGGTACTAGGAAACATTCTGAGAAACCGGAGTAAAAGTTTCTCCTGCAAACCGTTCCCTTTGTTCTAGATGAACGAAAGTCTCTCCACATGCTGAGTTCTCAGAGAAAATTGTGTGTGAAAGCCGTCCTTCAACTAGCTTGTTGGGAACACAAAGTTTCTTTTCAGTTGCAAACTCCACTCCATATATATATATGGGGAAATACTAGCTCCAACTCGGTTTTTCAGTGAAAACTGCAGGAACTTCAAACCGGCACTAGGAAACAGACTGAGAAACCAGAGTAAAAGTTTCTCCTGCAACCCGTTCCCTTTGTGCTAGATGAACGAACGTCTCTCCACATGCTGAGTTCTGAGAGATATGTGTGAGTGAGTGCCGTCCTTCACCTAGCTTGTTTTGAACACAAAGTTTTTTTCAGATGCAAACTCCAATCCATACATATTTATGGGGCGGTACTAGCTCCAACTCGGTTTTACAGTGAAAACTGCAGGAACTTCAAACCGGCACAAGAAACAAACTAAGATATCAGAGTAAAAGTTTCTTCTGCAAAACGATCCCTTTGTGCTAGATGAACGAATGTCTCTCCACGTGCTCAGTTCTGAGAGATAAGTGTGTGTGAAAGCCGTCCTTCAAGTACCTTGTTGGGAACACAAAGTTTCTTTTCAGTTGCAAACTGCTCTCCATACATATATATGGGATCGTACGAGCTCCAACTCGATTTTACAGTGAAAACAGCAGGAACTTCAAACCGACACTAGGAAACAGACTGAGAAACCAGAGTAAAATTTTCTAATGCCACCCGTTCCCTTTGTGCTAGATGAACGAACTTCTCTCCACATGCTCAGTTCTGAGAGATAAGTGTGTGTGAGAGCCGTCCTTCATCTAGCTTGTTGGGAAATCAAAGTTTCTTTTCAGTTGCAAACTCCACTCCATACATATATATGGGGAGGTACTAACTAGAATTCGGTTTTACAGTGAAAACTGCAGGAACTTCAAACCGGCAGTAGGAACACACTGAGAAACCAGAGTAAAAGTTTCTCCTGCATCATGTTCCCTTAGTGCTTGATGAATGATCTTCTCTCCACATGCTCAGTTCTGAGAGATAAGTGTGTGTTAAAGCCGTCCTTCAACTTGCTTGTTGGGAACACAAAGTTTCTTTTCAGTTGGAAACTCCACTCCATTCATAGATATGGGGAAGTACTAGCTCCAACTCGGTTTTACAGTGAAAACTGCAGGAACTTCAAACCGGCAGTAGGAAACAGAGTGAAAAACCAGAGTAAAATTTTCTCCTGCAAACCGTTCCCGTTGTGCTAGATGAACGAACGTCTCTCCACATGCTCCGTTCTGAGAGATAAGTGTGTGTGAAAGCCGTTCTTCACCTAGTTTGTAGGGAACACAAAGTTTCTTTTCAGTTGGAAACTCCACTTCATTCATAGATATGGGGAAGTACTAGCTCCAACTCGGTTTTACAGTGAAAACTGCAGGAACTTCAAACCGGCACTAGGAAACAGACTGAGAAACCAGAGAAAATGTTTCTCCTGCAACCCGTTCCCTTTGTGCTAGATGAACGAACGTCTCTCCACATGCTCAGTTCTGAGAGATAAGTGTGTGTGAAAGCCGTCTTTCACCTAGCTTGTTGGGTACACAAAGTTTCTTTTCAGTAGCAAACTCCAATCCATACATATGTATGGGTATGTACTAGCTCCAACACGGATTACAGTGAAAACTGCAGGAACTTCAAACCGGCACTAGGAAACAGACAGAGAAACCAGAGTAAAAGTTTCTCCTGCAACCTGTTCCCTTTGTGCTAGATGAACGAACGTCTCTCCACATGCTCAGTTCTGAGAGATAAGTGTGTGTGAAAGCCGTCCTTCAACTAGCTTGTTGGGAACACAAAGATTCTTTTCAGTTGCAAACTCCACTCCATACATATATATGGGGAGGTACTAGCTCCAACTCGGTTTTGCAGTGAAAACTGCAGGAACTTCAAACCGGCACTAGGAAACAGACTGAGAAACCAGAGATATAGTTTCTCCTGCAACCCGTTCCCTTTGTGCTAGATGAACGAACGTCTCTCCACATGTTCAGTTCTGAGAGATAAGTGTGAGTGAGAGCCGTCCTTCAACTAGCTTGTTTGGAACACAAAGTTTTTTTCAGTTGAAATCTCCAATCCGTACATATATATGGGGAGGTACTAGCTCCAACTCGGTTTTACAGTGAAAACTGCAGGAACTTGAAACCGGCTCTAGGAAACAGACTGAGAAACCAGAGAAAAAGTTTCTCCTGCAACCCGTTCCCTTTGTGCTAGATGAACGAACGTCTCTCCACATGCTCACTTCTGAGAGATAAGTGTGTGTGAAAGCCGTTTTTTACCTAGCTTGTTGGGAAAACAAAGTTTCTTTTCAGTTGCAAACTCCAATCCAAACATATATATGGGGAGGAACTAGCTCCAACTCGGTTTTACAGTGAAAACTGAAGGAAATTCCAACCGGCACTAGGAAACAGACTGAGAAACCTGAAAAAATTTTCTCCTTCCACCCGTTCACTTGGTGCTAGATGAACGAACGTCTCTCCACATGCTCAGTTCTGAGAGATAAGTGTGTGTGAAAGCCGTAATTCAGCTATATTGTTCGGAACACAAAGTTTCTTTTCAGTTGCAAACTCCACTCCATACATATATATGGGGAGGTACTAGCTCCAAATCGATTTTACAGTGAAAACTGCAGGAAATTCCAACCGGTACTAGGAAACAGTCTGAGAAACCGGAGTAAAAGTTTCTCCTGCAAACCGTTCCCTTTGTTCTAGATGAACGAAAGTCTCTCCACATGCTGAGTTCTCAGAGAAAATTGTGTGTGAAAGCCGTCCTTCAACTAGCTTGTTGGGAACACAAAGTTTCTTTTCAGTTGCAAACTCCACTCCATATATATATATATGGGGAAATACTAGCTCCAACTCGGTTTTTCAGTGAAAACTGCAGGAACTTCAAACCGGCACTAGGAAACAGACTGAGAAACCAGAGTAAAAGTTTCTCCTGCAACCCGTTCCCTTTGTGCTAGATGAACGAACGTCTCTCCACATGCTCAGTTCTGAGAGATATGTGTGAGTGAGTGCCGTCCTTCACCTAGCTTGTTTTGAACACAAAGTTTTTTTCAGATGCAAACTCCAATCCATACATATTTATGGGTTGGTACTAGCTCCAACTCGGTTTTACAGTGAAAACTGCAGGAACTTCAAACCGGCACAAGAAACAAACTAAGATATCACAGTAAAAGTTTCTTCTGCAAAACGATCCCTTTGTGCTAGATGAACGAATGTCTCTCCACGTGCTCAGTTCTGAGAGATAAGTGTGTGTGAAAGCCGTCCTTCAAGTACCTTGTTGGGAACACAAAGTTTCTTTTCAGTTGCAAACTGCTCTCCATACATATATATGGGATCGTACGAGCTCCAACTCGATTTTACAGTGAAAACAGCAGGAACTTCAAACCGACACTAGGAAACAGACTGAGAAACCAGAGTAAAATTTTCTAATGCCACCCGTTCTCTTTGTGCTAGATGAACGAACTTCTCTCCACATGCTCAGTTCTGAGAGATAAGTGTGTGTGAGAGCCGTCCTTCATCTAGCTTGTTGGGAAATCAAAGTTTCTTTTCAGTTGCAAACTCCACTCCATACATATATATGGGGAGGTACTAACTAGAATTCGGTTTTACAGTGAAAACTGCAGGAACTTCAAACCGGCAGTAGGAACACACTGAGAAACCAGAGTAAAAGTTTCTCCTGCATCATGTTCCCTTAGTGCTTGATGAATGATCTTCTCTCCACATGCTCAGTTCTGAGAGATAAGTGTGTGTTAAAGCCGTCCTTCAACTTGCTTGTTGGGAACACAAAGTTTCTTTTCAGTTGGAAACTCCAATCCATATATATATATGGGGACGTACGAGCTCCAACTCGGTTTTACAGTGAAACTGCAGGAAGTTCAAATCGGCACTAGCAAACAGACTGAGAAACCAGAGTAAAAGTTTCTAATGAAACCCGTTTCCTTTGTGCTAGATGAACGAACTTCTCTCCACATGCTCAGTTCTGAGTGATAATTGTGTGTGAGAGCCGTATTTCAACTAGCTTGTTGGGAACACAAAGTTTCTTTTCAGTTGCAAACTCCACTCCATACATATATATGGGGAGGTACTAGCTCCAACTCGGTTTTACAGGGAAACTACAGGAACTTCAAACAGGCACTAGTAAAAAGACTGAGAAACCAGAATAAAAGTTTCCCCTGCAACCCATTCCCTTTGTGCTAGATGAACGAACGTCTCTCCACATGCTCAGTTCTGAGAGATAATTGTGTGTGAAAGCCGTCCTTCTCCAAGATTGTTGGGAACACAAAGTTTCTTTTCACTTGCAAACTCCACTCCATACATATAAATGGGGAGGCACTAGCACCAACACGGTTTTACAGTTTAAACTGCAGGAACTTCAAACCGGCAGTAGGATACAGACTGAGAAACCAGAGAAATAGTTTCTCCTGCAACCCGTTCCCTTTGTGCTAGATGAACGAAAGTCTCTCCAAATGCTCAGTTCTGAGAGACAAGTGTGTGTGAAAGCCGTCCTTCACCTAGCTTGTTGGGAACACGAAGTTTCTTTTCAGTTGCAAACTCCACTCCATACATATATATGGGGATGTACTAGCTCCAGCTCGGATTTACAGTGAAAACTGCAGGAACTTCAAACCGGCACTAGGAAACAGACTGAGACACCAGAGTAAAATTTTCTAATGCAAGCCATTCCCTTTGTGCTAGATGAACGAACTTCTCTCCACATGCTCAGTTCTGAGAGATAAGTGGGTTTGAGAGCCGTCCTTCAACTTGCTTGTTGGGAACACAAAGTTTCTTTTCAGTTGCAAACTCCACTCCATACATATATATGGGGAGGTACAAGCTCCAATCGGTTTTACAGTGAAATCTGCAGGAACTTCAAACCGGAAGTAGGAAACAGACTGAGAAACCAGAGTAAAACTTTCTCCTGCAACCCTTTCCCTTTGTGCTAGATGAACGAACGTCTCTCCACATGCTCAGTTCTGGGAGATAAGTGTGTGTGAAAGCCGTCATTCACCTAGCTTGTTGGGAACACAAAGATTCTTTTCAGTTGCAAACTCAAATCCATGCATATATATGGGGAGGTACTAGCTCCAACTCGGTTTTACAGTGAAAACTGCAGGAACTTCAAACCGGCAGTAGGAAACAGACTGAGAAACCAGAGAAAATTTTCTCATGCCAACCGTTCCCTTTGTGCTAGATGAACGAACGTCTCTCCACATGCTCAGTTCTGGGAGATAAGTGTGTGTGAGAGCCGTCCTTCACCTAGCTTGTTGGGAACACAAAGTTTCTTTTCAGTTGCAAACTACAATCCATACATATATATAGGGATGTACTTGCTCCATCTCGGTTTTACAGTGAAAACTACAGGAACTTCAACCCGGCATTAGGAAACAGACTGAGAATGCAGTGTAAAACTTTCTCCTGCAACCCATTCCCTTTGTGCTAGATGAACGAACGTCTCTCCACATGCTCAGTTCTGAGAAATAAGTGTGTGTGAGAGCCGTGTTTCACCTAGCTTGTTGGGAACTCAAAGTTTCTTTTCAGTTGCAAACTCCACACCATACATATATATGGGGAGGTACTAGCTCCAACTCAGTTTTACAGTGAAAACTGCAGGAACTTCAAACCGGTACTAGGAAACAGACTGAGAAACCAGAAAAAAATTTTCTCCAGCAACCAGTTCATTTTGTGCTAGATGAACGAACGTCTCTCCACATGCTCAGTTCTGGGACATAAGTGTGTGTGAGAGCCGTCCTTTACCTAGCTTGTTGGGAACACAAAGTTTCTTTTCAGTTGCAAATTCCACTCCATACATATATATGGGGAGGTACTAGCTCCAACTCGGTTTTACAGTGAAAACTGCAGGAACTTCAAACCGGCACTAGGAAACAGACTGAGAATCCAGAGTAAAATTTCTCCTGCAACCCGTTCCCCTTGTGCTAGATGAATGAAGGTCTCTCCACATGCTCAGTTCTGAAAGATATGTGTGTGTGAGAGCCGTCCTTCCCCTAGCTTGTTGGGAACACAAAGTTTCTTTTCAGTTGCAAACTCCACTCCATACATATATATGGGGAGGTACTAGCTCCAACTCGGTTTTACAGTGAAAACTGCAGGAACTTCAAACCGTCACTAGGAAACAGACTGAGAAACCAGAAAAATATATTCTCCTGCAACCCGTTCATTTTGTGCTAGATGAACGAACGTCTCTCCACATGCTCCGTTCTGAGAGAAAAGTGTGTGTGAAAGCCGTAATTCACCTATCTTGTTGGGAACACAAAGTTTCTTTTCAGTTGCAAACTCCACTCCATACATATATATGGGGAGGTACTAGCTCCAAATCGATTTTACATTGAAAAATGCAGGAAATTCAAACCGGCACTAGGAAAGAGTCTGAGAAACCAGAGTAAATGTTTCTACTGCAACCCGTTCACTTTGTGCTAGATGAACGAACGTCTCTCCACATGCTCAGTACTGAGAGATAAGTGTGTGTGAAAGCCGACCTTCACCTAGGTTGTTGGGAACAAAAAGTTTCTTTTCAGTTGCAAAATCCAATCCATACATATATATGGGGAGGTACTAGCTCCAACTCGGTTTTACAGTGAAAACTGCAGGAATTTCACACCGGCACTAGGAAACATACTGAGAAACCAGAAAAAATTTTCCCCAGCAACCCGTTCATTTTATGCTAGATGAACGAACGTCTCTCCACATGCTCAGTTCTCAGCGAAATGTGTGTGTGAAAGCCGTCCTTCACCTAGCTTGTTGGGAACACAAAGTTTCTTTTCAGTTGCAAACTCCACTCCATACATATATATGGGGAGATTCTAGCCCCAACTCGATTTTACAGTGAAAACTGAAGGAAATTCAAACCGGCACTTGGAAACAAACTGAGAAACCAGAGTAAAAGTTTCTCCTGCCACCCGTTCCCTTTGTGCTAGGTGAACGAATGTCTCTCCACATGCTCAGTTCTGAGAGATAAGTGTGTGTGAGATCCGTCCTTCAACTAGCTTGTTGTGAACACAAAGTTTCTTTTCAGTTGCAAACTCCACTCCATACATATATATGGGGAGGTACTAGCTCCAACTCGGTTTTACAGTGAAAACTGCATTAACTTCAACTCGGCAGTAGGAAACAGAATGAGAAACCAGAGTAATACTTTCTCCTGCAACCCGTTCCATTTGGGCTAGATGAACGAAAGTCTCTCCACATGCTCATTTCTGGGAGATAAGTATATGTGAGAGCCGTACTTCACCTAGCTTGTTGGGAACACAAAGTTTATTTTCACTTGCAAACTCCACTCCATACATATTTATGGGGAGGTACTAGCTCCAACACGGTTTTACATTGAAAACTACAGGAAATTCAAACCGGCAGTAGGAAAAAGACTGAGAAACCAGAGTAAAAGTTTCTCCTGCAAACCGTTCCATTAGTGCTAGACGAACGAACGTCTCTCCACATGCTCAGTTCTGAGAGATAATTGCGTGGAAAGCCGTCCTTCACTTAGCTGTTGGGAACACAAAGTTTCTTTTCAGTTGCAAACTCCACTCCACACATATATATGGGGAGGTACTAGCTCCATCTCGGATTTACAGTGAAAACTGCAGGAACTTCAAACCGGCACTAGGAAACAGACTGAGAAACCAGAGTAAAAGTTTCTCCTGCAACCCGTTCCCTTTGTGCTAGATGAACGAACGTCTCTCCACATGCTCAGTTCTGAGAGATAAGTGTGTGTGAAAGCCGTCCTTCACCTACCTTGTTGGGAACACAAAGTTTCTTTTCAGTTGCCAACTCCACTCCATACATATATATGGGGACGTACGAGCTCCAACTCGGTATTACAGTGAAAACTGCCGGAACTTCAAACCAGCACTAGGAAACAAACTAAGAAACCAGAGTAAAAGTTTCTCCTGACACCCGTTCCCTTTGTGCTAGGTGAACGAACGTCTCTCCACATGCTCAGTTCTGAGAGATATGTGTGTGTTAAAGCCGTCCTTCACCTATCTTGTTGGGAACACAAATTTTCTTTTCAGTTGCAAACTCCACTCCATACATATATATGGGGACGTACGAGCTGCAACTCGGTTTTACAGTGAAAACAGCAGGAACTTCAACCCGACACTAGGAAACAGACTGAGAATCCAGAGTAAAATTTTCTAATGCCACCCGTTCCTTTGTGCTAGATGAACGAACTTCTCTACACATGTTCAGTTCTGAGAGATATGTGTGTGTGAGAGCCTTCCTTCAAATAGCTTGTTGGGAAATCAAAGTTTCTTTTCAGTTGCAAACTCCACTCCATACATATATATGGGGACGTACGAGCTCCCACTCTGTATTACAGTGAAAATTGCAGGAACTTCAAAACGGCACTAGGAAGCAGACTGAGAAACCAGAGTAAAAGTTTCTCCTGCAACCCGTTCTCTTTGTGTTAGATGAACTAACGTCTCTACACATGCACAGTTCTGAGAGATAAGTGTGTGTGAAAGCCGTCCTTTACCTAGCTTGTTGGGAACAAAAAAGTTTCTTTTCAGTTGCAAATTCCAATCCAAACATATATATGGGGAGGAACTAGCTCCAACTCGGTTTTCCAGTGAAAACTGCAGGAACTTCCAACCGGCACTAGGAAACAGACTGAGAAACCAGAAAAAAATTTTCTCCTTCAACCCGTTCACTTGGTGCTAGATGAACGAACGTCTCTCCACATGCTCAGTTCTGAGAGATAAGTGTGAGTGAAAGCCGTAAATCACATATCTTGTTGGGAACACAAAGTTTCTTTTCAGTTGCAAACTGCAATCCATACATATATATGGGTACGTACTAGCTCCAAATCGATTTTACAGTGAAAACTGCAGGAACTTCAAACAAGCACTAGGAAACAGACTGAGAAACAAGAGTAAAAGTTTTTCCTGCAACCCGTTCCCTTTGTGCTTGACGAACGAACGTCTCTCCACATGCTCAGTTCTGAGAGGTATGTGAGTGTGAAAGCTCTACTTCACCTAGCTTGTTGGGAACACAAAGTTTCTTTTCAGTTGCAAACTCCACTCCATACATATATATATGGGGACGTACGAGCTCCAACTCCGTTTTACAGTGAAAACAGCAGGAACTTCAACCCGACACTAGGAAACAGACTGAGAAACCAGAGTAAAATTTTCTAATGCCACCCGTTCCTTAATGCTAGATGAACGAACTTCTCTACACATGCTCAGTTCTGAGAGATAAGTGTGTGTGAGAGCCTTCCTTCAACGAGCTTGTTGGGAACTCAAAGTTTCTTTTTAGTTGCAAACTCCACTCCATACATATATATGGGGACGTACGAGCTCCAACTCGGTATTACAGTGAAAACTGCAGGAAATTCAAACCGGCACTAGGAAACAGACTGAGAAACCAGAGTAAAAGTTACTCCTGCAACCGGTTCCCTTTGTGCTAGATGAACGAACGTCTCTCCACATGCTCAGTTCTGAGAGATAAGTGTTTGTGAAAGCCGTTTTTTACCTTGCTTGTTGGGAACACAAAGTTTCTTTTCAGATGCAAACTCCAATCCAAACATATATATGGGGAGGAACTAGCTCCAACTCGGTTTTACAGTGAAAACTGCAGGAAATTCCAACCGGCACTAGGAAAAACTGAGAAACCTGAAAAAATTTTCTCTTTCAACTCGTTCACTTGGTGCTAGATGAACAAACGTCTCTCCACATGCTCAGTTCTGAGAGATAATTGTGAGTGAGTGCCGTCCTTCACCTAGCTTGTTTGGAACACAAAGTTTTTTTCAGATGCAAATTCCAATCCATACATATATATGGGGAGGTACTAGCTCCAACTCGGTTTTACAGTGAAAACTGCAGGAACTTCAAACCGGCACTAGGAAACAGACTGGGAAACCAGAGTAAATTTTTCTAATGCCACCCGTTCCCTTTGTGCTAGATGAACGAACTTCTCTCCACATGCTCAGTTCTGAGAGATAAGTGTGTGTGAGAGCTGTCCTTCCCCTAGCTTGTTGGGAACACAAAGTTTCTTTTCAGTTGCAAACTCCACTCCTTACATATATATGGGGAGGTACTAGCTCCAACACGGTTTTACAGTGAAAACTGCAGGAACTTCAAACTGGCAGTAGGAAACAGACTGAGAAGCCAGAGTAAAAGTTTCACCTGCATCCCGTTCCATTTGTGCTACATGAACGAACTTCTCTCCACATGCTCAGTTCTGGGAGATAAGTGTGTGTGAGAGCAGTTCTTCACCTAGCTTGTTGGGAACACAAAGTTTCTTTTCAGTTGCAAACTCCACTCCATTCATATATATGGGGAGGTACGAGCTCCAACACTTTTTTACAGTGAAAACTGCAGGAAATTCAAACCGGCACTAGGAAACAGACTGAGAAACAAGAGTAAAAGTTTCTCCTGCATCACGTTCCCATTGTGCTTGATGAAAGAACGTCTATGCACATGCTCAGATCTGAGAGATAAGTGAGTGTGAAAGCCGTCCTTCACCTATCTTGTTGGGAACACAAAGTTTCTTTTCAGTTGAAATCTCCACTCCATACATATATATGGGGAGGAAATAGCTCCAACTCGGTTTAACAGTGAAAACTGCAGGTACTTCAAACCGGCACTAGGAAACAGACTGAGAAAGCAGAGTAAAACTTTCTCCTGCAATCCGTTTTCTTTGTGCTAGATGAACGAACGTCTCTCCACATGCACAGTTCTGAGAGATATGTGTGTGTGAAAGCCGTCCTTCACCTAGCTTGTTGGGAACACAAAGTTTCTTTTCAGTTGCAAACTCCACTCCATACATATATATGGGGAGGTACTAGCTCCAAAACGGTTTTACAGTGAAAAATGCAGGAACTTCAAACCGGCACTAGGAAACAGACTGAGAAACCAGAGAAAAAGATTCTCCTGCAACCCGTTCCCTTTTTGCTAGATGAACGAAAGTCTCTCCACATGCTCAGTTCTGAGAAATAAGTGTGTGTGAAAGCCTTCCTTCAACTAGCTTGTTGGGAACACAAAGTTTCTTTTGAGTTGCTAACACCACTCCATACATATATATGGGGAGGTACTAGCTCCAACTAAGTTTTACAGTGAAAACTGCAGGAACTTCAAACCGGCACTAGGAAACAGCCTGAGAAACCAGAGTAAAATTCTCTCCTGCAACCCGTTCCCTTTGTGCTAGATGAACGAACGTCTCTCCACATGCTCAGTTCTGAGAGATAAGTGTGTGTGAAAGCCGTCCTTCACATAGCTTGTTGGGAACACAAAGTTTCTTTTCAGTTGCAAACTCCACTCCATACATATATATAGGGAGTTAATAGCTCCAACACGGTTTTACAGTGAAAACTGCAGGAACTTCAAACTGGCAGTAGGAAAGAGACTGAGAAACCAGAGTAAAAGTTTCCCCTGCAACCCGTTCCCTTTGTGCTAGATGAACGAACGTCTCTCTAAATGCTCATTTCTGAGAGATAAGTGTGCGTGAAAGCCGTCCTTCACCTGCTTGTGGGGAACACAAAGATTCTTTTCAGTTGCAAACTCCACTCCATACATATATATGTGGATGTACTAGCTCCAAATCGGTTTTACAGTGAAAACTGCAGGAACATCAAACCGGCACTAGGATACAGACTGAGAAAACAGAGTAAAAATTTCATCCCGTTCCCTTTGTGCTAGATGAATGAACGTCTCTCCACATGCTCAGTTCTGAGAGATAAATGTGTGTTAAAGCCGAACCTCACATAGCTTGTTGGGAACACAATGTTTCTTTTCAGTTGCAAACTCCACTCCATACATATATATGATGAGGTACTAGCTTGAACTCGGTTTTAGAGTGAAAAATGCAGGAATTTCAAACCGGCAGTAGGAAACACACTGAGAAACCAGAGTAAAATTTCTCCTGCAAACTGTTCCCTTTGTGCTTGATGAACGATCGTCTCTCCACATGCTCAATTCTGAGAGATAAGTGCGTATGAAAGCCGTCCTTCACATAGCTTGTTGGGAACACAAAGTTTCTTTTCAGTTGCAAACTCCAATCCAAACATATATATGGGTAGGAACTAGCTCCAACTCGGTTTTACAGTGAAAACTGCAGGAAATTCCAACCGGCACTAGGAAACTGACTGAGAAACCTGAAAAAAATTTTATCCTTCAACCCGTTCACTTCGTGCTAGATGAACGAAAGTCTCTCCACATGCTCAGTACTGAGAGATAAGTGTGTGTGAAAGCCGTAATTCACCTATCTTGTTGGGAACACAAAGTTTCTTTTCAGTTGCAAAGTCCACTCCATACATATATATGGGGTGGTACTAGCTCCAAATCGATTTTACAGTGAAAACTGCAGGAAATTCAAACCGGTACTAGGAAACAGTCTGAGAAACCAGAGTAAAAGTTTCTCCTGCAAACCGTTCCCTTTGTGCTAGATGAACGAAAGTCTCTCCACATGCTCAGTTCTCAGAGAAAAGTGTGTGTGAAAGCCGTCCTTCAACTAGCTTGTTGGGAACACAAAGTTTCTTTTCAGTTGCAATCTCCACTCCATATATATATATGGGGAGGAACTAGCTCCAACTCGGTTTTACAGTGAAAACTGCAGGAACTTCAAACCGGCACTAGGAAACAGACTGGGAAACCAGAGTAAAATTTTATAATGCCACCCGTTCCCTTTGTGCTATATGAACGAACTTCTCTCCACATGCTCAGTTCTGAGAGATAATTGTGTGTGAGAGCCGTCCTTCAACTAGCTTGTTGGGAACTCAAATTTCTTTTCAGTTGCAAACTCCACTCCATACATATATATGGGGAGGTTCTAGCTCCAACTCGTTTTTACAGTGAAAACTGCAGGAACTTCAAACCGGCAGTAGGAAACAGACTGAGAAGCCAGAGTAAAAATTTCTCCTGCAACCCTTTCCATTTGTGCTACTTGAACGAACTTCTCTCCACATGCTCAGTTCTGAGAGATAAGTGTGTGTGAGAGCCGTCCTTCACCTAGCTTGTTGGGAACACAAAGTTTCTTTTCAGTTGCAAACTCCACTCCATTCATATATATGGGGAGGTACGAGCTCCAACACTTTTTTACAGTGAAAACTGCAGGAAATTCAAACCGGCACTAGGAATCAGACTGAGAAACAAGAGTAAAATTTCTCCTGCAACCCGTTCCCTTTGTGCTTGATGAAAGAACGTCTCTCCACATGCTCATATCTGAGAGATTAGTGAGTGTGAAAGCAGTCCTTCACCTAGCTTGTTGGGAACACAAAGTTTTTTTCAGTTGCAATCTCCAATCCATACATATATATGGGGAGGTACTAGCTCCAACTCGGTTTTACAGTGAAAACTGCAGGAACTTCAAACCGGCTCTAGGAAACAAACTAAGAAACCAGAGTAAAAGTTTCTCCTGCAACCCGTTCCCTTTGTGCTAGATGAACGAACGTCTCTCCACATGCTCACTTCTGAGAGATAAGTGTGTGTGAAGCCATCCTTCACCTAGCTTGTTGGGTACACAAATTTTCTTTTCAGTTGCAAACTCCACTCCATACATATATATGGGGACGTACGAGCTCCAACTCGGTTTTACAGTGAAAACAGCAGGAACTTCAAACCGACACTTGGAAACAGACTGAGAAACCAGAGTAAAATTTTCTAATGCCACCCGTTCCCTTTGTGCTAGATGAGCGAACTTCTCTACACATGCTCAGTTCTGAGAGATAAGTTTGTATGAGAGCCTTCCTTCAATGAGCTTGTTGGGAACTCAAAGTTTCTTTTCAGTTACAAACTCCACTCCATACATATATATGGGGAGTTACTAGCTCCAACTCTGTTTTACAGTGAAAAATGCAGGAACTTCAAACCGGCAGTAGGAAACATACTGAGAAACCAGAGTAAAAGTTTCTCCTGCAACCCGTTCCCTTTGTGCTAGATGAACGAACGTCTCTCCACATGCTCAGTTCTGAGAGATATTTGCGTGTGAAAGCCGTCTTCACCTAGCTTGTTGGGAAAACAAAGTTTCTTTTCACTTGCAAACTCCACTCCATACATATTTATGGGGAGGTACTAGCTCCAACACGGTTCTACTGTGAAAACTACAGGAACTTCAAAACGGCAGTAGGAATCAGACTGAGAAACCAGAGTAAAAGTTTCTCCTGCAACCCGTTCCCTTTGTGCTAGATGAATGAACGTCTCTCCACATGCTCAGTTCTGAGAGATAAGTGTGTGTGAGAGCCGTCCTTCACATAGCTTGTTGGGAACACAAATTTTCTTTTCAGTTGCAAACTCCACTCCATACATATATATGGGGACGTACGAGCTCCAACTCGGTTTTATAGTGAAAACTGCAGGAACTTCAAACCGGCACTAGGAAACAGAATGAGAAACCAGAGTAAAATTTTCTAATTCAACCCGATCCGTTCGTGATAGATGAACGAACTTCTCTCCACATGCTCAGTTCTGAGAGATAAGTGTGTGTGAGAGCCGTCCTTCAACTAGCTTTTAGGGAACACAAAGTTTCTTTTCAGTTGCAAACTCCACTCCATACATATATATGGTGAGGTACTAGAACTAACTCGGTTTTACAGTGAAAACTACAGGAAATTCAACCCGGCACAAGGAAACAGACTGAGAAACCAGAGTAAAAGTTTCCCTGCAACCCGTTCCCTTTGTGCTAGATAAACGAACGTCTCTCCTCATGCTCAGTTCTGAGAGATAATTGTGTGTGAAAGCCGTCTTTCACCTAGCTTGTTGGGAACACAAAGTTTCTTTTCAGTTGCAAACTCCAATCCATACATATATATGGGGAGGTACAAGCTCCAACACGGTTTTACAGTGAAAATTGCAGGAAATTCAAACCGGCACTAGGAAAAAGTCTGAGAAGCCAGAGTAAAAGTTTCTCCTGCAACCCGTTCCATTTGTGCTAGATGAACGAACGTTTCTCCACATGCTCAGTTCTGAGAGATAAGTGCGTGTGAAAGCCGTACTTCACATAACTTTTTGGGAACACAAAGTTTCTTTTTAGTTGCAAACTCCACTCCATACATATATATGGGGAGGTACTAGCTCCAACTCGATTTTGCAGTGAAAACTGCAGGAACTTCAAACTGGCACTAGGAAACAGACTGAGAAACCAGAGTAAAAGTTTCTCCTGCAACCCGTTCCATTTGGGCTAGATGAACGAACGTCTCTCCACATGTTCAGTTCTGAGAAATAAGTGTGAGTGAGAGCCGTCCTTCAACTAGCTTGTTTGGAACACAAAGTTTTTTTCAGTTGCAATCTCCAATCCATACATATATATGGGGAGGTACTAGCTCCAACTCGGTTTTACAGTGAAAACTGCAGGAATTTCAAACCGGCTCTAGGAAACAAACTAAGAAACCAGAGTAAAAGTTTCTCCTGCAACCCGTTCCCTTTGTGCTAGATGAACGAACGTCTCTCCACATGCTCACTTCTGAGAGATAAGTGTGTGTGAAGCCGTCCTTCACCTAGCTTCTTGGGAACACAAATTTTCTTTTCAGTTGCAAACTCCACTCCATACATATATATGGGGTCGTACGAGCTCCAACTCGGTTTTACAGTGAAAACAGCAGGAACTTCAAACAGACACTTGGAAACAGACTGAGAAACCAGAGTAAAATTTTCTAATGCCATCCGTTCCCTTTGTGCTAGATGAACGAACTTCTCTACACATGCTCAGTTCTGAGAGTTATGTGTGTGTGAGAGCCTTCCTTCAATGAGCTTGTTGGGAACTCAAAGTTTCTTTTCAGTTGCAAACTCCACTCCATACATATACATGGGGACGTACGAGCTCCAACTCGGTATTACAGTGAAAACTGCAGGAAATTCAAACCGGCACTAGGAAACAGTCTGAGAAACCAGAGTAAAATTTTCTCCTGCAACCCGTTCCCTTTGTGCTAGATGAACGAACGTCTCTCCACATGCTCAGTTCTGAGAGGTAAGTGTGTGTGAGAGCCGTCCTTCACATAGCTTGTTGGGAACACAAATTTTCTTTTCAGTTGCAAACTCCACTCCATACATATATATGGGGACGTACGAGCTCCAACTCGGTTTTATAGTGAAAACTGCAGGAACTTCAAACCGGCACTAGGAAACAGAATGAGAAACCAGAGTAAAAGTTTCTAATTCAACCCGTTCACTTTGTGGTAGATGAACGAACGTCTCTCCACATGCTCAGTTCTGAGAGATAAGTGTGTGTGAGAGCCGTCCTTCAACTAGTTTTTAGGGAACACAAATTTCTTTTCAGTTGCAAACTCCACTCCATACATATATATGGGGAGGTACTAGAACCAACTCGGTTTTACAGTGAAAACTACAGGAAATTCAACCCGGCAGAAGGAAACAGACTGAGAAACCAGAGTAAAAGTTTCCCTGCAACCCGTTCCCTTTGTGCTAGATAAACGAACGTCTCTCCTCATGCTCAGTTCTGAGAGATAAGTGTGTGTGAAAGCCGTCTTTCACCCAGCTTGTTGGGAACACAAAGTTTCTTTTCAGTTGCAAACTCCAATCCATACATATATATGGGGACGTACGAGCTCCAACTCTGTTTTACAGTGAAAAATGCAGGAACTTCAAACCGGCAGTAGGAAACATACTGAGAAACCAGAGTAAAAGTTTCTCCTGCAACCCGTTCCCTTTGTGCTAGATGAACGAACGTCTCTCCACATGCTCAGTTCTGAGAGATATTTGCGTGTGAAAGCCGTCTTCACCTAGCTTGTTGGGAAAACAAAGATTCTTTTCACTTGCAAACTCCACTCCATACATATTTATGGGGAGGTACTAGCTCCAACACGGTTCTACAGTGAAAACTACAGGAACTTCAAAACAGCAGTAGGAATCAGACTGAGAAACCAGAGTAAAAGTTTCTCCTGCAACCCGTTCCCTTTGTGCTAGATGAACGAACGTCTCTCCACATGCTCAGTTCTGAGAGATAAGTGTGTGTGAGAGCCGTCTTTCACATAGCTTGTTGGGAACACAAATTTTCTTTTCAGTTGCAAACTCCACTCCATACATATATATGGGGACGTACGAGCTCCAACTCGGTTTTATAGTGAAAACTGCAGGAACTTCAAACCGGCACTAGGAAACAGAATGAGAAACCAGAGTAAAATTTTCTAATTCAACCCGTTCCCTTCGTGATAGATGAACGAACTTCTCTCCACATGCTCAGTTCTGAGAGATAAGTGTGTGTGAAAGCCGTCTTTCACCTAGCTTGTTGGGAACACAAAGTTTCTTTTCAGTTGCAAACTCCACTCCATACATATATATGGGGAGGTACTAGCTCCAACTCGGTTTTGCAGTGAAAACTGCAGGAACTTCAAACTGGCACTAGGAAATAGACTGAGAAACCAGAGTAAAAGTTTCTCCTGCAACCCGTTCCCTTTGTGCTAGATGAACGAACGTCTCTCCACATGTTCAGTTCTGAGAGATAAGTGTGAGTGAGAGCCGTCCTTCAACTAGCTTGTTTGGAACACAAAGTTTTTTCAGTTGCAATCTCCAATCCATACATATATATGGGGAGGTACTAGCTCCAACTCGGTTTTACAGTGAAAACTGCAGGAATTTCAAACCGGCTCTAGGAAACAAACTAAGAAACCAGAGTAAAAGTTTCTCCTGCAACCCGTTCCCTTTGTGCTAGATGAACGAACGTCTCTCCACATGCTCACTTCTGAGAGATAAGTGTGTGTGAGAGCCGTCCTTCACCTAGCTTCTTGGGAACACAAATTTTCTTTTCAGTTGCAAACTCCACTCCATACATATATATGGGGACGTACGAGCTCCAACTCGGTTTTACAGTGAAAACAGCAGGAACTTCAAACAGACACTTGGAAACAGACTGAGAAACCAGAGTAAAATTTTCTAATGCCATCCGTTCCCTTTGTGCTAGATGAACGAACTTCTCTACACATGCTCAGTTCTGAGAGATATGTGTGTGTGAGAGCCTTCCTTCAATGAGCTTGTTGGGAACTCAAAGTTTCTTTTCAGTTGCAAACTCCACTCCATACATATATATGGGGACGTACGAGCTCCAACTCGGTATTACAGTGAAAACTGCAGGAAATTCAAACCGGCACTAGGAAACAGTCTGAGAAACCAGAGTTAAATTTTCTCCTGCAACCCGTTCCCTTTGTGCTAGATGAACGAACGTCTCTCCACATGCTCAGTTCTGAGAGGTAAGTGTGTGTGAGAGCCGTCCTTCACATAGCTTGTTGGGAACACAAATTTTCTTTTCAGTTGCAAACTCCACTCCATACATATATATGGGGACGTACGAGCTCCAACTCGGTTTTATAGTGAAAACTGCAGGAACTTCAAACCGGCACTAGGAAACAGAATGAGAAACCAGAGTAAAATTTTCTAATTCAACCCGTTCACTTTGTGGTAGATGAACGAACGTCTCTCCACATGCTCAGTTCTGAGAGATAAGTGTGTGTGAGAGCCGTCCTTCAACTAGCTTTTAGGGAACACAAATTTCTTTTCAGTTGCAAACTCCACTCCATACATATATATGGGGAGGTACTAGAGCCAACTCGGTTTTACAGTGAAAACTACAGGAAATTCAACACGGCACAAGGATACAGACTGAGAAACCAGAGTAAAAGTTTCCCTGCAACCCGTTCCCTTTGTGCTAGATAAACGAACGTCTCTCCTCATGCTCAGTTCTGAGAGATAAGTGTGTGTGAAAGCCGTCTTTCACCTAGCTTGTTGGGAACACAAAGTTTCTTTTCAGTTGCAAACTCCAATCCATACATATATATGGGGAGGTACAAACTCCAACACGGTTTTACAGTGAAAATTGCAGGAAATTCAAACCGGCACTAGGAAAAAGTCTGAGAAACCAGAGTAAAAGTTTCTCCTGCAATCCGTTCCCTTTGTGCTAGATGAACGAACGTTTCTCCACATGCTCAGTTCTGAGAGATAAGTGCGTGTGAAAGCCGTACTTCACCTAACTTTTTGGGAACACAAAGTTTCTTTTCAGTTGCAAACTCCACTCCATACATATATATGGGGATGTACTAGCTCCAACACGGATTACAGTGAAAACTGCAGGAACTTCAAACCGGCTCTAGGAAACAAACTAAGAAACCAGAGTAAAAGTTTCTCCTGCAACCCGTTCCCTTTGTGCTAGATGAACGAACTTCTCTACACATGCTCAGTTCTGAGAGATAAGTGTGTGTGAGAGCCTTCCTTCAATGAGCTTGTTGGGAACTCAAAGTTTCTTTTCAGTTTCAAACTCCACTCCATACATATATATGGGGCGTACGAGCTCCAACTCGGTATTACAGTGAAAACTGCAGGAAATTCAAACCGGCACTAGGAAACAGACTGAGAAACCAGAGTAAAAGTTTCTCCTGCAACCCGTTCCCTTTGTGCTAGATGAACGAACGTCTCTCCACATGCTCAGTTCTGAGAGATAAGTGTGTGTGAAAGCCGTTTTTTACCTAGCTTGTTGGGAAAACAAAGTTTCTTTTCAGTTGCAAACTCCAATCCAAATATATATATGGAGAGGAACTAGCTCCAACTCGGTTTTACAGTGAAAACTGAAGGAAATTCCAACCGGCACTAGGAAACAGAGTGAGAAACCTGAAAAAAATTTTCTACTTCCACCCGTTCACTTGGTGCTAGATGAACGAACGTCTCTACACATGCTCAGTTCTGAGAGATAAGTGTGTGTGAGGGCCGTCCTTCACCTAGCTTGTTGGGAACACAAAGTTGCTTTTCAGTTGCAAACTCCACTCCATACATATATATGGGGAGGTACTAGAACCAACTCGGTTTTACAGTGAAAAATGCAGGAACTTCAACCCGGCAGTAGGAAACATACTGAGAAACCAGAGTAAAAGTTTCTCCTGCAACCAGTTCCCTTTGTGCTAGATGAACGAACGTGTCTCCACATGCTCAGTTCTGAGAGATATGTGTGTCTGAAAGCCGTCCTTCACATAGCTTGTTGGGAACACAAAGTTTCTTTTCAGTTGGAAACTCCACTCCATTCATAGATATGGGGAAGTACTAGCTCCAACTCGGTTTTACAGTGAAAACTGCAGGAACTTCAAACCGGCACTAGGAAACAGACTGAAAAACCAGAGTAAAATTTTCTCCTGCAAACCTTTCCCGTTGTGCTAGATGAACGAACGTCTCTCCACATGCTCAGTTCTGAGAGATAAGTGTGTGTGAAAGCCGTTCTTCACCTAGTTTGTAGGGAACACAAAGTTTCTTTTCAGTTGGAAACTCCACTACATACATATATATGGGGACGTACGAGCTCCAACTCGGTTTTATAGTGAAAACTGCAGGAACATCAAACCGGCACTAAGAAACAGAATGAGAAACCAGAGTAAAATTTTCTAATTCAATCCGTTCCCTTCGTGGTAGATGAACGAAATTCTCTCCACATGCTCAGTTCTGAGAGATAATTGTGTGTGAGAGCCGTCCTTCAACTAGCTTTTAGGGAACACAAAGTTTCTTTTCAGTTGCAAACTACAATCCATACATATATATGGGGAGGTACAAGAACCAACTCGGTTTTACAGTGAAAACTACAGGAAATTCAACACGGCACTACGAATCAGACTGAGAAACCAGAGTAAAAGTTTCCCTGCAACCTGTTCCCTTTGTGCTAGATAAACGAACGTCTCTCCTCATGCTCAGTTCTGAGAGATAAGTGTGTGTGAAAGCCGTCATTCACCTAGCTTGTTGGGAACACAAAGTTTCTTTTCAGTTGCAAACTCCACTCCATACATATATATGGAGAGGTACTAGTTCCAACTCGTTTTACAGTGAAAACTGCAGGAACTTCAAACCAGCAGTAGGAAACAGACTGAGAAACCAGAGAAAAAGTTTCTCCTGCAACCCGTTCCCTTTGTGCTAGATGAACGAACGTCTCTCCACATGCTCAGTTCTGAGAGGTAAGTGTGTGTAAGAGCCGTCCTTCACATAGCTTGTTGGGAACACAAAGTTTCTTTTCAGTTGCAAACTCCATTCCATACATATATATGGGGACGTACGAGCTCCAACTCGGTTTTATATTGAAAACTGCAGGAACTTCAAACCGGCACTAAGAAACAGAATGAGAAACCAGAGTAAAATTTTCTAATTCAACCCGTTCCCTTCGTGGTAGATGAACGAACTTCTCTCCACATGCTCAGTTCTGAGAGATAATTGTGTGTGAGAGCCGTCCTTCAACTAGCTTTTAGGGAACACAAAGTTTCTTTTCAGTTGCAAACTACAATCCATACATATATATGGGGAGGTACTAGAACCAACTCGGTTTTACAGTGAAAACTACAGGAAATTCAACACGGCACTACGAAACAGACTGAGAAACCAGAGTAAAAGTTTCCCTGCAACCTGTTCCCTTTGTGCTAGATAAACGAACGTCTCTCCTCATGCTCAGTTCTGAGAGATAAGTGTGTGTGAAAGCCGTCATTCACCTAGGTTGTTGGGAACACAAAGTTTCTTTTCAGTTGCAAACTCCACTCCATACATATATATGGGGATGTACTAGCTCCAACACGGATTACAGTGAAAACTGCTGGAACTTCAAACCGGCACTAGGAAACAGACAGAGAAACCAGAGTAAAAGTTTCTCCTGCAACCTGTTCCCTTTGTGCTAGATGAACGAAAGTCTCTCCACATGCTCAGTTCTGAGAGATGAGTGTGTGTGAAAGCCGTCCTTCAACTAGCTTGTTGGGAACACAAAGATTCTTTTCAGTTGCAAACTCCACTCCATACATATATATGGGGAGGTACTAGCTCCAACTCGGTTTTGCAGTGAAAACTGCAGGAACTTCAAACCGGCACTAGGAAACAGACTGAGAAACCAGAGTAAAATTTTCCCCTGCAACCCGTTCCCTTTGTGCTAGATGAACGAACGTCTCTCCACATGTTCAGTTCTGAGAGATAAGTGTGAGTGAGAGCCGTCCTTCAACTAGCTTGTTTGGAACACAAAGTTTTTTTCAGTTGCAATCTCCAATCCATACATATATATGGGGAGGTACTAGCTCCAACTCGGTTTTACAGTGAAAACTGCAGGAACTTCAAACCGGCTCTAGGAAACAAACTAAGAAACCAGAGTAAAAGTAACTCCTGCAAACCGTTCCCTTTGTGCTAGATGAACGAACGTCTCTCCACATGTTCAGTTCTGAGAGATAAGTGTGAGTGAGAGCCGTCCTTCAACTAGCTTGTTTGGAACACAAAGTTTTTTTCAGTTGCAATCTCCAATCCATACATATATATGGGGAGGTACTAGCTCCAACTCGGTTTTACAGTGAAAACTGCAGGAACTTCAAACCGGCTCTAGGAAACAAACTAAGAAACCAGAGTAAAAGTTTCTCCTGCAACCCGTTCCCTTTCTGCTAGATGAACGAACGTCTCTCCACATGCTCAGTTCTGAGAGATAAGTGTGTGTGAAAGCCGTTTTTTACCTAGCTTGTTGGGAAAACAAAGTTTCTTTTCAGTTGCAAACTCCAATCCAAATATATATATGGAGAGGAACTAGCTCCAACTCGGTTTTACAGTGAAAACTGAAGGAAATTCCAACCGGCACTAGGAAACAGAGTGAGAAACCTGAAAAAAATTTTCTACTTCCACCCGTTCACTTGGTGCTAGATGAACGAACGTCTCTACACATGCTCAGTTCTGAGAGATAAGTGTGTGTGAGGGCCGTCCTTCACCTAGCTTGTTGGGAACACAAAGTTGCTTTTCAGTTGCAAACTCCACTCCATACATATATATGGGGAGGTACTAGAACCAACTCTGTTTTACAGTGAAAAATGCAGGAACTTCAACCCGGCAGTAGGAAACATACTGAGAAACCAGAGTAAAAGTTTCTCCTGCAACCAGTTCCCTTTGTGCTAGATGAACGAACGTGTCTCCACATGCTCAGTTCTGAGAGATATGTGTGTCTGAAAGCCGTCCTTCACATAGCTTGTTGGGAACACAAAGTTTCTTTTCAGTTGGAAACTCCACTCCATTCATAGATATGGGGAAGTACTAGCTCCAACTCGGTTTTACAGTGAAAACTGCAGGAACTTCAAACCGGCACTAGGAAACAGACTGAAAAACCAGAGTAAAATTTTCTCCTGCAAACCTTTCCCGTTGTGCTAGATGAACGAACGTCTCTCCACATGCTCAGTTCTGAGAGATAAGTGTGTGTGAAAGCCGTTCTTCACCTAGTTTGTAGGGAACACAAAGTTTCTTTTCAGTTGGAAACTCCACTACATACATATATATGGGGACGTACGAGCTCCAACTCGGTTTTATAGTGAAAACTGCAGGAACATCAAACCGGCACTAAGAAACAGAATGAGAATCCAGAGTAAAATTTTCTAATTCAATCCGTTCCCTTCGTGGTAGATGAACGAAATTCTCTCCACATGCTCAGTTCTGAGAGATAATTGTGTGTGAGAGCCGTCCTTCAACTAGCTTTTAGGGAACACAAAGTTTCTTTTCAGTTGCAAACTACAATCCATACATATATATGGGGAGGTACAAGAACCAACTCGGTTTTACAGTGAAAACTACAGGAAATTCAACACGGCACTACGAATCAGACTGAGAAACCAGAGTAAAAGTTTCCCTGCAACCTGTTCCCTTTGTGCTAGATAAACGAACGTCTCTCCTCATGCTCAGTTCTGAGAGATAAGTGTGTGTGAAAGCCGTCATTCACCTAGCTTGTTGGGAACACAAAGTTTCTTTTCAGTTGCAAACTCCACTCCATACATATATATGGAGAGGTACTAGTTCCAACTCGTTTTACAGTGAAAACTGCAGGAACTTCAAACCAGCAGTAGGAAACAGACTGAGAAACCAGAGAAAAAGTTTCTCCTGCAACCCGTTCCCTTTGTGCTAGATGAACGAACGTCTCTCCACATGCTCAGTTCTGAGAGGTAAGTGTGTGTAAGAGCCGTCCTTCACATAGCTTGTTGGGAACACAAAGTTTCTTTTCAGTTGCAAACTCCATTCCATACATATATATGGGGACGTACGAGCTCCAACTCGGTTTTATATTGAAAACTGCAGGAACTTCAAACCGGCACTAAGAAACAGAATGAGAAACCAGAGTAAAATTTTCTAATTCAACCCGTTCCCTTCGTGGTAGATGAACGAACTTCTCTCCACATGCTCAGTTCTGAGAGATAATTGTGTGTGAGAGCCGTCCTTCAACTAGCTTTTAGGGAACACAAAGTTTCTTTTCAGTTGCAAACTACAATCCATACATATATATGGGGAGGTACTGGAACCAACTCGGTTTTACAGTGAAAACTACAGGAAATTCAACACGGCACTACGAAACAGACTGAGAAACCAGAGTAAAAGTTTCCCTGCAACCTGTTCCCTTTGTGCTAGATAAACGAACGTCTCTCCTCATGCTCAGTTCTGAGAGATAAGTGTGTGTGAAAGCCGTCATTCACCTAGGTTGTTGGGAACACAAAGTTTCTTTTCAGTTGCAAACTCCACTCCATACATATATATGGGGATGTACTAGCTCCAACACGGATTACAGTGAAAACTGCTGGAACTTCAAACCGGCACTAGGAAACAGACAGAGAAACCAGAGTAAAAGTTTCTCCTGCAACCTGTTCCCTTTGTGCTAGATGAACGAAAGTCTCTCCACATGCTCAGTTCTGAGAGATGAGTGTGTGTGAAAGCCGTCCTTCAACTAGCTTGTTGGGAACACAAAGATTCTTTTCAGTTGCAAACTCCACTCCATACATATATATGGGGAGGTACTAGCTCCAACTCGGTTTTGCAGTGAAAACTGCAGGAACTTCAAACCGGCACTAGGAAACAGACTGAGAAACCAGAGTAAAATTTTCCCCTGCAACCCGTTCCCTTTGTGCTAGATGAACGAACGTCTCTCCACATGTTCAGTTCTGAGAGATAAGTGTGAGTGAGAGCCGTCCTTCAACTAGCTTGTTTGGAACACAAAGTTTTTTTCAGTTGCAATCTCCAATCCATACATATATATGGGGAGGTACTAGCTCCAACTCGGTTTTACAGTGAAAACTGCAGGAACTTCAAACCGGCTCTAGGAAACAAACTAAGAAACCAGAGTAAAAGTAACTCCTGCAACCCGTTCCCTTTGTGCTAGATGAACGAACGTCTCTCCACATGCTCAGTTCTGAGAGATAATTGCGTGTGAAAGCTGTCTTCACCTAGCTTGTTGGGAAAACAAAGTTTCTTTTCACTTGCAAACTCCACTCCATACATATTTATGGGGAGGTACTAGCTCCAACAGGGTTTTACAGTGAAAACTACAGGAACTTCAAACCGGCAGTAGGAAACAGTCTGAGAAACCAGAGTAAAAGTTTCTCCTGCAACCCGTTCCCTTTGTGCTAGATGAACGAACGTCTCTCCACATGCTCAGTTCTGAGAGATAAGTGTGTGTGAAAGCCGTCCTTCACCTAGCTTGTTGGGAACACAAAGTTTCTTTTCAGTTGCAAACTCCACTCCATACATATATATATGGAGGTAATAGCTCCAACTCTTTTTTACAGTGAAAACTGCAGGAACTTCAAACCGGCACTACGAAATAGTGTGAGAAACCAGAGTAAAAGTTTCTCCTGCTACCCGTTCCCTTTTTGCTAGATGAACGAACGTCTCTCCACATGCTCAGTTCTGAGAGATAATTGCGTGGAAAGCCGTCCTTCATCTAGCTTGTTGGGAACACAAAGTTTCTTTTCAGTTGCAAACTCCACTCCCCACATATATATGGGCAGGTACTAGCTCCAACTCGGATTTAGGTGAAAACTGCAGGAACTTCAAACCGGCACTAGGAAACAGACTGAGAAACCAGAGTAAAAGTTTTTCCTGCAACCCGTTCCCTTGGTGCTAGATGAACGTACGTCTCTCCACATGCTCAGTTCTGAGAGATATGTGTGTCTGAAAGCCGTCCTTCACATAGCTTGTTGGGAACACAAAGTTTCTTTTCAGTTGGAAACTCCACTCCATTCATAGATATGGGGAAGTACTAGCTCCAACTCGGTTTTACAGTGAAAACTGCAGGAACTTCAAACCGGCACTAGGAAACAGACTGAAAAACCAGAGTAAAATTTTCTCCTGCAAACCGTTCCCGTTGTGCTAGATGAACGAACGTCTCTCCACATGCTCCGTTCTGAGAGATAAGTGTGTGTGAAAGCCGTTCTTCACCTAGTTTGTAGGGAACACAAAGTTTCTTTTCAGTTGGAAACTCCACTCCATACATATATATGGGGACGTACGAGCTCCAACTCGGTTTTACAGTGAAAACTGCAGGAACTTCAAACCGTCACTAGGAAACAGACTGAGAAACCAGAGAAAAAGTTTCTCCTGCAACCCGTTCCCTTTTTGCTAGATGAACGAACGTCTATCCACATGCTCAGTTCTGAGAGATAAGTGTGTGTGAGAGCCGTCATTCACCTAGCTTGTTTGGAACACAAAGTTTCTTTTCAGTTGCAAACCCCACTCCATACATATATATGGGGAGGTATTAGTTCCAACTCGTTTTACAGTGAAAACTGCAGGAACTTCAAACCAGCAGTAGGAAACAGACTGAGAAACCAGAGTAAAATTTCTCCTGCAACCCGTTCCCTTTGTGCTAGATGAACGAACGTCTCTCCACATGCTCAGTTCTGAGAGGTAAGTGTGTGTGAGAGCCATTCTTCACATAGCTTGTTGGGAACACAAAGTTTCTTTTCAGTTGCAAACTCCACTCCATACATATATATGGGGACGTACGAGCTCCAACTCGGTTTTATAGTGAAAACTGCAGGAACTTCAAACCGGCACTAGGAAACAGAATGAGAAACCAGAGTAAAATTTTCTAATTCAACCCGTTCACTTTGTTTTAGATGAACGAACTTCTCTCCACATGCTCAGTTCTGAGAGATAAGTGTGTGTGAGAGCCGTCCTTCACCTAGCTTGTTGGGAACACAAAGTTTCTTTTCAGTTGCAAACTACAATCCATACATATATATGGGGAAGTACTAGAACCAACTCGGTTTTACAGTGAAAACTACAGGAAATTCAACCAGGCGCTAGGAAACAGACTGAGAAACCAGAGTAAAAGTTTCCCTGCAACCTGTTCCCTTTGTGCTAGATAAAAGAACGTCTCTCCTCATGCTCAGTTCTGAGAGATAAGTGTGTGTGAAAGCCGTCTTTCACCTAGCTTGTTGGGAACACAAATTTTCTTTTCAGTTGCAAACTCCACTCCATACATATATATGGGGACGTACGAGCTCCTACTCGGTTTTACAGTGAAAACAGCAGGAACTTCAAAACGACACTTGGAAACAGACTGAGAAACCAGAGTAAAATTTTCTAATGCCACCCGTTCCCTTTGTGCTAGATGAACGAACTTCTCTACACATGCTCAGTTATGAGAGATAAGTGTGTGTGAGAGACGTCCTTCACCTAGCTTGTTGGGAACACAAAGTTTCTTTTCAGTTGCAAACTCCACACCATAAATATATATGGGGATGTACTAGCTCCAACTCGGTTTTACAGTGAAAACTGCAGGAACTTCAAACCGGTACTAGGAAACAGACTGAGAAACCAGAAAAAAATTTTCTCCAGCAACCAGTTCATTTTGTGCTAGATGAACGAAAGTCTCTCCACATGCTCAGTTCTGGGACATAAGTGTGTGTGAGAGCCGTCCTTTACCTAGCTTGTTGGGAACACAAAGTTTCTTTTCAGTTGCAAATTCCACTCCATACATATATATGGGGAGGTACTAGCTCCAACTCGGTTTTACAGTGAAAACTGCAGGAACTTCAAACCGGCACTAGGAAACAGACTGAGAATCCAGAGTAAAATTTCTCCTGCAACCCGTTCCCCTTGTGCTAGATGAATGAAGGTCTCTCCACATGCTCAGTTCTGAGAAATAAGTGTGTGTGAAAGCCGTCCTTCACCTAGCTTGTTGGGATCACAAAGTTTCTTTTCAGTTGGAAACTCCACACCATACATATATATGGGGAGGTACTACCTCCAACTCGGTTTTACAGTGAAAACTGCAGGAACTTCAAACCGGCACTAGGAAACAGACTGAGAAACTAGAGTAAATGTTTCTCCTGCAACCCGTTCCCTTTGTGCTTGATGAACGAAATTCTCTCCACATGCTCAGTTCTGAGAGATAATTGTGTGTCAGAGCCGTCCTTCCCCTAGCTTGTTGGGAACACAAAGTTTCTTTTCAGTTGCAAACTCCACTCCATACATATATATGGGGAGGTACTAGCTCCAACTCGGTTTTAGAGTGAAAACTGCAGGAACTTCAAACCGGCACTAGGAAACAGACTGAGAAACCAGAAAAATATATTCTCCTGCAAGCCGTTCATTTTGTGCTAGATGAACGAACGTCTCTCCACATGCTCCGTTCTGAGAGAAAAGTGTGTGTGAAAGCCGTAATTCACCTATCTTGTTGGGAACACAAAGTTTCTTTTCAGTTGCAAACTCCACTCCATACATATATATGGGGAGGTAATAGCTCCAAATCGATTTTACAGTGAAAAATGCAGGAAATTCAAACCGGCACAAGGAAAGAGTCTGAGAAACCAGAGTAAATGTTTCTACTGCAACCCGTTCACTTTGTGCTAGATGAACGAACGTCTCTCCACATGCTCAGTACTGAGAGATAAGTGTGTGTGAAAGCCGACCTTCACCTAGCTTGTTGGGAACAAAAAGTTTCTTTTCAGTTGCAAAATCTAATCCATACATATATATGGGGAGGTACTAGCTCCAACTCGGTTTTATAGTGAAAACTGCAGGAATTTCATACCGGCACTTGGAAACATACTGAGAAACCAGAAAAAATTTTCCGCAGCAACCCGTTCATTTTATGCTAGATGAACGAACGTCTCTCCACATGCTCAGTTCTCAGAGAAATGTGTGTGTGAAAGCCGTCCTTCACCTAGCTTGTTGGGAACACAAAGTTTCTTTTCAGTTGCAAACTCCACTCCATACATATATATGGGCAGATACTAGCCCCAACTCGATTTTAAAGTGAAAACTGAAGGAAATTCAAACCGGCACTTGGAAACAAACTGAGAAACCAGAGTAAAAGTTTCTCCTGCCACCCTTTCCCTTTGTGCTAGATGAACGAAAGTCTCTCCACATGCTCAGTTCTGAGAGATGAGTGTGTTCAAGCCGACCTTCTCCTAGCTTGTTGGGAACACAAAGTTTCTTTTCAGTTGCAAACTCCACTCCATACATATATATGGGGACGTACGAGCTCCAACTCGGTTTTACAGTGAAAACTGCAGGAACTTCAAACCGGCACTAGGAAACAGACTGAGAAACCAGAGTAAAATTTTCTCCTGCAACCCGTTCCCTTTGTGCTAGATGAACGAACTTTTCTCCACATGCTCAGTTCTGAGTGATAAGTGTGTGTGAGATCCGTCCTTCAACTAGCTTGTTGTGAACACAAAGTTTCTTTTCAGTTGCAAACTCCACTCCATACATATATATGGGGAGGTACTAGCTCCAACTCGGTTTTACAGTGAAAACTGCATTAACTTCAACTCGGCAGTAGGAAACAGAATGAGAAACCAGAGTAATACTTTCTCCTGCAACCCGTTCCATTTGGGCTAGATGAACGAAAGTCTGTCCACATGCTAATTTCTGGGAGATAAGTATATGTGAGAGCCGTACTTCACCTAGCTTGTTGGGAACACAAAGTTTCTTTTCACTTGCAAACTCCACTCCATACATATTTATGGGGAGGTACTAGCTCCAACACAGTTTTACAGTGAAAACTACAGGAAATTCAAACCGGCAGTAGGAAAAAGACTGAGAAACCAGAGTAAAAGTTTCTCCTGCAAACCGTTCCATTAGTGCTAGACGAACGAACGTCTCTCCACATGCTCAGTTCTGAGAGATAATTGCGTGGAAAGCCGTCCTTCACTTAGCTGTTGGGAACACAAAGTTTCTTTTCAGTTGCAAACTCCACTCCACACATATATATGGGGAGGTACTAGCTCCAACTCGGTTTTGCAGTGAAAACTGCAGGAACTTCAAACCGACACTAGGAAACAGACTGAGAAACCAGAGTAAAAGTTTCTCCTGCAACCCGTTCCCTTTGTGCTAGATGAACGAACGTCTCTCCACATGCTCAGTTTTGAGAGATAAGTGTGTGTGAAAGCCGTCCTTCACCTAGCTTGTTGGGAACACAAAGTTTTTTTTCAGTTGCAAACTCCACTCCATACATATATATGGGGACGTACGAGCTCCAACTCGGTATTACAGTGAAAACTGCAGGAACTTGAAACCAGCACTAGGAAACAAACTAAGAAACCAGAGTAAAAGTTTCTCCTGACACCCGTTCCCTTTGTGCTAGATGAACGAACGTCTCTCCACATGCTCAGTTCTGAGAGATAAGTGTGTGTTAAAGCCGTCCTTCACCTAGCTTGCTGGGAACACAAATTTTCTTTTCAGTTGCAAACTCCACTCCATACATATATATGGGGTCGTACGAGCTCCAACTCGGTTTTACAGTGAAAACAGCAGGAACTTCAAACAGACACTTGGAAACAGACTGAGAAACCAGAGTAAAATTTTCTAATGCCATCCGTTCCCTTTGTGCTAGATGAACGAACTTCTCTACACATGCTCAGTTCTGAGAGTTATGTGTGTGTGAGAGCCTTCCTTCAATGAGCTTGTTGGGAACTCAAAGTTTCTTTTCAGTTGCAAACTCCACTCCATACATATACATGGGGACGTACGAGCTCCAACTCGGTATTACAGTGAAAACTGCAGGAAATTCAAACCGGCACTAGGAAACAGTCTGAGAAACCAGAGTAAAATTTTCTCCTGCAACCCGTTCCCTTTGTGCTAGATGAACGAACGTCTCTCCACATGCTCAGTTCTGAGAGGTAAGTGTGTGTGAGAGCCGTCCTTCACATAGCTTGTTGGGAACACAAATTTTCTTTTCAGTTGCAAACTCCACTCCATACATATATATGGGGACGTACGAGCTCCAACTCGGTTTTATAGTGAAAACTGCAGGAACTTCAAACCGGCACTAGGAAACAGAATGAGAAACCAGAGTAAAAGTTTCTAATTCAACCCGTTCACTTTGTGGTAGATGAACGAACGTCTCTCCACATGCTCAGTTCTGAGAGATAAGTGTGTGTGAGAGCCGTCCTTCAACTAGTTTTTAGGGAACACAAATTTCTTTTCAGTTGCAAACTCCACTCCATACATATATATGGGGAGGTACTAGAACCAACTCGGTTTTACAGTGAAAACTACAGGAAATTCAACCCGGCAGAAGGAAACAGACTGAGAAACCAGAGTAAAAGTTTCCCTGCAACCCGTTCCCTTTGTGCTAGATAAACGAACGTCTCTCCTCATGCTCAGTTCTGAGAGATAAGTGTGTGTGAAAGCCGTCTTTCACCCAGCTTGTTGGGAACACAAAGTTTCTTTTCAGTTGCAAACTCCAATCCATACATATATATGGGGACGTACGAGCTCCAACTCTGTTTTACAGTGAAAAATGCAGGAACTTCAAACCGGCAGTAGGAAACATACTGAGAAACCAGAGTAAAAGTTTCTCCTGCAACCCGTTCCCTTTGTGCTAGATGAACGAACGTCTCTCCACATGCTCAGTTCTGAGAGATATTTGCGTGTGAAAGCCGTCTTCACCTAGCTTGTTGGGAAAACAAAGATTCTTTTCACTTGCAAACTCCACTCCATACATATTTATGGGGAGGTACTAGCTCCAACACGGTTCTACAGTGAAAACTACAGGAACTTCAAAACAGCAGTAGGAATCAGACTGAGAAACCAGAGTAAAAGTTTCTCCTGCAACCCGTTCCCTTTGTGCTAGATGAACGAACGTCTCTCCACATGCTCAGTTCTGAGAGATAAGTGTGTGTGAGAGCCGTCTTTCACATAGCTTGTTGGGAACACAAATTTTCTTTTCAGTTGCAAACTCCACTCCATACATATATATGGGGACGTACGAGCTCCAACTCGGTTTTATAGTGAAAACTGCAGGAACTTCAAACCGGCACTAGGAAACAGAATGAGAAACCAGAGTAAAATTTTCTAATTCAACCCGTTCCCTTCGTGATAGATGAACGAACTTCTCTCCACATGCTCAGTTCTGAGAGATAAGTGTGTGTGAAAGCCGTCTTTCACCTAGCTTGTTGGGAACACAAAGTTTCTTTTCAGTTGCAAACTCCACTCCATACATATATATGGGGAGGTACTAGCTCCAACTCGGTTTTGCAGTGAAAACTGCAGGAACTTCAAACTGGCACTAGGAAATAGACTGAGAAACCAGAGTAAAAGTTTCTCCTGCAACCCGTTCCCTTTGTGCTAGATGAACGAACGTCTCTCCACATGTTCAGTTCTGAGAGATAAGTGTGAGTGAGAGCCGTCCTTCAACTAGCTTGTTTGGAACACAAAGTTTTTTCAGTTGCAATCTCCAATCCATACATATATATGGGGAGGTACTAGCTCCAACTCGGTTTTACAGTGAAAACTGCAGGAATTTCAAACCGGCTCTAGGAAACAAACTAAGAAACCAGAGTAAAAGTTTCTCCTGCAACCCGTTCCCTTTGTGCTAGATGAACGAACGTCTCTCCACATGCTCACTTCTGAGAGATAAGTGTGTGTGAGAGCCGTCCTTCACCTAGCTTCTTGGGAACACAAATTTTCTTTTCAGTTGCAAACTCCACTCCATACATATATATGGGGACGTACGAGCTCCAACTCGGTTTTACAGTGAAAACAGCAGGAACTTCAAACAGACACTTGGAAACAGACTGAGAAACCAGAGTAAAATTTTCTAATGCCATCCGTTCCCTTTGTGCTAGATGAACGAACTTCTCTACACATGCTCAGTTCTGAGAGATATGTGTGTGTGAGAGCCTTCCTTCAATGAGCTTGTTGGGAACTCAAAGTTTCTTTTCAGTTGCAAACTCCACTCCATACATATATATGGGGACGTACGAGCTCCAACTCGGTATTACAGTGAAAACTGCAGGAAATTCAAACCGGCACTAGGAAACAGTCTGAGAAACCAGAGTTAAATTTTCTCCTGCAACCCGTTCCCTTTGTGCTAGATGAACGAACGTCTCTCCACATGCTCAGTTCTGAGAGGTAAGTGTGTGTGAGAGCCGTCCTTCACATAGCTTGTTGGGAACACAAATTTTCTTTTCAGTTGCAAACTCCACTCCATACATATATATGGGGACGTACGAGCTCCAACTCGGTTTTATAGTGAAAACTGCAGGAACTTCAAACCGGCACTAGGAAACAGAATGAGAAACCAGAGTAAAATTTTCTAATTCAACCCGTTCACTTTGTGGTAGATGAACGAACGTCTCTCCACATGCTCAGTTCTGAGAGATAAGTGTGTGTGAGAGCCGTCCTTCAACTAGCTTTTAGGGAACACAAATTTCTTTTCAGTTGCAAACTCCACTCCATACATATATATGGGGAGGTACTAGAGCCAACTCGGTTTTACAGTGAAAACTACAGGAAATTCAACACGGCACAAGGATACAGACTGAGAAACCAGAGTAAAAGTTTCCCTGCAACCCGTTCCCTTTGTGCTAGATAAACGAACGTCTCTCCTCATGCTCAGTTCTGAGAGATAAGTGTGTGTGAAAGCCGTCTTTCACCTAGCTTGTTGGGAACACAAAGTTTCTTTTCAGTTGCAAACTCCAATCCATACATATATATGGGGAGGTACAAACTCCAACACGGTTTTACAGTGAAAATTGCAGGAAATTCAAACCGGCACTAGGAAAAAGTCTGAGAAACCAGAGTAAAAGTTTCTCCTGCAATCCGTTCCCTTTGTGCTAGATGAACGAACGTTTCTCCACATGCTCAGTTCTGAGAGATAAGTGCGTGTGAAAGCCGTACTTCACCTAACTTTTTGGGAACACAAAGTTTCTTTTCAGTTGCAAACTCCACTCCATACATATATATGGGGATGTACTAGCTCCAACACGGATTACAGTGAAAACTGCAGGAACTTCAAACCGGCTCTAGGAAACAAACTAAGAAACCAGAGTAAAAGTTTCTCCTGCAACCCGTTCCCTTTGTGCTAGATGAACGAACTTCTCTACACATGCTCAGTTCTGAGAGATAAGTGTGTGTGAGAGCCTTCCTTCAATGAGCTTGTTGGGAACTCAAAGTTTCTTTTCAGTTTCAAACTCCACTCCATACATATATATGGGGCGTACGAGCTCCAACTCGGTATTACAGTGAAAACTGCAGGAAATTCAAACCGGCACTAGGAAACAGACTGAGAAACCAGAGTAAAAGTTTCTCCTGCAACCCGTTCCCTTTGTGCTAGATGAACGAACGTCTCTCCACATGCTCAGTTCTGAGAGATAAGTGTGTGTGAAAGCCGTTTTTTACCTAGCTTGTTGGGAAAACAAAGTTTCTTTTCAGTTGCAAACTCCAATCCAAATATATATATGGAGAGGAACTAGCTCCAACTCGGTTTTACAGTGAAAACTGAAGGAAATTCCAACCGGCACTAGGAAACAGAGTGAGAAACCTGAAAAAAATTTTCTACTTCCACCCGTTCACTTGGTGCTAGATGAACGAACGTCTCTACACATGCTCAGTTCTGAGAGATAAGTGTGTGTGAGGGCCGTCCTTCACCTAGCTTGTTGGGAACACAAAGTTGCTTTTCAGTTGCAAACTCCACTCCATACATATATATGGGGAGGTACTAGAACCAACTCGGTTTTACAGTGAAAAATGCAGGAACTTCAACCCGGCAGTAGGAAACATACTGAGAAACCAGAGTAAAAGTTTCTCCTGCAACCAGTTCCCTTTGTGCTAGATGAACGAACGTGTCTCCACATGCTCAGTTCTGAGAGATATGTGTGTCTGAAAGCCGTCCTTCACATAGCTTGTTGGGAACACAAAGTTTCTTTTCAGTTGGAAACTCCACTCCATTCATAGATATGGGGAAGTACTAGCTCCAACTCGGTTTTACAGTGAAAACTGCAGGAACTTCAAACCGGCACTAGGAAACAGACTGAAAAACCAGAGTAAAATTTTCTCCTGCAAACCTTTCCCGTTGTGCTAGATGAACGAACGTCTCTCCACATGCTCAGTTCTGAGAGATAAGTGTGTGTGAAAGCCGTTCTTCACCTAGTTTGTAGGGAACACAAAGTTTCTTTTCAGTTGGAAACTCCACTACATACATATATATGGGGACGTACGAGCTCCAACTCGGTTTTATAGTGAAAACTGCAGGAACATCAAACCGGCACTAAGAAACAGAATGAGAAACCAGAGTAAAATTTTCTAATTCAATCCGTTCCCTTCGTGGTAGATGAACGAAATTCTCTCCACATGCTCAGTTCTGAGAGATAATTGTGTGTGAGAGCCGTCCTTCAACTAGCTTTTAGGGAACACAAAGTTTCTTTTCAGTTGCAAACTACAATCCATACATATATATGGGGAGGTACAAGAACCAACTCGGTTTTACAGTGAAAACTACAGGAAATTCAACACGGCACTACGAATCAGACTGAGAAACCAGAGTAAAAGTTTCCCTGCAACCTGTTCCCTTTGTGCTAGATAAACGAACGTCTCTCCTCATGCTCAGTTCTGAGAGATAAGTGTGTGTGAAAGCCGTCATTCACCTAGCTTGTTGGGAACACAAAGTTTCTTTTCAGTTGCAAACTCCACTCCATACATATATATGGAGAGGTACTAGTTCCAACTCGTTTTACAGTGAAAACTGCAGGAACTTCAAACCAGCAGTAGGAAACAGACTGAGAAACCAGAGAAAAAGTTTCTCCTGCAACCCGTTCCCTTTGTGCTAGATGAACGAACGTCTCTCCACATGCTCAGTTCTGAGAGGTAAGTGTGTGTAAGAGCCGTCCTTCACATAGCTTGTTGGGAACACAAAGTTTCTTTTCAGTTGCAAACTCCATTCCATACATATATATGGGGACGTACGAGCTCCAACTCGGTTTTATATTGAAAACTGCAGGAACTTCAAACCGGCACTAAGAAACAGAATGAGAAACCAGAGTAAAATTTTCTAATTCAACCCGTTCCCTTCGTGGTAGATGAACGAACTTCTCTCCACATGCTCAGTTCTGAGAGATAATTGTGTGTGAGAGCCGTCCTTCAACTAGCTTTTAGGGAACACAAAGTTTCTTTTCAGTTGCAAACTACAATCCATACATATATATGGGGAGGTACTAGAACCAACTCGGTTTTACAGTGAAAACTACAGGAAATTCAACACGGCACTACGAAACAGACTGAGAAACCAGAGTAAAAGTTTCCCTGCAACCTGTTCCCTTTGTGCTAGATAAACGAACGTCTCTCCTCATGCTCAGTTCTGAGAGATAAGTGTGTGTGAAAGCCGTCATTCACCTAGGTTGTTGGGAACACAAAGTTTCTTTTCAGTTGCAAACTCCACTCCATACATATATATGGGGATGTACTAGCTCCAACACGGATTACAGTGAAAACTGCTGGAACTTCAAACCGGCACTAGGAAACAGAGAAACCAGAGTAAAAGTTTCTCCTGCAACCTGTTCCCTTTGTGCTAGATGAACGAAAGTCTCTCCACATGCTCAGTTCTGAGAGATGAGTGTGTGTGAAAGCCGTCCTTCATCTAGCTTGTTTGGAACACAAAGTTTTTTTCAGTTGCAATCTCCAATCCATACATATATATGGGGAGGTACTAGCTCCAACTCGGTTTTACAGTGAAAACTGCAGGAACTTCAAACCGGCTCTAGGAAACAAACTAAGAAACCAGAGTAAAAGTAACTCCTGCAAACCGTTCCCTTTGTGCTAGATGAACGAACGTCTCTCCACATGTTCAGTTCTGAGAGATAAGTGTGAGTGAGAGCCGTCCTTCAACTAGCTTGTTTGGAACACAAAGTTTTTTTCAGTTGCAATCTCCAATCCATACATATATATGGGGAGGTACTAGCTCCAACTCGGTTTTACAGTGAAAACTGCAGGAACTTCAAACCGGCTCTAGGAAACAAACTAAGAAACCAGAGTAAAAGTTTCTCCTGCAACCCGTTCCCTTTCTGCTAGATGAACGAACGTCTCTCCACATGCTCAGTTCTGAGAGATAAGTGTGTGTGAAAGCCGTTTTTTACCTAGCTTGTTGGGAAAACAAAGTTTCTTTTCAGTTGCAAACTCCAATCCAAATATATATATGGAGAGGAACTAGCTCCAACTCGGTTTTACAGTGAAAACTGAAGGAAATTCCAACCGGCACTAGGAAACAGAGTGAGAAACCTGAAAAAAATTTTCTACTTCCACCCGTTCACTTGGTGCTAGATGAACGAACGTCTCTACACATGCTCAGTTCTGAGAGATAAGTGTGTGTGAGGGCCGTCCTTCACCTAGCTTGTTGGGAACACAAAGTTGCTTTTCAGTTGCAAACTCCACTCCATACATATATATGGGGAGGTACTAGAACCAACTCTGTTTTACAGTGAAAAATGCAGGAACTTCAACCCGGCAGTAGGAAACATACTGAGAAACCAGAGTAAAAGTTTCTCCTGCAACCAGTTCCCTTTGTGCTAGATGAACGAACGTGTCTCCACATGCTCAGTTCTGAGAGATATGTGTGTCTGAAAGCCGTCCTTCACATAGCTTGTTGGGAACACAAAGTTTCTTTTCAGTTGGAAACTCCACTCCATTCATAGATATGGGGAAGTACTAGCTCCAACTCGGTTTTACAGTGAAAACTGCAGGAACTTCAAACCGGCACTAGGAAACAGACTGAAAAACCAGAGTAAAATTTTCTCCTGCAAACCTTTCCCGTTGTGCTAGATGAACGAACGTCTCTCCACATGCTCAGTTCTGAGAGATAAGTGTGTGTGAAAGCCGTTCTTCACCTAGTTTGTAGGGAACACAAAGTTTCTTTTCAGTTGGAAACTCCACTACATACATATATATGGGGACGTACGAGCTCCAACTCGGTTTTATAGTGAAAACTGCAGGAACATCAAACCGGCACTAAGAAACAGAATGAGAATCCAGAGTAAAATTTTCTAATTCAATCCGTTCCCTTCGTGGTAGATGAACGAAATTCTCTCCACATGCTCAGTTCTGAGAGATAATTGTGTGTGAGAGCCGTCCTTCAACTAGCTTTTAGGGAACACAAAGTTTCTTTTCAGTTGCAAACTACAATCCATACATATATATGGGGAGGTACAAGAACCAACTCGGTTTTACAGTGAAAACTACAGGAAATTCAACACGGCACTACGAATCAGACTGAGAAACCAGAGTAAAAGTTTCCCTGCAACCTGTTCCCTTTGTGCTAGATAAACGAACGTCTCTCCTCATGCTCAGTTCTGAGAGATAAGTGTGTGTGAAAGCCGTCATTCACCTAGCTTGTTGGGAACACAAAGTTTCTTTTCAGTTGCAAACTCCACTCCATACATATATATGGAGAGGTACTAGTTCCAACTCGTTTTACAGTGAAAACTGCAGGAACTTCAAACCAGCAGTAGGAAACAGACTGAGAAACCAGAGAAAAAGTTTCTCCTGCAACCCGTTCCCTTTGTGCTAGATGAACGAACGTCTCTCCACATGCTCAGTTCTGAGAGGTAAGTGTGTGTAAGAGCCGTCCTTCACATAGCTTGTTGGGAACACAAAGTTTCTTTTCAGTTGCAAACTCCATTCCATACATATATATGGGGACGTACGAGCTCCAACTCGGTTTTATATTGAAAACTGCAGGAACTTCAAACCGGCACTAAGAAACAGAATGAGAAACCAGAGTAAAATTTTCTAATTCAACCCGTTCCCTTCGTGGTAGATGAACGAACTTCTCTCCACATGCTCAGTTCTGAGAGATAATTGTGTGTGAGAGCCGTCCTTCAACTAGCTTTTAGGGAACACAAAGTTTCTTTTCAGTTGCAAACTACAATCCATACATATATATGGGGAGGTACTGGAACCAACTCGGTTTTACAGTGAAAACTACAGGAAATTCAACACGGCACTACGAAACAGACTGAGAAACCAGAGTAAAAGTTTCCCTGCAACCTGTTCCCTTTGTGCTAGATAAACGAACGTCTCTCCTCATGCTCAGTTCTGAGAGATAAGTGTGTGTGAAAGCCGTCATTCACCTAGGTTGTTGGGAACACAAAGTTTCTTTTCAGTTGCAAACTCCACTCCATACATATATATGGGGATGTACTAGCTCCAACACGGATTACAGTGAAAACTGCTGGAACTTCAAACCGGCACTAGGAAACAGACAGAGAAACCAGAGTAAAAGTTTCTCCTGCAACCTGTTCCCTTTGTGCTAGATGAACGAAAGTCTCTCCACATGCTCAGTTCTGAGAGATGAGTGTGTGTGAAAGCCGTCCTTCAACTAGCTTGTTGGGAACACAAAGATTCTTTTCAGTTGCAAACTCCACTCCATACATATATATGGGGAGGTACTAGCTCCAACTCGGTTTTGCAGTGAAAACTGCAGGAACTTCAAACCGGCACTAGGAAACAGACTGAGAAACCAGAGTAAAATTTTCCCCTGCAACCCGTTCCCTTTGTGCTAGATGAACGAACGTCTCTCCACATGTTCAGTTCTGAGAGATAAGTGTGAGTGAGAGCCGTCCTTCAACTAGCTTGTTTGGAACACAAAGTTTTTTTCAGTTGCAATCTCCAATCCATACATATATATGGGGAGGTACTAGCTCCAACTCGGTTTTACAGTGAAAACTGCAGGAACTTCAAACCGGCTCTAGGAAACAAACTAAGAAACCAGAGTAAAAGTAACTCCTGCAACCCGTTCCCTTTGTGCTAGATGAACGAACGTCTCTCCACATGCTCAGTTCTGAGAGATAATTGCGTGTGAAAGCTGTCTTCACCTAGCTTGTTGGGAAAACAAAGTTTCTTTTCACTTGCAAACTCCACTCCATACATATTTATGGGGAGGTACTAGCTCCAACAGGGTTTTACAGTGAAAACTACAGGAACTTCAAACCGGCAGTAGGAAACAGTCTGAGAAACCAGAGTAAAAGTTTCTCCTGCAACCCGTTCCCTTTGTGCTAGATGAACGAACGTCTCTCCACATGCTCAGTTCTGAGAGATAAGTGTGTGTGAAAGCCGTCCTTCACCTAGCTTGTTGGGAACACAAAGTTTCTTTTCAGTTGCAAACTCCACTCCATACATATATATATGGAGGTAATAGCTCCAACTCTTTTTTACAGTGAAAACTGCAGGAACTTCAAACCGGCACTACGAAATAGTGTGAGAAACCAGAGTAAAAGTTTCTCCTGCTACCCGTTCCCTTTTTGCTAGATGAACGAACGTCTCTCCACATGCTCAGTTCTGAGAGATAATTGCGTGGAAAGCCGTCCTTCATCTAGCTTGTTGGGAACACAAAGTTTCTTTTCAGTTGCAAACTCCACTCCCCACATATATATGGGCAGGTACTAGCTCCAACTCGGATTTAGGTGAAAACTGCAGGAACTTCAAACCGGCACTAGGAAACAGACTGAGAAACCAGAGTAAAAGTTTTTCCTGCAACCCGTTCCCTTGGTGCTAGATGAACGTACGTCTCTCCACATGCTCAGTTCTGAGAGATATGTGTGTCTGAAAGCCGTCCTTCACATAGCTTGTTGGGAACACAAAGTTTCTTTTCAGTTGGAAACTCCACTCCATTCATAGATATGGGGAAGTACTAGCTCCAACTCGGTTTTACAGTGAAAACTGCAGGAACTTCAAACCGGCACTAGGAAACAGACTGAAAAACCAGAGTAAAATTTTCTCCTGCAAACCGTTCCCGTTGTGCTAGATGAACGAACGTCTCTCCACATGCTCCGTTCTGAGAGATAAGTGTGTGTGAAAGCCGTTCTTCACCTAGTTTGTAGGGAACACAAAGTTTCTTTTCAGTTGGAAACTCCACTCCATACATATATATGGGGACGTACGAGCTCCAACTCGGTTTTACAGTGAAAACTGCAGGAACTTCAAACCGTCACTAGGAAACAGACTGAGAAACCAGAGAAAAAGTTTCTCCTGCAACCCGTTCCCTTTTTGCTAGATGAACGAACGTCTATCCACATGCTCAGTTCTGAGAGATAAGTGTGTGTGAGAGCCGTCATTCACCTAGCTTGTTTGGAACACAAAGTTTCTTTTCAGTTGCAAACCCCACTCCATACATATATATGGGGAGGTATTAGTTCCAACTCGTTTTACAGTGAAAACTGCAGGAACTTCAAACCAGCAGTAGGAAACAGACTGAGAAACCAGAGTAAAATTTCTCCTGCAACCCGTTCCCTTTGTGCTAGATGAACGAACGTCTCTCCACATGCTCAGTTCTGAGAGGTAAGTGTGTGTGAGAGCCATTCTTCACATAGCTTGTTGGGAACACAAAGTTTCTTTTCAGTTGCAAACTCCACTCCATACATATATATGGGGACGTACGAGCTCCAACTCGGTTTTATAGTGAAAACTGCAGGAACTTCAAACCGGCACTAGGAAACAGAATGAGAAACCAGAGTAAAATTTTCTAATTCAACCCGTTCACTTTGTTTTAGATGAACGAACTTCTCTCCACATGCTCAGTTCTGAGAGATAAGTGTGTGTGAGAGCCGTCCTTCACCTAGCTTGTTGGGAACACAAAGTTTCTTTTCAGTTGCAAACTACAATCCATACATATATATGGGGAAGTACTAGAACCAACTCGGTTTTACAGTGAAAACTACAGGAAATTCAACCAGGCGCTAGGAAACAGACTGAGAAACCAGAGTAAAAGTTTCCCTGCAACCTGTTCCCTTTGTGCTAGATAAAAGAACGTCTCTCCTCATGCTCAGTTCTGAGAGATAAGTGTGTGTGAAAGCCGTCTTTCACCTAGCTTGTTGGGAACACAAATTTTCTTTTCAGTTGCAAACTCCACTCCATACATATATATGGGGACGTACGAGCTCCTACTCGGTTTTACAGTGAAAACAGCAGGAACTTCAAAACGACACTTGGAAACAGACTGAGAAACCAGAGTAAAATTTTCTAATGCCACCCGTTCCCTTTGTGCTAGATGAACGAACTTCTCTACACATGCTCAGTTATGAGAGATAAGTGTGTGTGAGAGACGTCCTTCACCTAGCTTGTTGGGAACACAAAGTTTCTTTTCAGTTGCAAACTCCACACCATAAATATATATGGGGATGTACTAGCTCCAACTCGGTTTTACAGTGAAAACTGCAGGAACTTCAAACCGGTACTAGGAAACAGACTGAGAAACCAGAAAAAAATTTTCTCCAGCAACCAGTTCATTTTGTGCTAGATGAACGAAAGTCTCTCCACATGCTCAGTTCTGGGACATAAGTGTGTGTGAGAGCCGTCCTTTACCTAGCTTGTTGGGAACACAAAGTTTCTTTTCAGTTGCAAATTCCACTCCATACATATATATGGGGAGGTACTAGCTCCAACTCGGTTTTACAGTGAAAACTGCAGGAACTTCAAACCGGCACTAGGAAACAGACTGAGAATCCAGAGTAAAATTTCTCCTGCAACCCGTTCCCCTTGTGCTAGATGAATGAAGGTCTCTCCACATGCTCAGTTCTGAGAAATAAGTGTGTGTGAAAGCCGTCCTTCACCTAGCTTGTTGGGATCACAAAGTTTCTTTTCAGTTGGAAACTCCACACCATACATATATATGGGGAGGTACTACCTCCAACTCGGTTTTACAGTGAAAACTGCAGGAACTTCAAACCGGCACTAGGAAACAGACTGAGAAACTAGAGTAAATGTTTCTCCTGCAACCCGTTCCCTTTGTGCTTGATGAACGAAATTCTCTCCACATGCTCAGTTCTGAGAGATAATTGTGTGTCAGAGCCGTCCTTCCCCTAGCTTGTTGGGAACACAAAGTTTCTTTTCAGTTGCAAACTCCACTCCATACATATATATGGGGAGGTACTAGCTCCAACTCGGTTTTAGAGTGAAAACTGCAGGAACTTCAAACCGGCACTAGGAAACAGACTGAGAAACCAGAAAAATATATTCTCCTGCAAGCCGTTCATTTTGTGCTAGATGAACGAACGTCTCTCCACATGCTCCGTTCTGAGAGAAAAGTGTGTGTGAAAGCCGTAATTCACCTATCTTGTTGGGAACACAAAGTTTCTTTTCAGTTGCAAACTCCACTCCATACATATATATGGGGAGGTAATAGCTCCAAATCGATTTTACAGTGAAAAATGCAGGAAATTCAAACCGGCACAAGGAAAGAGTCTGAGAAACCAGAGTAAATGTTTCTACTGCAACCCGTTCACTTTGTGCTAGATGAACGAACGTCTCTCCACATGCTCAGTACTGAGAGATAAGTGTGTGTGAAAGCCGACCTTCACCTAGCTTGTTGGGAACAAAAAGTTTCTTTTCAGTTGCAAAATCTAATCCATACATATATATGGGGAGGTACTAGCTCCAACTCGGTTTTATAGTGAAAACTGCAGGAATTTCATACCGGCACTTGGAAACATACTGAGAAACCAGAAAAAATTTTCCGCAGCAACCCGTTCATTTTATGCTAGATGAACGAACGTCTCTCCACATGCTCAGTTCTCAGAGAAATGTGTGTGTGAAAGCCGTCCTTCACCTAGCTTGTTGGGAACACAAAGTTTCTTTTCAGTTGCAAACTCCACTCCATACATATATATGGGCAGATACTAGCCCCAACTCGATTTTAAAGTGAAAACTGAAGGAAATTCAAACCGGCACTTGGAAACAAACTGAGAAACCAGAGTAAAAGTTTCTCCTGCCACCCTTTCCCTTTGTGCTAGATGAACGAAAGTCTCTCCACATGCTCAGTTCTGAGAGATGAGTGTGTTCAAGCCGACCTTCTCCTAGCTTGTTGGGAACACAAAGTTTCTTTTCAGTTGCAAACTCCACTCCATACATATATATGGGGACGTACGAGCTCCAACTCGGTTTTACAGTGAAAACTGCAGGAACTTCAAACCGGCACTAGGAAACAGACTGAGAAACCAGAGTAAAATTTTCTCCTGCAACCCGTTCCCTTTGTGCTAGATGAACGAACTTTTCTCCACATGCTCAGTTCTGAGTGATAAGTGTGTGTGAGATCCGTCCTTCAACTAGCTTGTTGTGAACACAAAGTTTCTTTTCAGTTGCAAACTCCACTCCATACATATATATGGGGAGGTACTAGCTCCAACTCGGTTTTACAGTGAAAACTGCATTAACTTCAACTCGGCAGTAGGAAACAGAATGAGAAACCAGAGTAATACTTTCTCCTGCAACCCGTTCCATTTGGGCTAGATGAACGAAAGTCTGTCCACATGCTAATTTCTGGGAGATAAGTATATGTGAGAGCCGTACTTCACCTAGCTTGTTGGGAACACAAAGTTTCTTTTCACTTGCAAACTCCACTCCATACATATTTATGGGGAGGTACTAGCTCCAACACAGTTTTACAGTGAAAACTACAGGAAATTCAAACCGGCAGTAGGAAAAAGACTGAGAAACCAGAGTAAAAGTTTCTCCTGCAAACCGTTCCATTAGTGCTAGACGAACGAACGTCTCTCCACATGCTCAGTTCTGAGAGATAATTGCGTGGAAAGCCGTCCTTCACTTAGCTGTTGGGAACACAAAGTTTCTTTTCAGTTGCAAACTCCACTCCACACATATATATGGGGAGGTACTAGCTCCAACTCGGTTTTGCAGTGAAAACTGCAGGAACTTCAAACCGACACTAGGAAACAGACTGAGAAACCAGAGTAAAAGTTTCTCCTGCAACCCGTTCCCTTTGTGCTAGATGAACGAACGTCTCTCCACATGCTCAGTTTTGAGAGATAAGTGTGTGTGAAAGCCGTCCTTCACCTAGCTTGTTGGGAACACAAAGTTTTTTTTCAGTTGCAAACTCCACTCCATACATATATATGGGGACGTACGAGCTCCAACTCGGTATTACAGTGAAAACTGCAGGAACTTGAAACCAGCACTAGGAAACAAACTAAGAAACCAGAGTAAAAGTTTCTCCTGACACCCGTTCCCTTTGTGCTAGATGAACGAACGTCTCTCCACATGCTCAGTTCTGAGAGATAAGTGTGTGTTAAAGCCGTCCTTCACCTAGCTTGCTGGGAACACAAATTTTCTTTTCAGTTGCAAACTCCACTCCATACATATATATGGGGACGTACGAGCTCCAACTCGGTTTTACAGTGAAAACAGCAGGAACTTCAACCCGACACTAGGAAACAGACTGAGAAACCAGAGTAAAATTTTCTAAAGCCACCCATTCCTTTGTGCTAGATGAACGAACTTCTCTACACATGCTCAGTTCTGAGAGATAAGTGTGTGTGAGAGCCTTCCTTCAACGAGCTTGTTGGGAAATCAAAGTTTCTTTTCAGTTGCAAACTCCACTCCATACATATATATGGTGACGTACGAGCTCCAACTCGGTATTACAGTGAAAACTGCAGGAACTTCAAACCGGCACTAGGAAACAGACTGAGAAACCAGAGTAAAAGTTTCTCCTGCAACCGGTTCCCTTTGTGCTAGATGAACGAACGTCTCTCCACATGCTCAGTTCTGAGAGATAAGTGTTTGTGAAAGCCGTTTTTTACCTAGCTTGTTGGGAACACAAAGTTTCTTTTCAGATGCAAACTCCAATCCAAACATATATATGGGGAGGAATTAGCTCCAACTCAGTTTTACAGTGAAAACTGCAGGAAATTCCAACCGGCACTAGGAAAAACTGAGAAACCTGAAAAAAATTTTCTCCATCAACCCGTTCACTTGGTGCTAGATGAATGAACGTTTCTCCACATGCTCAGTACTGAGAGATAAGTGTGTGTGAAAGCCGTAATTCACCTATCTTGTTGGGAACACAAAGTTTCTTTTCAGTTGCAAACTCCACTCCATACATATATATGGGGAGGTACTAGCTCCAAATCGATTTTTCAGTGAAAACTGCAGGAAATTCAAACCGGTACTAGGAAACAGTCTGAGAAACCAGAGTAAAAGTTTCTCCTGCAAACCGTTCCCTTTGTGCTAGATGAACGAAAGTCTCTCCACATGTTCAGTTCTCAGAGTAAAGTGTGTGTGAAAGCCGTCCTTCAACTAGCTTGTTGGGAACACAAAGTTTCTTTTCAGTTGCAAACTCCACTCCATATATATATATGGGGAAGTACTAGCTCCAACTCGGTTTTACAGTGAAAACTGCAGGAACTTCAAACCAGCAGTAGGAAACAGACTGAGAAACCAGAGTAAAAGTTTCTCCTGCAACCCATTCCCTTTGTGCTAGATGAACAAACGTCTCTCCACATGCTCAGTTCTGAGAGATAAGTGTGAGTGAGTGCCGTCCTTCACCTATCTTGTTTGGAACACAAAGTTTTTTCAGATGCAAATTCCAATCCATACATATATATGGGTAGTTACTAGCTCCAACTCGGTTTTACAGTGAAAACTGCAGGAACTTCAAAGCGGCACTAGGAAACAGACTGGAAAACCAGAGTAAAATTTTCTAATGCCTCCCGTTCCCTTTGTGCTAGATGAACGAAATTCTCTCCACATGCTTAGTTCTGAGAGATAAGTGTGTGTGAGAGCCATCCTTCAACTAGATTGTTGGGAACTCAAAGTTTCTTTTCAGTTGCAAACTCCACTCCATACATATATATATGGAGGTAATAGCTCCAACTCTTTTTTACACTGAAAACTGCAGGAACTTCAAACCGGCACTACGAAATAGTGTGAGAAACCAGAGTAAAAGTTTCTCCTGCTACCCGTTCCCTTTTTGCTAGATGAACGAACGTCTCTCCACATGCTCAGTTCTGAGAGATAATTGCGTGGAAAGCCGTCCTTCATCTAGCTTGTTGGGAACACAAAGTTTCTTTTCAGTTGCAAACTCCACTCCCCACATATATATGGGGAGGTACTAGCTCCAACTCGGATATAGGTGAAAACTGCAGGAACTTCAAACCGGCACTAGGAAACAGACTGAGAAACCAGAGTAAAAGTTTTTCCTGCAACCCGTTCCCTTGGTGCTAGATGAACGAACGTCTCTCCACATGCTCAGTTCTGAGAGATATGTGTGTCTGAAAGCCGTCCTTCACATAGCTTGTTGGGAACACAAAGTTTCTTTTCAGTTGGAAACTCCACTCCATTCATAGATATGGGGAAGTACTAGCTCCAACTCGGTTTTACAGTGAAAACTGCAGGAACTTCAAACCGGCACTAGGAAACAGACTGAAAAACCAGAGTAAAATTTTCTCCTGCAAACCGTTCCCGTTGTGCTAGATGAACGAACGTCTCTCCACATGCTCCGTTCTGAGAGATAAGTGTGTGTGAAAGCCGTTCTTCACCTAGTTTGTAGGGAACACAAATTTTCTTTTCAGTTGGAAACTCCACTCCATTCATAGATATGGGGAAGTACTAGCTCCAACTCGGTTTTACAGTTAAAACTGCAGGAACTTCAAACCGTCACTAGGAAACAGACTGAGAAACCAGAGAAAAAGTTTCTCCTGCAACCCGTTCCCTTTTTGCTAGATGAACGAACCTCTCTGCACATGCTCAGTTCTGAGAGATAAGTGTGAGTGAGAGCCGTCATTCACCTAGCTTGTTTGGAACACAAAGTTTCTTTTCAGTTGCAAACTCCACTCCATACATATATATGGGGAGGTATTAGTTCCAACTCGTTTTACAGTGAAAACTGCAGGAACTTCAAACCAGCAGTAGGAAACAGACTGAGAAACCAGAGTAAAAGTTTCTCCTGCAACCCGTTCCCTTTGTGCTAGATGAACGAACGTCTCTCCACATGCTCAGTTCTGAGAGGTAAGTGTGTGTGAGAGCCATTCTTCACATAGCTTGTTGGGAACACAAAGTTTCTTTTCAGTTGCAAACTCCACTCCATACATATATATGGGGACGTACGAGCTCCAACTCGGTTTTATAGTGAAAACTGCAGGAACTTCAAACCGGCACTAGGAAACAGAATGAGAAACCAGAGTAAAATTTTCTAATTCAACCCGTTCACTTTGTTTTAGATGAACGAACTTCTCTCCACATGCTCAGTTCTGAGAGATAAGTGTGTGTGAGTGCCGTCCTTCACCTAGCTTGTTGGGAACACAAAGTTTCTTTTCAGTTGCAAACTACAATCCATACATATATATGGGGAGGTACTAGAACCAACTCGTTTTTACAGTGAAAACTACAGGAGATTCAACCAGGCACTAAGAAACAGACTGAGAAACCAGAGTAAATGTTTCCCTGCAACCTGTTCCCTTTGTGCTAGATAAAAGAACGTCTCTCCTCATGCTCAGTTCTGAGAGATAAGTGTGTGTGAAAGCCGTCTTTCACCTAGCTTGTTGGGAACACAAAGTTTCTTTTCAGTTGCAAACTCCACTCCATACATATATATGGGGATGTACGAGCTCCTAGTCGGTTTTACAGTGAAAACAGCAGGAACTTCAAACCGACACTTGGAAACAGACTGAGAAACCAGAGTAAAATTTTCTAATGCCACCCGTTCCCTTTGTGCTAGATGAACGAACTTCTCTACACATGCTCAGTTATGAGAGATAAGTGTGTGTGAGAGCCTTCCTTCAATGAGCTTGTTGGGAACTCAAAGTTTCTTTTCAGTTGCAAACTCCACTCCATACATATATATGGGGACGTACGAGCTCCAAGTCGGTATTACAGTGAAAACTGCAGGAAATTCAAACCGGCACTAGGAAACAGACTGAGAAACCTGAAAAAAATTTTCTCCTTCCACCCGTTCACTTGGTGCTAGATGAACGAACGTCTCTCCACATGTTCAGTTCTGAGAGATATGTGTGTGTGAAAGCCGTAATTCAGCTATATTGTTCGGAACACAAAGTTTCTTTTCAGTTGCAAACTCCACTCCATACATATATATGGGGAGTTACTAGCTCCAAATCGATTTTACAGTGAAAACTGCAGGAAATTCAAACCGTTACTAGGAAACAGTGTGAGAAACCGGAGTAACAGTTTCTCCTGCAAACCGTTCCCTTTGTTCTAGATGAACGAAAGTCTCTCCACATGCTGAGTTCTCAGAGAAAATTGTGTGTGAAAGCCGTCCTTCAACTAGCTTGTTGGGAACACAAAGTTTCTTTTCAGTTGCAAACTCCACTCCATATATATATATGGGGAAATACTAGCTCCAACTCGGTTTTTCAGTGAAAACTGCAGGAACTTCAAACCGGCACTAGGAAACAGACTGAGAAACCAGAGTAAAAGTTTCTCCTGCAACCCGTTCCTTTGTGCTAGATGAACGAACGTCTCTCCACATGCTCAGTTCTGAGAGATATGTGTGAGTGAGTGCCGTCCTTCACCTAGCTTGTTTTGAACACAAAGTTTTTTTCAGATGCAAACTCCAATCCATACATATTTATGGGGAGGTACTAGCTCCAACTCGGTTTTACAGTGAAAACTGCAGGAAATTCAAACCGGCACAAGAAACAAACTAAGATATCAGAGTAAAAGTTTCTTCTGCAAAACGATCACTTTGTGCTAGATGAACGAATGTCTCTCCACGTGCTCAGTTCTGAGAGATAAGTGTGTGTGAAAGCCGTCCTTCAAGTACCTTGTTGGGAACACAAATTTCTTTTCAGTTGCAAACTGCTCTCCATACATATATATGGGATCGTACGAGCTCCAACTCGGTTTTACAGTGAAAACAGCAGGAACTTCAAACCGGCAGTAGGAACACACTGAGAAACCAGAGTAAAAGTTTCTCCTGCATCATGTTCCCTTAGTGCTTGATGAATGATCTTCTCTCCACATGCTCAGTTCTGAGAGATAAGTGTGTGTTAAAGCCGTGCTTCAACTTGCTTGTTGGGAACACAAAGTTTCTTTTAGTTGGTAACTCCAATCCATATATATATATGGGGACGTACGAGCTCCAACTCGGTTTTACATTGAAAACTGCAGGAAGTTCAAACCGGCACTAGCAAACAGACTGAGAAACCAGAGTAAAAGTTTCTAATGAAACCCGTTTCCTTTGTGCTAGATGAACGAATTTCTCTCCACATGCTCAGTTCTGAGTGATAATTGTGTGTGAGAGCCGTATTTCAACTAGCTTGTTGGGAACACAAAGTTTCTTTTCAGATGCAAACTCGTATCCATACATATATATGGGGAGGTACTAGCTCCAACTCGGTTTTACAGTGAAAAATGCAGGAACTTCAAACCGGCACTAGGAAATAGACTGAGAAACCAGAATAAAAGTTTCCCCTGCAACCCGTTCCCTTTGTGCTAGATGAACGAACGTCTCTCCACATGCTCAGTTCTGAGAGATAATTGTGGGTGAAAGCCGTCCTTCTCCAAGATTGTTGGGAACACAAAGTTTCTTTTCATTTGCAAACTCCACTCCATACATATATATGGGGAGGTACTAGCACCAACACGGTTTTACAGTTAAAACTGCAGGAACTTCAAACCGGCAGTAGGATACAGACTGAGAAACCAGAGAAATAGTTTCTACTGCAACCCGTTCCCTTTGTGCTAGATGAAAGAAAGTCTCTCCAAATGCTCAGTTCTGAGAGACAAGTGTGTGTGAAAGCCGTCCTTCACCTAGCTTGTTGGGAACACAAAGTTTCTTTTCAGTTGCAAACTCCACTCCATACATATATATGGGGATGTACTAGCTCCAGCTCGGATTTACAGTGAAAACTGCAGGAACTTCAAACCGGCACTAGGAAACAGACTGAGAAACCAGTGTAAAAGTTTCTCCTGCAACCCGTTCCCTTTTTGCTAGATGAACGAACGTCTCTCCACATGCTCAGTTCTGAGAAATAAGCGTGTGTGAGAGCCGTCTTTCACCTAGCTTGTTGGGAACTCAAAGTTTTTTTTCAGTTGCAAACTCCACACCATAAATATATATGGGGAGGTACTAGCTCCAACTCGGTTTTACAGTGAAAACTGCAGGAACTTCAAACCGGTACTAGGAAACAGACTGAGAAACCAGAAAAAAATTTTCTCCAGCAACCAGTTCATTTTGTGCTAGATGAACGAACGTCTCTCCACATGCTCAGTTCTGGGACATAAGTGTGTGTGAGAGCCGTCCTTTACCTAGCTTGTTGGGAACACAAAGTTTCTTTTCAGTTGCAAATTCCACTCCATACATATATATGGGGAGGTACTAGCTCCAACTCGGTTTTACAGTGAAAACTGCAGGAACTTCAAACCGGCACTAGGAAACAGACTGAGAATCCAGAGTAAAATTTCTCCTGCAACCCGTTCCCCTTGTGCTAGATGAATGAAGGTCCCTCCACATGCTCAGTTCTGAGAAATAAGTGTGTGTGAAAGCTGTCCTTCACCTAGCTTGTTGGGATCACAAAGTTTCTTTTCAGTTGGAAACTCCACACCATACATATATATGGGGAGGTACTAGCTCCAACACGGTTTTACAGTGAAAACTGCAGGAACTTCAAACCGGCACTAGGAAACAGACTGAGAAACTAGAGTAAATGTTTCTCCTGCAACCCGTTCCCTTTGTGCTTGATGAACGAAATTCTCTCCACATGCTCAGTTCTGAGAGATAATTGTGTGTGAGAGCCGTCCTTCCCCTAGCTTGTTGGGAACACAAAGTTTCTTTTCAGTTGCAAACTCCACTCCATACATATATATGGGGAGGTACTAGCTCCAACTCGGTTTTACAGTGAAAACTGCAGGAACTTCAAACCGGCACTAGGAAACATACTGAGAAACCAGAAAAATATATTCTCCTGCAACCCGTTCATTTTGTGCTAGATGAACGAACGTCTCTCCACATGCTCCGTTCTGAGAGAAAAGTGTGTGTGAAAGCCGTAATTCACCTATCTTGTTGGGAACACAAAGTTTCTTTTCAGTTGCAAACCCCACTCCATACATATATATGGGGAGGTAATAGCTCCAAATCGATTTTACAGTGAAAAATGCAGGAAATTCAAACCGGCACTAGGAAAGAGTCTGAGAAACCAGAGTAAATGTTTCTACTGCAACCCGTTCACTTTGTGCTAGATGAACGAACGTCTCTCCACATGCTCAGTACTGAGAGATAAGTGTGTGTGAAAGCCGACCTTCACCTAGCTTGTTGGGAACAAAAAGTTTCTTTTCAGTTGCAAAATCCAATCCATACATATATATGGGTAGGTACTAGCTCCAACTCGGTTTTATAGTGAAAACTGCAGGAATTTCATACCGGCACTAGGAAACATACTGAGAAACCAGAAAAAATTTTCCCCAGCAACCCGTTCATTTTATGCTAGATGAACGAACGTCTCTCCACATGCTCAGTTCTCAGAGAAATGTGTGTGTGAAAGCCGTCCTTCACCTAGCTTGTTGGGAACACAAAGTTTCTTTTCAGTTGCAAACTCCACTCCATACATATATATGGGGACGTACGAGCTCCAACTCGGTATTACAGTGAAAACTGCAGGAACTTCAAACCAGCACTAGGAAACAAACTAAGAAACCAGAGTAAAAGTTTCTCCTGACACCCGTTCCCTTTGTGTTAGATGAACGAACGTCTCTCCACATGCTCAGTTCTGAGAGATAATTGTGTGTTAAAGCCGTCCTTCACCTAGCTTGTTGGGAACACAAATTTTCTTTTCAGTTGCAAACTCCACTCCATACATATATATGGGGACGTACTAGCTCCAACTCGGTTTTACAGTGAAAACAGCAGGAACTTCAACCCGACACTAGGAAACAGACTGAGAAACCAGAGTAAAATTTTCAAATGCCACCCGTTCCTTTGTGCTAGATGAATGAACTTCTCTACACATGCTCAGTTCTGAGAGATAAGTGTGTGTGAGAGCCTTCCTTCAACGATCTTGTTGGGAAATCAAAGTTTCTTTTCAGTTGCAAACTCCACTCCATACATATATATGGGGACGTACGAGCTCCAACTCGGTATTACAGTGAAAACTGCAGGAACTTCAAACCGGCACTAGGAAACAGACTGAGAAACCAGAGTAAAAGTTTCTCCTGCAACCGGTTCCCTTTGTGCTAGATGAACGAACGTCTCTCCACATGCTCAGTTCTGAGAGATATGTGTTTGTGAAAGCCGTTTTTTACCTAGCTTGTTGGGAACACAAAGTTTCTTTTCAGATGCAAACTCCAATCCAAACATATATATGGGGAGGAACTAGCTCCAACTCAGTTTTACAGTGAAAACTGCAGGAAATTCCAACCGGCACTAGGAAAAACTGAGAAACCTGAAAAAAATTTTCTCAATCAACCCGTTCACTTGGTGCTAGATGAACGAACGTCTCTCCACATGTTCAGTTCTCAGAGAAAAGTGTGTGTGAAAGCTGTCCTTCAACTAGCTTGTTGGGAACACAAAGTTTCTTTTCAGTTGCAAACTCCACTCCATATATATATATGGGGAAGTACTAGCTCCAACTCGGTTTTACAGTGAAAACTGCAGGAACTTCAAACCGGAACTAGGAAACAGACTGAGAAACCAGAGTAAAAGTTTCTCCTGCAACCCGTTCCCTTTGTGCTAGATGAACAAACGTCTCTCCACATGCTCAGTTCTGAGAGATAAGTGTGAGTGAGTGCCGTCCTTCACCTAGCTTGTTTGGAACACAAAGTTTTTTTCAGATGCAAATTCCAATCCATACATATATATGGGGAGGTACTAGCTCCAACTCGGTTTTACAGTGAAAACTGCAGGAACTTCAAAGCGGCACTAGGAAACAGACTGGAAATCCAGAGTAAAATTTTCTAATGCCACCCGTTCCCTTTGTGCTAGATGAACGAAATTCTCTCCACATGCTTAGTTCTGAGAGATAAGTGTGTGTGAGAGCCGTCCTTCAACTAGATTGTTGGGAACTCAAAGTTTCTTTCAGTTGCATACTCCACTCCTTACATATATATGGGGAGGTACTAGCTCCAACTCGGTTTTACAGTGAAAACTGCAGGAACTTCAAACCGGCACTAGGAAACAGACTGAGAAACCAGAATAAAAGTTTCTCCTGCAACCCGTTCCCTTTGTGCTACATGAACGAACGTCTCTCCACATGCTCAGTTCTGAGAGATAAGTGTGTGTGAAAGCCGTCCTTCACCTACCTTGTTGGGAACACAAAGTTTCTTTTCAGTTGCAAACTCCACTCCATACATATATATGGGGACGTACGAGCTCCCACTCGGTATTACAGGGAAAACTGCAGGAACTTCAACCCGACACTAGGAAACAGACTGAGAAACCAGAGTAAAATTTTCTAATGCCACCCGTTCCTTAGTGCTAGATGAACGAACTTCTCTACACATGCTCAGTTCTGAGAGATAAGTGTGTGTGAGAGCCTTCCTTCAACGAGCTTGGGAACTCAAAGTTTCTTTTTAGTTGCAAACTCCACTCCATACATATATATGGGGACGTACGAGCTCCAACTCGGTATTACATTGAAAACTGCAGGAAATTCAAACCGGCACTAGGAAACAGACTGAGAAACCAGAGTAAAAGTTACTCCTGCAACCGGTTCCCTTTGTGCTAGATGAACGAACGTCTCTCCACATGCTCAGTTCTGAGAGATAAGTGTTTGTGAAAGCCGTTTTTTACCTTGCTTGTTGGGAACACAAAGTTTCTTTTCAGATGCAAACTCCAATCCAAACATATATATGGGGAGGAACTAGCTCCAATTCGGTTTTACAGTGAAAACTGCAGGAAATTCCAACCGGCACTAGGAAAAACTGAGAAAGCTGAAAAAATTTTCTCCTTCAACCCGTTCACTTGGTGCTAGATGAACGAACGTCTCTCCACATGCTCAGTACTGAGAGATAAGTGTGTGTGAAAGCCGTAATTCACCTATCTTGCTGGGAACACAAAGTTTCTTTTCAGTTGCAAACTCCACTCCATACATATGTATGGGGAAGTACTAGCTCCAAATCGATTTTACAGTGAAAACTGCGGGAAATTCAAACCGGTACTAGGAAACAGTCTGAGAAACCAGAGTAAAAGTTTCTCCTGCAAACCGTTCCCTTTGTGCTAGATGAACGAAAGTCTCTCCACATGTTCAGTTCTCAGAGAAAAGTGTGTGTGAAAGCCGTCCTTCAACTAGCTTGTTGGGAACACAAAGTTTCTTTTCAGTTGCAAACTCCACTCCATATATATATATGGGGAAGTACTAGCTCCAACTCGGTTTTACAGTGAAAACTGCAGGAACTTCAAACCGGCACTAGGAAACAGACTGAGAAACCAGAGTAATAGTTACTCCTGCAACCCGTTCCCTTTGTGCTAGATGAACAAACGTCTCTCCACATGCTCAGTTCTGAGAGATAATTGTGAGTGAGTGCCGTCCTTCACCTAGCTTGTTTGGAACACAAAGTTTCTTTTCAGTTGAAAACTCCACTCCATACATATATATGGGGAGGAAATAGCTCCATCTCGGTTTAACAGTGAAAACTGCAGGAAATTCCAACCGGCACTAGGAAAAACTGAGAAAGCTGAAAAAATTTTCTCCTTCAACCCATTCACTTGGTGCTAGATGAACGAACGTCTCTCCACATGCTCAGTACTGAGAGATAAGTGTGTGTGAAAGCCGTAATTCACCTATCTTGTTGGGAACACAAAGTTTCTTTTCAGTTGCAAACTCCACTCCATTCATATATATGGGGAGGTACGAGCTCCAACACTTTTTTACAGTGAAAACTGCAGGAAATTCAAACCGGCACTAGGAAACAGACTGAGAAACAAGAGTAAAAGTTTCTCCTGCAAACCGTTCCCATTGTGCTTGATGAAAGAACGTCTATCCACATGCTCAGATCTGAGAGATACGTGAGTGTGAAAGCCGTCCTTCACCTAGCTTGTTGGGAACACAAAGTTTCTTTTCAGTTGAAAACTCCACTCCATACATATATATGGGGAGGAAATAGCTCCATCTCGGTTTAACAGTGAAAACTGCAGGTACTTCAAACCGGCACTAGGAAACAGACTGAGAAAGCAGAGTAAAACTTTCTCCTGCAATCCGTTTTCTTTGTGCTAGATGAACGAAAGTCTCTCCACATGCACAGTTCTGAGAGATATGTGTGTGTGAAAGCCTTCCTTCAACCAGCTTGTTGGGAACACAAAGTTTCTTTTGAGTTGCTAACACTACTCCATACATATATATGGGAAGGTACTAGCTCCAACTAAGTTTTACAGTGAAAACTGCAGAAACTTCAAACCGGCACTAGGAAAGAGTCTGAGAAACCAGAGTAAAATTTTCTCCTGCAACCCGTTCCCTTTGTGCTAGATGAACGAAAGTCTCTCCACATGCTCAGTTCTGAGAAATAAGTGTGTGTGAAAGCCTTACTTCAACCAGCAGTTGGGAACACAAAGTTTCTTTTGAGTTGCTAACACCACTCCATACATATATATGGGGAGGTACAAGCTCCAACTAAGTTTTACAGTGAAAACTGCAGGAACTTCAAACCGGCACTAGGAAACAGCCTGAGAAACCAGAGTAAAATTTTCTCCTGCAACCCGTTCCCTTTGTGCTAGATGAACGAACGTCTCTCCACATGCTCAGTTCTGAGAGATAATTGTGTGTGAAAGCCGTCCTTCACATAGCTTGTTGGGAACACAAAGTTTCTTTTCAGTTGCAAACTCCACTCCATACTTATATATAGGGAGTTTATAGCTCCAAATCGATTTTACAGTGAAAACTGCAGGAACTTCAAACTGGCAGTAGGAAAGAGACTGAGAAACCAGAGTAAAAGTTTCCCCTGCAACCCGTTCCCTTTGTGCTAGATGAACGAACGTCTCTCCACATGCTCATTTCTGAGAGATAAGTGTGCGTGAAAGCCGTCCTTCACCTGCTTGTTGGGAACACAAAAATTCTTTTCAGTTGCAAACTCCACTCCATACATATATATGTGGATGTACTAGCTCCATAATCGGTTTTACAGTGAAAATTGCTGGAACATCAAACCGGCACTAGGAAACAGACTGAGAAAACAGAGTAAAAATTTCATCCCGTTCCCTTTGTGCTAGATGAATGAACGTCTCTCCACATGCTCAGTTCTGAGAGATAAATGTGTGTTAAAGCCGAACCTCACATATCTTGTTGGGAACACAATGTTTCTTTTCAGTTGCAGACTCCAATCCATACATATATATGATGAGGTACTAGCTTGAACTCGGTTTTACAGTGAAAAATGCAGGAATTTCAAACCGGCAGTAGGAAACACACTGAGAAACCAGAGTAAAATTTCTCCTGCAAACTGTTCCCTTTGTGCTTGATGAACGATCGTCTCTCCACATGCTCAGTTCTGAGAGATAAGTGCGTATGAAAGCCGTCCTTCACATAGCTTGTTGGGAACACAAAGTTTCTTTTCAGTTGCAAACACCAATCCAAACATATATATGGGTAGGATCTAGCTCCAACACGGTTTTACAGTGAAAACTGCAGGAAATTCCAACCGGCACTAGGAAACTGACTGAGAAACCTGAAAAAAATTTTCTCCTTCAACCCGTTCAATTCGTGCTAGATGAACGAACGTCTCTCCACATGCTCAGTACTGAGAGATAAGTGTGTGTGAAAGCCGTAATTCACCTATCTTGTTGGGAACACAAAGTTTCTTTTCAGTTGCAAACTCCACTCCATACATATATATGGGGTGGTACTAGCTCCAAATCGATTTTACAGTGAAAACTGCAGGAAATTCAAACCGGTACTAGGAATCAGTCTGAGAAACCAGAGTAAAAGTTTCTCCTGCAAACCGTTCCCTTTGTGCTAGATGAACGAAAGTCTCTCCACATGCTCAGTTCTCAGAGAAAAGTGTGTGTGAAAGCCGTCCTTCAACTAGCTTGTTGGGAACACAAAGTTTCTTTTCAGTTGCAAACTCCACTCCATACATATATATGGGGAGGAAATAGCTCCAAATCGGTTTAACAGTGAAAACTGCAAGTACTTCAAACCGGCACTAGGAAACAGACTGAGAAACCAGAGTAAAAGTTCCTCCTGCAACCCGTTTTCTTTGTGCTAGATGAACGAACGTCTCTCCACATGCACATTTCTGAGAGATATGTGTGTCTGAAAGCCGCCATTCACCTAGCTTGTTGGGAACACAAAGTTTCTTTTCAGTTGCAAACTCCACTCCATACATATATATGGGGAGGTACTAGCTTGAACTCGGTTTTACAGTGAAAAATGCAGGAATTTCAAACCGGCAGTAGGAAACACACTGAGAAACCAGAGTAAAAGTTTCTCCTGCAAACTGTTCCCTTTGTGCTTGATGAACGATCGTCTCTCCACATGCTCAGTTCTGAGAGATAAGTGCGTATGAAAGCCGTCCTTCACCTAGCTTGTTGGGAACACAAAGTTTCTTTTCATTTGCAAACTCCACTCCATACATATATATGGGGAGGTACTAGCTCCGAATCGATTTTACAGTGAAAACTGCAGGAAATTCAAATCGGTACTAGGAAACAGTCTGAGAAACCGGAGTAAAAGTTTCTCCTGCAACCCGTTCCCTTTGTGCTAGATGAACGAACGTCTCTCCACATGCTCAGTTCTGAGAGATAAGTGTGTGTGAAGCTGTCCTTCACCTAGCTTGTTGGGAACACAAAGTTGCTTTTCAGTTGCAAACTCCACTCCATACATATATATGGGGGGTTACTAGCTCCAACTCGGTTTTACAGTGAAAAATGCAGGAACTTCAAACCAGCAGTAGGAAACATACTGAGAAACCAGAGTAAAAGTTTCTCCTGCAACCCGTTCCCTTTGTGCTAGATGAACGAACGTCTCTCCACATGCTCAGTTCTGAGAGATAATTGCGTGTGAAAGCCGTCTTCACCTAACTTGTTGGGAAAACAAAGTTTCTTTTCACTTGCAAACTCCACTCCATACATATTTATGGGGAGGTACTAGTTCCAACTCGGTATTATAGTGAAAACTACAGGAACTTCAAACCGGCAGTAGGAAACAGACTGAGAAACCAGAGTAAAATTTCACCTGCAACCCGTTCCCTTTCTGCTAGATGAACGAACGTCTCTCCACATGCTCAGTTCTGAGAGATAAGTGTGTGTGAAAGCCGTTTTTTACCTAGCTTGTTGGGAAAACAAAGTTTCTTTTCAGTTGCAAACTCCAATCCAAACATAAATATGGGGAGGAACTAGCTCCAACTCGGTTTTACAGTGAAAACTGAAGGAAATTCCAACCGGCACTAGGAAACAGACTGAGAAACCTGAAAATAATTTTCTCCTTCCACCCGTTCACTTGGTGCTAGATGAACGAACGTCTCTACACATGCTCAGTTCTGAGAGATAAGTGTGTGTGAGGGCCGTCCTTCACCTAGCTTGTTGGGAACACAAAGTTGCTTTTCAGTTGCAAACTCCACTCCATACATATATATGGGGAGTTACTAGCTCCAACTCGGTTTTACAGTGAAAAATGCAGGAACTTCAAACAGGCAGTAGGAAACATACTGAGAAACCAGAGTAAAAGTTTCTCCTGCAACCCGTTCCCTTTGTGCTAGATGAACGAACGTCTCTCCACATGCTCAGTTCTGAGAGATAAGTGTGTGTGAAAGCCGTCCTTCTACTAGCTTGTTGGGAACACAAAGATTCTTTTCAGTTGCAAACTCCACTCCATACATATATATGGGGAGGTACTAGCTCCAACTCGGTTTTGCAGTGAAAACTGCAGGAACTTCAAACCGGCACTAGGAAACAGACTGAGAAACCAGAGTAAAAGTTTCTCCTGCAACCCGTTCCCTTTGTGCTAGATGAACGAACGTCTCTCCACATGTTCAGTTCTGAGAGATAAGTGTGAGTGAGAGCCGTCCTTCAACTAGCTTGTTTGGAACACAAAGTTTTTTTCAGTTGCAATCTCCAATCCATACATATATATGGGGAGTTACTAGCTCCAACTCGGTTTTACAGTGAAAACTGCAGGAACTTCAAACCGGCTCTAGGAAACAAACTAAGAAACCAGAGTAAAAGTTGCTCCTGCAAACCGTTCCCTTTGTGCTAGATGAACGAACGTCTCTCCACATGCTCACTTCTGAGAGATAAGTGTGTGTGAAACCGTCCTTCACCTAGCTTGTTAGGAACACAAATTTTCTTTTCAGTTGCAAACTCCACTCCATTCATATATATGGGGACGTACGAGTTCCAACTCGGTAGTACAGTGAAAACTGCAGGAAATTCAAACCGGCACTAGGAAACAGACTGAGAAACCAGAGTAAAATTTTCTCCTGCAACCCGTTCCCTTTGTGCTAGATGAACGAACGTCTCTCCACATGCTCAGTTCTGAGAGGTAAGTGTGTGTGAGAGCCGTCCTTCACATAGCTTGTTGGGAACACAAATTTTCTTTTCAGTTGCAAACTCCACTCCATACATATATATGGGGAAGTACGAGCTCCAACTCGGTTTTATAGTGAAAACTGCAGGAACTTCAAACCGGCACTAGGAAACAGAATGAGAAACCAGAGTAAAATTTTCTAATTCAACCCGTTCCCTTTGTGGTAGATGAACGAACTTCTCTCCACATGCTCAGTTCTGAGAGATAAGTGTGTGAGAGCCGTCCTTCAACTAGCTTTTAGGGAACACAAAGTTTCTTTTCAGTTGCAAACTCCACTCCATACATATATATGGTGATTTACTAGAACCAACTCGGTTTTACAGTGAAAACTACAGGAAATTCAACCCGGCACAAGGAAACAGACTGAGAAACCAGAGTAAAAGTTTCCCTGCAACCCGTTCCCTTTGTGCTAGATAAACGAACGTCTCTCCACATGCTCAGTTCTGAGAGATAAGTGTGTGTGAAAGCCGTCTTTCACCTAGGTTGTTGGGAACACAAAGTTTCTTTTCAGTTGCAAACTCCAATCCATACATATATATGGGGAGGTACAAGCTCCAACACGGTTTTACAGTGAAAATTGCAGGAAATTCAAACCGGCACTAGGAAACAGTCTGAGAAACCAGAGTAAATGTTTCTCCTGCAATACGTTTCCTTTGTGCTAGATGAACGAACGTTTCTCCACATGCTCAGTTCTGAGAGATAAGTGCGTGTGAAAGCTGAACTTCACCTTACTTTTTGGGAACACAAAGTTTCTTTTCAGTTGCAGACTCCACTCCATACATATATATGGGGATGTACTAGCTCCAACACGGATTACAGTGAAAACTGCAGGAAGTTCAAACCATCACTAGGAAACAGACAGAGAAACCAGAGTAAAAGTTTCTCCTGCAACCTGTTCCCTTTGTGCTAGATGAACGAACGTCTCTCCACATGCTCAGTTCTGAGAGATAAGTGTGTGTGAAAGCCGTCCTTCAACTAGCTTGTTGGGAACACAAAGATTCTTTTCAGTTGCAAACTCCACTCCATACATATATATGGGTATGTACTAGCTCCAACTCGGTTTTGCAGTGAAAACTGCAGGAACTTCAAACCAGCATTAGGAAACAGACTGAGAAACCAGAGTAAAAGTTTCTCCTGCAACCCGTTCCCTTTGTGCTAGATGAACGAACGTCTCTCCACAGGTTCAGTTCTGAGAGATAAATGTGAGAGCCGTCCTTCAACTAGCTTGTTTGGAACACAAAGTTTTTTTCAGTTGCAATCTCCAATCCATACATATATATGGGGAGGTAGTAGCTCCAACTCGGTTTTGCAGTGAAAACTGCAGGAACTTCAAACCGGCACTAGGAAACAGACTGAGAAACCAGAGTAAAATTTTCCCCTGCCACCCGTTCCATTTGTGCTAGATGAACGAACGTCTCTCCACATGCTCAGTTCTGAGAGGTAAGTGTGTGTGAGAGCCGTCCTTCACATAGCTTGTTGGGAACACAAATTTTCTTTTCTGTTGCAAACTCCACTCCATACATATATATGGGGACGTACGAGCTCCAACTCGGTTTTATAGTGAAAACTGCAGGAACTTCAAACCGGCACTAGGAAACAGAATGAGAAACCAGAGTAAAATTTTCTAATTCAACCCGTTCCCTTTGTGGTAGATGAACGAACTTCTCTCCACATGCTCAGTTCTGAGAGATAATTGTGTGTGAGAGCCGTCCTTCAACTAGCTTTTAGGGAACACAAAGTTTCTTTTCAGTTGAAAACTCCACTCCATACATATATATGGGGAGGAAATAGCTCCATCTCGGTTTAACAGTGAAAACTGCAGGTACTTCAAACCGGCACTAGGAAACAGACTGAGAAAGCAGAGTAAAACTTTCTCCTGCAATCCGTTTTCTTTGTGCTAGATGAACGAACGTCTCTCCACATGCTCAGTTCTGAGAAATAAGTGTGTGTGAAAGCCTTACTTCAACCAGCAGTTGGGAACACAAAGTTTCTTTTGAGTTGCTAACACCACTCCATACATATATATGGGGAGGTACAAGCTCCAACTAAGTTTTACAGTGAAAACTGCAGGAACTTCAAACCGGCACTAGGAAACAGCCTGAGAAACCAGAGTAAAATTTTCTCCTGCAACCCGTTCCCTTTGTGCTAGATGAACGAACGTCTCTCCACATGCTCAGTTCTGAGAGATAATTGTGTGTGAAAGCCGTCCTTCACATAGCTTGTTGGGAACACAAAGTTTCTTTTCAGTTGCAAACTCCACTCCATACTTATATATAGGGAGTTTATAGCTCCAAATCGATTTTACAGTGAAAACTGCAGGAACTTCAAACTGGCAGTAGGAAAGAGACTGAGAAACCAGAGTAAAAGTTTCCCCTGCAACCCGTTCCCTTTGTGCTAGATGAACGAACGTCTCTCCACATGCTCATTTCTGAGAGATAAGTGTGCGTGAAAGCCGTCCTTCACCTGCTTGTTGGGAACACAAAAGTTCTTTTCAGTTGCAAACTCCACTCCATACATATATATGTGGATGTACTAGCTCCATAATCGGTTTTACAGTGAAAATTGCTGGAACATCAAACCGGCACTAGGAAACAGACTGAGAAAACAGAGTAAAAATTTCATCCCGTTCCCTTTGTGCTAGATGAATGAACGTCTCTCCACATGCTCAGTTCTGAGAGATAAATGTGTGTTAAAGCCGAACCTCACATAGCTTGTTGGGAACACAATGTTTCTTTTCAGTTGCAGACTCCAATCCATACATATATATGATGAGGTACTAGCTTGAACTCGGTTTTACAGTGAAAAATGCAGGAATTTCAAACCGGCAGTAGGAAACACACTGAGAAACCAGAGTAAAATTTCTCCTGCAAACTGTTCCCTTTGTGCTTGATGAACGATCGTCTCTCCACATGCTCAGTTCTGAGAGATAAGTACGTATGAAAGCCGTCCTTCACATAGCTTGTTGGGAACACAAAGTTTCTTTTCAGTTGCAAACACCAATCCAAACATATATATGGGTAGGATCTAGCTCCAACACGGTTTTACAGTGAAAACTGCAGGAAATTCCAACCGGCACTAGGAAACTGACTGAGAAACCTGAAAAAAATTTTCTCCTTCAACCCGTTCAATTCGTGCTAGATGAACGAACGTCTCTCCACATGCTCAGTACTGAGAGATAAGTGTGTGTGAAAGCCGTAATTCACCTATCTTGTTGGGAACACAAAGTTTCTTTTCAGTTGCAAACTCCACTCCATACATATATATGGGGTGGTACTAGCTCCAAATCGATTTTACAGTGAAAACTGCAGGAAATTCAAACCGGTACTAGGAATCAGTCTGAGAAACCAGAGTAAAAGTTTCTCCTGCAAACCGTTCCCTTTGTGCTAGATGAACGAAAGTCTCTCCACATGCTCAGTTCTCAGAGAAAAGTGTGTGTGAAAGCCGTCCTTCAACTAGCTTGTTGGGAACACAAAGTTTCTTTTCAGTTGCAAACTCCACTCCATACATATATATGGGGAGGAAATAGCTCCAAATCGGTTTAACAGTGAAAACTGCAAGTACTTCAAACCGGCACTAGGAAACAGACTGAGAAACCAGAGTAAAAGTTCCTCCTGCAACCCGTTTTCTTTGTGCTAGATGAACGAACGTCTCTCCACATGCACATTTCTGAGAGATATGTGTGTCTGAAAGCCGCCATTCACCTAGCTTGTTGGAAACACAAAGTTTCTTTTCAGTTGCAAACTCCACTCCATACATATATATGGGGAGGTACTAGCTTGAACTCGGTTTTACAGTGAAAAATGCAGGAATTTCAAACCGGCAGTAGGAAACACACTGAGAAACCAGAGTAAAAGTTTCTCCTGCAAACTGTTCCCTTTGTGCTTGATGAACGATCGTCTCTCCACATGCTCAGTTCTGAGAGATAAGTGCGTATGAAAGCCGTCCTTCACCTAGCTTGTTGGGAACACAAAGTTTCTTTTCATTTGCAAACTCCACTCCATACATATATATGGGGAGGTACTAGCTCCGTATCGATTTTACAGTGAAAACTGCAGGAAATTCAAATCGGTACTAGGAAACAGTCTGAGAAACCGGAGTAAAAGTTTCTCCTGCAACCCGTTCCCTTTGTGCTAGATGAACGAACGTCTCTCCACATGGTCAGTTCTGAGAGATAAGTGTGTGTGAAGCTGTCCTTCACCTAGCTTGTTGGGAACACAAAGTTGCTTTTCAGTTGCAAACTCCACTCCATACATATATATGGGGGGTTACTAGCTCCAACTCGGTTTTACAGTGAAAAATGCAGGAAATTCAAACCAGCAGTAGGAAACATACTGAGAAACCAGAGTAAAAGTTTCTCCTGCAACCCGTTCCCTTTGTGCTAGATGAACGAACGTCTCTCCACATGCTCAGTTCTGAGAGATAATTGCGTGTGAAAGCCGTCTTCACCTAACTTGTTGGGAAAACAAAGTTTCTTTTCACTTGCAAACTCCACTCCATACATATTTATGGGGAGGTACTAGTTCCAACTCGGTATTATAGTGAAAACTACAGGAACTTCAAACCGGCAGTAGGAAACAGACTGAGAAACCAGAGTAAAATTTCACCTGCAACCCGTTCCCTTTCTGCTAGATGAACGAACGTCTCTCCACATGCTCAGTTCTGAGAGATAAGTGTGTGTGAAAGCCGTTTTTTACCAAGCTTGTTGGGAAAACAAAGTTTCTTTTCAGTTGCAAACTCCAATCCAAACATAAATATGGGGAGGAACTAGCTCCAACTCGGTTTTACAGTGAAAACTGAAGGAAATTCCAACCGGCACTAGGAAACAGACTGAGAAACCTGAAAATAATTTTCTCCTTCCACCCGTTCACTTGGTGCTAGATGAACGAACGTCTCTACACATGCTCAGTTCTGAGAGATAAGTGTGTGTGAGGGCCGTCCTTCACCTAGCTTGTTGGGAACACAAAGTTGCTTTTCAGTTGCAAACTCCACTCCATACATATATATGGGGAGTTACTAGCTCCAACTCGGTTTTACAGTGAAAAATGCAGGAACTTCAAACAGGCAGTAGGAAACATACTGAGAAACCAGAGTAAAAGTTTCTCCAGCAACCCGTTCCCTTTGTGCTAGATGAACGAACGTCTCTCCACATGCTCAGTTCTGAGAGATAAGTGTGTGTGAAAGCCGTCCTTCTACTAGCTTGTTGGGAACACAAAGATTCTTTTCAGTTGCAAACTCCACTCCATACATATATATGGGGAGGTACTAGCTCCAACTCGGTTTTGCAGTGAAAACTGCAGGAACTTCAAACCGGCACTAGGAAACAGACTGAGAAACCAGAGTAAAAGTTTCTCCTGCAACCCGTTCCCTTTGTGCTAGATGAACGAACGTCTCTCCACATGTTCAGTTCTGAGAGATAAGTGTGAGTGAGAGCCGTCCTTCAACTAGCTTGTTTGGAACACAAAGTTTTTTTCAGTTGCAATCTCCAATCCATACATATATATGGGGAGTTACTAGCTCCAACTCGGTTTTACAGTGAAAACTGCAGGAACTTCAAACCGGCTCTAGGAAACAAACTAAGAAACCAGAGTAAAAGTTGCTCCTGCAAACCGTTCCCTTTGTGCTAGATGAACGAACGTCTCTCCACATGCTCACTTCTGAGAGATAAGTGTGTGTGAAACCGTCCTTCACCTAGCTTGTTAGGAACACAAATTTTCTTTTCAGTTGCAAACTCCACTCCATTCATATATATGGGGACGTACGAGTTCCAACTCGGTATTACAGTGAAAACTGCAGGAAATTCAAACCGGCACTAGGAAACAGACTGAGAAACCAGAGTAAAATTTTCTCCTGCAACCCGTTCCCTTTGTGCTAGATGAACGAACGTCTCTCCACATGCTCAGTTCTGAGAGGTAAGTGTGTGTGAGAGCCGTCCTTCACATAGCTTGTTGGGAACACAAATTTTCTTTTCAGTTGCAAACTCCACTCCATACATATATATGGGGAAGTACGAGCTCCAACTCGGTTTTATAGTGAAAACTGCAGGAACTTCAAACCGGCACTAGGAAACAGAATGAGAAACCAGAGTAAAATTTTCTAATTCAACCCGTTCCCTTTGTGGTAGATGAACGAACTTCTCTCCACATGCTCAGTTCTGAGAGATAAGTGTGTGAGAGCCGTCCTTCAACTAGCTTTTAGGGAACACAAAGTTTCTTTTCAGTTGCAAACTCCACTCCATACATATATATGGTGAGGTACTAGAACCAACTCGGTTTTACAGTGAAAACTACAGGAAATTCAACCCGGCACAAGGAAACAGACTGAGAAACCAGAGTAAAAGTTTCCCTGCAACCCGTTCCCTTTGTGCTAGATAAACGAACGTCTCTCCACATGCTCATTTCTGAGAGATAAGTGTGTGTGAAAGCCGTCTTTCACCTAGGTTGTTGGGAACACAAAGTTTCTTTTCAGTTGCAAACTCCAATCCATACATATATATGGGGAGGTACAAGCTCCAACACGGTTTTACAGTGAAAATTGCAGGAAATTCAAACCGGCACTAGGAAACAGTCTGAGAAACCAGAGTAAATGTTTCTCCTGCAATACGTTCCCTTTGTGCTAGATGAACGAACGTTTCTCCACATGCTCAGTTCTGAGAGATAAGTGCGTGTGAAAGCCGAACTTCACCTTACTTTTTGGGAACACAAAGTTTCTTTTCAGTTGCAGACTCCACTCCATACATATATATGGGGATGTACTAGCTCCAACACGGATTACAGTGAAAACTGCAGGAAGTTCAAACCATCACTAGGAAACAGACAGAGAAACCAGAGTAAAAGTTTCTCCTGCAACCTGTTCCCTTTGTGCTAGATGAACGAACGTCTCTCCACATGCTCAGTTCTGAGAGATAAGTGTGTGTGAAAGCCGTCCTTCAACTAGCTTGTTGGGAAAACAAAGATTCTTTTCAGTTGCAAACTCCACTCCATACATATATATGGGTATGTACTAGCTCCAACTCGGTTTTGCAGTGAAAACTGCAGGAACTTCAAACCGGCACTAGGAAACAGACTGAGAAACCAGAGTAAAAGTTTCTCCTGCAACCCGTTCCCTTTGTGCTAGATGAACGAACGTCTCTCCACATGTTCAGTTCTGAGAGATAAATGTGAGAGCCGTCCTTCAACTAGCTTGTTTGGAACACAAAGTTTTTTTCAGTTGCAATCTCCAATCCATACATATATATGGGGAGGTACTAGCTCCAACTCGGTTTTACAGTGAAAACTGCAGGAACTTCAAACCGGCTCTAGGAAACAAACTAAGAAACCAGAGTAAAAGTTTCTCCTGCAACCCGTTCCCTTTGTGCTAGATGAACGAACGTCTCTCCACATGCTCACTTCTGAGAGATAAGTGTGTGTGAAGCCGTCCTTCACCTAGCTTGTTAGGAACACAAATTTTCTTTTCAGTTGCAAACTCCACTCCATTCATATATATGGGGACGTACGAGCTCCAACTCGGTTTTACAGTGAAAACAGCAGGAACTTCAAACCGACACTTGGAAACAGACTGAGAAACCAGAGTAAAATTTTCTAATGCCACCCGTTCCCTTTGTGCTAGATGAACGAACTTCTCTACACATGCTCAGTTCTGAGAGATAAGTGTGTGTGAGAGCCTTCCTTCAATGAGCTTGTTGGGAACTCAAAGTTTCTTTTCAGTTGCAAACTCCACTCCATACATATATATGGGGACGTACGATCTCCAACTCGGTATTACAGTGAAAACTGCAGGAAATTCAAGCCGGCACTAGGAAACAGACTGAGAAACCAGAGTAAAATTTTCCCCTGCCACCCGTTCCATTTGTGCTAGATGAACGAACGTCTCTCCACATGCTCAGTTCTGAGAGGTAAGTGTGTGTGAGAGCCGTCCTTCACATAGCTTGTTGGGAACACAAATTTTCTTTTCTGTTGCAAACTCCACTCCATACATATATATGGGGACGTACGAGCTCCAACTCGGTTTTATAGTGAAAACTGCAGGAACTTCAAACCGGCACTAGGAAACAGAATGAAAAACCAGAGTAAAATTTTCTAATTCAACCCGTTCCCTTTGTGGTAGATGAACGAACTTCTCTCCACATGCTCAGTTCTGAGAGATAATTGTGTGTGAGAGCCGTCCTTCAACTAGCTTTTAGGGAACACAAAGTTTCTTTTCAGTTGCAAACTCCACTCCATACATATATATGGTGAGGTACTAGAACCAACTCGGTTTTACAGTGAAAACTACAGGAAATTCAACCCGGCACAAGGAAACAGACTGAGAAACCAGAGTAAAAGTTTCCCTGCAACCCGTTCCCTTTGTGCTAGATAAACGAACGTCTCTCCACATGCTCAGTTCTGAGAGATAAGTGTGTGTGAAAGCCGTCTTTCACCTAGCTTGTTGGGAACACAAAGTTTCTTTTCAGTTGCAAACTCCACTCCATACATATATATGGGGATGTACTAGCTCCAACACGGATTACAGTGAAAACTGCAGGAAGTTCAAACCATCACAAGGAAACAGACAGAGAAACCAGAGTAAAAGTTTCTCCTGCAACCTGTTCCCTTTGTGCTAGATGAACGAACGTCTCTCCACATGCTCAGTTCTGAGAGATAAGTTTGTGTGAGAGCCTTCCTTCAATGAGCTTGTTGGGAACTCAAAGTTTCTTTTCAGTTGCAAACTCCATTCCATACATATATATGGGGACGTACGAGCTCCAACTCGGTATTATAGTGAAAACTGCAGGAAATTCAAACCGGCACTAGGAAACAGACTGAGAAACCAGAGTAAAAGTTTCTCCTGCAACCGGTTCATTTTCTGCTAGATGAACGAACGTCTCTCCACATGCTCAGTTCTGAGAGATAAGTGTGTGTGAAAGCCGTTTTTTACCTAGCTTGTTGGGAAAACAAAGTTTCTTTTCAGTTGCAAACTCCAATCCAAACATATATATGGGGAGGAACTAGCTCCAACTCGGTTTTACAGTGAAAACTGAAGGAAATTCCAACCGGCACTAGGAAACAGACTGAGAAACCTGAAAATAATTTTCTCCTACCACCCGTTCACTTGGTGCTAGATGAACGAACGTCTCTACACATGCTCAGTTCTGAGAGATAAGTGTGTGTGAGGGCCGTCCTTCATCTAGCTTGTTGGGAACACAAAGTTGCTTTTCAGTTGCAAACTCCACTCCATACATATATATGGGGAGTTACTAGCTCCAACTCGGTTTTACAGTGAAAAATGCAGGAACTTCAACCCGGCAGTAGGAAACATACTGAGAAACCAGAGTAAAAGTTTCTCCTGCAACCCGTTCCCTTTGTGCTAGATGAACGAACGTCTCTCCACATGCTCAGTTCTGAGAGATAATTGCGTGTGAAAGCCGTTTTCACCTAGCTTGTTTGGAAAACAAAGTTTCTTTTCACTTGCAAACTCCACTTCATACATATTTATGGGGAGGTACTAGCTCCAACACGGTTTTACAGTGAAAACTACAGGAACTTCCAACCGGCAGTAGGAAACAGACTGAGAAACCAGAGTAAAAGTTTCTCCTGCAACCCGTTCACTTTGTGCTAGATGAACGAACGTCTCTCCACATGTTCAGTTCTGAGAGATATGTGTGTGTGAGAGCCGTCCTTCACATAGCTTGTTGGGAACACAAATTTTCTTTTCAGTTGCAAACTCCACTCCATACATATATATGGGGACGTACGAGCTCCAACTCGGTTTTATAGTGAAAACTGCAGGAACATCAAACCGGCACTAGGAAACAGAATGAGAAACCAGAGTAAAATTTTCTAATTCAACCCATTCCCTTCGTGTAGATGAACGAACTTCTCTCCACATGCTCAGTTCTGAGAGATAAGTGTGTGTGAGGGCCGTCCTTCAACTAGCTTTTAGGGAACACAAAGTTTCTTTTCAGTTGCAAACTCCACTCCATACATATATATGGGGAGGTACTAGATCTAACTCGGTTTTACAGTGAAAACTACAGGAAATTCAACCCGGCACAAAGAAACAGACTGAGAAACCAGAGTAAAAGTTTCCCTGCAACCCGTTCCCTTTGTGCTAGATAAACGAACGTCTCTCCTCATGCTCAGTTCTGAGAGATAAGTGTGTGTGAAAGCCGTCTTTCACCTAGCTTGTTGGGAACACAAAGTTTCTTTTCAGTTGCAAACTCCAATCCATACATATATATGGGGAGGTACAAGCTCCAACACGGTTTTACAGTGAAAATTGCAGGAAATTCAAACCGGCACTAGGAAACAGTCTGAGAAACCAGAGTAAAAGTTTCTCCTGCAACCCGTTCCCTTTGTGCTAGATGAACGAACGTCTCTCCACATGTTCAGTTCTGAGAGATAAGTGTGAGTGAGAGCCGTCCTTCAACTAGCTTGTTTGGAACACAAAGTTTTTTTCAGTTGCAATCTCCAATCCATACATATATATTTGGAGGTACTAGCTCCAACTCGGTTTTACAGTGAAAACTGCAGGAACTTCAAACCGGCTCTAGGAAACAAACTAAGAAACCAGAGTAAAAGTTTCTCCTGCAACCCGTTCCCTTTGTGCTAGATGAACGAACGTCTCTCCACATGCTCAGTTCTGAGAGATAAGTGTGTGTGAAAGCCGTTTTTTACCTAGCTTGTTGGGAAAACAAAGTTTCTTTTCAGTTGCAAACTCCAATCCAAACATATATATGGGGAGGAACTAGCTCCAACTCGGTTTTACAGTGAAAACTGAAGGAAAATCCAACCGGCACTAGGAAACAGACTGAGAAACCTGAAAAAAATTTTCTACTTCCACCCGTTCACTTGGTGCTAGATGAACGAACGTCTCTACACATGCTCAGTTCTGAGAGATAAGTGTGTTAGGGCCGTCCTTCACCTAGCTTGTTGGGAACACAAAGTTGCTTTTCAGTTGCAAACTCCACTCCATACATATATATGGGGAGTTACTAGCTCCAACTCGGTTTTACAGTGAAAAATGCAGGAACTTCAACCCGGCAGTAGGAAACATACTGAGAAACCAGAGTAAAAGTTTCTCCTGCAACACGTTCCCTTTGTGCTAGACGAACGAACGTCTCTCCACATGCTCAGTCCTGAGAGATAATTGCGTGTTAAAGCCGTCTTCACCTAGCTTGTTGGGAAAACAAAGTTTCTTTTCACTTGCAAACTCCACTCCATACATAATTATGGGGAGGTACTAGCTCCAACACGGTTTTACAGTGAAAACTACAGGAACTTCAAACCGGCAGTAGGAAACAGACTGAGAAACCAGAGTAAAAGTTTCTCCTGCAACCCGTTCCCTTTTTGCTAGATGAACGAACGTCTCTCCACATGCTCAGTTCTGAGAGATAAGTGTGTGTGAAAGCCGTCCTTCACCTAGCTTGTTGGGAACACAAAGTTTCTTTTCAGTTGCAAACTCCACTCCATACATATATATATGGAGGTACTAGCTCCAACTCGGTTTTACAGTGAAAACTGCAGGAACTTCAAACCGGCACTACGAAATAGTGTGAGAAACCAGAGTAAAAGTTTCTCTTGCTACCCGTTCACTTTTTGCTAGATGAACGAACGTCTCTCCACATGCTCAGTTCTGAGAGATAATTGCGTGGAAAGCCGTCCTTCATCTAGCTTGTTGGGAACACAAAGTTTCTTTTCAGTTGCAAACTCCACTCCCCACATATATATGGGGAGGTACTAGCTCCAACTCGGATTTAGGTGAAAACTGCAGGAACTTAAAACCGGCACTAGGAAACAGACTGAGAAACCAGAATAAAAATTTCTCCTGCAACCCGTTCCCTTGGTGCTAGATGAACGAACGTCTCTCCACATGCTCAGTTCTGAGAGATATGTGTGTCTGAAAGCCGTCCTTCACATAGCTTGTTGGGAACACAAAGTTTCTTTTCAGTTGGAAACTCCACTCCATTCATAGATATGGGGAAGTACTAGCTCCAACTCGGTTTTACAGTGAAAACTGCAGGAACTTCAAACCGGCACTAGGAAACAGACAGAAAAACCAGAGTAAAATTTTCTCCTGCAAACCGTTCCCGTTGTGCTAGATGAACGAACGTCTGTCCGCATGCTCAGTTCTGAGAGATAAGTGTGTGTGAAAGCCGTTCTTCACCTAGTTTGTAGGGAACACAAAGTTTCTTTTCAGTTGGAAACTCCACTCCATTCATAGATATGGGGAAGTACTAGCTCCAACTCGGTTTTACAGTGAAAACTGCAGGAACTTCAAACCGTCACTAGGAAACAGACTGAGAAACCAGTGAAAAAGTTTCTCCTGCAACCCGTTCCCTTTTTGCTAGATGAACGAACGTCTCTCCACATGCTCAGTTCTGAGAGGTAAGTTTGTGTGAGAGCCGTCCTTCACATATCTTGTTGGGAACACAAAGTTTCTTTTCAGTTGCAAACTCCACTCCATACATATATATGGGGACGTACGAGCTCCAACTCGGTTTTATAGTGAAAACTGCAGGAACTTCAAACCGGAACAAAGAAACAGAATGAGAAACCAGAGTAAAATTTTCTAATTCAACCCGTTCCCTTCGTGGTAGATGAACGAACTTCTCTCCACATGCTCAGTTCTGAGAGATAATTGTGTGTGAGAGCCGTCCTTCAACTAGCTTTTAGGGAACACAAAGTTTCTTTTCAGTTGCAAACTACAATCCATACATATATATGGGGAGGTACTAGAACCAACTCGGTTTTAGAGTGAAAACTACAGGAAATTCAACACGGCACTACGAAACAGACTGAGAAACCAGAGTAAAAGTTTCCCTGCAACCTGTTCGCTTTGTGCTAGATAAACGAACGTCTCTCCTCATGCTCAGTTCTGAGATATAAGTGTGTGTGAAAGCCGTCATTCACCTAGCTTGTTGGGAACACAAAGTTTCTTTTCAGTTGCAAACTCCACTCCATACATATATATGGGGATGTACTAGCTCCAAGACGGATTACAGTGAAAACTGCAGGAACTTCAAACCGGCACTAGGAAACAGACAGAGAAACCAGAGTAAAAGTTTCTCCTGCAACCTGTTCCCTTTTTGCTAGATGAACGAACGTCTCTCCACATGCTCAGTTCTGAGAGATGGGTGTGTGTGAAAGCCGTCCTTCAACTAGCTTGTTGGGAACACAAAGATTCTTTTCAGTTGCAAACTACAATCCATACATATATATGGGGAGGTACTAGCTCCAACTCGGTTTTGCAGTGAAAACTGCAGGAACTTCAAACCGGCACTAGGAAAAAGACTGAGAAATCAGAGTAAAAGTTTCTCCTGCAACCCGTTCCCTTTGTGCTAGATGAACGAACGTCTCTCCACATGTTCAGTTCTGAGAGTTAAGTGTGAGTGAGAGTCGTCCTTCAACTAGCTTGTTTGGAACACACAGTTTTTTTCAGTTGCAATCTCCAATCCATACATATATATGGGGAGGTACTAGCTCCAACTCGGTTTTACCGTGAAAACTGCAGGAACTTCAAACCGGCTCTAGGAAACAAACTAAGAAACCAGAGTAAAAGTAACTCCTGCAACCCGTTCCCTTTGTGCTAGATGAACGAACGTCTCTCCACATGTTCAGTTCTGAGAGATAAGTGTGAGTGAGAGTCGTCCTTCAACTAGCTTGTTTGGAACACATAGTTTTTTTCAGTTGCAATCTCCAATCCATACATATATATGGGGAGGTACTAGCTCCAACTCGGTTTTACAGTGAAAACTGCAGGAACTTCAAACCGGCTCTAGGAAACAAACTAAGAAACCAGAGTAAAAGTAACTCCTGCAACCCGTTCCCTTTGTGCTAGATGAACGAACGTCTCTCCACATGCTCAGTTCTGAGAGATAATTGCGTGTGAAAGCTGTCTTCACCTAGCTTGTTGGGAAAACAAAGTTTCTTTTCACTTGCAAACTCCACTCCATACATATTTATGGGGAGGTACTAGCTCCAACACGGTTTTACAGTGAAAACTACAGGAACTTCAAACCGGCAGTAGGAAACAGACTGAGAAACCAGAGTAAAAGTTTCTCCTGCAACCCGTTCCCTTTTTGCTAGATGAACGAACGTCTCTCCACATGCTCAGTTCTGAGAGATAAGTGTGTGTGAAAGCCGTCCTTCACCTAGCTTGTTGGGAACACAAAGTTTCTTTTCAGTTGCAAACTCCACTCCATACATATATATATGGAGGTACTAGCTCCAACACGGTTTTACAGTGAAAACTGCAGGAACTTCAAACCGGCACTACGAAATAGTGTGAGAAACCAGAGTAAAAGTTTCTTCTGCTACCCGTTCACTTTTTGCTAGATGAACGAACGTCTCTCCACATGCTCAGTTCTGAGAGATAATTGCGTGGAAAGCCGTCCTTCATCTAGCTTGTTGGGAACACAAAGTTTCTTTTCAGTTGCAAACTACTATCCATACATATATATGGGGAGGTACTAGCTCCAACTCGGATTTAGGTGAAAACTGCAGGAACTTCAAACCGGCACTAGGAAACAGACTGGGAAACCAGAGTAAAAGTTTTTCCTGCAACCCATTCCCTTGGTGCTAGATGAACGAACGTCTCTCCTCATGCTCAGTTCTGAGAGATAAGTGTGTGTGAAAGCCGTTCTTCACCTAGTTTGTAGGGAACACAAAGTTTCTTTTCAGTTGGAAACTCCACTCCATTCATAGATATGGGGAAGTACTATCTCCAACTCGGTTTTACAGTGAAAACTGCAGGAACTTCAAACCGTCACTAGGAAACAGACTGAGAAACCAGAGAAAAAGTTTCTCCTGCAACCCGTTCCCTTTTTGCTAGATGAACGAACGTCTCTCCCCATGCTCAGTTCTGAGAGGTAAGTTTGTGTGAGAGCCGTCCTTCACATAGCTTGTTGGGAACACAAAGTTTCTTTTCAGTTGCAAACTCCACTCCATACATATATATGGGGACGTACGAGCTCCAACTCGGTTTTATAGTGAAAACTGCAGGAACTTCAAACCGGAACTAAGAAACAGAATGAGAAACCAGAGTAAAATTTTCTAATTCAACCCGTTCTCTTCGTGGTAGATGAACGAACTTCTCTCCACATGCTCGGTTCTGAGAGATAATTGTGTGTGAGAGCCGTCCTTCAACTAGCTTTTAGGGAACACAAAGTTTCTTTTCAGTTGCAAACTACAATCCATACATATATATGGGGAGGTACTAGAACCAACTCGGTTTTACAGTGAAAACTACAGGAAATTCAACACGGCACTACGAAACAGACTGAGAAACCAGAGTAAAAGTTTCCCTGCAACCTGTTCGCTTTGTGCTAGATAAACGAACGTCTCTCCTCATGCTCAGTTCTGAGAGATAAGGGTGTGTGAAAGCCGTCATTCACCTAGCTTGTTGGGAACACAAAGTTTCTTTTCAGTTGCAAACTCCACTCCATACATATATATGGGGATGTACTAGCTCCAACACGGATTACAGTGAAAACTGCAGGAACTTCAAACCGGCACTAGGAAACAGACAGAGAAACCAGAGTAAAAGTTTCTCCTGCAACCTGTTCCCTTTGTGCTAGATGAATGAACGTCTCTCCACATGCTCAGTTCTGAGAGATGGGTTTGTGTGAAAGCCGTCCTTCAACTAGCTTGTTGGGAACACAAAGATTCTTTTCAGTTGCAAACTCCACTCCATACATATATATGGGGAGGTACTAGCTCCAACTCGGTTTTGCAGTGAAAACTGCAGGAACTTCAAACCGGCACTAGGAAACAGACTGAGAAACCAGAGTAAAAGTTTCTCCTGCAACCTGTTCCCTTTTTGCTAGATGAACGAACGTCTCTCCACATGCTCAGTTCTGAGAGATAATTGCGTGTGAAAGCTGTCTTCACCTAGCTTGTTTGGAAAACAAAGTTTCTTTTCACTTGCAAACTCCACTCCATACATATTTATGGGGAGGTACTAGCTCCAACACGGTTTTACAGTGAAAACTACAGGAACTTCAAACCGGCAGTAGGAAACAGACTGAGAAACCAGAGTAAAAGTTTCTCCTGCAACCCGTTCCCTTTTTGCTAGATGAACGAACGTCTCTCCACATGCTCAGTTCTGAGAGATAAGTGTGTGTGAAAGCCGTCCTTCACCTAGCTTGTTGGGAACACAAAGTTTCTTTTCAGTTGCAAACTCCACTCCATACATATATATATGGAGGTACTAGCTCCAACTCGGTTTTACAGTGAAAACTTCAGGAACTTCAAACCGGCACTACGAAATAGTGTGAGAAACCAGAGTAAAAGTTTCTCCTGCTACCCGTTCCCTTTTTGCTAGATGAACGAACGTCTCTCCACATGCTCAGTTCTGAGAGATAATTGCGTGGAAAGCCGTCCTTCATCTAGCTTGTTGGGAACACAAAGTTTCTTTTCAGTTGCAAACTCCACTCCCCACATATATATGGGGAGGTACTAGAACCAACTCGGTTTTACAGTGAAAACTACAGGAAATTCAACCAGGCACTAGGAAACAGACTGAGAAACCAGAGTAAAATTTTCTCCTGCAACCTGTTCCCTTTGTGCTAGATAAACGAACGTCTCTCCTCATGCTCAGTTCTGAGAGATAAGTGTGTGTGAAAGCCGTCTTTCACCTTGCTTGTTGGGAACACAAAGTTTCTTTTCAGTTGCAAACTCCACTCCATACATATATATGGGTATGTACTAGCTCCAACACGGATTACAGTGAAAACTGCAGGAACTTCAAACCGGCACTAGGAAACAGACAGAGAAACCAGAGTAAAAGTTTCTCCTGCAACCTGTTCCCTTTGTGCTAGATGAACGAACGTCTCTCCACATGCTCAGTTCTGAGAGATAAGTGTGTGTGAAAGCCGTCCTTCAACTAGCTTGTTGGGAACACAAAGATTCTTTTCAGTTGCAAACTCCACTCCATACATATATATGGGGAAGTACTAGCTCCAACTCGGTTTTGCAGTGAAAACTGCAGGAACTTCAAACCGGCACTAGGAAACAGACTGAGAAACCAGAGTAAAAGTTTCTCCTGCAACCCGTTCCCTTTGTGCTAGATGAACGAACGTCTCTCCACATGCTCAGTTCTGAGAGATATGTGTGAGTGAGTGCCGTCCTTCACCTAGCTTGTTTTGAACACAAAGTTTTTTTCAGATGCAAACCCCAATCCATACATATTTATGGGGAGGTACTAGCTCCAACTCGGTTTTACAGTGAAAACTGCAGGAACTTCAAACCGGCACAAGAAACAAACTAAGATATCAGAGTAAAAGTTTCTTCTGCAAAACGATCCCTTTGTGCTAGATGAACGAATGTCTCTCCACGTGCTCAGTTCTGAGAGATAAGTGTGTGTGAAAGCCGTCCTTCAAGTACCTTGTTGGGAACACAAAGTTTCTTTTCAGTTGCAAACTGCTCTCCATACATATATATGGGATCGTATGAGCTCCAACTCGGTTTTACAGTGAAAACAGCAGGAACTTCAAACCGACACTAGGAAACAGACTGAGAAACCAGAGTAAAATTTTCTAATGCCACCCGTTCCCTTTGTGCTAGATGAACGAACTTCTCTCCACATGCTCAGTTCTGAGAGATAAGTGTGTGTGAGAGCCGTCCTTCATCTAGCTTGTTGGGAAATCAAAGTTTCTTTTCAGTTGCAAACTCCACTCCATACATATATATGGGGAGGTACTAACTAGAATTCGGTTTTACAGTGAAAACTGCAGGAACTTCAAACCGGCAGTTGGAACACACTGAGAAACCAGAGTAAAAGTTTCTCCTGCATCATGTTCCCTTAGTGCTTGATGAATGATCTTCTCTCCACATGCTCAGTTCTGAGAGATAAGTGTGTGTTAAAGCCGTCCTTCAACTTGCTTGTTGGGAACACAAAGTTTCTTTTCTGTTGGAAACTCCACTCCATTCATATATATGGGGAAGTACTAGCTCCAACTCGGTTTTACAGTGAAAACTGCAGGAACTTCAAACCGGCACTAGGAAACAGACTGAAAACCAGAGTAAAATTTTCTCCTGCAAACCGTTCCCGTTGTGCTAGATGAACGAACGTCTATCCACATGCTCCGTTCTGAGAGATAAGTGTGTGTGAAAGCCGTTCTTCACCTAGTTTGTAGGGAACACAAAGTTTCTTTTCAGTTGGAAACTCCACTTCATTCATAGTTATGGGGAAGTACTAGCTCCAACTCGGTTTTACATTGAAAACTGCAGGAACTTCAAACCGTCACTAGGAAACAGACTGAGAAACCAGAGAAAATGTTTCTCCTGCAACCCGTTCCCTTTGTGCTAGATGAACGAACGTCTCTCCACATGCTCAGTTCTGAGAGATAAGTGTGTGTGAAAGCCGTCCTTCAACTAGCTTGTTGGGAACAAAAGGATTCTTTTTAGTTGCAAACTCCACTCCATACATATATATGGGGAGGTACTAGCTCCAACTCGGTTTTGCAGTGAAAACTGCAGGAACTTCAAACCGGCACTAGGAAACAGACTGAGAAACCAGAGAAAAAGTTTCTCCTGCAACCCGTTCCCTTTGTGCTAGATGAACGAACGTCTCTCCACATGTTCAGTTCTGAGAGATAAGTGTGAGTGAGAGCCGTCCTTCAACTAGCTTGTATGGAACACAAAGTTTTTTTCAGTTGCAATCTCCAATCCATACATATATATGGGGAGGTACTAGCTCCAACTCGGTTTTACAGTGAAAACTGCAGGAACTTCAAACCGACACTAGGAAACAGACTGAGAAACCAGAGTAAAATTTTCTAATGCCACCCGTTCCCTTTGTGCTAGATGAACGAACTTCTCTCCACATGCTCAGTTCTGAGAGATAAGTGTGTGTGAGAGCCGTCCTTCATCTAGGTTGTTGGGAAATCAAATTTTCTTTTCAGTTGCAAACTCCACTCCATACATATATATGGGGAGGTACTAACTAGAATTCGGTTTTACAGTGAAAACTGCAGGAACTTCAAACCGGCAGTAGGAACACACTGAGAAACCAGAGTAAAAGTTTCTCCTGCATCATGTTCCCTTAGTGCTTGATGAATGATCTTCTCTCCACATGCTCAGTTCTGAGAGATAAGTGTGTGTTAAAGCCGTCCTTCAACTTGCTTGTTGGGAACACAAAGTTTCTTTTCAGTTGGAAACTCCAATCCATATATATATATGGGGACGTACGAGCTCCAACTCGGTTTTACAGTGAAAACTGCAGGAACTTCAAACCGGCAGTAGGATACAGACTGAGAAACCAGAGAAATAGTTTCTCCTGCAACCCGTTCCCTTTGTGCTAGATGAACGAAAGTCTCTCCAAATGCTCAGTTCTGAGAGACAAGTGTGTGTGAAAGCCGTCCTTCACCTAGCTTGTTGGGAACACAAAGTTTCTTTTCAGTTGCAAACTCCACTCCATACATATATATGGGGATGTACTAGCTCCAGCTCGGATTTACCGTGAAAACTGCAGGAACTTCAAACCGGCAGTAGGAAACAGACTGAGACACCAGAGTAAAATTTTCTAATGCAAGCCATTCCCTTTGTGCTAGATGAACGAACTTCTCTCCACATGCTCAGTTCTGAGAGATAAGTGTGTTTGAGAGCCGTCCTTCAACTTGCTTGTTGGGAACAAAAAGTTTCTTTTCAGTTGCAAACTCCACTCCATACATATATATGGGGAGGTACAAGCTCCAATCGGTTTTACAGTGAAATCTGCAGGAACTTCAAACCGGCAGTAGGAAACAGACTGAGAAACCAGAGTAAAACTTTCTCCTGCAACCCTTTCCCTTTGTGCTAGATGAACGAACGTCTCTCCACATGCTCAGTTCTGGGAGATAAGTGTGTGTGAAAGACGTCCTTCACCTAGCTTGTTGGGAACACAAAGATTCTTTTCAGTTGCAAACTCAAATCCATGCATATATATGGGGAGTTACTAGCTCCAACTCGGTTTTACAGTGAAAACTGCAGGAACTTCAAACCGGCAGTAGGAAACAGACTGAGAAACCAGAGAAAAGTTTCTCATGCCAACCGTTCCCTTAGCTAGATGAACGAACGTCTCTCCACATGCTCAGTTCTGGGACATAAGTGTGTGTGAGAGCCGTCCTTTACCTAGCTTGTTGGGAACACAAAGTTTCTTTTCAGTTGCAAATTCCACTCCATACATATATATGGGGAGGTACTAGCTCCAACTCGGTTTTACAGTGAAAACTGCAGGAACTTCAAACCGGCACTAGGAAACAGACTGAGAATCCAGAGTAAAATTTCTCCTGCAACCCGTTCCCCTTGTGCTAGATGAATGAAGGTCTCTCCACATGCTCAGTTCTGAGAAATAAGTGTGTGTGAAAGCCGTCCTTCACCTAGCTTGTTGGGATCACAAAGTTTCTTTTCAGTTGGAAACTCCACACCATACATATATATGGGGAGGTACTAGCTCCAACTCGGTTTTACAGTGAAAACTGCAGGAACTTCAAACCGGCATTAGGAAACAGACTGAGAAACTAGAGTAAATGTTTCTCCTGCAACCCGTTCCCTTTGTGCTAGATGAACGAAATTCTCTCCACATGCTCAGTTCTGAGAGATATGTGTGTGTGAAAGCCGTCTTTCCCCTAGCTTGTTGGGAACACAAAGTTTCTTTTCAGTTGCAAACTCCAATCCATACATATATATGGGGAGGTTCTAGCTCCAACTCGGTTTTACAGTGAAAACTGCAGGAACTTCAAACCGTCACTAGGAAACAGATTGAGAAACCAGAAAAATATATTCTCCTGCAACCCGTTCATTTTGTGCTAGATGAACGAACGTCTCTCCACATGCTCCGTTCTGAGAGAAAAGTGTGTGTGAAAGCCGTAATTCACCTATCTTGTTGGGAACACAAAGTTTCTTTTCAGTTGCAAACTCCACTCCATACATATATATGGGGAGGTACTAGCTCCAAATCGATTTTACATTGAAAAATGCAGGAAATTCAAACCGGCACTAGGAAAGAGTCTGAGAAACCAGAGTAAATGTTTCTACTGCAACCCGTTCACTTTGTGCTAGATGAACGAACGTCTCTCCACATGCTCAGTACTGAGAGATAAGTTTGTGTGAAAGCCGACCTTCACCTAGGTTGTTGGGAACAAAAAGTTTCTTTTCAGTTGCAAAATCCAATTCATACATATATATGGGGAGGTACTAGCTCCAACTCGCTTTTACAGTGAAAACTGCAGGAATTTTATACCGGCACTAGGAAACATACTGAGAAACCAGAAGAAAATTTCCCCAGCAACCCGTTCATTTTATGCTAGATGAACGAACGTCTCTCCACATGCTCAGTTCTCAGAGAAATGTGTGTGTGAAAGCCGTCCTTCACCTAGCTTGTTGGGAACACAAAGTTTCTTTTCAGTTGCAAACTCCACTCCATACGTATATATGGGGAGATTCTAGCCCCAACTCGATTTTACAGTGAAAACTGAAGGAAATTCAAACCGGCACTTGGAAACAAACTGAGAAACCAGAGTAAAAGTTTCTCCTGCCACCCGTTCCCTTTGTGCTAGATGAACGAAAGTCTCTCCACATGCTCAGTTCTGAGAGATAAGTGTGTGTGAGATCCGTCCTTCAACTAGCTTGTTGTGAACACAAAGTTTCTTTTCAGTTGCAAACTCCACTCCATACATATATATGGGGAGGTACTAGCTCCAACTCGGTTTTACAGTGAAAACTGCATTAACTTCAACTCGGCAGTAGGAAACAGAATGAGAAACCAGAGTAATACTTTCTCCTGTAACCCGTTCCATTTGGGCTAGATGAACGAAAGTCTCTCCACATGCTCATTTCTGGGAGATAAGTGTATGTGAGAGCCGTACTTCACCTAGCTTGTTGGGAACACAAAGTTTGTTTTCACTTGCAAACTCCACTCCATACATATTTATGGGGAGGTACTAGCTCCAACACGGTTTTACAGTGAAAACTACAGGAAATTCAAACCTGCAGTAGGAAAAAGACTGAGAAACCAGAGTAAAAGTTTCTCCTGCAAACCGTTCCATTAGTGCTAGACGAACGAACGTCTCTCCACATGCTCAGTTCTGAGAGATAATTGCGTGGAAAGCCGTCCTTCACTTAGCTGTTGGGAACACAAAGTTTCTTTTCAGTTGCAAACTCCACTCCACACATATATATGGGGAGGTACTAGCTCCATCTCGGATTTACAGTGAAAACTGCAGGAACTTCAAACCGTCACTAGGAAACAGACTGAGAAACCAGAGTAAAAGTTTCTCCTGCAACCCGTTCCCTTTGTGCTAGATGAACGAACGTCTCTCCACATGCTCAGTTCTGAGAGATAAGTGTGTGTGAAAGCCGTCCTTCACCTACCTTGTTGGGAACACAAAGTTTCTTTTCAGTTGCAAACTCCACTCCATACATATATATGGGGACGTACGAGCTCCAACTCGGTATTACAGTGAAAACTGCAGGAACTTCAAACCAGCACTAGGAAACAAACTAAGAAACCAGAGTAAAAGTTTCTCCTGACACCCGTTCCCTTTGTGCTAGGTGAACGAACGTCTCTCCACATGCTCAGTTCTGAGAGATAAGTGTGTGTTAAAGCCGTCCTTCACCTAGCTTGTTGGGAACACAAATTTTCTTTTCAGTTGCAAACTCCACTCCATACATATATATGGGGACGTACGAGCTCCAACTCGGTTTTACAGTGAAAACAGCAGGAACTTCAACCCGACACTAGGAAACAGACTGAGAAACCAGAGTAAAATTTTCTAATGCCACACGTTCCTTTGTGCTAGATGAACGAACTTCTCTACACATGTTCAGTTCTGAGAGATAAGTGTGTGTGAGTGCCTTCCTTCAATGAGCTTGTTGGGAAATCAAAGTTTCTTTTCAGTTGCAAACTCCACTCCATACATATATATGGGTACGTACGAGCTCCCACTCTGTATTACAGTGAAAATTGCAGGAATTTCAAAACGGCACTAGGAAGCAGACTGAGAAACGAGAGTAAAAGTTTCTCCTGCAACCCGTTCTCTTTGTGCTAGATGAACTAACGTCTCTACACATGCACAGTTCTGAGAGATAAGTGTGTGTGAAAGCCGTCCTTTACCTAGCTTGTTGGGAACAAAAAAGTTTCTTTTCAGTTGCAAATTCCAATCCAAACATATATATGGGGAGGAACTAGCTCCAACTCGGTTTTACAGTGAAAACTGCAGGAACTTCCAACCGGCACTAGGAAACAGACTGAGAAACCAGAAAAAAATTTTCTCCTTCAACCCGTTCACTTGGTGCTAGATGAACGAACGTCTCTCCACATGCTCAGTTCTGAGAGATAAGTGTGAGTGAAAGCCGTAAATCACATATCTTGTTGGGAACACAAAGTTTCTTTTCAGTTGCAAACTGCAATCCATAAATATATATGGGTACGTACTAGCTCCAAATCGATTTTACAGTGAAAACTGCAGGAACTTCAAACAGGCACTAGGAAACAGACTGAGAAACAAGAGTAAAAGTTTTTCCTGCAACCCGTTCCCTTTGTGCTTGACGAACGAACGTCTCTCCACATGCTCAGTTCTGAGAGATATGTGAGTGTGAAAGCTGTACTTCACCTAGCTTGTTGGGAACACAAAGTTTCTTTTCAGTTGCAAACTCCACTCCATACATATATATATGGGGACGTACGAGCTCCAACTCGGTTTTACAGTGAAAACAGCAGGAACTTCAACACGACACTAGGAAACAGACTGAGAAAACAAAGTAAAATTTTCTAATGCCACCCGTTCCTTAATGCTAGATGAACGAACTTCTCTACACATGCTCAGTTCTGAGAGATAAGTGTGTGTGAGAGCCTTCCTTCAACGAGCTTGTTGGGAACTCAAAGTTTCTTTTTAGTTGCAAACTCCACTCCATACATATATATGGGGACGTACGAGCTCCAACTCGATATTACAGTGAAAACTGCAGGAAATTCAAACCAGCACTAGGAAACAGACTGAGAAACCAGAGTAAAAGTTACTCATGCAACCGGTTCCCTTTGTGCTAGATGAACGAACGTCTCTCCACATGCTCAGTTCTGAGAGATAAGTGTTTGTGAAAGCCGTTTTTTACCTTGCTTGTTGGGAACACAAAGTTTCTTTTCAGATGCAAACTCCAATCCAAACATATATATGGGGAGGAACTAGCTCCAACTCGGTTTTACAGTGAAAACTGCAGGAAATTCCAACCGGCACTAGGAAAAACTGAGAAACCTGAAAAAATTTTCTCTTTCAACTCGTTCACTTGGTGCTAGATGAACGAACGTCTCTCCACATGCTCAGTTCTGAGAGATAAGTGTGTGTGAAAGCCGTAATTCACCTATCTTGTTGGGAACACAAAGTTTCTTTTCAGTTGCAAACTCCACTCCATACATATATATGGGGAGGTACTAGCTCCAAATCGATTTTACAGTGAAAACTGCAGGAAATTCAAACCGGTACTAGGAAACAGTCTGAGAAACCAGAGTAAAAGTTTCTCCTGCAAACCGTTCCCTTTGTGCTAGATGAACGAAAGTCTCTCCACATGTTCAGTTCTCAGAGAAAAGTGTGTGTGAAAGCCGTACTTCACATAACTTTTTGGGAACACAAAGTTTCTTTTCAGTTGCAAACTCCACTCCATATATATATATGGGGAAGTACTAGCTCCAACTCGGTTTTACAGTGAAAACTGCAGGAACTTCAAACCGGCACTAGGAAACAGACTGAGAAACCAGAGTAAAAGTTTCTCCTGCAACCCGGTCCCTTTGTGCTAGATGAACAAACGTCTCTCCACATGCTCAGTTCTGAGAGATAATTGTGAGTGAGTGCCGTCCTTCACCTAGCTTGTTTGGAACACAAAGTTTTTTTCAGATGCAAATTCCAATCCATACATATATATGGGGAGGTACGAGCTCCAACTCGGTTTTACAGTGAAAACTGCAGGAACTTTAAACCGGCACTAGGAAACAGACTGGGAAACCAGAGTAAATTTTTCTAATGCCACCCGTTCCCTTTGTGCTAGATGAACGAACGTCTCTCCACATGCTCAGTTCTGAGAGATAAGTGTGTGTGAGAGCTGTCCTTCAACTAGCTTGTTGGGAACACAAAGTTTCTTTTCAGTTGCAAACTCCACTCCTTACATATATATGGGGAGGTACTAGCTACAACACGGTTTTACAGTGAAAACTGCAGGAACTTCAAACTGGCAGTAGGAAACAGACTGAGAAGCCAGAGTAAAAGTTTCTCCTGCATCCCGTTCCATTTGTGCTACATGAACGAACTTCTCTCCACATGCTCAGTTCTGGGAGATAAGTGTGTGTGAGAGCAGTTCTTCACCTAGCTTGTTGGGAACACAAAGTTTCTTTTCAGTTGCAAACTCCACTCCATTCATATATATGGGGAGGTACGAGCTCCAACACTTTTTTACAGTGAAAACTGCAGGAAATTCAAACCGGCACTAGGAAACAGACTGAGAAACAAGAGTAAAAGTTTCTCCTGCAACCCGTTCCCATTGTGCTTGATGAAAGAACGTCTATCCACATGCTCAGATCTGAGAGATAAGTGTGTGTGAGAGCAGTTCTTCACCTAGCTTGTTGGGAACACAAAGTTTCTTTTCAGTTGCAAACTCCACTCCATTCATATATATGGGGAGGTACGAGCTCCAACACTTTTTTACAGTGAAAACTGCAGGAAATTCAAACCGGCACTAGGAAACAGACTGAGAAACAAGAGTAAAAGTTTCTCCTGCAACCCGTTCCCATTGTGCTAGATGAAAGAACGTCTATCCACATGCTCAGATCTGAGAGATAAGTGTGTGTGAGAGCAGTTCTTCACCTAGCTTGTTGGGAACACAAAGTTTCTTTTCAGTTGAAAACTCCACTCCATACATATATATGGGGAGGAAATAGCTCCAACTCGGTTTAACAGTGAAAACTGCAGGTACTTCAAACCGGCACTAGGAAACAGACTGAGAAAGCAGAGTAAAACTTTCTCCTGCAATCCGTTTTCTTTGTGCTAGATGAACGAACGTCTCTCCACATGCACAGTTCTGAGAGATATGTGTGTGTGAAAGCCGTCCTTCACCTAGCTTGTTGGGAACACAAAGTTTCTTTTCAGTTGCAAACTCCACTCCATACATATATATGGGGAGGTACTAGCTCCAAAACGGTTTTACAGTGAAAATGCAGGAACTTCAAACCGGCACTAGGAAACAGACTGAGAAACCAGAGAAAAAGATTCTCCTGCAACCCGTTCCCTTTTTGCTAGATGAACGAAAGTCTTTCCACATGCTCAGTTCTGAGAAATAAGTGTGTGTGAAAGCCTTACTTCAACCAGCTTGTTGGGAACACAAAGTTTCTTTTGAGTTGCTAACACCACTCCATACATATATATGGGGAGGTACTAGCTCCAACTAAGTTTTACAGTGAAAACTGCAGGAACTTCAAACCGGCACTAGGAAACAGCCTGAGAAACCAGAGTAAAATTTTCTCCGGCAACCCGTTCCCTTTGTGCTAGATGAACGAACGTCTCTCCACATGCTCAGTTCTGAGAGATAAGTGTGTGTGAAAGCCGTCCTTCACATAGCTTGTTGGGAACACAAAGTTTCTTTTCAGTTGCAAACTCCACTCCATACTTATATATAGGGAGTTAATAGCTCCAACACGGTTTTACAGTGAAAACTGCAGGAACTTCAAACTGGCAGTAGGAAAGAGACTGAGAAACCAGAGTAAAAGTTTCCCCTGCAACCCGTTCCCTTTTTGCTAGATGAACGAACGTCTCTCCACATGCTCAGTTCTGAGAGATAAATGTGTGTTAAAGCCGAACCTCACATAGCTTGTTGGGAACACAATGTTTCTTTTCAGTTGCAAACTCCACTCCATACATATATATGATGAGGTACTAGCTTGAGCTCGGTTTTAGAGTGAAAAATGCAGGAATTTCAAACCGGAAGTAGGAAACACACTGAGAAACCAGAGTAAAATTTCTCCTGCAAACTGTTCCCTTTGTGCTTGATGAACGATCGTCTCTCCACATGCTCAGTTCTGAGAGATAAGTGCGTATGAAAGCCGTCCTTCACATAGCTTGTTGGGAACACAAAGTTTCTTTTCAGTTGCAAACTCCAATCCAAACATATATATGGGTAGGAACTAGCTCCAACTCGGTTTTACAGTGAAAACTGCAGGAAATTCCAACCGGCACTAGGAAACTGACTGAGAAACCTGAAAAAAATTTTCTCCTTCAACCCGTTCACTTCGTGCTAGATGAACGAACGTCTCCCCACATGCTCAGTACTGAGAGATAAGTGTGTGTGAAAGCCGTAATTCACCTATCTTGTTGGGAACACAAAGTTTCTTTTCAGTTGCAAACTCAACTCCATACATATATATGGGGAGGTACTAGCTCCAAATCGATTTTACAGTGAAAACTGCAGGAAATTCAAACCGGTACTAGGAAACAGTCTGAGAAACCAGAGTAAAAGTTTCTCCTGCAAACCGTTCCCTTTGTGCTAGATGAACGAAAGTCTCTCCACATGCTCAGTTCTCAGAGAAAAGTGTGTGTGAAAGCCGTCCTTCAACTAGCTTGTTGGGAACACAAAGTTTCTTTTCAGTTGCAATCTCCACTCCATATATATATATGGGGAGGAACTAGCTCCAACTCGGTTTTACAGTGAAATCTGCAGGAACTTCAAACCGGCACTAGGAAACAGACTGGGAAACCAGAGTAAAATTTTCTAATGCCACCCGTTCCCTTTTTGCTAGATGAACGAACGTCTCTCCACATGCTCACTTCTGAGAGATAAGTGTGTGTGAAGCCATCCTTCACCTAGCTTGTTGGGTACACAAATTTTCTTTTCAGTTGCAAACTCCACTCCATACATATATATGGGGACGTACGAGCTCCAACTCGGTTTTACAGTGAAAACAGCAGGAACTTCAAACCGACACTTGGAAACAGACTGAGAAACCAGAGTAAAATTTTCTAATGCCACCTGTTCCCTTTGTGCTAGATGAGCGAACTTCTCTACACATGCTCAGTTCTGAGAGATAAGTTTGTATGAGAGCCTTCCTTCAATGAGCTTGTTGGGAACTCAAAGTTTCTTTTCAGTTACAAACTCCTCTCCATACATATATATGGGGAGTTACTAGCTCCAACTCTGTTTTACAGTGAAAAATGCAGGAACATCAAACCGGCAGTAGGAAACATACTGAGAAACCAGAGTAAAAGTTTCTCCTGCAACCCGTTCCCTTTGTGCTAGATGAACGAACGTCTCTCCACATGCTCAGTTCTGAGAGATATTTGCGTGTGAAAGCCGTCTTCACCTAGCTTGTTGGGAAAACAAAGTTTCTTTTCACTTGCAAACTCCACTGCATACATATTTATGGGGAGGTACTAGCTCCAACACGGTTTTACAGTGAAAACTGCAGGAACTTCAAAACGGCAGTAGGAATCAGACTGAGAAACCAGAGTAAAAGTTTCTAATTCAACCCGTTCCCTTCGTGGTAGATGAACGAACTTCTCTCCACATGCTCAGTTCTGAGAGATAAGTGTGTGTGAGAGCCGTCCTTCAACTAGCTTTTAGGGAACACAAAGTTTCTTTTCAGTTGCAAACTCCACTCCATACATACATATGGTGAGGTACTAGAACTAACTCGGTTTTACAGTGAAAACTACAGGAAATTCAACCCGGCACAAGGAAACAGACTGAGAAACCAGAGTAAAAGTTTCTCCTGCAACCCGTTCCCTTTGTGCTAGATAAACGAACGTCTCTCCTCATGCTCAGTTCTGAGAGATAATTGTGTGTGAAAGCAGTCTTTCACCTAGCTTGTTGGGAACACAAAGTTTCTTTTCAGTTGCAAACTCCAATCCATACATATATATGGGGAGGTACAAGCTCCAACACGGTTTTACAGTGAAAATTGCAGGAAATTCAAACCGGCACTAGGAAACAGTCTGAGAAGCCAGAGTAAAAGTTTCTCCTGCAACGCGTTCCCTTTGTGCTAGGTGAACGAACGTTTCTCCACATGCTCAGTTCTGAGAGATATGTGCGTGTGAAAGCCGTACTTCACATAACTTTTTGGGAACACAAAGTTTCTTTTCAGTTGCAAACTCCACTCCTTACATATATATGGGGAGTTACTAGCTCCAACTCGGTTTTGCAGGGAAAACTGCAGGAACTTCAAACTGGCACTAGGAAACAGACTGAGAAACCAGAGTAAAAGTTTCTCCTGCAACCCGTTCCCTTTGTGCTAGATGAACGAACGTCTCTCCACATGTTCAGTTCTGAGAGATAAGTGTGAGTGAGAGCCGTCCTTCAACTAGCTTGTTTGGAACACAAAGTTTTTTTCAGTTGCAATCTCCAATCCATACATATATATGGGGAGGTACTAGCTCCAACTCGGTTTTACAGTGAAAACTGCAAGAATTTCAAACCGGCTCTAGGAAACAAACTAAGAAACCAGAGTAAAAGTTTCTCCTGCAACCCGTTCCCTTTGTGCTAGATGAACGAACGTCTCTCCACATGCTCACTTCTGAGAGATAAGTGTGTGTGAAGCCGTCCTTCACCTAGCTTCTTGGGAACACAAATTTTCTTTTCAGTTGCAAACTCCACTCCATACATATATATGGGGACGTACGAGTTCCAACTCGGTTTTACAGTGAAAACAGCAGGAACTTCAAACAGACACTTGGAAACAGACTGAGAAACCAGAGTAAAATTTTCTAATGCCATCCGTTCCCTTTGTGCTAGATGAACGAACTTCTCTACACATGCTCAGTTCTGAGAGATAAGTGTGTGTGAGAGCCTTCCTTCAATGAGCTTGTTGGGAACTCAAAGTTTCTTTTCAGTTGCAAACTCCACTCCATACATATATATGGGGACGTACGAGCTCCAACTCGGTATTACAGTGAAAACTGCAGGAAATTCAAACCGGCACTAGGAAACAGTCTGAGAAACCAGAGTAAAATTTTCTTCTGCAACCCGTTCCCTTTGTGCTAGATGAACGAACGTCTCTCCACATGCTCAGTTCTGAGAGGTAAGTGTGTGTGAGAGCCGTCCTTCACATAGCTTGTTGGGAACACAAATTTTCTTTTCAGTTGCAAACTCCACCCCATACATATATATGGGGACGTACGAGCTCCAACTCGGTTTTATAGTGAAAACTGCAGGAACTTCACACCGGCACTAGGAAACAGAATGAGAAACCAGAGTAATATTTTCTAATTCAACCCGTTCACTTTTTGGTAGATGAACGAACGTCTCTCCACATGCTCAGTTCTGAGAGAGAAGTGTGTGTGAGAGCCGTCCTTCAACTAGCTTTTAGGGAACACAAATTTCTTTTCAGTTGCAAACTCCACTCCATACATATATATGGGGAGGTACTAGAACCAACTCGGTTTTACAGTGAAAACTACAGGAAATTCAACCCGGCACAAGGAAACAGACTGAGAAACCAGAGTAAAAGTTTCCCTGCAACCCGTTCCCTTTGTGCTAGATAAACGAACGTCTCTCCTCATGCTCAGTTCTGAGAGATAAGTGTGTGTGAAAGCCGTCTTTCACCTAGCTTGTTGGGAACACAAAGTTTCTTTTCAGTTGCAAACTCCAATCCATACATATATATGGGGAGGTACAAATTCCAACTCGGTTTTACAGTGAAAACAGCAGGAACTTCAAACCGACACTAGGAAACAGACTGAGAAACCAGAGTAAAATTTTCTAAAGCCACCCGTTCCTTTGTGCTAGATGAACGAACTTCTCTACACATGCTCAGTTCTGAGAGATAAGTGTGTGTGAGAGCCTTCCTTCAATGAGCTTGTTGGGAACTCAAAGTTTCTTTTCAGTTGCAAACTCCACTCCATACATATATATGGGTCGTACGAGCTCCAACTCGGTATTACAGTGAAAACTGCAGGAAATTCAAACCGGCACTAGGAAACAGACTGAGAAACCAGAGTAAAAGTTTCTCCTGCAACCCGTTCCCTTTCTGCTAGATGAACGAACGTCTCTCCACATGCTCAGTTCTGAGAGATAAGTGTGTGTGAAAGCCGTTTTTTACCTAGCTTGTTGGGAAAACAAAGTTTCTTTTCAGTTGCAAACTCCAATCCAAATATATATATGGGGAGGAACTAGCTCCAACTCGGTTTTACAGTAAAAACTGAAGGAAATTCCAACCGGCACTAGAAAACAGACTGAGAAACCTGAAAAAAATTTTCTACTTCCACCCGTTCACTTGGTGCTAGATGAACGAACGTCTCTACACATGCTCAGTTCTTAGAGATAAGTGTGTGTGAGGGCCGTCCTTCACCTAGCTTGTTGGGAACCCAAAGTTGCTTTTCAGTTGCAAACTGCACTCCATACATATATATGGGGAGGTACTAGAACCTACTCGGTTTTACAGTGAAAAATGCAGGAACTTCAACCCGGCAGTAGGAAACATACTGAGAAACCAGAGTAAAAGTTTCTCCTGCAAACCGCTCCCTTTGTGCTAGATGAACGAACGTCTCTCCACATGCTCAGTTCTGAGAGATAATTGCGTGTGAAAGCCGTCTTCACCTTGCTTGTTGGGAAAACAAAGTTTCTTTTCACTTGCAAACTCCACTCCATACATATTTATGGGGAGGTACTAGCTCCAACACGGTTCTACAGTGAAAACTACAGGAACTTCAAACCGGCAGTAGGAAACAGACTGAGAAACCAGAGTAAAAGTTTCTCCTGCAACCCGTTCCCTTGGTGCTAGATGAACGAACGTCTCTCCACATGCTCAGTTCTGAGAGATATGTGTGTCTGAAAGCCGTCCTTCACATAGCTTGTTGGGAACACAAAGTTTCTTTTCAGTTGGAAACTCCACTCCATTCATAGATATGGGGAAGTACTAGCTCCAACTCGGTTTTATAGTGAAAACTGCAGGAAATTCAAACCGGCACTAGGAAACAGACTGAAAAACCAGAGTAAAATTTTTTCCTGCAAACCGTTCCTTTTGTGCTAGATGAACGAACGTCTCTCCACATGCTCAGTTCTGAGAGATAAGTGTGTGTGAAAGCCGTTCTTCACCTAGTTTGTAGGGAACACAAAGTTTCTTTTCAGTTGGAAACTCCACCCCATACATATATATGGGGACGTACGAGCTCCAACTCGGTTTTATAGTGAAAACTGCAGGAACATCAAACCGGCACTAAGAAACAGAATGAGAAACCAGAGTAAAATTTTCTAATTCAACCCGTTCCCTTCGTGGTAGATGAACGAACTTCTCTCCACATGCTCAGTTCTGAGAGATAATTGTGTGTGAGAGCCGTCCTTCAACTAGCTTTTAGGGAACACAAAGTTTCTTTTCAGTTGCAAACTACAATCCATACATATATATGGGGAGATTCAAGAACCAACTCGGTTTTACAGTGAAAACTACAGGAAATTCAACACGGCAATACGAAACAGACTGAGAAACCAGAGTAAAAGTTTCCCTGCAACCTGTTCCCTTTGTGCTAGATAAACGAACGTCTCTCCTCATGCTCAGTTCTGAGAGATAAGTGTGTGTGAAAGCCGTCATTCACCTAGCTTGTTGGGAACACAAAGTTTCTTTTCAGTTGCAAACTCCACTCCATACATATATATGGGGATGTACTAGCTCCAACACGGATTACAGTGAAAACTGCAGGAACTTCAAACCGGCACTAGGAAACAGACAGAGAAACCAGAGTAAAAGTTTCTCCTGCAACCCGTTCTCTTTTTGCTAGATGAACGAACGTCTCTCCACATGTTCAGTTCTGAGAGATAATTGTGAGTGAGAGCCGTCCTTCAACTAGCTTGTTTGGAACACAAAGTTTTTTTCAGTTGCAATCTCCAATCCATACATATATATGGGGAGGTAATAGCTCCAACTAGGTTTTACAGTGAAAACTGCAGGAACTTCAAACCGTCTCTAGGAAACAAACTAAGAAACCAGAGTAAAAGTAACTCCTGCAACCCGTTCCCTTTGTGCTAGATGAACGAACGTCTCTCCACATGCTCAGTTCTGAGAGATAATTGCGTGTGAAAGCTGTCTTCACCTAGCTTGTTGGGAAAACAAAGTTTCTTTTCACTTGCAAACTCCACTCCATACATATTTATGGGGAGGTACTAGCTCCAACACGGTTTTACAGTGAAAACTACAGGAACTTCAAACCGGCAGTAGGAAACAGACTGAGAAACCAGAGTAAAAGTTTCTCCTGCAACCCGTTCCCTTTTTGCTAGATGAACGAAAGTCTCTCCACATGCTCAGTTCTGAGAGATAACTGTGTGTGAAAGCCGTCCTTCATCTAGCTTGTTGGGAACACAAAGTTTCTTTTCAGTTGCAAACTCCACTCCATACATATATATATTCAGGTACTAGCTCCAACTCGGTTTTACAGTGAAAACTGCAGGAACTTCAAACCGGCACTACGAAATAGTGTGAGAAACCAGAGTAAAAGTTCCTCCTGCTACCCGTTCCCTTTTTGCTAGATGAACGAACGTCTCTCCACATGCTCAGTTCTGAGAGATAATTGCGTGGAAAGCCGTCCTTCATCTAGCTTTTTGGGAACACAAAGTTTCTTTTCAGTTGCAAACTCCACTCCCCACATATATATGGGGAGGTACTAGCTCCAACTCGGATTTAGGTGAAAACTGCAGGAACTTCAAACCGGCACTAGGAAACAGACTGAGAAACCAGAGTAAAAGTTTTTCCTGCAACCCGTTCCCTTGGTGCTAGATGAACGAACGTCTCTCCACATGCTCAGTTCTGAGAGACATGTGTGTCTGAAAGCCGTCCTTCACATAGCTTGTTGGGAACACAAAGTTTCTTTTCAGTTGGAAACTCCACTCCATTCATAGATATGGGGAAGTACTAGCTCCAACTCTGTTTTACAGTGAAAACTGCAGGAAATTCAAACCGGCACTAGGAAACAGACTGAAAAACCAGAGTAAAATTTTCTCCTGCAAACCGTTCCCGTTGTGCTAGATGAACGAACGTCTCTCCACATGCTCCGTTCTGAGAGATAAGTGTGTGTGAAAGCCGTTCTTCACCGAGTTTGTAGGGAACACAAAGTTTCTTTTCAGTTGGAAACTCCACTCCATTCATAGATATGGGGAAGTACTAGCTCCAACTCGGTTTTACAGTGAAAACTGCAGGAACTTCAAACCGTCACTAGGAAACAGACTGAGAAACCAGAGAAAAAGTTTCTCCTGCAACCCATTCCCTTTTTGCTAGATGAACGAACGTCTCTCCACATGCTCAGTTCTGAGAGATAAGTGTGTGTGAGAGCCGTCATTCACCTAGCTTGTTTGGAACACAAAGTTTCTTTTCAGTTGCAAACTCCACTCCATACATATATATGGGGAGGTACTAGTTCCAACTCGTTTTACAGTGAAAACTGCAGGAACTTCAAACCAGCAGTAGGAAACAGACTGAGAACCCAGAGAAAAAGTTTCTCCTGCAACCCGTTCCCTTTGTGCTAGATGAACGAACGTCTCTCCACATGCTCAGTTCTGAGAGGTAAGTGTGTGTGAGAGCCGTCCTTCACATAGCTTGTTGGGAACACAAAGTTTCTTTTCAGTTGCAAACTCCACTCCTTACATATATATGGGGACGTACGAGCTCCAACTCGGTTTTATAGTGAAAACTGCAGGAACTTCAAACCGGCACTAAGAAACAGAATGAGAAACCAGAGTAAAATTTTCTAATTCAACCCGTTCCCTTCGTGGTAGATGAACGAACTTCTCTACATGCTCAGTTCTGAGAGATAATTGTGTGTGAGAGCCGTCCTTCAACTAGCTTTTAGGGAACACAAAGTTTCTTTTCAGTTGCAAACTACAATCCATACATATATATGGGGAGGTACTAGAACCATCTCGGTTTTACAGTGAAAACTACAGGAAATTCAACACGGCACTACGAAACAGACTGAGAAACCAGAGTAAAAGTTTCCCTGCAACCTGTTCCCTTTGTGCTAGATAAACGAACGTCTCTCCTCATGCTCAGTTCTGAGAGATAAGTGTGTGTGAACGCCGTCATTCATCTAGCTTGTTGGGAACACAAAGTTTCTTTTCAGTTGCAAACTCCACTCCATACATATATATGGGGATGTACTAGCTCCAACACGGATTACAGTGAAAACTGCAGGAAGTTCAAACCATCACTAGGAAACAGACAGAGAAACCAGAGTAAAAGTTTCTCCTGCAACCTGTTCCCTTTGTGCTAGATGAACGAACGTCTCTCCACATGCTCAGTTCTGAGAGATAAGTGTGTGTGAAAGCCGTCCTTCAACTAGCTTGTTGGGAACACAAAGAGTCTTTTCAGTTGCAAACTCCACTCCATACATATATATGGGGAGGTACTAGCTCCAACTCGGTTTTGTAGTGAAAACTGCAGGAACTTCCAACCGGCACTAGGAAACAGACTGAGAAACCAGAGTAAAAGTTTCCCCTGCAACCCGTTCCCTTTGTGCTAGATGAACGAACGTCTCTCCACATGTTCAGTTCTGAGAGATAAGTGTGAGTGAGAGCCGTCCTTCAACTAGCTTGTTTGGAACACAAAGTTTTTTTCAGTTGCAATCTCCAATCCATACATATATATGGGGAGGTACTAGCTCCAACTCGGTTTTACAGTGAAAACTGCAGGAACTTCAAACCGGCTCTAGGAAACAAACTAAGAAACCAGAGTAAAAGTAACTCCTGCAACCCGTTCCCTTTGTGCTAGATGAACGAACGTCTCTCCACATGCTCAGTTCTGAGAGATAATTGCGTGTGAAAGCTGTCTTCACCTAGCTTGTTGGGAAAACAAAGTTTCTTTTCACTTGCAAACTCCACTGCATACATATTTATGGGGAGGTACTAGCTCCAACACGGTTTTACAGTGAAAACTACAGGAACTTCAAACCGGCAGTAGGAAACAGTCTGAGAAACCAGAGTAAAAGTTTCTCCTGCAACCCGTTCCCTTTGTGCTAGATGAACGAACGTCTCTCCACATGGTCAGTTCTGAGAGATAAGTGTGTGTGAAAGCCGTCCTTCAACTAGCTTGTTGGGAACACAAAGTTTCTTTTCAGTTGCAAACTCCACTCCCCACATATATATGGGGAGGTACTAGCTCCAACTCGGATTTAGGTGAAAACTGCAGGAACTTCAAACCGGCACTAGGAAACAGACTGAGAAACCAGAGTAAAAGTTTTCCCTGCAACCCGTTCCCTTGGTGCTAGATGAACGAACGTCTCTCCACATGCTCAGTTCTGAGAGATATGTGTGTCTGAAAGCCGTCCTTCACATAGCTTGTTGGGAACACAAAGTTTCTTTTCAGTTGGAAACTCCACTCCATTCATAGATATGGGGAAGTACTAGCTCCAACTCGGTTTTACAGTGAAAACTGCAGGAACTTCAAACCGGCACTAGGAAACAGACTGAAAAACCAGAGTAAAATTTTCTCCTGCAAACCGTTCCCGTTGTGCTAGATGAACGAATGTCTCTCCACATGCTCCGTTCTGAGAGATAAGTGTGTGTGAAAGCCGTTCTTCACCTAGTTTGTAGGGAACACAAAGTTTCTTTTCAGTTGGAAACTCCACTCCATTCATAGATATGGGGAAGTACTAGCTCCAACTCGGTTTTACAGTGAAAACTGCAGGAACTTCAAACCGTCACTAGGAAACAGACTGAGAAACCAGAGAAAAAGTTTCTCCTGCAACCCGTTCCCTTTTTGCTTGATGAACGAACGTCTCTCCACATGGTCAGTTCTGAGAGATAAGTGTGTGTGAGAGCCGTCATTCACCTAGCTTGTTTGGAACACAAAGTTTCTTTTCAGTTGCAAACCCCACTCCATACATATATATGGGGAGGTATTAGTTCCAACTCGTTTTACAGTGAAAACTGCAGGAACTTCAAACCAGCAGTAGGAAACAGACTGAGAAACCAGAGTAAAAGTTTCTCCTGCAAACCGTTCCCTTTGTGCTAGATGAACGAACGTCTCTCCACATGCTCAGTTCTGAGAGGTAAGTGTGTGTGAGAGCCATTCTTCACATAGCTTGTTGGGAACACAAAGTTTCTTTTCAGTTGCAAACTCCACTCCATACATATATATGGGGACGTACGAGCTCCAACTCGGTTTTATAGTGAAAACTGCAGGAACTTCAAACCGGCACTAGGAAACAGAATGAGAAACCAGAGTAAAATTTTCTAATTCAACCCGTTCACTTTGTTTTAGATGAACGAACTTCTCTCCACATGCTCAGTTCTGAGAGATAAGTGTGTGTGAGAGCCGTCCTTCACCTAGCTTGTTGGGAACACAAAGTTTCTTTTCAGTTGCAAACTACAATCCATACATATATATGGGGAGGTACTAGAACCAACTCGGTTTTACAGTGAAAACTACAGGAAATTCAACCAGGCACTAGGAAACAGACTGAGAAACCAGAGTAAAAGTTTCCCTGCAACCTGTTCCCTTTGTGCTAGATTAAAGAACGTCTCTCCTCATGCTCAGTTCTGAGAGATAAGTGTGTGTGAAAGCCGTCTTTCACCTAGCTTGTTGGGAACACAAAGTTTCTTTTCAGTTGCAAACTCCGCTCCATACATATATATGGGGACGTACGAGCTCCTACTCGGTTTTACAGTGAAAACAGCAGGAACTTCAAACCGACACTTGGAAACAGACTGAGAAACCAGAGTAAAATTTTCTAATGCCACCCGTTCCCTTTGTGCTAGATGAACGAAATTCTCTACACATGCTCAGTTATGAGAGATAAGTGTGTGTGAGAGCCTTCCTTCAATGAGCTTGTTGGGAACTCAAAGTTTCTTTTCAGTTGCAAACTCCACTCCATACATATATATGGGGACGTACGAGCTCCAACTCGGTATTACAGTGAAAACTGCAGGAAATTCAAACCGGCACTAGGAAACAGACTGAGAAACCAGAGTAAAAGTTTCTCCTGCAACCCGTTCCCTTTCTGCTAGATGAACGAACGTCTCTCCACATGCTCAGTTCTGAGAGATAAGTGTGTGTGAAAGCCGTTTTTTACCTAGCTTGTTGGGAAAACAAAGTTTCTTTTCAGTTGCAAACTCCAATCCAAACATATATATGGAGAGGAACTAGCTCCAACTAGGTTTTACAGTGAAAACTGCAGGAAATTCCAACCGGCACTAGGAAACAGACTGAGAAACCTGAAAAAATTTTGTCCTTCCACCCGTTCACTTGGTGCTAGATGAACGAACGTCTCTCCACATGTTCAGTTCTGAGAGATATGTGTGTGTGAAAGCCGTAATTCAGCTATATTGTTCGGAACACAAAGTTTCTTTTCAGTTGCAAACTCCACTCCATACATATATATGGGGAGGTACTAGCTCCAAATCGATTTTACAGTGAAAACTGCAGGAAATTCAAACCAGTACTAGGAAACAGTCTGAGAAACCGGAGTAAAAGTTTCTCCTGCAAACCGTTCCCTTTGTTCTAGATGAACGAAAGTCTCTCCACATGCTGAGTTCTCAGAGAAAATTGTGTGTGAAAGCCGTCCTTCAACTAGCTTGTTGGGAACACAAAGTTTCTTTTCAGTTGCAAACTCCACTCCATATATATATATGGGGAAATACTAGCTCCAACTCGGTTTTTCAGTGAAAACTGCAGGAACTTCAAACCGTCACTAGGAAACAGACTGAGAAACCAGAGTAAAAGTTTCTCCTGCAACCCGTTCCTTTGTGCTAGATGAACGAACGTCTCTCCACATGCTCAGTTCTGAGAGATATGTGTGAGTGAGTGCCGTCCTTCACCTAGCTTGTTTTGAACACAAAGTTTTTTTCAGATGCAAACTCCAATCCATACATATTTATGGGGAGGTACTAGCTCCAACTCGGTTTTACAGTGAAAACTGCAGGAACTTCAAACCGGCACAAGAAACAAACTAAGATATCAGAGTAAAAGTTTCTTCTGCAAAAGGATCCCTTTGTGCTAGATGAACGAATGTCTCTCCACGTGCTCAGTTCTGAGAGATAAGTGTGTGTGAAAGCCGTCCTTCAAGTACCTTGTTGGGAACACAAATTTCTTTTCAGTTGCAAACTGCTCTCCATACATATATATGGGATCGTACGAGCTCCAACTCGGTTTTACAGTGAAAACAGCAGGAACTTCAAACCGACACTAGGAAACAGACTGAGAAACCAGAGAAAAATTTTCTAATGCCACCCGTTCCCTTTGTGCTAGATGAACGAACTTCTCTCCACATGCTCAGTTCTGAGAGATAAGTGTGTGTGAGAGCCGTCCTTCATCTAGCTTGTTGGGAAATCAAAGTTTCTTTTCAGTTGCAAACTCCACTCCATACATATATATGGGGAGGTACTAACTAGAATTCGGTTTTACAGTGAAAACTGCAGGAACTTCAAACCGGCAGTAGGAACACACTGAGAAACCAGAGTAAAAGTTTCTCCTGCATCATGTTCCCTTAGTGCTTGATGAATGATCTTCTCTCCACATGCTCAGTTCTGAGAGATAAGTGTGTGTTAAAGCCGTGCTTCAACTTGCTTGTTGGGAACACAAAGTTTCTTTTCAGTTGGTAACTCCAATCCATATATAAATATGGGGACGTACGAGCTCCAACTCGGTTTTACATTGAAAACTGCAGGAAGTTCAAACCGGCACTAGCAAACAGACTGAGAAACCAGAGTAAAAGTTTCTAATGAAACCCGTTTCCTTTGTGCTAGATGAACGAACTTCTCTCCACATGCTCAGTTCTGAGAGATAAGTGTGTGTGAAAGCCGTCTTTCACCTAGCTTGTTGGGAACACAAAGTTTCTTTTCAGTTGCAAACTCCAATCCATACATATATATGGGGAGGTACAAGCTCCAACTCGGTTTTACAGTGAAAACTGCAGGAACTTCAAACCGGCACTAGGAAACAGACTGAGAAACCAGAATAAAAGTTTCCCCTGCAACCCGTTCCCTTTGTGCTAGATGAACGAACGTCTCTCCTCATGCTCAGTTCTGAGAGATAATTGTGGGTGAAAGCCGTCCTTCTCCAAGATTGTTGGGAACACAAAGTTTCTTTTCACTTGCAAACTCCACTCCATACATATATATGGGGAGGTACTAGCACCAACACGGTTTTACAGTTAAAACTGCAGGAACTTCAAACCGGCAGTAGGATACAGACTGAGAAACCAGAGAAATACTTTCTCCTGCAACCCGTTCCCTTTGTGCTAGATGAAAGAAAGTGTCTCCAAATGCTCAGTTCTGAGAGACATTTGTGTGTGAAAGCCGTCCTTCACCTAGCTTGTTGGGAACACAAAGTTTCTTTTCAGTTGCAAACTCCACTCCATACATATATATGGGGATGTACTAGCTCCAGCTCGGATTTACAGTGAAAACTGCAGGAACTTCAAACCGGCACTAGGAAACAGACTGAGACACCAGAGTAAAATTTTCTAATGCAAGCCATTCCCTTTGTGCTAGATGAACGAACTTCTCTCCACATGCTCAGTTCTGAGAGATAAGTGTGTTTGAGAGCCGTCCTTCAACTAGCTTGTTGGGAACACAAAGTTTCTTTTCAGTTGCAAACTCCACTCCATACATATATATGGGGAGGTACAAGCTCCAATCAGTTTTACTGTGAAATCTGCAGGAACTTCAAACCGGCAGTAGGAAACAGACTGAGAAACCAGAGTAAAACTTTCTCCTGCAACCCTTTCCCTTTGTGCTAGATGAACGAACGTCTCTCCACATGCTCAGTTCTGGGAGATAAGTGTGTGTGAGAGCCGTCCTTCACCTAGCTTGTAGGGAACACAAAGTTTCTTTTCAGTTGCAAACTACAATCCATAAATATATATAGGGATGTACTAGCTCCAACTCGGTTTTACAGTGAAAACTACAGGAACTTCATCCCGGCACTAGGAAACAGACTGAGAAACCAGTGTAAAACTTTCTCCTGCAACCCGTTCCCTTTTTGCTAGATGAACGAACGTCTCTCCACATGCTCAGTTCTGAGAAATAAGTGTGTGTGAGAGCCGTCTTTCACCTAGCTTGTTGGGAACTCAAAGTTTCTTTTCAGTTGCAAACTCCACACCATAAATATATATGGGGAGGTACTAGCTCCAACTCGGTTTTACAGTGAAAACTGCAGGAACTTCAAACCGGTACTAGGAAACAGACTGAGAAACCAGAAAAAAATTTTCTCCAGCAACCAGTTCATTTTGTGCTAGATGAACGAAAGTCTCTCCACATGCTCAGTTCTGGGACATAAGTGTGTGTGAGAGCCGTCCTTTACCTAGCTTGTTGGGAACACAAAGTTTCTTTTCAGTTGCAAATTCCACTCCATACATATATATGGGGAGGTACTAGCTCCAACTCGGTTTTACAGTGAAAACTGCAGGAACTTCAAACCGGCACTAGGAAACAGACTGAGAATCCAGAGTAAAATTTCTCCTGCAACCCGTTCCCCTTGTGCTAGATGAATGAAGGTCTCTCCACATGCTCAGTTCTGAGAAATAAGTGTGTGTGAAAGCCGTCGTTCACCTAGCTTGTTGGGATCACAAAGTTTCTTTTCAGTTGGAAACTCCACACCATACATATATATGGGGAGGTACTAGCTCCAACTCGGTTTTACAGTGAAAACTGCAGGAACTTCAAACCGGCACTAGGAAACAGACTGAGAAACTAGAGTAAATGTTTCTCCTGCAACCCGTTCCCTTTGTGCTTGATGAACGAAATTCTCTCCACATGCTCAGTTCTGAGAGATAATTGTGTGTGAGAGCCGTCCTTCCCCTAGCTTGTTGGGAACACAAAGTTTCTTTTCAGTTGCAAACTCCACTCCATACATATATATGGGGAGGTACTAGCTCCAACTCGGTTTTACAGTGAAAACTGCAGGAACTTCAAACCGGCACTAGGAAACAGACTGAGAAACCAGAAAAATATATTCTCCTGCAACCCGTTCATTTTGTGCTAGATGAACGAACGTCTCTCCACATGCTCCGTTCTGAGAGAAAAGTGTGTGTGAAAGCCGTAATTCACCTATCTTGTTGGGAACACAAAGTTTTTTTTCAGTTGCAAACTCCACTCCATACATATATATGGGGAGGTAATATCTCCAAATCGATTTTACAGTGAAAAATGCAGGAAATTCAAACCGGCACTAGGAAAGAGTCTGAGAAACCAGAGTAAATGTTTCTACTGCAACCCATTCACTTTGTGCTAGATGAACGAACGTCTCTCCACATGCTCAGTACTGAGAGATAAATGTGTGTGAAAGCCGACCTTCACCTAGCTTGTTGGGAACAAAAAGTTTCTTTTCAGTTGCAAAATCTAATCCATACATATATATGGGGAGGTACTAGTTCCAACTCGGTTTTATAGTGAAAATTGCAGGAATTTCATACCGGCACTAGGAAACATACTGAGAAACCAGAAAAAATTTTCCCCAGCAACCCGTTCATTTTATGCTAGATGAACGAACGTCTCTCCACATGCTCAGTTCTCAGAGAAATGTGTGTGTGAAAGCCGTCCTTCACCTAGCTTGTTGGGAACACAAAGTTTCTTTTCAGTTGCAAACTCCACTCCATACATATATATGGGGAGATACTAGCCCCAACTCGATTTTAAAGTGAAAACTGAAGGAAATTCAAACCGGCACTTGGAAACAAACTGAGAAACCAGAGTAAAAGTTTGTCCTGCCACCCGTTCCGTTTGTGCTAGATGAACGAAAGTCTCTCCAAATGCTCAGTTCTGAGGGTTGAGTGTGTTCAAGCCGAACTTCACCTAGCTTGTTGGGAACACAAAGTTTCTTTTCAGTTGCAAACTCCACTCCATACATATATATGGGGACGTACGAGCTCCAACTCGGTTTTACAGTGAAAACTGCAGGAACTTCAAACCGGCACTAGGAAACAGACTGAGAAACCAGAGTAAAATTTTCTCCTGCAACCCGTTCCCTTTGTGCTAGATGAACGAACTTTTCTCCACATGCTCAGTTCTGAGAGATATGTGTGTGTGAGATCCGTCCTTCAACTAGCTTGTTGTGAACACAAAGTTTCTTTTCAGTTGCAAACTCCACTCCATACATATATATGGGGAGGTACTAGCTCCAACTCGAATTACAGTGAAAACTGCATTAACTTCAACTCGGCAGTAGGAAACAGAATGAGAAACCAGAGTAATACTTTCTCCTGCAACCCGTTCCATTTGGGCTAGATGAACGAAAGTCTGTCCACATGCTCATTTCTGGGAGATAAGTATATGTGAGAGCCGTACTTCACCTAGCTTGTTGGGAACACAAAGTTTCTTTTCACTTGCAAACTCCACTCCATACATATTTATGGGGAGGTACTAGCTCCAACACGGTTTTACAGTGAAAACTACAGGAAATTCAAACCGGCAGTTGGAAAAAGACTGAGAAACCAGAGTAAAAGTTTCTCCTGCAAACCGTTCCATTAGTGCTAGACGAACGAACGTCTCTCCACATGCTCAGTTCTGAGAGATAATTGCGTGGAAAGCCGTCCTTCACTTAGCTGTTGGGAACACAAAGTTTCTTTTCAGTTGCAAACTCCACTCCATACATATATATGGGGACGTACGAGCTCCAACTCGGTTTTACAGTGAAAACAGCAGGAACTTCAAACCGACACTAGGAAACAGACTGAGAAACCAGAGTAAAATTTTCTAAAGCCACCCGTTCCTTTGTGCTAGATGAACGAACTTCTCTACACATGCTCAGTTCTGAGAGATAAGTGTGTGTGAGAGCCTTCCTTCAACGAGCTTGTTGGGAAATCAAAGTTTCTTTTCAGTTGCAAACTCCACTCCATACATATATATGGTGACGTACGAGCTCCAACTCGGTATTACAGTGAAAACTGCAGGAACTTCAAACCGGCACTAGGAAACAGACTGAGAAACCAGAGTAAAAGTTTCTCCTGCAACCGGTTCCCTTTGTGCTAGATGAACGAACGTCTCTCCACATGCTCAGTTCTGAGAGATAAGTGTTTGTGAAAGCCGTTTTTTACCTAGCTTGTTGGGAACACAAAGTTTCTTTTCAGATGCAAACTCCAATCCAAACATATATATGGGGAGGAATTAGCTCCAACTCAGTTTTACAGTGAAAACTGCAGGAAATTCCAACCGGCACTAGGAAAAACTGAGAAACCTGAAAAAAATTTTCTCCATCAACCCGTTCACTTGGTGCTAGATGAACGAACGTCTCTCCACATGCTCAGTACTGAGAGATAAGTGTGTGTGAAAGCCGTAATTCACCTATCTTGTTGGGAACACAAAGTTTCTTTTCAGTTGCAAACTCCACTCCATACATATATATGGGGAGGTACTAGCTCCAAATCGATTTTACAGTGAAAACTGCAGGAAATTCAAACCGGTACTAGGAAACAGTCTGAGAAACCAGAGTAAAAGTTTCTCCTGCAAACCGTTCCCTTTGTGCTAGATGAACCAAAGTCTCTCCAAATGTTCAGTTCTCAGAGAAAAGTGTGTGTGAAAGCCGTACTTCAACTAGCTTGTTGGGAACACAAAGTTTCTTTTCAGTTGCAAACTCCACTCCATATATATATATGGGGAAGTACTAGCTCCAACTCGGTTTTACAGTGAAAACTGCAGGAACTTCAAACCAGCAGTAGGAAACAGACTGAGAAACCAGAGTAAAAGTTTCTCCTGCAACCCGTTCCCTTTGTGCTAGATGAACAAACGTCTCTCCACATGCTCAGTTCTGAGAGATAAGTGTGAGTGAGTGCCGTCCTTCACCTAGCTTGTTTGGAACACAAAGTTTTTTTCAGATGCAAATTCCAATCCATACATATATATGGGTAGGTACTAGCTCCAACTCGGTTGTACAGTGAAAACTGCAGGAACTTCAAAGCGGCACTAGGAAACAGACTGGAAAACCAGAGTAAAATTTTCTAATGCCTCCAGTTCCCTTTGTGCTAGATGAACGAAATTCTCTCCACATGCTCAGTTCTGAGAGATATGTGTGTCTGAAAGCCGTTCTTCACATAGCTTGTTGGGAACACAAAGTTTCTTTTCAGTTGGAAACTCCACTCCATTCATAGATATGGGGAAGTACTAGCTCCAACTCGGTTTTACAGTGAAAACTGCAGGAACTTCAAACCGGCACTAGGAAACAGACTGAAATACCAGAGTAAAATTTTCTCCTGCAAACCGTTCCCGTTGTGCTAGATGAACGAACGTCTCTCCACATGCTCCGTACTGAGAGATAAGTGTGTGTGAAAGCCGTTCTTCACCTAGTTTGTAGGGAACACAAATTTTCTTTTCAGTTGGAAACTCCACTCCATTCATAGATATGGGGAAGTACAAGCTCCAACTCGGTTTTACAGTTAAAACTGCAGGAACTTCAAACCGTCACTAGGAAACAGACTGAGAAACCAGAGAAAAAGTTTCTCCTGCAACCCGTTCCCTTTTTGCTAGATGAACGAACGTCTCTCCACATGCTCAGTTCTGAGAGATAAGTGTGTGTGAGAGCCGTCATTCACCTAGCTTGTTTGGAACACAAAGTTTCTTTTCAGTTGCAAACTCCACTCCATACATATATATGGGGAGGTATTAGTTCCAACTCGTTTTACAGTGAAAACTGCAGGAACTTCAAACCAGCAGTAGGAAACAGAATGAGAAACCAGAGCAAAAGTTTCTCCTGCAACCCGTTCCCTTTGTGCTAGATGAACGAACGTCTCTCCACATGCTCAGTTCTGAGTGGTAAGTGTGTGTGAGAGCCATTCTTCACATAGCTTGTTGGGAACACAAAGTTTCTTTTCAGTTGCAAACTCCACTCCATACTTATATATGGGGACGTACGAGCTCCAACTCGGTTTTATAGTGAAAACTGCAGGAACTTCAAACCGGCACTAGAAAACAGAATGAGAAACCTGAAAAAAATTTTCTAATTCAACCCGTTCACTTTGTTTTAGATGAACGAACTTCTCTCCACATGCTCAGTTCTGAGAGATAAGTGTGTGTGAGAGCCGTCCTTCACCTAGCTTGTTGGGAACACAAAGTTTCTTTTCAGTTGCAAACTACAATCCATACATATATATGGGGAGGTACTAGAACCAACTCGATTTTACAGTGAAAACTACAGGAAATTCAACCAGGCACTAGGAAACAGACTGAGAAACCAGAGTAAAAGTTTCCCTGCAAGCTGTTCCCTTTGTGCTAGATAAAAGAACGTCTCTCCTCATGCTCAGTTCTGAGAGATAAGTGTGTGTGAAAGCCGTCTTTCACCTAGCTTGTTGGGAACACAAAGTTTCTTTTCAGTTGCAAACTCCACTCCATACATATATTTGGGGATGTACGAGCTCCTAGTCGGTTTTACAGTGAAAACAGCAGGAACTTCAAACCGAAACTTGGAAACAGACTGAGAAACCAGAGTAAAATTTTCTAATGCCACCCGTTCCCTTTGTGCTAGATGAACAAACTTCTCTACACATGCTCAGTTATGAGAGATAAGTGTGTGTGAGAGCCTTCCTTCAATGAGCTTGTTGGGAACTCAAAGTTTCTTTTCAGTTGCAAACTCCACTCCATACATATATATGGGGACGTACGAGCTCCAACTCGGTATTACAGTGAAAACTGCAGGAAATTCAAACCGGCACTAGGAAACAGACTGAGAAACCAGAGTAAAAGTTTTTCCTGCAACCCGTTCCATTTCTGCTAGATGAACGAACGTCTCTCCACATGCTCAGTTCTGAGAGATAAGTGTGTGTGAAAGCCGTTTTTTACCTAGCTTGTTGGGAAAACAAAGTTTCTTTTCAGTTGCAAACTCCAATCCAAACATATATATGGAGAGGAACTAGCTCCAACTCGGTTTTACAGTGAAAACTGCAGGAAATTCCAACCGGCACTAGGAAACAGACTGAGAAACCTGAAAAAAATTTTCTCCTTCCACCCGTTCACTTGGTGCTAGATGAACGAACGTCTCTCCACATGTTCAGTTCTGAGATATATGTGTGTGTGAAAGCCGTAATTCAGCTATATTGTTCGGAACACAAAGTTTCTTTTCAGTTGCAAACTCCACTCCATACATATATATGGGGAGGTACTAGCTCCAAATCGATTTTACAGTGAAAACTGCAGGAAATTCAAACCGGTACTAGGAAACAGTCTGAGAAACCGGAGTAAAAGTTTCTCCTGCAAACCGTTCCCTTTGTTCTAGATGAACGAAAGTATCTCCACATGCTGAGTTCTCAGAGAAAATTGTGTGTGAAAGCCGTCCTTCAACTAGCTTGTTGGGAAAACAAAGTTTCTTTTCAGTTGCAAACTCCACTCCATATATATATATGGGGAAATACTAGCTCCAACTCGGTTTTTCAGTGAAAACTGCAGGAACTTCAAACCGTCACTAGGAAACAGACTGAGAAACCAGAGTAAAAGTTTCTCCTGCAACCCGTTCCTTTGTCCTAGATGAACGAACGTCTCTCCACATGCTCAGTTCTGAGAGATATGTGTGAGTGAGTGCCGTCCTTCACCTAGCTTGTTTTGAACACAAAGTTTTCTTCAGATGCAAACTCCAATCCATACATATTTATGGGGAGGTACTAGCTCCAACTCGGTTTTACAGTGAAAACTGCAGGAACTTCATACCGGCACAAGAAACAAACTAAGATATCAGAGTAAAAGTTTCTTCTGCAAAACGATCCCTTTGTGCTAGATGAACGAATGTCTCTCCACGTGCTCAGTTCTGAGAGATAAGTGTGTGTGAAAGCCGTCCTTCAAGTACCTTGTTGGGAACACAAATTTCTTTTCAGTTGCAAACTGCTCTCCATACATATATATGGGATCGTACGAGCTCCAACTCGGTTTTACAGTGAAAACAGCAGGAACTTCAAACCGACACTAGGAAACAGACTGAGAAACCAGAGTAAAATTTTCTAATGCCACCCGTTCCCTTTGTGCTAGATGAACGAACTTCTCTCCACATGCTCAGTTCTGAGAGATAAGTGTGTGTGAGAGCCGTCCTTCATCTAGCTTGTTGGGAAATCAAAGTTTCTTTTCAGTTGCAAACTCCACTCCATACATATATATGGGGAGGTACTAACTAGAATTCGGTTTTACAGTGAAAACTGCAGGAACTTCAAACCGGCAGTAGGAACACACTGAGAAACCAGAGTAAAAGTTTCTCCTGCATCATGTTCCCTTAGTGCTTGATGAATGATCTTCTCTCCACATGCTCAGTTCTGAGAGATAAGTGTGTGTTAAAGCCGTGCTTCAACTTGCTTGTTGGGAACACAAAGTTTCTTTTCAGTTGGTAACTCCAATCCATATATATATATGGGGACGTACGAGCTCCAACTCGGTTTTACATTGAAAACTGCAGGAAGTTCAAACCGGCACTAGCAAACAGACTGAGAAACCAGAGTAAAAGTTTCTAATGAAACCCGTTTCCTTTGTGCTAGATGAACGAACTTCTCTCCACATGCTCAGTTCTGAGTGATAATTGTGTGTGAGAGCCGTATTTCAACTAGCTTGTTGGGAACACAAAGTTTCTTTTCAGATGCAAACTCGTATCCATACATATATATGGGGAGGTACTAGCTCCAACATGGTTTTACAGTGAAAAATGCAGGAACTTCAAACCGGCACTAGGAAATAGACTGAGAAATCAGAATAAAAGTTTCCCCTGCAACCCGTTCCCTTTGTGCTAGATGAACGAACGTCTCTCCACATTCTCAGTTATGAGAGATAATTGTGGGTGAAAGCCGTCCTTCTCCAAGATTGTTGGGAACACAAAGTTTCTTTTCACTTGCAAACTCCACTCCATACATATATATGGGGAGGTACTAGCACCAACACGGTTTTACAGTTAAAACTGCAGGAACTTCAAACCGGCAGTAGGATACAGACTGAGAAACCAGAGAAATAGTTTCTCCTGCAACCCGTTCCCTTTGTGCTAGATGAAAGAAAGTCTCTCCAAATGCTAAGTTCTGAGAGACAAGTGTGTGTGAAAGCCGTCCTTCACCTAGCTTGTTGGGAACACAAAGTTTCTTTTCAGTTGCAAACTCCACTCCATACATATATATGGGGATGTACTAGCTCCAGCTCGGATTTACAGTGAAAACTGCAGGAACTTCAAACCGGCACTAGGAAACAGCCTGAGAAACCAGTGTAAAAGTTTCTCCTGCAAACCGTTCCCTTTTTGCTAGATGAACGAACGTCTCTCCACATGCTCAGTTCTGAGAAATAAGTGTGTGTGAGAGCCGTCTTTCACCTAGCTTTTTGGGAACTCAAAGTTTCTTTTCAGTTGCAAACTCCACACCATAAATATATATGGGGAGGTACTAGCTCCAACTCGGTTTTACAGTGAAAACTGCAGGAACTTCAAACCGGTACTAGGAAACAGACTGAGAAACCAGAAAAAAATTTTCTCCAGCAACCAGTTCATTTTGTGCTAGATGAACGAACGTCTCTCCACATGCTCAGTTCTGGGACATAAGTGTGTGTGAGAGCCGTCCTTTACCTAGCTTGTTGGGAACACAAAGTTTCTTTTCAGTTGCAAATTCCACTCCATACATATATATGGGGAGGTACTAGCTCCAAATCGGTTTTACAGTGAAAACTGCAGGAACTTCAAACCGGCACTAGGAAACAGACTGAGAATCCAGAGTAAAATTTCTCCTGCAACCCGTTCCCCTTGTGCTAGATGAATGAAGGTCTCTCCACATGCTCAGTTCTGAGAAATAAGTGTGTGTGAAAGCCGTCCTTCACGTAGCTTGTTGGGATCACAAAGTTTCTTTTCAGTTGGAAACTCCACACCATACATATATATGGGGAGGTACTAGCTCCAACTCGGTTTTACAGTGAAAACTGCAGGAACTTCAAACCGGCACTAGGAAACAGACTGAGAAACTAGAGTAAATGTTTCTCCTGCAACCCGTTCCCTTTGTGCTTGATGAACGAAATTCTCTCCACATGCTCAGTTCTGAGAGATAATTGTGTGTGAGAGCCGTCCTTCCCCTAGCTTGTTGGGAACACAAAGTTTCTTTTCAGTTGCAAACTCCACTCCATACATATATATGGGGAGGTACAAGCTCCAACTCGGTTTTACAGTGAAAACTGCAGGAACTTCAAACCGGCACTAGGAAACAGACTGAGAAACCAGAAAAATATATTCTCCTGCAACCCGTTCATTTTGTGCTAGATGAACGAACGTCTCTCCACATGCTCCGTTCTGAGAGAAAAGTGTGTGTGAAAGCCGTAATTCACCTATCTTGTTGGGAACACAAAGTTTCTTTTCAGTTGCAAACCCCACTCCATACATATATATGGGGAGGTAATAGCTCCAAATCGATTTTACAGTGAAAAATGCAGGAAATTCAAACCGGCACTAGGAAAGAGTCTGAGAAACCAGAGTAAATGTTTCTACTGCAAACCGTTCACTTTGTGCTAGATGAACGAACGTCTCTCCACATGCTCAGTACGGAGAGATAAGTGTGTGTGAAAGCCGACCTTCACCTAGCTTGTTGGGAACAAAAAGTTTCTTTTCAGTTGCAAAATCCAATCCATACCAATATATGGGGAGGTACTAGCTCCAACTCGATTTTATAGTGAAAACTGCAGGAATTTCATACCGGCACTAGGAAACATACTGAGAAACCAGAAAAAATATTCCCCAGCAACCCGTTCATTTTATGCTAGATGAACGAACGTCTCTCCACATGCTCAGTTCTCAGAGAAATGTGTGTGTGAAAGCCGTCCTTCACCTAGCTTGTTGGGAACACAAAGTTTCTTTTCAGTTGCAAACTCCACTCCATACATATATGTGGGGAGATACTAGCCCCAACTCGATTTTAAAGTGAAAACTGAAGGAAATTCAAACCGGCACTTGGAAACAAACTGAGAAACCAGAGTAAAAGTTTCTCCTGCCACCCGTTCCCTTTGTGCTAGATGAACGAAAGTCTCTCCACATGCTCAGTTCTGAGAGATGAGTGTGTGTGCAAGCCGACCTTCACCTAGCTTGTTGGGAACACAAAGTTTCTTTTCAGTTGCAAACTCCACTCCATACATATATATGGGGACGTACGAGCTCCAACTCAGTTTTACAGTGAAAACTGCATTAACTTCAACTCGGCAGTAGGAAACAGAATGAGAAACCAGAGTAATACTTTCTCCTGCAACCCGTTCCATTTGGGCTAGATGAACGAAAGTCTGTCCACATGCTCATTTCTGGGAGATAAGTATATGTGAGAGCCGTACTTCACCTAGCTTGTTGGGAACACAAAGTTTCTTTTCACTTGCAAACTCCACTCCATACATATTTATGGGGAGGTACTAGCTCCAACACGGTTTTACAGTGAAAACTACAGGAAATTCAAACCGGCAGTAGGAAAAAGACTGAGAAACCAGAGTAAAAGTTTCTCCTGCAAACCGTTCCATTAGTGCTAGACGAACGAACGTCTCTCCACATGCTCAGTTCTGAGAGATAATTGCGTGGAAAGCCGTCCTTCACTTAGCTGTTGGGAACACAAAGTTTCTTTTCAGTTGCAAACTCCACTCCACACATATATATGGGGAGGTACTAGCTCCATCTCGGATTTACAGTGAAAACTGCAGGAACTTCAAACCGGCACTAGGAAACAGACTGAGAAACCGGAGTAAAAGTTTCTCCTGCAACCCGTTCCCTTTGTGCTAGATGAACGAACGTCTCTCCACATGCTCAGTTTTGAGAGATAAGTGTGTGTGAAAGCCGTACTTCACCTAGCTTGTTGGGAACATAAAGTTTCTTTTCAGTTGCAAACTCCACTCCATACATATATATGGGGACGTACGAGCTCCAACTCGGTATTACAGTGAAAACTGCAGGAACTTCAAACCAGCACTAGGAAACAAACTAAGAAACCAGAGTAAAAGTTTCTCCTGACACCCGTTCCCTTTGTGCTAGATGAACGAACGTCTCTCCACATGCTCAGTTCTGAGAGGTAAGTGTGTGTTAAAGCCGTCCTTCACCTAGCTTGTTGGGAACACAAATTTTCTTTTCAGTTGCAAACTCTACTCCATACATATATATGGGGACGTACGAGCTCCAACTCGGTTTTACAGTGAAAACAGCAGGAACTTCAACCCGAACCTAGGAAACAGACTGAGAAACCAGAGTAAAATTTTTTAATGCCACCCGTTCCTTTGTGCTAGATGAACGAACTTCTCTACACATGCTCAGTTCTGAGAGATAAGTGTGTGTGAGAGCCTTCCTTCAACGAGCTTGTTGGGAAATCAAAGTTTCTTTTCAGTTGCAAACCCCACTCCATACATATATATGGGGACGTACGAGCTCCAACTCGGTATTACAGTGAAAACTGCAGGAACTTCAAACCGGCACTAGGAAACAGACTGAGAAACCAGAGTAAAAGTTTCTCCTGCAACCGGTTCCCTTTGTGCTAGATGAACGAACGTCTCTCCACATGCTCAGTTCTGAGAGATAAGTGTTTGTGAAAGCCGTTTTTTACCTAGCTTGTTGGGAACACAAAGTTTCTTTTCAGATGCAAACTCCAATCCAAACATATATATGGGGAGGAACTAGCTCCAACTCAGTTTTACAGTGAAAACTGCAGGAAATTCCAACCGGCACTAGGAAAAACTGAGAAACCTGAAAAAAATTTTCTCTATCAACCCGTTCACTTGTTGCTAGATGAACGAACGTCTCTCCACATGCTCAGTACTGAGAGATAAGTGTGTGTGAAAGCCGTAATTCACATATCTTGTTGGGAACACAAAGTTTCTTTTCAGTTGCAAACTCCACTCCATACATATATATGGGGAGGTACTAGCTCCAAATCGATTTTACAGTGAAAACTGCAGGAAATTCAAACCGGTACTAGGGAACAGTCTGAGAAACCAGAGTAAAAGTTTCTCCTGCAAACCGTTCCCTTTGTGCTAGATGAACGAAAGTCTCTCCACATGTTCAGTTCTCAGAGAAAAGTGTGTGTGAAAGCCGTCCTTCAACTAGCTTGTTGGGAACACAAAGTTTCTTTTCAGTTGCAAACTCCACTCCATATATATATATGGGGAAGTACTAGCTCCAACTCGGTTTTACACTGAAAACTGCAGGAACTTCAAACCGGAACTAGGAAACAGACTGAGAAACCAGAGTAAAAGTTTCTCCTGCAACCCGTTCCCTTTGTGCTAGATGAACAAACGTCTCTCCACATGCTCAGTTCTGAGAGATAAGTGTGAGTTCCGTCCTTCACCTAGCTTGTTTGGAACAGAAAGTTTTTTTCAGATGCAAATTCCAATCCATACATATATATGGGGAGGTACTAGCTCCAACTCGGTTTTACAGTGAAAACTGCAGGAACTTCAAAGCGGCACTAGTAAACAGACTGGAAAACCAGATTAAAATTTTCTAATGCCACCCGTTCCCTTTGTGCTAGATGAACGAAATTCTCTCCACATGCTTAGTTCTGAGAGATAAGTGTGTGTGAGAGCCGTCCTTCAACTAGATTGTTGGGAACTCAAAGTTTCTTTCAGTTGCAAACTCCACTCCTTACATATATATGGGGAGGTACTAGCTCCAACTCGGTTTTACAGTGAAAACTGCAGGAACTTCAAACCGACACTAGGAAACAGACTGAGAAACCAGAATAAAAGTTTCTCCTGCAACCCGTTCCCTTTGTGCTACATGAACGAACGTCTCTCCACATGCTCAGTTCTGAGAGATAAGTGTGTGTGAAAGCCGTCCTTCACCTACCTTGTTGGGAACACAAAGTTTCTTTTCAGTTGCAAACTCCACTCCATACATATATATGGGGACGTACGAGCTCCCACTCGGTATTACAGTGAAAACTGCAGGAACTTCAACCCGACACTAGGAAACAGACTGAGAAACCAGAGTAAAATTTTCTAATGCCACCCGTTCCTTAGTGCTAGATGAACGAACTTCTCTACACATGCTCAGTTCTGAGAGATAAGTGTGTGTGAGAGCCTTCCTTCAACGAGCTTGTTGGGAACTCAAAGTTTCTTTTTAGTTGCAGACTCCACTCCATACATATATACGGGGACGTACGAGCTGCAACTCGGTATTACATTGAAAACTGCAGGAAATTCAAACCGGAACTAGGAAACAGACTGAGAAACCAGAGTAAAAGTTACTCCTGCAACCGGTTCCCTTTGTGCTAGATGAACGAACGTCTCTCCACATGCTCAGTTCTGAGAGATAAGTGTTTGTGAAAGCCGTTTTTTACCTTGCTTGTTGGGAACACAAAGTTTCTTTTCAGATGCAAACTCCAATCCATACATATATATGGTGAGGAACTAGCTCCAACTCGGTTTTACAGTGAAAACTGCAGGAAATTCCAACCGGCACTAGGAAAAACTGAGAAAGCTGAAAAAATTTTCTCCTTCAACCCGTTCACTTGGTGCTAGATGAACGAACGTCTCTCCACATGCTCAGTACTGAGAGATAAGTGTGTGTGAAAGCCGTAATTCACCTATCTTGTTGGGAACACAAAGTTTCTTTTCAGTTGCAAACTCCACTAGATACATATGTATGGGGAGGTACTAACTCCAAATCGATTTTACAGTGAAAACTGCAGGAAATTCAAACCGGTACTAGGAAACAGTCTGAGAAACCAGAGTAAAAGTTTCTCCTGCAAAACGTTCCCTTTGTGCTAGATGAACGAAAGTCTCTCCACATGTTCATTTCTCAGAGAAAATTGTGTGTGAAAGCCGTCCTTCAACTAGCTTGTTGGGAACACAAAGTTTCTTTTCAGTTGCAAACTCCACTCCATATATATATATGGGGAAGTACTAGCTCCAACTCGGTTTTACAGTGAAAACTGCATTAACTTCAAACCGGAACTAGGAAACAGACTGAGAAACCAGAGTAAAAGTTTCTCCTGCAACCCGTTCCCTTTGTGCTAGATGAACAAACGTCTCTCCACATGCTCAGTTCTGAGAGATAATTGTGAGTGAGTGCCGTCCTTCACCTAGCTTGTTTGGAACACAAAGTTTTTTTCAGATGCAAATTCCAATCCATACATATATATGGGGAGGTACTAGCTCCAACTCGGTTTTACAGTGAAAACTGCAGGAACTTCAAACCGGCACTAGGAAACAGACTGGGAAACCAGAGTAAATTTTTCTAATGCCACCCGTTCCCTTTGTGCTAGATGAACGAACTTCTCTCCACATGCTCAGTTCTGAGAGATAAGTGTGTGTGAGAGCCGTCCTTCAACTAGCTTGTTGGGAACTCAAAGTTTCTTTTCAGTTGCAAACTCCACTCCTTATATATATATGGGGAGGTACTAGCTCCAACACGGTTTTACAGTGAAAACTGCAGGAACTTCAAACTGGCAGTAGGAAACAGACTGAGAAGCCAGAGTAAAAGTTTCTCCTGCAACCCGTTCCATTTGTGCTACATGAACGAACTTCTCTCCACATGCTCAGTTCTGGGAGATAAGTGTGTGTGATAGCCGTTCTTCACCTAGCTTGTTGGGAACACAAAGTTTCTTTTCGGTTGCAAACTCCACTCCATTCATATATATGGGGAGGTACGAGCTCCAAAACTTTTTTACAGTGAAAACTGCAGGAAATTCAAACCGGCACTAGGAAACAGACTGAGAAACAAGAGTAAAAGTTTCTCCTGCAACCCGTTCCCATTGTGCTTGATGAAAGAACGTCTATCCACATGCTCAGATCTGAGAGATAAGTGAGTGTGAAAGCCGTCCTTCACCTAGCTTGTTGGGAACGCAAAGTTTCTTTTCAGTTGCAAACTCCACTCCATACATATATATGGGGAGGTACTAGCTCCAAAACGGTTTTACAGTGAAAAATGCAGGAACTTCAAACCGGCACTAAGAAACAGACTGAGAAACCAGAGAAAAAAATTCTCCTGCAACCCGTTCCCTTTTTGCTAGATGAACGAAAGTCTCTCCACATGCTCAGTTCTGAGAAATAAGTGTGTGTGAAAGCCTTCCTTCAACTAGCTTGTTGGGAACACAAAGTTTCTTTTGAGTTGCTAACACCACTCCATACATATATATGGGGAGGTACTAGCTCCAACTAAGTTTTACAGTGAAAACTGCAGGAACTTCAAACCGGCACTAGGAAACAGCCTGAGAAACCAGAGTAAAATTTTCTCCTGCAACCCGTTCCCTTTGTGCTAGATGAACGAACGTCTCTCCACATGCTCATTTCTGAGAGATAAGTGTGCGTTAAAGCCATCCTTCACCTGCTTGTTGGGAACACAAAGATTCTTTTCAGTTGCAAACTCCACTCCATAAATATATATGATGAGGTACTAGCTTGAACTCGGTTTTATAGTGAAAAATGCAGGAATTTCAAACCGGCAGTAGGAAACACACTGAGAAACCAGAGTAAAATTTCTCCTGCAAACTCTTCCCTTTGTGCTTGATGAACGATCGTCTCTCCACATGCTCAGTTCTGAGAGATAAGTGCGTATGAAAGCCGTCCTTCACATAGCTTGTTGGGAACACAAAGTTTCTTTTCAGTTGCAAACTCCAATGCAAACATATATATGGGGAGGTACTAGCTCCAAATCGATTTTACAGTGAAAACTGCAGGAAATTCAAACCGGCACTAGGAAACAGCCTGAGAAACCAGAGTAAAATTTTCTCCTGCAACCTGTTCCCTTTGTGCTAGATGAACGAACGTCTCTCCACATGCTCATTTCTGAGAGATAAGTGTGCGTTAAAGCCGTCCTTCACCTGCTTGTTGGGAACACAAAGATTCTTTTCAGTTGCAAACTCCACTCCATACATATATATATGGATGTACTAGCTCCAAATCGGTTTTACAGTGAAAACTGCAGGAACATCAAACCGGCACTAGGAAACAGACTGAGAAAACAGAGTAAAAATTTCATCCCGTTCCCTTTGTGCTAGATGAATGAACGTCTCTCCACATGCTCAGTTTTGAGAGATAAATGTGTGTTAAAGCCGAACCTCACATAGCTTGTTGGGAACACAATGTTTCTTTTCAGTTGCAAACTCCACTCCATAAATATATATGATGAGGTACTAGCTTGAACTCGGTTTTACAGTGAAATATGCAGGAATTTCAAACCGGCAGTAGGAAACACACTGAGAAACCAGAGTAAAATTTCTCCTGGAAACTGTTCCATTTGTGCTTGATGAACGATCGTCTCTCCACATGCTCAGTTCTGAGAGATAAGTGCGTATGAAAGCCGTCCTTCACATAGCTTGTTGGGAACACAAAGTTTCTTTTCAGTTGCAAACTCCACTCCATACATATATATGGGGAGGTACTAGCTCCAAATCGATTTTACAGTGAAAACTGCAGGAAATTCAAACCGGTACTAGGAAACAGTCTGAGAAACCAGAGTATAAGTTTCTCCTGCAAACCGTTCCCTTTGTGCTAGATGAACGAAAGTCTCTCCACATGTTCAGTTCTCAGAGAAAAGTGTGTGTGAAAGCCGTCCTTCAACTAGCTTGTTGGGAACACAAAGTTTCTTTTCAGTTGCAAACTCCACTCCATATATATATATGGGTAAGTACTAGCTCCAACTCGGTTTTACAGTGAAAACTGCAGGAACTTCAAACCAGCAGTAGGAAACAGACCGTGAAACCAGAGTAAAAGTTTCTCCTGCAACCCGTTCCCTTTGTGCTAGATGAACAAACGTCTCTCCACATGCTCAGTTCTGAGAGATAAGTGTGAGTGAGTGCCGTCCTTCACCTAGCTTGTTTGGAACACAAAGTTTTTTTCAGATGCAAATTCCAATCCATACATATATATGGGGAGGTACTAGCTCCAACTCGGTTTTACAGTGAAAACTGCAGGAACTTCAAAGCGGCACTAGGAAACAGACTGGAAAAACAGAGTAAAATTTTCTAATGCCACCCGTTCCCTTTGTGCTAGATGAACGAAATTCTCTCCACATGCTTAGTTCTGAGAGATAAGTGTGTGTGAGAGCCGTCCTTCAACTAGATTTTTGGGAACTCAAAGTTTCTTTCAGTTGCAAACTCCACTCCTTACATATATATGGGGAGGTACTAGCTCCAACTCGGTTTTACAGTGAAAACTGCAGGAACTTCTAACCGGCACTAGGAAACAGACTGAGAAACCAGAATAAAAGTTTCTCCTGCAACCCGTTCCCTTTGTGCTACATGAACGAACGTCTCTCCACATGCTCAGTTCTGAGAGATAAGTGTGTGTGAAAGCCGTCCTTCAACTACCTTGTTGGGAACACAAAGTTTCTTTTCAGTTGCAAACTCCACGCCATACATATATATGGGGACGTACGAGCTCCCATTCGGTATTACAGTGAAAACTGCAGGAACTTCAACCCGACACTAGGAAACAGACTGAGAAAACAGAGTAAAATTTTCTAATGCCACCCGTTCCTTAGTGCTAGATGAACGAACTTCTCTACACATGCTCAGTTCTGAGAGATAAGTGTGTGTGAGAGCCTTCCTTCAACGAGCTTGTTGGGAACTCAAAGTTTCTTTTTAGTTGCAAACTCCACTCCATACATATATATGGGGACGTACGAACTCCAACTCGGTATTACAGTGAAAACTGCAGGAAATTCAAACCGGCACTAGGAAACAGACTGAGAAACCAGAGTAAAAGTTACTCCTGCAACCGGTTCCCTTTGTGCTAGATGAACGAACGTCTCTCCACATGCTCAGTTCTGAGAGATAAGTGTTTGTGAAAGCCGTTTTTTATCTTGCTTGTTGGGAACACAAAGTTTCTTTTCAGATGCAAACTCCAATCCAAACATATATATGGGGAGGAACTAGCTCCAACTCGGTTTTACAGTGAAAACTGCAGGAAATTCCAACCGGCACTAGGAAAAGCTGAGAAACCTGAAAAAATTTTCTCCTTCAACCCGTTCACTTGGTGCTAGATGAACGAACGTCCCTCCACATGCTCAGTACTGAGAGATAAGTGTGTGTGAAAGCCGTAATTCACCTATTTGTTGGGAACACAAAGTTTCTTTTCAGTTGCAAACTCCACTCCATACATATGTATGGGGAGGTACTAGCTCCAAATCGATTTTACAGTGAAACTGCAGGAAATTCAAACCGGTACTAGGAAACAGTCTGAGAAACCAGAGTAAAAGTTTCTCCTGCAAACCGTTCCCTTTGTGCTAGATGAATGAAAGTCTCTCCACATGTTCATTTCTCAGAGAAAAGTGTGTGTGAAAGCCGTCCTTCAACTAGCTTGTTGGGAACACAAAGTTTCTTTTCAGTTGCAAACTCCACTCCATATATATATATGGGGAAGTACTAGCTCCAACTCGGTTTTACAGAGAAAACTGCAGGAACTTCAAACCGGCACTAGGAAACAGACTGAGAAACCAGAGTAAAAGTTTCTCCTGCAACCCGTTCCCTTTGTGCTAGATGAACAATCGTCTCTCCACATGCTCAGTTCTGAGAGATAATTGTGAGTGAGTGCCATCCTTCACCTAGCTTGTTTGGAACACAAAGTTTTTTTCAGATGCATATTCCAATCCATACATATATATGGGGAGGTACTAGCTCCAACTCGGTTTTACATTGAAAACTGCAGGAACTTCAAACCGGCACTAGGAAACAGACTGGGAAACCAGAGTAAATTTTTCTAATGCCACCCCTTCCCTTTGTGCTAGATGAACGAACTTCTCTCCACATGCTCAGTTCTGAGAGATAAGTGTGTGTGAGAGCCGCCCTTCAACTTGCTTGTTGGGAACTCAAAGTTTCTTTTAAGTTGCAAACTCCACTCCTTACATATATATGGGGAGGTACTAGCTCCAACACGGTTTTACAGTGAAAACTGCAGGAACTTCAAACTGGCAGTAGGAAACAGACTGAGAAGCCAGAGTAAAAGTTTCTCCTGCAACCCGTTCCATTTGTGCTACATGAACGAACTTCTCTCCACATGCTCAGTTCTGGGAGATAAGTGTGTGTGAGAGCCGTTCTTCACCTAGCTTGTTGGGAACACAAAGTATCTTTTCAGTTGCAAACTCCACTCCATTCATATATATGGGGAGGTACGAGCTCCAACACTTTTTTACAGTGAAAACTGCAGGAAATTCAAACCGGCACTAGGAAACAGACTGAGAAACAAGAGTAAAAGTTTCTCCTGCATCCCGTTCCCATTGTGCTTGATGAAAGAACGTCTATCCACATGCTCAGATCTGAGAGATAAGTGAGTGTGAAAGCCGTCCTTCACCTAGCTTGTTGGGAACACATAGTTTCTTTTCAGTTGAAAACTCCACTCCATACATATATATGGGGAGGAAATAGCTCCAACTCGGTTTAACAGTGAAAATTGCAGGTACTTCAAACCGGCACTAGGAAATAGACTGAGAAAGCAGAGTAAAACTTTCTCCTGCAATCCGTTTTCTTTGTGCTAGATGAACGAACGTCTCTCCACATGCACAGTTCTGAGAGATATGTGTGTGTGAAAGCCGTCCTTCACCTAGCTTGTTGGGAACACAAAGTTTCTTTTCAGTTGCAAACTCCACTCCAAACATATATATGGGGAGGTACTAGCTCCAAAACGGTTTTACAGTGAAAAATGCAGGAACTTCAAACCGGCACTAGGAAACAGACTGAGAAACCAGAGAAAAAGTTTCTCCTGCAACCCGTTCCCTTTTTGCTAGATGAACGAAAGTCTCTCCACATGCTCAGTTCTGAGAAATAAGTGTGTGTGAAAGCCTTCCTTCAACTAGCTTGTTGGGAACACAAAGTTTGTTTTGAGTTGCTAACACCACTCCATACATATATATGGGGAGGTACTAGCTCCAACTAAGTTTTACAGTGAAAACTGCAGGAACTTCAAACCGGCACTAGGAAACAGCCTGAGAAACCGGAGTAAAATTTTCTCCTGCAACCCGTTCCCTTTGTGCTAGATGAACGAACGTCTCTCCACATGCTCAGTTCTGAGAGATAAGTGTGTGTGAAAGCCGTCCTTCACATAGCTTGTTGGGAACACAAAGTTTCTTTTCAGTTGCAAACTCCACTCCATACTTATATATAGGGAGTTAATAGCTCCAACTCGGTTTTACAGTGAAAACTGCAGGAAATTCAAACCAGCACTAGGAAAGAGACTGAGAAACCAGAGTAAAAGTTTCCCCTGCAACCCGTTCCCTTTTTGCTAGATGAACGAACGTCTCTCCAAATGCTCATTTCTGAGAGATAAGTGTGCGTTAAAGCCGTCCTTCACCTGCTTGTTGGGAACACAAAGATTCTTTTCAGTTGCAAACTCCACTCCATAAATATATATGTGGATGTACTAGCTCCAAATCGGTTTTACAGTGAAAACTGCAGGAACATCAAACCGGCACTAGGAAACAGACTGAGAAAACAGAGTAAAAATTTCATCCCGTTCCCTTTGTGCTAGATGAATGAACGTCTCTCCTCATGCTCAGTTCTGAGAGATAAATGTGTGTTAAAGCCGAACCTCACATAGCTTGTTGGGAACACAATGTTTCTTTTCAGTTGCAAACTCCACTCCATAAATATATATGATGAGGTACTAGCTTGAACTCGTTTTTGCAGTGAAAAATGCAGGAATTTCAAACCGGCAGTAGGAAACACACTGAGAAACCAGAGTAAAATTTCTCCTGGAAACTGTTCCCTTTGTGCTTGATGAACGATCGTCTCTCCACATGCTCAGTTCTGAGAGATAAGTGCGTATGAAAGCCGTCCTTCACATAGCTTGTTGGGAACACAAAGTTTCTTTTCAGTTGCAAACTCCAATCCAAATATATTTATGGGTAGAAACTAGCTCCAACTCGGTTTTACAGTGAAAACTGCAGGAAATTCCAACCGGCACTAGGAAACTGACTGAGAAACCTGAAAAATTTTTCTGCTTCAACCCGTTCACTTCGTGCTAGATGAACGAACGTCTCTCCACATGCTCAGTACTGAGAGATAAGTGTGTGTGAAAGCCGTAATTCACCTATCTTGTTGGGAACACAAAGTTTCTTTTCAGTTGCAAACTCCACTCCATAAATATATATGGGGTGGTACTAGCTCCAAATCGATTTTACAGTGAAAACTGCAGGAAACTGAAACGGGTACTAGGAAACAGTCTGAGAAACCAGAGTAAAAGTTTCTCCTGCAAACCGTTCCCTTTGTGCTAGATGAACGAAAGTCTCTCCACATGCTCAGTTCTGAGAGAAAAGTGTGTGTGAAAGCCATAATTCACCTATCTTGTTGGGAACACAAAGTTTCTTTTCAGTTGCAAACTCCACTCCATACATATATATGGGGAGGTAATAGCTCCAAATCGATTTTACAGTGAAAAATGCAGGAAATTCAAACCGGCACTAGGAAAGAGTCTGAGAAACCAGAGTAAATGTTTCTACTGCAACCCGTTCACTTTGTGCTAGATGAACGAACGTCTCTCCACATGCTCAGTACTGAGAGATAAGTGTGTGTGAAAGCCGACCTTCACCTAGCTTGTTGGGAACAAAAAGTTTCTTTTCAGTTTGCAGAATCCAATCCATACATATATATGGGGAGGTACTAGCTCCAACCCGGTTTTATAGTGAAAACTGCAGGAATTTCATACCGGCACTAGGAAACATACTGAGAAACCAGAAAAAATTTTCCCCAGCAAACCGTTCATTTTATGCTAGATGAACGAACATCTCTCCACATGCTCAGTTCTCAGAGAAATGTGTGTGTGAAAGCCGTCCTTCACCTAGCTTGTTGGGAACAGAAAGTTTCTTTTCAGTTGCAAACTCCACTCCATACATATATATGGGGAGATACTAGCCCCAACTCGATTTTAAAGTGAAAACTGAAGGAAATTCAAACCGGCACTTGGAAACAAACTGAGAAACCAGAGTAAAAGTTTCTCCTGCCACCCGTTCCCTTTGTGCTAGATGAACGAAAGTCTCTCCACATGCTCAGTTCTGAGAGATTAGTGTGTGTGCAAGCCGACCTTCACCTAGCTTGTTGGGAACACAAAGTTTCTTTTCAGTTGCAAACTCCACTCCATACATATATATGGGGACGTACGAGCTCCAACTCGGTTTTACAGTGAAAACTGCAGGAACTTCAAACCGGCACTAGGAAACAGACTGAGAAACCAGAGTAAAATTTTCTCCTGCAACCCGTTCCCTTTGTGCTAGATGAACGAACTTTTCTCCACATGCTCAGTTCTGAGAGATAAGTGTGTGTGAGATCCGTCCTTCAACTAGCTTGTTGTGAACACAAAGTTTCTTTTCAGTTGCAAACTCCACTCCATACATATATATGGGGAGGTACTAACTCCAACTCGGTTTTACAGTGAAAACTGCATTAACTTCAACTCGGCAGTAGGAAACAGAATGAGAAACCAGAGTAATACTTTCTCCTGCAACCCGTTCCATTTGGGTTAGATGAACGAAAGTCTGTCCACATGCTCATTTCTGGGAGATAAGTATATGTGAGAGCCGTACTTCACCTAGCTTGTTGGGAACACAAAGTTTCTTTTCACTTGCAAACTCCACTCCATACATATTTATGGGGAGGTACTAGCTCCAACACGGTTTTACAGTGAAAACTACAGGAAATTCAAACCGGCAGTAGGAAAAATACTGAGAAACCAAAGTAAAAGTTTCTCCTGCAAACCGTTTCATTAGTGCTAGACGAACGAACGTCTCTCCACATGCACAGTTCTGAGAGATAATTGCGTGGAAAGCCGTCCTTCACTTAGCTGTTGGGAACACAAAGTTTCTTTTCAGTTGCAAACTCCACTCCACACATATATATGGGGAGGTACTAGCTCCATCTCGGATTTACAGTGAAAACTGCAGGAACTTCAAACCGGCACTAGGAAACAGACTGAGAAACCAGAGTAAAATTTTCTCCTGCAACCCGTTCCCTTTGTGCTAGATGAACGAACTTCTCTACACATGCTCAGTTCTGAGAGATAAGTGTGTGTGAGAGCCTTCCTTCAATGAGCTTGTTGGGAACTCAAAGATTCTTTTCAGTTGCAAACTCCACTCCATACATATATATGGGGACGTACGAGCTCCAACTCGGTATTACAGTGAAAACTGCAGGAAATTCAAACCGGCACTAGAAAACAGACTGAGAAACCAGAGTAAAATTTTCTCCTGCAACCCGTTCCCTTTGTGCTAGATGAACGAACGTCTCTCCACATGCTCACTTCTGAGAGATAAGTGTGTGTGAAGCCGTCCTTCACCTAGCTTGTTGGGAACACAAATTTTCTTTTCAGTTGCAAACTCCACTCCATACATATATATGGGGACGTACGAGCCCCAACTCGGTTTTACAGTGAAAACAGCAGGAACTTCAAACCGACACTTGGAAACAGACTGAGAAACCGGAGTAAAATTTTCTCCTGCAACCCGTTCCCTTTGTGCTAGATGAACGAACGTCTCTCCACATGCTCAGTTCTGAGAGATAAGTGTGTGTGAAAGCCGTCCTTCACATAGCTTGTTGGGAACACAAAGTTTCTTTTCAGTTGCAAACTCCACTCCATACTTATATATAGGGAGTTAATAGCTCCAACTCGGTTTTACAGTGAAAACTGCAGGAAATTCAAACCAGCACTAGGAAAGAGACTGAGAAACCAGAGTAAAAGTTTCCCCTGCAACCCGTTCCCTTTTTGCTAGATGAACGAACGTCTCTCCAAATGCTCATTTCTGAGAGATAAGTGTGCGTTAAAGCCGTCCTTCACCTGCTTGTTGGGAACACAAAGATTCTTTTCAGTTGCAAACTCCACTCCATAAATATATATGTGGATGTACTAGCTCCAAATCGGTTTTACAGTGAAAACTGCAGGAACATCAAACCGGCACTAGGAAACAGACTGAGAAAACAGAGTAAAAATTTCATCCCGTTCCCTTTGTGCTAGATGAATGAACGTCTCTCCTCATGCTCAGTTCTGAGAGATAAATGTGTGTTAAAGCCGAACCTCACATAGCTTGTTGGGAACACAATGTTTCTTTTCAGTTGCAAACTCCACTCCATAAATATATATGATGAGGTACTAGCTTGAACTCGTTTTTGCAGTGAAAAATGCAGGAATTTCAAACCGGCAGTAGGAAACACACTGAGAAACCAGAGTAAAATTTCTCCTGGAAACTGTTCCCTTTGTGCTTGATGAACGATCGTCTCTCCACATGCTCAGTTCTGAGAGATAAGTGCGTATGAAAGCCGTCCTTCACATAGCTTGTTGGGAACACAAAGTTTCTTTTCAGTTGCAAACTCCAATCCAAATATATTTATGGGTAGAAACTAGCTCCAACTCGGTTTTACAGTGAAAACTGCAGGAAATTCCAACCGGCACTAGGAAACTGACTGAGAAACCTGAAAAATTTTTCTGCTTCAACCCGTTCACTTCGTGCTAGATGAACGAACGTCTCTCCACATGCTCAGTACTGAGAGATAAGTGTGTGTGAAAGCCGTAATTCACCTATCTTGTTGGGAACACAAAGTTTCTTTTCAGTTGCAAACTCCACTCCATAAATATATATGGGGTGGTACTAGCTCCAAATCGATTTTACAGTGAAAACTGCAGGAAACTGAAACGGGTACTAGGAAACAGTCTGAGAAACCAGAGTAAAAGTTTCTCCTGCAAACCGTTCCCTTTGTGCTAGATGAACGAAAGTCTCTCCACATGCTCAGTTCTGAGAGAAAAGTGTGTGTGAAAGCCATAATTCACCTATCTTGTTGGGAACACAAAGTTTCTTTTCAGTTGCAAACTCCACTCCATACATATATATGGGGAGGTAATAGCTCCAAATCGATTTTACAGTGAAAAATGCAGGAAATTCAAACCGGCACTAGGAAAGAGTCTGAGAAACCAGAGTAAATGTTTCTACTGCAACCCGTTCACTTTGTGCTAGATGAACGAACGTCTCTCCACATGCTCAGTACTGAGAGATAAGTGTGTGTGAAAGCCGACCTTCACCTAGCTTGTTGGGAACAAAAAGTTTCTTTTCAGTTTGCAGAATCCAATCCATACATATATATGGGGAGGTACTAGCTCCAACCCGGTTTTATAGTGAAAACTGCAGGAATTTCATACCGGCACTAGGAAACATACTGAGAAACCAGAAAAAATTTTCCCCAGCAAACCGTTCATTTTATGCTAGATGAACGAACATCTCTCCACATGCTCAGTTCTCAGAGAAATGTGTGTGTGAAAGCCGTCCTTCACCTAGCTTGTTGGGAACAGAAAGTTTCTTTTCAGTTGCAAACTCCACTCCATACATATATATGGGGAGATACTAGCCCCAACTCGATTTTAAAGTGAAAACTGAAGGAAATTCAAACCGGCACTTGGAAACAAACTGAGAAACCAGAGTAAAAGTTTCTCCTGCCACCCGTTCCCTTTGTGCTAGATGAACGAAAGTCTCTCCACATGCTCAGTTCTGAGAGATTAGTGTGTGTGCAAGCCGACCTTCACCTAGCTTGTTGGGAACACAAAGTTTCTTTTCAGTTGCAAACTCCACTCCATACATATATATGGGGACGTACGAGCTCCAACTCGGTTTTACAGTGAAAACTGCAGGAACTTCAAACCGGCACTAGGAAACAGACTGAGAAACCAGAGTAAAATTTTCTCCTGCAACCCGTTCCCTTTGTGCTAGATGAACGAACTTTTCTCCACATGCTCAGTTCTGAGAGATAAGTGTGTGTGAGATCCGTCCTTCAACTAGCTTGTTGTGAACACAAAGTTTCTTTTCAGTTGCAAACTCCACTCCATACATATATATGGGGAGGTACTAACTCCAACTCGGTTTTACAGTGAAAACTGCATTAACTTCAACTCGGCAGTAGGAAACAGAATGAGAAACCAGAGTAATACTTTCTCCTGCAACCCGTTCCATTTGGGTTAGATGAACGAAAGTCTGTCCACATGCTCATTTCTGGGAGATAAGTATATGTGAGAGCCGTACTTCACCTAGCTTGTTGGGAACACAAAGTTTCTTTTCACTTGCAAACTCCACTCCATACATATTTATGGGGAGGTACTAGCTCCAACACGGTTTTACAGTGAAAACTACAGGAAATTCAAACCGGCAGTAGGAAAAATACTGAGAAACCAAAGTAAAAGTTTCTCCTGCAAACCGTTTCATTAGTGCTAGACGAACGAACGTCTCTCCACATGCACAGTTCTGAGAGATAATTGCGTGGAAAGCCGTCCTTCACTTAGCTGTTGGGAACACAAAGTTTCTTTTCAGTTGCAAACTCCACTCCACACATATATATGGGGAGGTACTAGCTCCATCTCGGATTTACAGTGAAAACTGCAGGAACTTCAAACCGGCACTAGGAAACAGACTGAGAAACCAGAGTAAAATTTTCTCCTGCAACCCGTTCCCTTTGTGCTAGATGAACGAACTTCTCTACACATGCTCAGTTCTGAGAGATAAGTGTGTGTGAGAGCCTTCCTTCAATGAGCTTGTTGGGAACTCAAAGATTCTTTTCAGTTGCAAACTCCACTCCATACATATATATGGGGACGTACGAGCTCCAACTCGGTATTACAGTGAAAACTGCAGGAAATTCAAACCGGCACTAGAAAACAGACTGAGAAACCAGAGTAAAATTTTCTCCTGCAACCCGTTCCCTTTGTGCTAGATGAACGAACGTCTCTCCACATGCTCACTTCTGAGAGATAAGTGTGTGTGAAGCCGTCCTTCACCTAGCTTGTTGGGAACACAAATTTTCTTTTCAGTTGCAAACTCCACTCCATACATATATATGGGGACGTACGAGCCCCAACTCGGTTTTACAGTGAAAACAGCAGGAACTTCAAACCGACACTTGGAAACAGACTGAGAAACCAGAGTAAAATTTTCTAATGCCACCCGTTCCCTTTGTGCTAGATGAACGAACTTCTCTACACATGCTCAGTTCTGAGAGATAAGTGTGTGTGAGAGCCTTCCTTCAATGAGCTTGTTGGGAACTCAAAGATTCTTTTCAGTTGCAAACTCCACTCCATACATATATATGGGGACGTACGAGCTCCAACTCGGTATTACAGTGAAAACTGCAGGAAATTCAAACCGGCACTAGGAAACAGACTGAGAAACCAGAGTAAAAGTTTCTCCTGCAACCCGTTCCCTTTGTGCTAGATGAACGAACGTCTCTCCACATGCTCAGTTCTGAGAGGTAAGTGTGTGAGAGCCGTCCTTCACATAGCTTGTTGGGAACAGAAATTTTCTTTTCAGTTGCAAACTCCACTCCATACATATATATGGGGACGTACGAGCTCCAACTCGGTTTTATAGTGAAAACTGCAGGAACTTCAAACCGGCACTAGGAAACAGAATGAGAAACCAGAGTAAAATTTTCTAATTCAACCCGTTCCCTTTGTGGTAGATGAACGAACTTCTCTCCACATGCTCATTTCTGAGAGATAAGTGTGTGTGAGAGCCATCCTTCAACTAGCTTTTAGGGAACACAAAGTTTCTTTTCAGTTGCAAACTCCACTCCATACATATATATGGGGAGTTACTAGACCCAACTCGGTTTTACAGTGAAAACTACAGGAAATTCAACCCGGCACATGGAAACAGACTGAGAAACCAGAGGAAAAGCTTCCCTGCCACCCGTTCCCTTTGTGCTAGATGAACGAACGTTTCTCCACATGCTCAGTTCTGAGAGATAAGTGCGTGTGAAAGCCGTACTTCACCTAACTTTTTGGGAACACAAAGTTTCTTTTCAGTTGCAAACTCCACTCCATACATATATATGGGGATGTACTAGCTCCAACACGGATTACAGTGAAAACTGCAGGAAGTTCAAACCGGCACTAGGAAGCAGACAGAGAAACCAGAGTAAAAGTTTCTCCTGCAACCTGTTCCTTTTGTGCTAGATGAACGAACGTCTCTCCACATGCTCAGTTCTGAGAGATAAGTGTGTGTGAAAGCCGTCCTTCAACTAGTTTGTTGGGAACACAAAGATTCTTTTCAGTTGCAAACTCCACTCCATACATATATATGGGGAGGTACTAGCTCCAACTCGGTTTTGCAGTGAAAACTGCAGGAACTTCAAACCGGCACTAGGAAACAGACTGAGAAACCAGAGAAAAAGTTTCTCCTGCAACCCATTCCCTTTGTGCTAGATGAACGAACGTCTCTCCACATGTTCAGTTCTGAGAGATAAGTGTGAGTGAGTGCCGTCCTTCAACTAGCTTGTTTGGAAAACAAAGTTTTTTTCAGTTGCAATCTCCAATCCATACATATATATGGGGAGGTACTAGCTCCAACTCGGTTTTACAGTGAAAACTTCAGGAACTTCAAACCGGCTCTAGGAAACAAACTAAGAAACCAGAGTAAAAGTTTCTCCTGCAACCCGTTCGCTTTGTGCGAGATGAACAAACGTCTCTCCACATGCTCACTTCTGAGAGATAAGTGTGTGTGAGAGCCTTCCTTCAATGAGCTTGTTGGGAACTCAAAGTTTCTTTTCAGTTGCAAACTCCACTCCATACATATATATGGGACGTACGAGCTCCAACTCGGTATTACAGTGAAAACTGCAGGAAATTCAAACCGGCACTAGGAAACAGACTGAGAAACCAGAGTAAAAGTTTCTCCTGCAACCCGTTCCCTTTCTGCTAGATGAACGAACGTCTCTCCACATGCTCAGTTCTGAGAGATAAGTGTGTGTGAAAGCCGTTTTTTACCTAGCTTGTTGGGAAAACAAAGTTTCTTTTCTGTTGCAAACTCCAATCCAAACATATATATGGGGAGGAACTAGCTCCAACTCGGTTTTACAGTGAAAACTGAAGGAAATTCCAACCGGCACTAGGAAACAGACTGAGAAACCTGAAAAAAATTTTCTCCTTCCACCCGTTCACTTGGTGCTAGATGAACGAACTTCTCTCCACATGCTCAGTTCTGAGAGATAAGTGTGTGTGAGGGCCGTCCTTCACCTAGCTTGTTGGGAACACATAGATGCTTTTCAGTTACAATCTCCACTCCATACATATATATGGGGAGTTACTAGCTCCAACTCGGTTTTACAGTGAAAAATGCAGGAACTTCAAACCGGCAGTAGGAAACATACTGAGAAACCAGAATAAAAGTTTCTCCTGCAACCCGTTCCCTTTGTGCTAGATGAACGAACGTCTCTCCACATGTTCAGTTCTGAGAGATAATTGCGTGTGAAAGCCGTCTTCACCTAGCTTGTTGGGAAAACAAAGTTTCTTTTCACTTGCAAACTCCACTCAATACATATTTATGGGGAGGTACTAGCTCCAACACGGTTTTACAGTGAAAACTACAGGAACTTCAAAACCGCAGTAGGAAACAGAGTGAGAAACCAGAGTAAAAGTTTCTCCTGCAACCCGTTCCCTTTTTGCTAGATGAACGAACGTCTCTCCACATGCTCAGTTCTGAGAGATAAGTGTGTGTGAAAGCCGTCCTTCACCTAGCTTGTTGGGAACACAAAGTTTCTTTTCAGTTGTAAATCCACTCCATACATGTATATATGGAGGTACTAGCTCCAACTCGGTTTGACAGTGAAAACTGCAGGAACTTCAAACCGGCACTACGAAATACTGTGAGAAACCAGAGTAAAAGTTTCTCCTGCTACCCGTTCCCTTTTTGCTAGATGAACGAACGTCTCTCCACATGCTCAGTACTGAGAGATAATTGCGTGGAAAGCCGTCCTTCATCTAGCTTGTTGGGAACACAAAGTTTCTTTTCAGTTGCAAAATCCTCTCCCCACATATATATGGGGAGGTACTAGCTCCAACTCGGATTTATGTGAAAACTGCAGGAACTTCAAACCGGCACTAGGAAACAGACTGAGAAACCAGAGTAAAAGTTTCTCCTGCAACGCGTTCCCATGGTGCTAGATGAACGAACGTCTCTCCACATGCTCAGTTCTGAGAGACATGTGTGTCTGAAAGCTGTCCTTCACATAGGTTGTTGGGAACACAAAGTTTCTTTTCAGTTGGAAACTCCAGTCCATTCATAGATATGGGGAAGTACTAGCTCCAACTCGGTTTTACAGTGAAAACTGCAGGAACTTCAAACCGGCACTAGGAAACAGACTGAAAAACCAGAGTAAAATTTTCTCCTGCAAACCGTTCCCGTTGTGCTAGATGAACGAACGTCTCTCCACAAGCTCAGTTCTGAGAGATAAGTGTGTGTGAAATCCGTTCTTCACCTAGTTTGTAGGGAACACAAAGTTTCTTTTCAGTTGGAAACTCCACTCCATTCATAGATATGGGGAAGTACTAGCTCCAACTCGGTTTTACAGTGAAAACTGCAGGAACTTCAAACCGTCACTAGGAAACAGACTGAGAAACCAGAGAAAAAGTTTCTCCTGCAACCCGTTCCCTTTTTGCTAGATGAACGAACGTCTCTCCACATGCTCAGTTCTGAGAGATAAGTGTGTGTGAGAGCCGTCATTCACCTAGCTTGTTTGGAACACAAAGTTTCTTTTCAGTTGCAAACTCCACTCCATACATATATATGGGGAGGTACTAGTTCCAACTAGTTTTACAGTGAAAACTGCAGGATTTTCAAACCAGCAGTAGGAAACAGACTGAGAAACCAGAGTAAAAGTTTCTCCTGCAACCCGTTCCCTTTGTGCTAGATGAACGAACGTCTCTCCACATGCTCAGTTCTGAGAGGTAAGTGTGTGTGAGAGCCGTCCTTCACATAGCTTGTTGGGAACACAAAGTTCCTTTTCAGTTGCAAACTCCACTCCATACATATATATGGGGACGTACGAGCTCCAACTCGGTTTTATAGTGAAAACTGCAGGAACTTCAAACCGGCACTAAGAAACAGAATGAGAAACCAGAGTAAAATTTTCAAATTCAACCCGTTCCCTTTGTGGTAGATGAACGAACTTCTCTCCACATGCTCAGTTCTGAGAGATAAGTGTGTGTGAGAGCCGTCCTTCAACTAGCTTTTAGGGAACACAAAGTTTCTTTTCAGTTGCAAACTACAATCCATACATATATATGGGGAGGTACTAGAACCAACTCGGTTTTACAGTGAAAACTACAGGAAATTCAACAAGGCACTACGAAACAGACTGAGAAACCAGAGTAAAAGTTTCCCTGCAACCTGTTCCCTTTGTGCTAGATAAACGAACGTCTCTCCTCATGCTCAGTTCTGAGAGATAAGTGTGTGTGAAAGTCGTCATTCACCTAGCTTGTTGGGAACACAAAGTTTCTTTTAAGTTGCAAACTCCACTCCATACATATATATGGGGATGTACTAGCTCCAACACGGATTACAGTGAAAACTGCAGGAACTTCAAACCGGCACTAGGAAACAGACAGAGAAACCAGAGTAAAAGTTTCTCCTGCAACCTGTTCCCTTTGTGCTAGATGAACGAACGTCTCTCCACATGCTCAGTTCTGAGAGATAAGTGTGTGTGAAAGCCGTCCTTCAACTAGCTTGTTGGGAACACAAAGATTCTTTTCAGTTGCAAACTCCACTCCATACATATATATGGGGAGGTACTAGCTCCAACTCGGTTTTGCAGTGAAAACTGCAGGAACTTCAAACCGGCACTAGGAAACAGACTGAGAAACCAGAGTAAAAGTTTCTCCTGCAACCCGTTCCCTTTGTGCTAGATGAACGAACGTCTCTCCACATGTTCAGTTCTGAGAGATAAGTGTGAGTGAGAGCCGTCCTTCAACTAGCTTGTTTGGAACACAAAGATTTTTTCAGTTGCAATCTCCAATCCATACATATATATGGGGAGGTACTAGCTCCAACTCGGTTTTACAGTGAAAACTGCAGGAACTTCAAACCGGCTCTAGGAAACAAACAAAGAAATCAGAGTAAAAGTAACTCCTGCAACCCGTTCCCTTTGTGCTAGATGAACGAACGTCTCTCCACATGCTCAGTTCAGAGAAATAATTGCGTGTGAAAGCTGTCTTCACCTAGCTTGTTGGGAAAACAAAGTTTCTTTTCACTTTCAAACTCTACTCCATACATATTTATGGGGAGGTACTAGCTCCAACTCGGTTTTACAGTGAAAACTACAGGAACTTCAAACCGGCAGTAGGAAACAGACTGAGAAACCAGAGTAAAAGTTTCTCCTGCAACCCGTTCCCTTTGTGCTAGATGAACGAACGTCTCTCCACATGCTCAGTTCTGAGAGATAAGTGTGTGTGAAAGCCGTCCTTCACCTAGCTTGTTGGGAACACAAAGTTTATTTTCAGTTGCAAACAACACTCCATACATATATATATGGAGGTACTAGCTCCAACTCGGTTTTACAGTGAAAACTGCAGGAACTTCAAACCGGCACTACGAAATAGTGTGAGAAAGCAGAGTAAAAGTTTCTCCTGCTACCCGTTCCCTTTTTGCTAGATGAACGAACGTCTCTCCACATGCTCAGTTCTGAGATATAATTGCGTGGAAAGCCGTCCTTCATCTAACTTGTTGGGTACACAAAGTTTCTTTTCAGTTGCAAACTCCACTCTCCACATATATATGGGGAGGTACTAGCTCCAACTCGGATTTAGGTGAAATCTGCAGGAACTTCAAACCAGCACTAGGAAACAGACTGAGAAACCAGAGTAAAAGTTTCTCCTGCAACCCGTTCCCTTTTTGCTAGATGAACGAACGTCTCTCCACATGCTCAGTTCTGAGAGATATGTGTGTCTGAAAGCCGTCCTTCACATAGCTTGTTGGGAACACAAAGTTTCTTTTCAGTTGGAAACTCCACTCCATTCATAGATATGGGGAAGTACTAGCTCCAACACGGTTTTATAGTGAAAACTGCAGGAACTTCAAACCGTCACTAGGAAACAGACTGAGAAACCAGAGAAAAAGTTTCTCCTGCATCCCGTTCCCTTTTTGCTACATGAACGAACGTCTCTCCACATGCTCAGTTCTGAGAGATAAGTGTGTGTGAGAGCCGTCATTCACCTAGCTTGTTTGGAACACAAAGTTTCTTTTCAGTTGCAAACTCCACTCCATACATATATATGGGGAGGTATTATTTCCAATTCGTTTTACAGTGAAAACTGCAGGAACTTCAAACCAGCAGTAGGAAACAGACTGAGAAACCAGAGTAGAAGTTTTTCCTGCAACCCGTTCCCTTTGTGCTAGATGAACGAACGTCTCTCCACATGCTCAGTTCTGAGAGGTAAGTGTGTGTGAGAGCCGTCCTTCACATAGCTTGTTGGGAACACAAAGTTTCTTTTCAGTTGCAAACTCCACTCCATACATATATATGGGGACGTACGAGCTCCAACTCGGTTTTATAGTGAAAACTGCAGGAACTTCAAACCGGCACTAGGAAGCAGAATGAGAAACCAGAGAAAAAGTTTCTCCTGCAACCCATTCCCTTTGTGCTAGATGAACGAACGTCTCTCCACATGTTCAGTTCTGAGAGATAAGTGTGAGTGAGTGCCGTCCTTCAACTAGCTTGTTTGGAACACAAAGTTTTTTTCAGTTGCAATCTCCAATCCATACATATATATGGGGAGGTACTAGCTCCAACTCGGTTTTACAGTGAAAACTGCAGGAACTTCAAACCGGCTCTAGGAAACAAACTAAGAAACCAGAGTAAAAGTTTCTCCTGCAACCCGTTCGCTTTGTGCGAGATGAACAAACGTCTCTTCACATGCTCACTTCTGAGAGATAAGTGTGTGTGAAGCCGTCCTTCACCTAGCTTGTTGGGAACACAAATTTTCTTTTCAGTTGCAAACTCCACTCCATACATATATATGGGGACGTACGAGCTCCAACTCGGTTTTACAGTGAAAACAGCAGGAACTACAAACCGACACTTGGAAACAGACTGAGAAACCAGAGTAAAATTTTCTAATGCCACCCGTTCCCTTTGTGCTAGATGAACGAACTTCTCTACACATGCTCATTTCTGAGAGATAAGTGTGTGTGAGAGCCTTCCTTCAATGAGCTTGTTGGGAACTCAAAGTTTCTTTTCAGTTGCAAACTCCACTCCATACATATATATGGGGACGTACGAGCTCCAACTCGGTATTACAGTGAAAACTGCAGGAAATTCAAACAGGCACTAGGAAACAGACTGAGAAACCAGAGTAAAAGTTTCTCCTGCAACCCGTTCCCTTTCTGCTAGATGAACGAACGTCTCTCCACATGCTCAGTTCTGAGAGATAAGTGTGTGTGAAAGCCGTTTTTTACCTAGCTTGTTGGGAAAACAAAGTTTCTTTTCAGTTGCAAACTCCAATCCAAACATATATATGGGGAGGAACTAGCTCCAACTCGGTTTTACAGTATAAACTGAAGGAAATTCCAACCGGCACTAGGAAACAGACTGAGAAACCTGAAAAAAATTTTCTCCTTCCACCCGTTCACTTGGTGCTAGATGAACGAACGTCTCTCCACATGCTCAGTTCTGAGAGATAAGTGTGTGTGAGGGCCGTCCTTCACCTAGCTTGTTGGGAACACAAAGATGCTTTTCAGTTACAATCTCCACTCCATACATATATATGGGTAGTTACTAGCTCCAACTCGGTTTTACAGTGAAAAATGCAGGAACTTCAAACCGGCAGTAGGAAACATACTGAGAAACCAGAGTAAAAGTTTCTCCTGCAACCCGTTCCCTTTGTGCTAGATGAACGAACGTCTCTCCACATGCTCAGTTCTGAGAGATAATTGCGTGTGAAAGCCGTCTTCACCTAGCTTGTTGGGAAAACAAAGTTTCTTTTCACTTGCAAACTCCACTCAATACATATTTATGGGGAGGTACTAGCTCCAACACGGTTTTACAGTGAAAACTACAGGAACTTCAAAACCGCAGTAGGAAACAGACTGAGAAACCAGAGTAAAAGTTTCTCCTGCAACCCGTTCCCTTTTTGCTAGATGAACGAACGTCTCTCCACATGCTCAGTTCTGAGAGATAAGTGTGTGTGAAAGCCGTCCTTCACCTAGCTTGTTGGGAACACAAAGTTTCTTTTCAGTTGCAAACTCCACTCCATACATATATATATGGAGGTACTAGCTCCAACTCGGTTTGACAGTGAAAACTGCAGGAACTTCAAACCGGCACTACGAAATACTGTGAGAAACCAGAGTAAAAGTTTATCCTGCTACCCGTTCCCTTTTTGCTAGATGAACGAACGTCTCTCCACATGCTCAGTTCTGAGAGATAATTGCGTGGAAAGCCGTCCTTCATCTAGCTTGTTGGGAACACAAAGTTTCTTTTCAGTTGCAAACTCCTCTCCCCACATATATATGGGGAGGTACTAGCTCCAACTCGGATTTATGTGAAAACTGCAGGAACTTCAAACCGGCACTAGGAAACAGACTGAGAAACCAGAGTAAAAGTTTCTCCTGCAACCCGTTCCCATGGTGCTAGATGAACGAACGTCTCTCCACATGCTCAGTTCTGAGAGACATGTGTGTCTGAAAGCTGTCCTTCACATAGCTTGTTGGGAACACAAAGTTTCTTTTCAGTTGGAAACTCCACTCCATTCATAGATATGGGGAAGTACTAGATCCAACTCGGTTTTACAGTGAAAACTGCAGGAACTTCAAACCGGCACTAGGAAACAGACTGAAAAACCAGAGTAAAATTTTCTCCTGCAAACCGTTCCCGTTGTGCTAGATGAACGAACGTCTCTCCACATGCTCAGTTCTGAGAGATAAGTGTGTGTGAAATCCGTTCTTCACCTAGTTTGTAGGGAACACAAAGTTTCTTTTCAGTTGGAAACTCCACTCCATTCATAGATATGGGGAAGTACTAGCTCCAACTCGGTTTTACAGTGAAAACTGCAGGAACTTCAAAACGTCACTAGGAAACAGACTGAGAAACCAGAGAAAAAGTTTCTCCTGCAACCCGTTCCCTTTTTGCTAGATGAACGAAAGTCTCTCCACATGCTCAGTTCTTAGAGATAAGTGTGTGTGAGAGCCGTCATTCACCTAGCTTGTTTGGAACACAAAGTTTCTTTTCAGTTGCAAACTTCACTCCATACATATATATGGGGAGGTACTAGTTCCAACTCGTTTTACAGTGAAAACTGCAGGATTTTCAAACCAGCAGTAGGAAACAGACTGAGAAACCAGAGTAAAAGTTTCTCCTGCAACCCGTTCCCTTTGTGCTAGATGAACGAAAGTCTCTCCACATGTTCAGTTCTCAGAGAAAAGTGTGTGTGAAAGCCGTCCTTCACATAGCTTGTTGGGAACACAAAGTTCCTTTTAAGTTGCAAACTCCACTCCATACATATATATGGGGACGTACGAGCTCCAACTCGGTTTTATAGTGAAAACTGCAGGAACTTCAAACCGGCACTAAGAAACAGAATGAGAAACCAGAGTAAAATTTTCTAATTCAACCCGTTCCCTTTGTGGTAGATGAACGAACTTCTCTCCACATGCTCAGTTCTGAGAGATAAGTGTGTGTGAGAGCCGTCCTTCAACTAGCTTTTAGGGAACACAAAGTTTCTTTTCAGTTGCAAACTACAATCCATACATATATATGGGGAGGTACTAGAACCAACTCGGTTTTACAGTGAAAACTACAGGAAATTCAACAAGGCACTACGAAACAGACTGAGAAACCAGAGTAAAAGTTTCCCTGCAACCTGTTCCCTTTGTGCTAGATAAACGAACGTCTCTCCTCATGCTCAGTTCTGAGAGATAAGTGTGTGTGAAAGTCGTCATTCACCTAGCTTGTTGGGAACACAAAGTTTCTTTTCAGTTGCAAACTCCACTCCATACATATATATGGGGAGGTACTAGCTCCAACTCGGTTTTGCAGTGAAAACTGCAGGAACTTCAAACCGGCACTAGGAAACAGACTGAGAAACCAGAGTAAAAGTTTCTCCTGCAACCCGTTCAATTTGTGCTAGATGAACGAACGTCTCTCCACATGTTCAGTTCTGAGAGATAAGTGTGAGTGAGAGCCGTCCTTCAACTAGCTTGTTTGGAACACAAAGTTTTTTTCAGTTGCAATCTCCAATCCATACATATATATGGGGAGGTACTAGCTCCAACTCGGTTTTACAGTGAAAACTGCAGGAACTTCAAACCGGCTCTAGGAAACAAACAAAGAAACCAGAGTAAAAGTAACTCCTGCAACCCGTTCCCTTTGTGCTAGATGAACGAACGTCTCTCCACATGCTCAGTTCAGAGAAATAATTGCGTGTGAAAGCTGTCTTCACCTAGCTTGTTGGGAAAACAAAGTTTCTTTTCACTTGCAAACTCCACTCCATACATATTTATGGGGAGGTACTAGCTCCAACTCGGTTTTACAGTGAAAACTACAGGAACTTCAAACCGGCAGTAGGAAACAGACTGAGAAACCAGAGTAAAAGTTTCTCCTGCAACCCGTTTCCTTTGTGCTAGATGAACGAACGTCTCTCCACATGCTCAGTTCTGAGAGATAAGTGTGTGTGAAAGCCGTCCTTCACCTAGCTTGTTGGGAACACAAAGTTTATTTTCAGTTGCAAACAACACTCCATACATATATATATGGAGGTACTAGCTCCAACTCGGTTTTACAGTGAAAACTGCAGGAACTTCAAACCGGCACTACGAAATAGTGTGAGAAACCAGAGTAAAAGTTTCTCCTGCTACCCGTTCCCTTTTTGCTAGATGAACGAACGTCTCTCCACATGCTCAGTTCTGAGAGATAATTGCGTGGAAAGCCGTCCTTCATCTAACTTGTTGGGAACACAAAGTTTCTTTTCAGTTGCAAACTCCACTCCCCACATATATATGGGGAGGTACTAGCTCCAACTCGGATTTAGGTGAAAACTGCAGGAACTTCAAACCAGCACTAGGAAAGAGACTGAGAAACCAGAGTAAAAGTTTCTCCTGCAACCCGTTCCCTTTTTGCTAGATGAACGAACGTCTCTCCACATGCTCAGTTCTGAGAGATATGTGTGTCTGAAAGCCGTCCTTCACATAGCTTGTTGGGAACACAAAGTTTCTTTTCAGTTGGAAACTCCACTCCATTCATAGATATGGGGAAGTACTAGCTCCAACTCGGTTTTATAGTGAAAACTGCAGGAACTTCAAACCGTCACTAGGAAACAGACTGAGAAACCAGAGAAAAAGTTTCTCCTGCAACCCGTTCCCTTTTTGCTACATGAACGAACGTCTCTCCACATGCTCAGTTCTGAGAGATAAGTGTGTGTGAGAGCCGTCATTCACCTAGCTTGTTTGGAACACAAAGTTTCTTTTCAGTTGCTAACTCCACTCCATACATAATATGGGGGGGTATTAGTTCCAATTCGTTTTACAGTGAAAACTGCAGGAACTTCAAACCAGCAGTAGGAAACAGACTGAGAAACCAGAGTAGAAGTTTTTCCTGCAACCCGTTCCCTTTGTGCTAGATGAACGAACGTCTCTCCACATGCTCAGTTCTGAGAGGTAAGTGTGTGTGAGAGCCGTCCTTCACATAGCTTGTTGGGAACACAAAGTTTCTTTTCAGATGCAAACTCCACTCCATACATATATATGGGGATGTACTAGCTCCAACACGGATTACAGTGAAAACTGCAGGAACTTCAAACCGGCACTAGGAAACAGACAGAGAAACCAGAGTAAAAGTTTCTCTTGCAACCCGTTCCCTTTGTGCTAGATGAACGAACGTCTCTCCACATGCTCAGTTCTGAGAGATAAGTGTGGGTGAAAGCCGTCCTTCAAGTAGCTTGTTGGGAACACAAAGACTCTTTTCAGTTGCAAACTCCACTCCATACATATATATGGGGAGGTACTAGCTCCAACTCGGTTTTGCAGTGAAAACTGAAGGAAATTCCAACCGGCCCTAGGAAACAGACTGAGAAACCTGAAAAAAATTTTCTCCTTCCACCCGTTCACTTGGTGCTAGATGAACGAACGTCTCTCCACATGCTCAGTTCTGAGAGATAATTGTGTGTGAGGGCCGTCCATCACCTAGCTTGTTGGGAACACAAAGACTCTTTTCAGTTGCAAACTCCACTCCATACATATATATGGGGAGTTACTAGCTCCAACTCGGTTTTACAGTGAAAAATGCAGGAACTTCAAACCGGCAGTAGGAAACATACTGAGAAACCAGAGTAAAAGTTTCTTCTGCAACCCGTTCCCTTTGTGCTAGATGAACGAACGCCTATCCACATGCTCATTTCTGAGAGATAATTGCGTGTGAAAGCCGTCTTCACCTAGCTTGTTGGGAAAACAAAGTTTCTTTTCACTTGCAAACTCCACTCAATACATATTTATGGGGAGGTACTAGCTCCAACACGGTTTTACAGTGAAAACTACAGGAACTTCAAAACCGCAGTAGGAAACAGACTGAGAAACCAGAGTAAAAGTTTCTCCTGCAACCCGTTCCCTTTTTGCTAGATGAACGAACGTCTCTCCACATGCTCAGTTCTGAGATATAAGTGTGTGTGAAAGCCGTCCTTCACCTAGCTTGTTGGGAACACAAAGTTTCTTTTCAGTTGCAAACTCCACTCCATACATATATATATGGAGGTACTAGCTCCAACTCGGTTTTACAGTGAAAACTGCAGGAACTTCAAACCGGCACTATGAAATAGTGTGAGAAACCAGAGTAAAAGTTTCTCCTGCTTCCCGTTCCATTTTTGCTAGATGAACGAACGTCTCTCCACATGCTCAGTTCTGAGAGATAATTGCGTGGAAAGCCGTCCTTCATCTAGCTTGTTGGGAACACAAAGTTTCTTTTCAGTTGCAAAATCCTCTCCCCACATATATATGGGGAGGTACTAGCTCCAACTCGGATTTATGTGAAAACTGCAGGAACTTCAAACCGGCACTAGGAAACAGACTGAGAAACCAGAGTAAAAGTTTCTCCTGCAACCCGTTCCCTTGGTGCTAGATGAACGAACGTCTCTCCACATGCTCAGTTCTGAGAGACTTCTGTGTCTGAAAGCTGTCCTTCACATAGTTTGTTGGGAACACAAAGTTTCTTTTCAGTTGAAAACTCCACTCCATTCATAGATATGGGGAAGTACTAGATCCAACACGGTTTTACAGTGAAAACTGCAGGAACTTCAAACCGGCACTAGGAAACAGACTTAAAAACCAGAGTAAAATTTTCTCCTGCAAACCGTTCCCGTTGTGCTAGATGAACGAACGTCTCTCCACATGCTCAGTTCTGAGAGATAAGTGTGTGTGAAATCCGTTCTTCACCTAGTTTGTAGGGAACACAAAGTTTCTTTTCAGTTGGAAACTCCACTCCATTCATAGATATGGGGAAGTACTAGCTCCAACTCGATTTTACAGTGAAAACTGCAGGAACATCAAACCGTCACTAGGAAACAGACTGAGAAACCAGAGAAAAAGTTTCTCCTGCAACCCGTTCCCATTTTGCTAGATGAACGAACGTCTCTCCACATGCTCAGTTCTGAGAGATAAGTGTGTGTGAGAGCCGTCATTCACCTAGCTTGTTTGGAACACATAGTTTCTTTTCAGTTGCAAACTCCACTCCATACATATATATGGGGAGGTACTAGTTCCAACTCGTTTTACAGTGAAAACTGCAGGAATTTCAAACCAGCAGTAGGAAACAGACTGAGAAACCCGAGTAAAAGTTTCTCCTGCAACCGTTCCCTTTGTGCTAGATGAACGAACGTCTCTCCACATGCTCAGTTCTGAGAGGTAAGTGTGTGTGAGAGCCGTCTTTCACATAGCTTGTTGGGAACACAAAGTTCCTTTTCAGTTGCAAACTCCACTCCATACATATATATGGGGACGTACGAGCTCCAACTCGGTTTTATAGTGAAAACTGCAGGAACTTCAAACCGGCACTAAGAAACAGAATGAGAAACCAGAGTAAAATTTTCTAATTCAACCCGTTCCCTTTGTGGTAGATGAACGAACTTCTCTCCACATGCTCAGTTCTGAGAGATAAGTGTGTGTGAGAGCCGTCCTTCAACTAGCTTTTAGGGAACACAAAGTTTCTTTTCAGTTGCAAACTACAATCCATACATATATATGGGGAGGTACTAGAACCAACTCGGTTTTACAGTGAAAACTACAGGAAATTCAACAAGGCACTACGAAACAGACTGAGAAACCAGAGTAAAAGTTTCCCTGCAACCTGTTCCCTTTGTGCTAGATAAACGAACGTCTCTCCTCATGCTCAGTTCTGAGAGATAAGTGTGTGTGAAAGTCGTCATTCACCTAGCTTGTTGGGAACACAAAGTTTCTTTTCAGTTGCAAACTCCACTCCATACATATATATGGGGATGTACTAGCTCCAACACGGATTACAGTGAAAACTGCAGGAACTTTAAACCGGCACTAGGAAACAGACTGAGAAACCAGAGTAAAAGTTTCTCCTGCAACCCGTTCCCTTTGTGCTAGATGAACGAACGTCTCTCCACATGTTCAGTTCTGAGAGATAAGTGTGAGTGAGAGCCGTCCTTCAACTAGCTTGTTTGGAACACAAAGTTTTTTTCAGTTGCAATCTCCAATCCATACATATATATGGGGAGGTACTAGCTCCAACTCGGTTTTACAGTGAAAACTGCAGGAACTTCAAACCGGCTCTAGGAAACAAACAAAGAAACCAGAGTAAAAGTAACTCCTGCAACCCGTTCCCTTTGTGCTAGATGAACGAACGTCTCTCCACATGCTCAGTTCAGAGAAATAATTGCGTGTGAAAGCTGTCTTCACCTAGCTTGTTGGGAAAACAATGTTTCTTTTCACTTGCAAACTCCACTCCATACATATTTATGGGGAGGTACTAGCTCCAACACGGTTTTACAGTGAAAACTACAGGAACTTCAAACCGGCAGTAGGAAACAGACTGAGAAACCAGAGTAAAAGTTTCTCCTGCAACCCGTTCCCTTTGTGCTAGATGAACGAACGTCTCTCCACATGCTCAGTTCTGAGAGATAAGTGTGTGTGAAAGCCGTGCTTCACCTAGCTTGTTGGGAACACAAAGTTTATTTTCAGTTGCAAACAACACTCCATACATATATATATGGAGGTACTAGCTCCAACTCGGTTTTACAGTGAAAACTGCAGGAACTTCAAACCGGCAGTACGAAATAGTGTGAGAAACCAGAGTAAAAGTTTCTCCTGCTACCCGTTCCCTTTTTGCTAGATGAACGAACGTCTCTCCACATGCTCAGTTCTGAGAGATAAGTGTGTGTGAAAGCCGTCCTTCAACTAGCTTGTTGGGAACACAAAGATTCTTTTCAGTTGCAAACTCCACTCCCCACATATATATGGGGAGGTACTAGCTCCAACTCGGATTTAGGTGAAAACTGCAGGAACTTCAAACCAGCACTAGGAAACAGACTGAGAAACCAGAGTAAAATTTTCTCCTGCAAACCGTTCCCTTGGTGCTAGATGAACGAACGTCTCTCCACATGCTCAGTTCTGAGAGATATGTGTGTCTGAAAGCCGTCCTTCACATAGCTTGTTGGGAACACAAAGTTTCTTTTCAGTTGGAAATTCCACTCCATTCATAAATATGGGGAAGTACTAGATCCAACTCGGTTTTACAGTGAAAACTGCAGGAACTTCAAACCGGCACTAGGAAACAGAGTGAAAAACCAGAGTAAAATTTTCTCCTGCAAACCGCTCCCGTTTTGCTAGATGAACGAACGTCTCTCCACATGCTCCGTTCTGAGAGATAAGTGTGTGTGAAAGCCGTTCTTCACCTAGTTTGTAGGGAACACAAAGTTTCTTTTCAGTTGGAAACTCCACTCCATTCATAGATATGGGAAGTACTAGCTCCAACTCGGTTTTACAGTGAAAACTGCAGGAACTTCAAACCGTCACTAGGAAACAGACTGAGAAACCAGAGAAAAAGTTTCTCCTGCAACCCGTTCCCTATTTGCTAGATGAACGAACGTCTCTCCACATGCTCAGTTCTGAGAGATAAGTGTGTGTGAGAGCCGTCATTCACCTAGCTTGTTTGGAACACAAAGTTTCTTTTCAGTTGCAAACTCCACTCCATACATATATATGGGGAGGTATTAGTTCCAATTCGTTTTACAGTGAAAACTGCAGGAACTTCAAACCAGCAGTAGGAAACAGACTGAGAAACCAGAGTAGAAGTTTTTCCTGCAACCCGTTCTCTTTGTGCTAGATGAACGAACGTCTCTCCACATGCTCAGTTCTGAGAGGTAAGTGTGTGTGAGAGCCGTCCTTCACATAGCTTGTTGGGAACACAAAGTTTCTTTTCAGTTGCAAACTCCACTCCATACATATATATGGGGATGTACTAGCTCCAACACGGATTACAGTGAAAACTGCAGGAACTTCAACCCGGCACTAGGAAACAGACAGAGAAACCAGAGTAAAAGTTTCTCCTGCAACCCGTTCCCTTTGTGCTAGATGAACGAACGTCTCTCCACATGCTCAGTTCTGAGAGATAAGTGTGGGTGAAAGCCGTCCTTCAACTAGCTTGTTGGGAACACAAAGACTCTTTTCAGTTGCAAACTCCACTCCATACATATATATGGGGAGGTACTAGCTCCAACTCGGTTTTGCAGTGAAAACTGCAGGAACTTCAAACCGGCACTAGGAAACAGACTGAGAAACCAGAGAAATAGTTTCTCCTGCAACCCGTTCCCTTTGTGCTAGATGAACGAACGTCTCTCCACATGGTCAGTTCTGAGAGATAAGTGTGTGTTAAAGCCGAACTTCACATAGCTTGTTGGGAACACAAAGTTTCTTTTCAGTTGCAAACTCCACTCCATACATATATATGGGAAGGTACTAGTTTGAACTATTTTTACAGTGAAAAACGCAGGAATTTCAAACCGGCACTAGGAAACACACTGAGAAACGAGAGAAAAAGTTTCTCCTGCAACCTGTTCCCTTTGTGCTTGATGAACGAACGTCTCTCCACATGCTCATTTCTGAGAGATAAGTGCGTGTGAAAGCAGTCCTTCACCTTGCTTGTTGGGAACACAAAGTTTCTTTTCACTTGCAAACTCCAATCCAAATATATCTATGGGGAGGAACTAGCTCCAACCCGGTTTTACAGTGAAAACTGCAGGAAATTCCAACCGGCACTAGGAAACAGACTGAGAAACCTGAAAAATATTTTCTCCTTCAACCCGTTCACTTGGTGCTCGATGAACGAACGTCTCTCCACATGCTCAGTTCTGAGAGATAAGTGTGTGTGAAAGCCGTAATTCACCTATCTTGTTGGGAACACAGTTTCTTTTCAGTTGCAAACTCCACTCCATACATATATATGGGGAGGTATTAGCTCCAAATCGATTTTACAGTGAAAACTGCAGGAACTTCAAACCGGCTCTAGGAAACAAACTAAGAAACCAGAGTAAAAGTTTCTCCTGCAACCCGTTCCGTTTGTGCTAGATGAACGAACGTCTCTCCACATGCTCACTTCTGAGAGATAAGTGTGTGTGAAGCCCTCCTTCACCTAGCTTGTTGGGAACACAAATTTTCTTTTCAGTTGCAAACTCCACTCCATACATACATATGGGGACGTACGAGCTCCAACTCGGTTTTACAGTGAAAACAGCAGGAACTTCAAACCGACACTTGGAAACAGACTGAGAAACCAGAGTAAAATTTTCTAATGCCACCCGTTCCCTTTGTGCTAGATGAACGAACTTCTCTACACATGCTCAGTTATGAGAGATAAGTGTGTGTGAGAGCCGTCCTTCACATAGCTTGTTGGGAACACAAAGTTTCTTTTCAGTTGCAAACTCCACTCCATACATATATATGGGGATGTACTAGCTCCAACACGGATTACAGTGAAAACTGCAGGAACTTCAAACCGGCACTAGGAAACAGACAGAGAAACCAGAGTAAAAGTTTCTCCTGCAACCCGTTCCCTTTGTGCTAGATGAACGAACGTCTCTCCACATGCTCAGTTCTGAGAGATAAGTGTGGGTGAAAGCCGTCCTTCAACTATCTTGTTGGGAACACAAAGACTCTTTTCAGTTGCAAACTCCACTCCATACATATATATGGGGAGGTACTAGCTCCAACTCGGTTTTGCAGTGAAAACTGCAGGAACTTCAAACCGGCACTAGGAAACAGACTGAGAAACCAGAGAAATAGTTTCTCCTGCAACCCGTTCCCTTTGTGCTAGATGAACGAACGTCTCTCCACATGGTCAGTTCTGAGAGATAAGTGTGTGTTAAAGCCGAACTTCACATAGCTTGTTGGGAACACAAAGTTTCTTTTCAGTTGCAAATTCCACTCCATACATATATATGGGGAGGTAATAGTTTGAACTATTTTAACAGTGAAAAACGCAGGAATTTCAAACCGGCAGTAGGAAACACACTGAGAAACGAGAGAAAAAGTTTCTCCTGCAACCTGTTCCCTTTGTGCTTGATGAACGAACGTCTCTCCACATGCTCAGTTCTGAGAGATAATTGTGTGTGAAAGCAGTCCTTCACCTTGCTTGTTGGGAACACAAAGTTTCTTTTCACTTGCAAACTCCAATCCAAATATATCTATGGGGAGGAACTAGCTCCAACTCAGTTTTACAGTGAAAACTGCAGGAAATTCCAACCGGCACTAGGAAACAGACTGAGAAACCTGAAAAAAATTTTCTCCTTCAACCCGTTCACTTGGTGCTCGATGAACGAACGTCTCTCCACATGCTCAGTTCTGAGAGATAAGTGTGTGTGAAAGCCGTAATTCACCTATGTTGTTGGGAACACAGTTTCTTTTCAGTTGCAAACTCCACTCCATACATATATATGGGGAGGTATTAGCTCCAAATCGATTTTACAGTGAAAACTGCAGGAACTTCAAACCGGCTCTAGGAAACAAACTAAGAAACCAGAGTAAAAGTTTCTCCTGCAACCCGTTCCCTTTGTGCTAGATGAACGAACGTCTCTCCACATGCTCACTTCTGAGAGATAAGTGTGTGTGAAGCCGTCCTTCACCTAGCTTGTTGGGAACACAAATTTTCTTTTCAGTTGCAAACTCCACTCCATACATATATATGGGGACGTACGAGCCCCAACTCGGTTTTACAGTGAAAACAGCAGGAACTTCAAACCGACACTTGGAAACAGACTGAGAAACCAGAGTAAAATTTTCTAATGCCACCCGTTCCCTTTGTGCTAGATGAACGAACTTCTCTACACATGCTCAGTTCTGAGAGATAAGTGTGTGTGAGGGCCTTCCTTCAATGAGCTTGTTGGGAACTCAAAGATTCTTTTCAGTTGCAAACTCCACTCCATACATATATATGGGGACGTACGAGCTCCAACTCGGTATTACAGTGAAAACTGCAGGAAATTCAAACCGGCACTAGGAAACAGACTGAGAAACCAGAGTAAAATTTTCTCCTGCAACCCGTTCCCTTTGTGCTAGATGAACGAACGTCTCTCCACATGCTCAGTTCTGAGAGGTAAGTGTGTGAGAGCCGTCCTTCACATAGTTTGTTGGGAACACAAATTTTCTTTTCAGTTGCAAACTCCACTCCATATATATATATGGGGACGTACGAGCTCCAACTCGGTTTTATAGTGAAAACTGCAGGAACTTCAAACCGGCACTAGGAAACAGAATGAGAAACCAGAGTAAAATTTTCTAATTCAACCCGTTCCCTTTGTGGTAGATGAACGAACTTCTCTCCACATGCTCAGTTCTGAGAGATAAGTGTGTGTGAGAGCCATCCTTCAACTAGCTTTTAGGGAACACAAAGTTTCTTTTCAGTTGCAAACTCCACTCCATACATATATATGGGGAGTTACTAGAACCAACTCGGTTTTACAGTGAAAACTACAGGAAATTCAACCCGGCACAAGGAAACAGACTGAGAAACCAGAGGAAAAGCTTCCCTGCCACCCGTTCCCTTTGTGCTAGATGAACGAACGTTTCTCCACATGCTCAGTTCTGAGAGATAAGTGCGTGTGAAAGCCGTACTTCACCTAACTTTTTGGGAACACAAAGTTTCTTTTCAGTTGCAAACTCCACTCCATACATATATATGGGGATGTACTAGCTCCAACACGGATTACAGTGAAAACTGCAGGAAGTTCAAACCGGCACTAGGAAGCAGACAGAGAAACCAGAGTAAAAGTTTCTCCTGCAACCCGTTCCCTTTGTGCTAGATGAACGAACGTCTCTCCACATGTTCAGTTCTGAGAGATAAGTGTGAGTGAGAGCCGTCCTTCAACTAGCTTGTTTGGAACACAAAGTTTTTTTCAGTTGCAATCTCCAATCCATACATATATATGGGGAGGTACTAGCTCCAACTCGGTTTTACAGTGAAAACTGCAGGAACTTCAAACCGGCTCTAGGAAACAAACAAAGAAACCAGAGTAAAAGTAACTCCTGCAACCCGTTCCCTTTGTGCTAGATGAACGAACGTCTCTCCACATGCTCAGTTCAGAGAAATAATTGCGTGTGAAAGCTGTCTTCACCTAGCTTGTTGGGAAAACAATGTTTCTTTTCACTTGCAAACTCCACTCCATACATATTTATGGGGAGGTACTAGCTCCAACACGGTTTTACAGTGAAAACTACAGGAACTTCAAACCGGCAGTAGGAAACAGACTGAGAAACCAGAGTAAAAGTTTCTCCTGCAACCCGTTCCCTTTGTGCTAGATGAACGAACGTCTCTCCACATGCTCAGTTCTGAGAGATAAGTGTGTGTGAAAGCCGTGCTTCACCTAGCTTGTTGGGAACACAAAGTTTATTTTCAGTTGCAAACAACACTCCATACATATATATATGGAGGTACTAGCTCCAACTCGGTTTTACAGTGAAAACTGCAGGAACTTCAAACCGGCAGTACGAAATAGTGTGAGAAACCAGAGTAAAAGTTTCTCCTGCTACCCGTTCCCTTTTTGCTAGATGAACGAACGTCTCTCCACATGCTCAGTTCTGAGAGATAAGTGTGTGTGAAAGCCGTCCTTCAACTAGCTTGTTGGGAACACAAAGATTCTTTTCAGTTGCAAACTCCACTCCCCACATATATATGGGGAGGTACTAGCTCCAACTCGGATTTAGGTGAAAACTGCAGGAACTTCAAACCAGCACTAGGAAACAGACTGAGAAACCAGAGTAAAATTTTCTCCTGCAAACCGTTCCCTTGGTGCTAGATGAACGAACGTCTCTCCACATGCTCAGTTCTGAGAGATATGTGTGTCTGAAAGCCGTCCTTCACATAGCTTGTTGGGAACACAAAGTTTCTTTTCAGTTGGAAATTCCACTCCATTCATAAATATGGGGAAGTACTAGATCCAACTCGGTTTTACAGTGAAAACTGCAGGAACTTCAAACCGGCACTAGGAAACAGAGTGAAAAACCAGAGTAAAATTTTCTCCTGCAAACCGCTCCCGTTTTGCTAGATGAACGAACGTCTCTCCACATGCTCCGTTCTGAGAGATAAGTGTGTGTGAAAGCCGTTCTTCACCTAGTTTGTAGGGAACACAAAGTTTCTTTTCAGTTGGAAACTCCACTCCATTCATAGATATGGGAAGTACTAGCTCCAACTCGGTTTTACAGTGAAAACTGCAGGAACTTCAAACCGTCACTAGGAAACAGACTGAGAAACCAGAGAAAAAGTTTCTCCTGCAACCCGTTCCCTATTTGCTAGATGAACGAACGTCTCTCCACATGCTCAGTTCTGAGAGATAAGTGTGTGTGAGAGCCGTCATTCACCTAGCTTGTTTGGAACACAAAGTTTCTTTTCAGTTGCAAACTCCACTCCATACATATATATGGGGAGGTATTAGTTCCAATTCGTTTTACAGTGAAAACTGCAGGAACTTCAAACCAGCAGTAGGAAACAGACTGAGAAACCAGAGTAGAAGTTTTTCCTGCAACCCGTTCTCTTTGTGCTAGATGAACGAACGTCTCTCCACATGCTCAGTTCTGAGAGGTAAGTGTGTGTGAGAGCCGTCCTTCACATAGCTTGTTGGGAACACAAAGTTTCTTTTCAGTTGCAAACTCCACTCCATACATATATATGGGGATGTACTAGCTCCAACACGGATTACAGTGAAAACTGCAGGAACTTCAACCCGGCACTAGGAAACAGACAGAGAAACCAGAGTAAAAGTTTCTCCTGCAACCCGTTCCCTTTGTGCTAGATGAACGAACGTCTCTCCACATGCTCAGTTCTGAGAGATAAGTGTGGGTGAAAGCCGTCCTTCAACTAGCTTGTTGGGAACACAAAGACTCTTTTCAGTTGCAAACTCCACTCCATACATATATATGGGGAGGTACTAGCTCCAACTCGGTTTTGCAGTGAAAACTGCAGGAACTTCAAACCGGCACTAGGAAACAGACTGAGAAACCAGAGAAATAGTTTCTCCTGCAACCCGTTCCCTTTGTGCTAGATGAACGAACGTCTCTCCACATGGTCAGTTCTGAGAGATAAGTGTGTGTTAAAGCCGAACTTCACATAGCTTGTTGGGAACACAAAGTTTCTTTTCAGTTGCAAACTCCACTCCATACATATATATGGGAAGGTACTAGTTTGAACTATTTTTACAGTGAAAAACGCAGGAATTTCAAACCGGCACTAGGAAACACACTGAGAAACGAGAGAAAAAGTTTCTCCTGCAACCTGTTCCCTTTGTGCTTGATGAACGAACGTCTCTCCACATGCTCATTTCTGAGAGATAAGTGCGTGTGAAAGCAGTCCTTCACCTTGCTTGTTGGGAACACAAAGTTTCTTTTCACTTGCAAACTCCAATCCAAATATATCTATGGGGAGGAACTAGCTCCAACCCGGTTTTACAGTGAAAACTGCAGGAAATTCCAACCGGCACTAGGAAACAGACTGAGAAACCTGAAAAATATTTTCTCCTTCAACCCGTTCACTTGGTGCTCGATGAACGAACGTCTCTCCACATGCTCAGTTCTGAGAGATAAGTGTGTGTGAAAGCCGTAATTCACCTATCTTGTTGGGAACACAGTTTCTTTTCAGTTGCAAACTCCACTCCATACATATATATGGGGAGGTATTAGCTCCAAATCGATTTTACAGTGAAAACTGCAGGAACTTCAAACCGGCTCTAGGAAACAAACTAAGAAACCAGAGTAAAAGTTTCTCCTGCAACCCGTTCCGTTTGTGCTAGATGAACGAACGTCTCTCCACATGCTCACTTCTGAGAGATAAGTGTGTGTGAAGCCCTCCTTCACCTAGCTTGTTGGGAACACAAATTTTCTTTTCAGTTGCAAACTCCACTCCATACATACATATGGGGACGTACGAGCTCCAACTCGGTTTTACAGTGAAAACAGCAGGAACTTCAAACCGACACTTGGAAACAGACTGAGAAACCAGAGTAAAATTTTCTAATGCCACCCGTTCCCTTTGTGCTAGATGAACGAACTTCTCTACACATGCTCAGTTATGAGAGATAAGTGTGTGTGAGAGCCGTCCTTCACATAGCTTGTTGGGAACACAAAGTTTCTTTTCAGTTGCAAACTCCACTCCATACATATATATGGGGATGTACTAGCTCCAACACGGATTACAGTGAAAACTGCAGGAACTTCAAACCGGCACTAGGAAACAGACAGAGAAACCAGAGTAAAAGTTTCTCCTGCAACCCGTTCCCTTTGTGCTAGATGAACGAACGTCTCTCCACATGCTCAGTTCTGAGAGATAAGTGTGGGTGAAAGCCGTCCTTCAACTATCTTGTTGGGAACACAAAGACTCTTTTCAGTTGCAAACTCCACTCCATACATATATATGGGGAGGTACTAGCTCCAACTCGGTTTTGCAGTGAAAACTGCAGGAACTTCAAACCGGCACTAGGAAACAGACTGAGAAACCAGAGAAATAGTTTCTCCTGCAACCCGTTCCCTTTGTGCTAGATGAACGAACGTCTCTCCACATGGTCAGTTCTGAGAGATAAGTGTGTGTTAAAGCCGAACTTCACATAGCTTGTTGGGAACACAAAGTTTCTTTTCAGTTGCAAATTCCACTCCATACATATATATGGGGAGGTAATAGTTTGAACTATTTTAACAGTGAAAAACGCAGGAATTTCAAACCGGCAGTAGGAAACACACTGAGAAACGAGAGAAAAAGTTTCTCCTGCAACCTGTTCCCTTTGTGCTTGATGAACGAACGTCTCTCCACATGCTCAGTTCTGAGAGATAATTGTGTGTGAAAGCAGTCCTTCACCTTGCTTGTTGGGAACACAAAGTTTCTTTTCACTTGCAAACTCCAATCCAAATATATCTATGGGGAGGAACTAGCTCCAACTCAGTTTTACAGTGAAAACTGCAGGAAATTCCAACCGGCACTAGGAAACAGACTGAGAAACCTGAAAAAAATTTTCTCCTTCAACCCGTTCACTTGGTGCTCGATGAACGAACGTCTCTCCACATGCTCAGTTCTGAGAGATAAGTGTGTGTGAAAGCCGTAATTCACCTATGTTGTTGGGAACACAGTTTCTTTTCAGTTGCAAACTCCACTCCATACATATATATGGGGAGGTATTAGCTCCAAATCGATTTTACAGTGAAAACTGCAGGAACTTCAAACCGGCTCTAGGAAACAAACTAAGAAACCAGAGTAAAAGTTTCTCCTGCAACCCGTTCCCTTTGTGCTAGATGAACGAACGTCTCTCCACATGCTCACTTCTGAGAGATAAGTGTGTGTGAAGCCGTCCTTCACCTAGCTTGTTGGGAACACAAATTTTCTTTTCAGTTGCAAACTCCACTCCATACATATATATGGGGACGTACGAGCCCCAACTCGGTTTTACAGTGAAAACAGCAGGAACTTCAAACCGACACTTGGAAACAGACTGAGAAACCAGAGTAAAATTTTCTAATGCCACCCGTTCCCTTTGTGCTAGATGAACGAACTTCTCTACACATGCTCAGTTCTGAGAGATAAGTGTGTGTGAGGGCCTTCCTTCAATGAGCTTGTTGGGAACTCAAAGATTCTTTTCAGTTGCAAACTCCACTCCATACATATATATGGGGACGTACGAGCTCCAACTCGGTATTACAGTGAAAACTGCAGGAAATTCAAACCGGCACTAGGAAACAGACTGAGAAACCAGAGTAAAATTTTCTCCTGCAACCCGTTCCCTTTGTGCTAGATGAACGAACGTCTCTCCACATGCTCAGTTCTGAGAGGTAAGTGTGTGAGAGCCGTCCTTCACATAGTTTGTTGGGAACACAAATTTTCTTTTCAGTTGCAAACTCCACTCCATATATATATATGGGGACGTACGAGCTCCAACTCGGTTTTATAGTGAAAACTGCAGGAACTTCAAACCGGCACTAGGAAACAGAATGAGAAACCAGAGTAAAATTTTCTAATTCAACCCGTTCCCTTTGTGGTAGATGAACGAACTTCTCTCCACATGCTCAGTTCTGAGAGATAAGTGTGTGTGAGAGCCATCCTTCAACTAGCTTTTAGGGAACACAAAGTTTCTTTTCAGTTGCAAACTCCACTCCATACATATATATGGGGAGTTACTAGAACCAACTCGGTTTTACAGTGAAAACTACAGGAAATTCAACCCGGCACAAGGAAACAGACTGAGAAACCAGAGGAAAAGCTTCCCTGCCACCCGTTCCCTTTGTGCTAGATGAACGAACGTTTCTCCACATGCTCAGTTCTGAGAGATAAGTGCGTGTGAAAGCCGTACTTCACCTAACTTTTTGGGAACACAAAGTTTCTTTTCAGTTGCAAACTCCACTCCATACATATATATGGGGATGTACTAGCTCCAACACGGATTACAGTGAAAACTGCAGGAAGTTCAAACCGGCACTAGGAAGCAGACAGAGAAACCAGAGTAAAAGTTTCTCCTGCAACCTGTTCCCTTTGTGCTAGATGAACGAACGTCTCTCCACATGCTCAGTTCTGAGAGATAAGTGTGTGTGAAAGCCGTCCTTCAACTAGTTTGTTGGGAACACAAAGATTCTTTTCAGTTGCAAACTCCACTCCATACATATATATGGGGAGGTACTAGCTCCAACTCGGTTTTGCAGTGAAAACTGCAGGAACTTCAAACCGGCACTAGGAAACAGACTGAGAAACCAGAGAAAAAGTTTCTCCTGCAACCCATTCCCTTTGTGCTAGATGAACGAACGTCTCTCCACATGTTCAGTTCTGAGAGATAAGTGTGTGTGAAGCCGTCCTTCACCTAGCTTGTTTGGAAAACAAAGTTTTTTTCAGTTGCAATCTCCAATCCATACATATATATGGGGAGGTACTAGCTCCAACTCGGTTTTACAGTGAAAACTGCAGGAACTTCAAACCGGCTCTAGGAAACAAACTAAGAAACCAGAGTAAAAGTTTCTCCTGCAACCCGTTCGCTTTGTGCGAGATGAACAAACGTCTCTCCACATGCTCACTTCTGAGAGATAAGTGTGTGTGAAGCCGTCCTTCACCTAGCTTGTTGGGAACACAAATTTTCTTTTCAGTTGCAAACTCCACTCCATACATATATATGGGGACGTACGAGCTCCAACTCGGTTTTGCAGTGAAAACAGCAGGAACTACAAACCGACACTTGGAAACAGACTGAGAAACCAGAGTAAAATTTTCTAATGCCACCCGTTCCCTTTGTGCTAGATGAACGAACTTCTCTACACATGCTCATTTCTGAGAGATAAGTGTGTGTGAGAGCCTTCATTCAATGAGCTTGTTGGGAACTCAAAGTTTCTTTTCAGTTGCAAACTCCACTCCATACATATATATGGGGACGTACGAGCTCCAACTCGGTATTACAGTGAAAACTGCAGGAAATTCAAACCGGCACTAGGAAACAGACTGAGAAACCAGAGTAAAAGTTTCTCCTGCAACCCGTTCCCTTTCTGCTAGATGAACGAACGTCTCTCCACATGCTCAGTTCTGAGAGATAAGTGTGTGTGAAAGCCGTTTTTTACCTAGCTTGTTGGGAAAACAAAGTTTCTTTTCAGTTGCAAACTCCAATCCAAACATATATATGGGGAGGAACTTGCTCCAACTCGGTTTTACAGTGAAAACTGAAGGAAATTCCAACCGGCACTAGGAAACAGACTGAGAAACCTGAAAAAAATTTTCTCCTTCCACCCGTTCACTTGGTGCTAGATGAACGAACGTCTCTCCACATGCTCAGTTCTGAGAGATAAGTGTGTGTGAGGGCCGTCCTTCACCTAGCTTGTTGGGAACACAAAGATGCTTTTCAGTTACAATCTCCACTCCATACATATATATGGGGAGTTACTAGCTCCAACTGGGTTTTACAGTGAAAAATGCAGGAACTTCAAACCGGCAGTAGGAAACATACTGAGAAACCAGAGTAAAAGTTTCTCCTGCAACCCGTTCCCTTTGTGCTAGATGAACGAACGTCTCTCCACATGTTCAGTTCTGAGAGATAATTGCGTGTGAAAGCCGTCTTCACCTAGCTTGTTGGGAAAACAAAGTTTCTTTTCACTTGCAAACTCCACTCAATACATATTTATGGGGAGGTACTAGCTCCAACACGGTTTTACAGTGAAAACTACAGGAACTTCAAAACCGCAGTAGGAAACAGACTGAGAAACCAGAGTAAAAGTTTCTCCTGCAACTCGTTCCCTTTTTGCTAGATGAACGAACGTCTCTCCACATGCTCAGTTCTGAGAGATAAGTGTGTGTGAAAGCCGTCCTTCACCTAGCTTGTTGGGAACACAAAGTTTCTTTTCAGTTGTAAACTCCACTCCATACATATATATATGGAGGTACTAGCTCCAACTCGGTTTGACAGTGAAAACTGCAGGAACTTCAAACCGGCACTACGAAATACTGTGAGAAACCAGAGTAAAAGTTTCTCCTGCTACCCGTTCCCTTTTTGCTAGATGAACGAACGTCTCTCCACATGCTCAGTTCTGAGAGATAATTGCGTGGAAAGCCGTCCTTCATCTAGCTTGTTGGGAACACAAAGTTTCTTTTCAGTTGCAAACTCCTCTCCCCACATATATATGGGGAGGTACTAGCTCCAACTCGGATTTATGTGAAAACTGCAGGAACTTCAAACCGGCACTAGGAAACAGACTGAGAAACCAGAGTAAAAGTTTCTCCTGCAACGCGTTCCCATGGTGCTAGATGAACGAACGTCTCTCCACATGCTCAGTTCTGAGAGACATGTGTGTCTGAAAGCTGTCCTTCACATAGCTTGTTGGGAACACAAAGTTTCTTTTCAGTTGGAAACTCCACTCCATTCATAGATATGGGGAAGTACTAGATCCAACTCGGTTTTACAGTGAAAACTGCAGGAACTTCAAACCGGCACTAGGAAACAGACTGAAAAACCAGAGTAAAATTTTCTCCTGCAAACCGTTCCCGTTGTGCTAGATGAACGAACGTCTCTCCACATGCTCAGTTCTGAGAGATAAGTGTGTGTGAAATCCGTTCTTCACCTAGTTTGTAGGGAACACAAAGTTTCTTTTCAGTTGGAAACTCCACTCCATTCATAGATATGGGGAAGTACTAGCTCCAACTCGGTTTTACAGTGAAAACTGCAGGAACTTCAAACCGTCACTAGGAAACAGACTGAGAAACCAGAGAAAAAGTTTCTCCTGCAACCCGTTCCCTTTTTGCTAGATGAACGAACGTCTCTCCACATGCTCAGTTCTGAGAGATAAGTGTGTGTGAGAGCCGTCATTCACCTAGCTTGTTTGGAACACAAAGTTTCTTTTCAGTTGCAAACTCCACTCCATACATATATATGGGGAGGTACTAGTTCCAACTCGTTTTACAGTGAAAACTGCCGGATTTTCAAACCAGCAGTAGGAAACAGACTGAGAAACCAGAGTAAAAGTTTCTCCTGCAACCCGTTCCCTTTGTGCTAGATGAACGAACGTCTCTCCACATGCTCAGTTCTGAGAGGTAAGTGTGTGTGAGAGCCGTCCTTCACATAGCTTGTTGGGAACACAAAGTTTCTTTTCAGTTGCAAACTCCACTCCATACATATATATGGGGACGTACGAGCTCCAACTCGGTTTTATAGTGAAAACTGCAGGAACTTCAAACCGGCACTAAGAAACAGAATGAGAAACCAGAGTAAAATTTTCTAATTCAACCCGTTCCCTTTGTGGTAGATGAACGAACTTCTCTCCACATGCTCAGTTCTGAGAGATAAGTGTGTGTGAGAGCCGTCCTTCAACTAGCTTTTAGGGAACACAAAGTTTCTTTTCAGTTGCAAACTACAATCCATACATATATATGGGGAGGTACTAGAACCAACTCGGTTTTACAGTGAAAACTACAGGAAATTCAACAAGGCACTACGAAACAGACTGAGAAACCAGAGTAAAAGTTTCCCTGCAACCTGTTCCCTTTGTGCTAGATAAACGAACGTCTCTCCTCATGCTCAGTTCTGAGAGATAAGTGTGTGTGAAAGTCGTCATTCACCTAGCTTGTTGGGAACACAAAGTTTCTTTTCAGTTGCAAACTCCACTCCATACATATATATGGGGATGTACTAGCTCCAACACGGATTACAGTGAAAACTGCAGGAACTTCAAACCGGCACTAGGAAACAGACAGAGAAACCAGAGTAAAAGTTTCTCCTGCAACCTGTTCCCTTTGTGCTAGATGAACGAACGTCTCTCCACATGCTCAGTTCTGAGAGATAAGTGTGTGTGAAAGCCGTCCTTCAACTAGCTTGTTGGGAACACAAAGATTCTTTTCAGTTGCAAACTCCACTCCATACATATATATGGGGAGGTACTAGCTCCAACTCGGTTTTGCAGTGAAAACTGCAGGAACTTCAAACTGGCACTAGGAAACAGACTGAGAAACCAGAGTAAAAGTTTCTCCTGCAACCCGTTCCCTTTGTGCTAGATGAACGAACGTCTCTCCACATGTTCAGTTCTGAGAGATAAGTGTGAGTGAGAGCCGTCCTTCAACTAGCTTGTTTGGAACACAAAGTTTTTTTCAGTTGCAATCTCCAATCCATACATATATATGGGGAGGTACTAGCTCCAACTCGGTTTTACAGTGAAAACTGCAGGAACTTCAAACCGGCTCTAGGAAACAAACAAAGAAATCAGAGTAAAAGTAACTCCTGCAACCCGTTCCCTTTGTGCTAGATGAACGAACGTCTCCCCACATGCTCAGTTCAGAGAAATAATTGCGTGTGAAAGCTGTCTTCACATAGCTTGTTGGGAAAACAAAGTTTCTTTTCACTTGCAAACTCCACTCCATACATATTTATGGGGAGGTACTAGCTCCAACTCGGTTTTACAGTGAAAACTACAGGAACTTCAAACCGGCAGTAGGAAACAGACTGAGAAACCAGAGTAAAAGTTTCTCCTGCAACCCGTTTCCTTTGTGCTAGATGAACGAACGTCTCTCCACATGCTCAGTTCTGAGAGATAAGTGTGTGTGAAAGCCGTCCTTCACCTAGCTTGTTGGGAACACAAAGTTTATTTTCAGTTGCAAACAACACTCCATACATATATATATGGAGGTACTAGCTCCAACTCGGTTTTACAGTGAAAACTGCAGGAACTTCAAACCGGCACTACGAAATAGTGTGAGAAACCAGAGTAAAAGTTTCTCCTGCTACCCGTTCCCTTTTTGCTAGATGAACGAACGTCTCTCCACATGCTCAGTTCTGAGAGATAATTGCGTGGAAAGCCGTCCTTCATCTAACTTGTTGGGAACACAAAGTTTCTTTTCAGTTGCAAACTCCACTCCCCACATATATATGGGGAGGTACTAGCTCCAACTCGGATTTAGGTGAAAACTGCAGGAACTTCAAACCAGCACTAGGAAAGAGACTGAGAAACCAGAGTAAAAGTTTCTCCTGCAACCCGTTCCCTTGGTGCTAGATGAACGAACGTCTCTCCACATGCTCAGTTCTGAGAGATATGTGTGTCTGAAAGCCGTCCTTCACATAGCTTGTTGGGAACACAAAGTTTCTTTTCAGTTGGAAACTCCACTCCATTCATAGATATGGGGAAGTACTAGCTCCAACTCGGTTTTATAGTGAAAACTGCAGGAACTTCAAACCGTCACTAGGAAACAGACTGAGAAACCAGCGAAAAAGTTTCTCCTGCAACCCGTTCCCTTTTTGCTACATGAACGAACGTCTCTCCACATGCTCAGTTCTGAGAGATAAGTGTGTGTGAGAGCCGTCATTCACCTAGCTTATTGGGAACACAAAGTTTCTTTTCAGTTGCAGACTCCACTCCATACATATATATGGGGAGGTATTAGTTCCAATTCGTTTTACAGTGAAAACTGCAGGAACTTCAAACCAGCAGTAGGAAACAGACTGAGAAACCAGAGTAGAAGTTTTTCCTGCAACCCGTTCCCTTTGTGCTAGATGAACGAACGTCTCTCCACATGCTCAGTTCTGAGAGGTAAGTGTGTGTGAGAGCCGTCCTTCACATAGCTTGTTGGGAACACAAAGTTTCTTTTCAGTTGCAAACTCCACTCCATACATATATATGGGGACGTACGAGCTCCAACTCGGTTTTATAGTGAAAACTGCAGGAACTTCAAACCGGCACTAGGAAACAGAATGAGAAACCAGAGAAAAAGTTTCTCCTGCAACCCATTCCCTTTGTGCTAGATGAACGAACGTCTCTCAACATGTTCAGTTCTGAGAGATAAGTGTGAGTGAGTGCCGTCCTTCAACTATCTTGTTTGGAACACAAAGTTTTTTTCAGTTGCAATCTCCAATCCATACATATATATGGGGAGGTACTAGCTCCAACTCGGTTTTACAGTGAAAACTGCAGGAACTTCAAACCGGCTCTAGGAAACAAACTAAGAAACCAGAGTAAAAGTTTCTCCTGCAACCCGTTCGCTTTGTGCGAGATGAACAAACGTCTCTCCACATGCTCACTTCTGAGAGATAAGTGTGTGTGAAGCCGTCCTTCACCTAGCTTGTTGGGAACACAAATTTTCTTTTCAGTTGCAAACTCCACTCCATACATATATATGGGGACGTACGAGCTCCAACTCGGTTTTACAGTGAAAACAGCAGGAACTACAAACCGACACTTGGAAACAGACTGAGAAACCAGAGTAAAATTTTCTAATGCCACCCGTTCCCTTTGTGCTAGATGAACGAACTTCTCTACACATGCTCATTTCTGAGAGATAAGTGTGTGTGAGAGCCTTCCTTCAATGAGCTTGTTGGGAACTCAAAGTTTCTTTTCAGTTGCAAACTCCACTCCATACATATATATGGGGACGTACGAGCTCCAACTCGGTATTACAGTGAAAACTGCAGGAAATTCAAACAGGCACTAGGAAACAGACTGAGAAACCAGAGTAAAAGTTTCTCCTGCAACCCGTTCCCTTTCTGCTAGATGAACGAACGTCTCTCCACATGCTCAGTTCTGAGAGATAAGTGTGTGTGAAAGCCGTTTTTTACCTAGCTTGTTGGGAAAACAAAGTTTCTTTTCAGTTGCAAACTCCAATCCAAACATATATATGGGGAGGAACTAGCTCCAACTCGGTTTTACAGTGAAAACTGAAGGAAATTCCAACCGGCACTAGGAAACAGACTGAGAAACCTGAAAAAAATTTTCTCCTTCCACCCGTTCACTTGGTGCTAGATGAACGAACGTCTCTCCACATGCTCAGTTCTGAGAGATAAGTGTGTGTGAGGGCCGTCCTTCACCTAGCTTGTTGGGAACACAAAGATGCTTTTCAGTTACAATCTCCACTCCATACATATATATGGGTAGTTACTAGCTCCAACTCGGTTTTACAGTGAAAAATGCAGGAACTTCAAACCGGCAGTAGGAAACATACTGAGAAACCAGAGTAAAAGTTTCTCCTGCAACCCGTTCCCTTTGTGCTATATGAACGAACGTCTCTCCACATGCTCAGTTCTGAGAGATAATTGCGTGTGAAAGCCGTCTTCACCTAGCTTGTTGGGAAAACAAAGTTTCTTTTCACTTGCAAACTCCACTCAATACATATTTATGGGGAGGTACTAGCTCCAACACGGTTTTACAGTGAAAACTACAGGAACTTCAAAACCGCAGTAGGAAACAGACTGAGAAACCAGAGTAACAGTTTCTCCTGCAACCCGTTCCCTTTTTGCTAGATGAACGAACGTCTCTCCACATGCTCAGTTCTGAGAGATAAGTGTGTGTGAAAGCCGTCCTTCACCTAGCTTGTTGGGAACACAAAGTTTCTTTTCAGTTGCAAACTCCACTCCATACATATATATATGGAGGTACTAGCTCCAACTCGGTTTGACAGTGAAATCTGCAGGAACTTCAAACCGGCACTACGAAATACTGTGAGAAACCAGAGTAAAAGATTCTCCTGCTACCCGTTCCCTTTTTGCCAGATGAACGAACGTCTCTCCACATGCTCAGTTCTGAGAGATAATTGCGTGGAAAGCCGTCCTTCATCTAGCTTGTTGGGAACACAAAGTTTCTTTTCAGTTGCAAACTCCTCTCCCCACATATATATGGGGAGGTACTAGCTCCAACTCGGATTTATGTGAAAACTGCAGGAACTTCAAACCGGCACTAGGAAACAGACTGAGAAACCAGAGTAAAAGTTTCTCCTGCAATGCGTTCCCATGGTGCTAGATGAACGAACGTCTCTCCACATGCTCAGTTCTGAGAGACATGTGTGTCTGAAAGCTGTCCTTCACATAGCTTGTTGGGAACACAAAGTTTCTTTTCAGTTGGAAACTCCACTCCATTCAAAGATATGGGGAAGTACTAGATCCAACTCGGTTTTACAGTGAAAACTGCAGGAACTTCAAACCGGCACTAGGAAACAGACTGAAAAACCAGAGTAAAATTTTCTCCTGCAAACCGTTCCCGTTGTGCTAGATGAACGAACGTCTCTCCACATGCTCAGTTCTGAGAGATAAGTGTGTGTGAAATCCGTTCTTCACCTAGTTTGTAGGGAACACAAAGTTTCTTTTCAGTTGGAAACTCCACTCCATTCATAGATATTGGGAAGTACTAGCTCCAACTCGGTTTTACAGTGAAAACTGCAGGAACTTAAAACCGTCACTAGGAAACAGACTGAGAAACCAGAGAAAAAGTTTCTCCTGCAACCCGTTCCCTTTTTGCTAGATGAACGAACGTCTCTCCACATGCTCAGTTCTGAGAGATAAGTGTGTGTGAGAGCCGTCATTCACCTAGCTTGTTTGGAACACAAAGTTTCTTTTCAGTTGCAAACTTCACTCCATACATATATATGGGGAGGTACTAGTTCCAACTCGTTTTACAGTGAAAACTGCAGGATTTTCAAACCAGCAGTAGGAAACAGACTGAGAAACCAGAGTAAAAGTTTCTCCTGCAACCCGTTCCCTTTGTGCTAGATGAACGAAAATCTCTCCACATGTTCAGTTCTCAGAGAAAAGTGTGTGTGAAAGCCGTCCTTCACATAGCTTGTTGGGAACACAAAGTTCCTTTTCAGTTGCAAACTCCACTCCATACATATATATGGGGACGTACGAGCTCCAAATCGGTTTTATAGTGAAAACTGCAGGAACTTCAAACCGGCACTAAGAAACAGAATGAGAAACCAGAGTAAAATTTTCTAATTCAACCCGTTCCCTTTGTGGTAGATGAACGAACTTCTCTCCACATGCTCAGATCTGAGAGATAAGTGTGTGTGAGAGCCGTCCTTCAACTAGCTTTTAGGGAACACAAAGTTTCTTTTCAGTTGCAAACTACAATCCATACATATATATGGGGAGGTACTAGAACCAACTCGGTTTTACAGTGAAAACTACAGGAAATTCAACAAGGCACTACGAAACAGACTGAGAAACCAGAGTAAAAGTTTCCCTGCAACCTGTTCCCTTTGTGCTAGATAAACGAACGTCTCTCCTCATGCTCAGTTCTGAGAGATAAGTGTGTGTGAAAGTCGTCATTCACCTAGCTTGTTGGGAACACAAAGTTTCTTTTCAGTTGCAAACTCCACTCCATACATATATATGGGGAGGTACTAGCTCCAACTCGGTTTTGCAGTGAAAACTGCAGGAACTTCAAACCGGCACTAGGAAACAGACTGAGAAACCAGAGTAAAAGTTTCTCCTGCAACCCGTTCAATTTGTGCTAAATGAACGAACGTCTCTCCACATGTTCAGTTCTGAGAGATAAGTGTGAGTGAGAGCCGTCCTTCAACTAGCTTGTTTGGAACACAAAGTTTTTTTCAGTTGCAATCTCCAATCCATACATATATATGGGGAGGTACTAGCTCCAACTCGGTTTTACAGTGAAAACTGCAGGAACTTCAAACCGGCTCTAGGAAACAAACAAAGAAACCAGAGTAAAAGTAACTCCTGCAACCCGTTCCCTTTGTGCTAGATGAACGAACGTCTCTCCACATGCTCAGTTCAGAGAAATAATTGCGTGTGAAAGCTGTCTTCACCTAGCTTGTTGGGAAAACAAAGTTTCTTTTCACTTGCAAACTCCACTCCATACATATTTATGGGGAGGTACTAGCTCCAACTCGGTTTTACAGTGAAAACTACAGGAACTTCAAACCGGCAGTAGGAAACAGACTGAGAAACCAGAGTAAAAGTTTCTCCTGCAACCCGTTTCCTTTGTGCTAGATGAACGAACGTCTCTCCACATGCTCAGTTCTGAGAGATAAGTGTGTGTGAAAGCCGTTCTTCACCTAGCTTGTTGGGAACACAAAGTTTATTTTCAGTTGCAAACAACACTCCATACATATATATATGGAGGTACTAGCTCCAACTCGGTTTGACAGTGAAAACTGCAGGAACTTCAAACCGGCACTACGAAATAGTGTGAGAAACCAGAGTAAAAGTTTCTCCTGCTACCCGTTCCCTTTTTGCTAGATGAACGAACGTCTCTCCACATGCTCAGTTCTGAGAGATAATTGCGTGGAAAGCCGTCCTTCATCTAACTTGTTGGGAACACAAAGTTTCTTTTCAGTTGCAAACTCCACTCCCCACATATATATGGGGAGGTACTAGCTCCAACTCGGATTACAGTGAAAACTGCAGGAACTTCAAACCGGCACTAGGAAACAGACAGAGAAACCAGAGTAAAAGTTTCTCCTGCAACCCGTTCCCTTTGTGCTAGATGAACGAACGTCTCTCCACATGCTCAGTTCTGAGAGATAAGTGTGGGTGAAAGCCGTCCTTCAAGTAGCTTGTTGGGAACACAAAGACTCTTTTCAGTTGCAAACTCCACTCCATACATATATATGGGGAGGTACTAGCTCCAACTCGGTTTTGCAGTGAAAACTGAAGGAAATTCCAACCGGCCCTAGGAAACAGACTGAGAAACCTGAAAAAAATTTTCTCCTTCCACCCGTTCACTTGGTGCTAGATGAACGAAAGTCTCTCCACATGCTCAGTTCTGAGAGATAATTGTGTGTGAGGGCCGTCCTTCACCTAGCTTGTTGGGAACACAAAGACTCTTTTCAGTTGCAAACTCCACTCCATACATATATATGGGGAGTTACTAGCTCCAACTCGGTTTTACAGTGAAAAATGCAGGAACTTCAAACCGGCAGTAGGAAACATACTGAGAAACCAGAGTAAAAGTTTCTCCTGCAACCCGTTCCCTTTGTGCTAGATGAACGAACGTCTATCCACATGCTCATTTCTGAGAGATAATTGCGTGTGAAAGCCGTCTTCACCTAGCTTGTTGGGAAAACAAAGTTTCTTTTCACTTGCAAACTCCACTCAATATATATTTATGGGGAGGTACTAGCTCCAACACGGTTTTACAGTGAAAACTACAGGAACTTCAAAACCGCAGTAGGAAACAGACTGAGAAACCAGAGTAAAAGTTTCTCCTGCAACCCGTTCCCTTTTTGCTAGATGAACGAACGTCTCTCCATATGCTCAGTTCTGAGAGATAAGTGTGTGTGAAAGCCGTCCTTCACCTAGCTTGTTGGGAACACAAAGTTTCTTTTCAGTTGCAAACTCCACTCCATACATATATATATGGAGGTACTAGCTCCAACTCGGTTTTACAGTGAAAACTGCAGGAACTTCAAACAGGCACTATGAAATAGTGTGAGAAACCAGAGTAAAAGTTTCTCCTGCTTCCCGTTCCATTTTTGCTAGATGAACGAACGTCTCTCCACATGCTCAGTTCTGAGAGATAATTGCGTGGAAATCCGTCCTTCATCTAGCTTGTTGGGAACACAAAGTTTCTTTTCAGTTGCAAACTCCTCTCCCCACATATATATGGGGAGGTACTAGCTCCAACTCGGATTTATGTGAAAACTGCAGGAACTTCAAACCGGCACTAGGAAACAGACTGAGAAACCAGAGTAAAAGTTTCTCCTGCAACCCGTTCCCTTGGTGCTAGATGAACGAACGTCTCTCCACATGCTCAGTTCTGAGAGACATCTGTGTCTGAAAGCTGTCCTTCACATAGTTTGTTGGGAACACAAAGTTTCTTTTCACTTGAAAACTCCACTCCATTCATAGATATGGGGAAGTACTAGATCCAACACGGTTTTACAGTGAAAACTGCAGGAACTTCAAACCGGCACTAGGAAACAGACTTAAAAACCAGAGTAAAATTTTCTCCTGCAAACCGTTCCCGTTGTGCTAGATGAACGAACGTCTCTCCACATGCTCAGTTCTGAGAGATAAGTGTGTGTGAAATCCGTTCTTCACCTAGTTTGTAGGGAACACAAAGTTTCTTTTCAGTTGGAAACTCCACTCCATTCATAGATATGGGGAAGTACTAGCTCCAACTCGATTTTACAGTGAAAACTGCAGGAACTTAAAACCGTCACTAGGAAACAGACTGAGAAACCAGAGAAAAAGTTTCTCCTGCAACCCGTTCCCATTTTGCTAGATGAACGAACGTCTCTCCACATGCTCAGTTCTGAGAGATAAGTGTGTGTGAGAGCCGTCATTCACCTAGCTTGTTTGGAACACATAGTTTCTTTTCAGTTGCAAACTCCACTCCATACATATATATGGGGAGGTACTAGTTCCAACTCGTTTTACAGTGAAAACTGCAGGATTTTCAAACCAGCAGTAGGAAACAGACTGAGAAACCAGAGTAAAAGTTTCTCCTGCAACCCGTTCCCTTTGTGCTAGATGAACGAACGTCTCTCCACATGCTCAGTTCTGAGAGGTAAGTGTGTGTGAGAGCCGTCCTTCACATAGCTTGTTGGGAACACAAAGTTCCTTTTCAGTTGCAAACTCCACTCCATACATATATATGGGGACGTACGAGCTCCAACTCGGTTTTATAGTGAAAACTGCAGGAACTTCAAACCGGCACTAAGAAACAGAATGAGAAACGAGAGTAAAATTTTCTAATTCAACCCGTTCCCTTTGTGGTAGATGAACGAACTTCTCTCCACATGTTCAGTTCTGAGAGATAAGTGTGTGTGAGAGCCGTCCTTCAACTAGCTTTTAGGGAACACAAAGTTTCTTTTCAGTTGCAAACTACAATCCATACATATATATGGGGAGGTACTAGAACCAACTCGGTTTTACAGTGAAAACTACAGGAAATTCAACAAGGCACTACGAAACAGACTGAGAAACCAGAGTAAAAGTTTCCCTGCAACCTGTTCCCTTTGTGCTAGATAAACGAACGTCTCTCCTCATGCTCAGTTCTGAGAGATAAGTGTGTGTGAAAGTCGTCATTCACCTAGCTTGTTGGGAACACAAAGTTTCTTTTCAGTTGCAAACTCCACTCCATACATATATATGGGGATGTACTAACTCCAACACGGATTACAGTGAAAACTGCAGGAACTTTAAACCGGCACTAGGAAACAGACAGAGAAACCAGAGTAAAAGTTTCTCCTGCAACCTGTTCCCTTTGTGCTAGATGAACGAACGTCTCTCCACATGCTCAGTTCTGAGAGATAAGTGTGTGTGAAAGCCGTCCTTCAACTAGCTTGTTGGGAACACAAAGATTCTTTTCAGTTGCAAACTCCACTCCATACATATATATGGGGAGGTACTAGCTCCAACTCTGTTTTGCAGTGAAAACTGCAGGAACTTCAAACCGGCACTAGGAAACAGACTGAGAAACCAGAGTAAAAGTTTCTCCTGCAACCCGTTCCCTCTGTGCTAGATGAACGAACGTCTCTCCACATGTTCAGTTCTGAGAGATAAGTGTGAGTGAGAGCCGTCCTTCAACTAGCTTGTTTGGAACACAAAGTTTTTTTCAGTTGCAATCTCCAATCCATACATATATATGGGGAGGTACTAGCTCCAACTCGGTTTTACAGTGAAAACTGCAGGAACTTCAAACCGGCTCTAGGAAACAAACAAAGAAACCAGAGTAAAAGTAACTCCTGCAACCCGTTCCCTTTGTGCTAGATGAACGAACGTCTCTCCACATGCTCAGTTCAGAGAAATAATTGCGTGTGAAAGCTGTCTTCACCTAGCTTGTTGGGAAAACAAAGTTTCTTTTCACTTGCAAACTCCACTCCATACATATTTATGCGGAGGTACTAGCTCCAACACGGTTTTACAGTGAAAACTACAGGAACTTCAAACCGGCAGTAGGAAACAGACTGAGAAACCAGAGTAAAAGTTTCTCCTGCAACCCGTTCCCTTTGTGCTAGATGAACGAACGTCTCTCCACATGCTCAGTTCTGAGAGATAAGTGTGTGTGAAAGCCGTGCTTCACCTAGCTTGTTGGGAACACAAAGTTTATTTTCAGTTGCAAACAACACTCCATACATATATATATGGAGGTACTAGCTCCAACTCGGTTTTACAGTGAAAACTGCAGGAACTTCAAACCGGCAGTACGAAATATTGTGAGAAA